>NC_084484.1:127761897-128473319 GCF_030035675.1 Rhineura floridana | reverse complement strand
GTGTGTGTGTATATGTGAGTTTTATTTGTTTTAATATGTGCCTGGGAGAGAGTATTATACATCGACCGGAGAGACTTTCGGGGGGCCCAATTAGCGTAGTGACGGGTAATGGGAGGTACGGCGTTGTGAGGAGAACGTGCCAGATAAGGGGAACTCGTCCCAGACAAGTAGTGTCTGGGACTTGTTCCGGCTCTCCTCACATCCCCAGGACTGATGGTTGTTCTATTAATCAGCCTTCGGCTCTCCATGTGCTGTCGTTAAACGCCAGGTCGGTTCACCATAAGATCTCCCTTGTTCATGATCTAATTGTGGAGGAGACTGCCGACCTGGCGTGTATAACTGAGACCTGGGTGGGCGATCAGGGAGGCGTTGCTCTTTCCCAGCTCTGCCCACCTGGGTATGCGGTTCAGCATCATGGTAGAACCGAAGGACGGGGAGGTGGGGTTGCTGTGGTCTATAGGAGCTCTTTCTCACTCACCAAGCACCCTGTCCAGGTGACGACTGGTTTGGAGTGTCTCCACCTTGTGCTGGGCCAGAGAGACAGACTGGGAATTTTGTTGGTGTACCGCCTGCCCTGCTGCCCAACAAATTCCCTAACTGAGCTGACAGAGGTAGTCTCGGAGGTATTGTTGCAGTCCCCTAGACTCTTGGTACTCGGGGACTTCAACGTCCATGCCGAGACTGCTTTATCTGGGGTGGCTCAGGACTTCATGGCCTCCATGACAACCATGGGGCTGTCTCAGGTTGTTACTGGCCCAACGCATGTGTCGGGACATACTCTTGATTTGATCTTCGCCACTGGGCATGGAGATGGTGATCTGGTGGTTGGGGATTTGTCATCTACTCCATTGTCATGGACAGATCACCGCTTGCTGAAGTTTAGGCTCACAGCAGCCCTTTCCCTCTGCAAGGGCAGGGGACCTATTAAATTGGTCCGCCCCCAGAGACTAATGGATCCTGAGGGTTTCCAAAAGGCTCTGGGGGATTTTCCAACTGAGAAGACTGGCGCTCCTGTCGAAGCCCTGGTTGGATTGTGGAATACGGAGATGACCCGGGCGGTTGACACGATCGCTCCCATGCGCCCCCTCCTATGTAGAGCTCATGCAGCTCCATGGTATACCGTGGAGCTGAGAGTGATGAAGCAAGAGAGGAGGAGGCTTGAGTGCAGATGGAGGCGAACTCCTGATGAATGTAATTATGCTTTGGTAAGTGCTTCTTCTAAGCGGTATATAGTAGCGGTGAGGGCAGCAAAAAAGAGATATTTTGCTGCCACAATTAAGGCATCTCTCTCCCGCCTGGCGGAGCTCTTTAAAATTGTACGAGGGCTTTTACATTCTGGCCCTCGGGATATTATGGATTCATCTGTAGCCCGCTGTGATGAGTTCGCGAGGCACTTCCAGGATAAGATCACATGCATTCGCCGGGACTTAGACTCCAATGTTATGACAGTGAGATCCAACGAAGCATCCAGAACACGGTCCTGTCCTTATTTATTGGATGAGTTTCAGTCCGTACAGCTTGAGGATGTTGACAAGATCCTTGGACTGGTGCGGGCGACCACATCTGTGCTGGACCCTTGCCCCTCTTGGCTGGTGAAAGCTGGCAGGACCGGAACCGCCGGCTGGGCCAAGGAGATAATAAACGCCTCTTTGAGAGAGGGAGTGGTCCCTGACTGCCTAAAAGAGGCGGTAGTGAGACCGCTCCTGAAGAAACCCTCTTTGGACCCAGATAACCTGAACAACTATAGACCTGTGGCGAATGTTCCGTTCCTGGGCAAGGTACTGGAACGGGTGGTTGCCGGCCAGCTCCAGGGGCTCTTTGATGACACTGATTATCTTGATCCATTTCAATCCGGTTTTAGGCCCGGTTTTGGCTCTGAAACAGCCTTGGTCGCCCTGTATGATGACCTTTGTCGGGAGAGGGACAGGGGGAGTGTGACTCTGTTGATTCTCCTTGATCTCTCAGCTGCTTTTGATACCATCGACCATGGTATCCTTCTGAGAAGACTCACGGAGTTGGGAGTTGGGGGTATTGCTTGGCAGTGGCTCCGCTCCTACTTGGTGGGTCATCACCAGAAGGTAGTGCTTGGGGAACATTGCTCGATACCCTGGACTCTCCATTCTGGAGTCGCAGGGATCGGTACTGTCCCCCATGCTTTTTAACATCTACATGAAGCCGCTGGGTGCGGTCATCAGGAGTTTTGGGCTGCGTTGTCATCAGTACGCTGATGACACGTAGCTCTATTTCTCCTTTTCATCCCCTTCAGGCGAGGCTGTTAACGTGCTAAACCGTTGCCTGGCCGCGATAATGGACTGGATGGGAGCTAACAGACTGAAGCTCAATCCAGACAAGACTGAGACGCTGTTGGTGAGTGCCTTCTCTGCTCAGATGGTGGATGTTCATCCTGTTCTTGATGGGGTTACACTCCCCTTGAAGGAACAGGTTCGTAGCTTGGGAGTTCTTTTCGATCCTTCCTTGTCTCTTGAGGCCCAGGTGGCCTCGGTGGCACGGAATGCTTTTTACCATCTTCGATTGGTAGCCCAGCTACGTCCCTATCTGGACAGTGATGACCTCGCTTCAGTTGTTCATGCTCTGGTAACTTCTAGATTGGACTACTGCAATGCGCTCTATGTTGGGCTGCCTTTGAAGACTGTTCGGAAACTACAGCTAGTCCAGAATGCAGCGGCCAGATTGTTGACGCGGACCAGAAGGTCCGCTCATATAACACCTGTTCTGGCCCGTCTGCACTGGCTTCCTATTTGTTTCCGGGCTAGATTCAAAGTGCTGGTTTTGACCTATAAAGCCCTACATGGCATGGGACCGCAATACCTGGTGGAACGCCTCTCCCAATATGAACCTACCCATACACTGCACTCAACATCTAAGGCCCTCCTCCGAGTACCATCCCATCGAGAAGCTCGGAGGGTGATGACTAGAACCAGGGCCTTTTCAGTGGTGGCCCCCGAACTGTGGAAAAGTCTCCCCGATGAGGTGCGCCTGGCGCCGACGCTACTATCTTTTCGGCGCCAGGTGAAAAGCTTTTTATACTCCCAGGCATTTTAAAGTGTATTTTAACAGTATTTCTGTATTTTGGATGTTGTTTGGTTCTTTATTGTTTGTTTGTTTTGTCTCTTGATTTATTGTATTTATTGTATTTATATATTATGCTTGTTTTTATCTTTTTGTACACCGCCCAGAGAGCCTTCGGGCTTAGGGCGGTATATAAATTAAACTAAATAAAAAATAAATAAATAAATAAAAAATAAATAGTAAACCCGCACTTACCATATTTACAGTATTATATATACAGGGACATCACATTCACAACCTTAATTTAAATGTGTAGTTTGAGATTTGTTTTAATTTGCAGGTCAAAGTGGAAACAGTGCAGAACAGAATTATGGGTAAGTTTGTGAAGATAAATATGTGAAATTAAACAGAAGTTGGCATATTTGCTCTTCCCTAACACAAATAACGATATTTAACTGGAACACTGCCTTTTGAAGTGTTTGAGTATACGTCAAAGCTTTAGCCAGGGGTGGGGAACTGGATCTGACCTGCCTGACTCCCCATGGACCACATTTGATAGGTGGGTGAGATTATACAAGTCAGTTTCACCTGTCCAAAGCATGATTGTACAGGAGAAAATCCCATGAACTCAAATAGCATGCAAACAAACAAACCTGCTTTCCCTTCCTCCTTACCCCTCCTGTTCCCTCCCTTTTGCCCCTTCTCTCCCCCTTCCTTTGCCCATCCCCCTCCCCTTCCAATCCCCTCTTCGTTCCTTTCTCCTCCTTCCTTCTTCCCTCTCCTGCCTCCTCCCCCCTCCTCCTCTATTATCAGCTTTACTTATTCTAAGCATAATTGCATGGGAGTAAATCTCATTAAACTCAACAAGCATGCAAATGATCAGAACTGCCTTTTCCCTCCCTCGTCTCCTTTCCCCTCTCCTTCCCCTCCCCTCCTTTCCCTCTCCTCTCCCTTCCTCCTCTCTTTTTTCTCCCATTTAGTCAGCCACATCTTTACCTGCCCGACATCTGAAATCATACGTTATTACATCAAGTTTTTTTATTGTTTAAATTTTTTTAAATTGTGTTTCAAATTGTTTTTAAAATATGTGTTTTAAATTTGTATATTTGTTTTTAATGTTTTTAGTTACTGTAAACCACCCAGAAAGCTTCGGCTATGGGGCTGTATATAAATACAATAAATAAATAAATAAGTGTAGAGAAGACCAAAGGGGGTGGCCTGGGAGGTCTAATTAGGAAGTTTCCCAATGTTGCTTAGCTTTTCCTGGCAATAGGTATGCCTAAAATTTTGATAATAACTGAATTGGGATATATTATTAAACAAAGTATTCCATTTTCAGTGGTCGTATGTAGGCTTTCTATTTATCAAAAATTTGTATCTTGCCCCAGATCTTCCCCTTTGTGCTGGCCTGTTGTAAAATTAAACATCCTGTTTTTTCAATAGAACACTTGAAGTATTAGAAAGCTACACACCGATATTAATATCAGTTCAGAACATAACTTGGGCAACAAAAAAAGTGATAGAAGTTATTATGAAGAAGCTAATCTGTATGACAAGAGTTTCTATTTTTCTTTTGACTTAACTGAGACATCTTAATGCTTTCTGAAAAGAAACCCAATGAATCTTTACAAATATATGCATTTCAAAGGTCTGAATTATACTGAGCACATGAATAAAACTGGTAAATGAATTGTATTATTGGGTAAATGAATTATATTGAGTAAATGGATTATAATGAATAAATTATAAGTGGTTAAATGAATTACAAGCAAGCTCATAAAGTGGCTAAATTAAATAATTCCATTTCAACCAATTTAAATTTTCTTCTCATTTGTGTAAGAGATAAATTTGGTTTAAAAATAAGTATTGGACATTCTGAATGTTGCATTTTATATCACAAAATCCTAATACTTTGGCATTATTGTCAATACTTCATAAAATGTGGATGTCTGCCAGATGTGTGGTCTACATCAATCAGTTTAATATTTTAGACCATTTTGCACTATGACTGAAACAGTGTTAATTCACTAATAGGTAAAGAAAAAAACCTTGCAGTTTAAGAATGTACCTATAGCCAACAGATATTTCTATCAAACTTTAAAAAGCAGGGAAATTGGGCAGCTATAGTGAATGCACGAGGGGAGCAGGAGGCAAAGATGGAGAATTATAGTTTTGTATGTTTGTTGGTGTTCTTACTTTGCTTCTTTCCTGTATTACTACTGTTTCTAGAGAGAATCTAACCTAGAAAATTATTTCTTTCATTATTCAACCTAGAAATCGGTGTCTAATGTATTTTTATTAATTTCAAAGCATTTTTATTCTTCAATGTCATATTGATGGTGAAGACAGCCTTTTGTGTTTCAAACTGGAGGTTATGTTTCTATTTTGGGTGCATTAATTGTTGAATCTGAAATGAATCTAGCTGTTGGAAAAAACAAACTTGACCTGCCCAAGACACTCCTGTACAATCATGCTAAGGATAGATGAAACTGACCATTGGGGGGGAGGAAGGGAGAGGAGAGGGGAAGGAGAGAGGGGGCAGGAGAGGGGGAGGGGAAAGACAGTTCTGATTATTTGCATGCTTATTGATTTTAATGGGATTTACTCCTATGCAATCATGCTTAGAATAGGTAAAACTGAAGAGGGTGGAGAAGGCAGGAAAGGGAAGGAGGAAGGAGGGGAAGGAAGGGAGAGGGGATTGGAAGGAGAGGGTGCAAAGAGCACTCTCCCCTCCTGTGGTTTCCAGCAACTGATATTTGGAAACATTCTGTTTATTTTCAAAGGCAATCAGCCATGAACAGGGGTTTAGTTGTCCAGGATCTTGGGGGGTCTTAGACCCCTTACTTTTTTCAGAGCAGTGTCCCAGCAGGGTTCCTATGTTTCTATCATCCTATGAACCTATCAGCATGAAAGAGGAGTGTGTTAACCACTGAAAAGAGTCTTCTAACATGCTTCCTTGTCCTTTCCTGCTGATTGGAGCCAATCAGAGTGAAAGGAAATGAGAAGACTCTTCTCAGCAGTTATCACCCTCTCCTTTCATGCTTATTGGCTCCTAGGGATATCTGATGTTGTGAAGAAGGTTTTAAAAGGATCTCATTCTTAACCCAGCAGCAAGAAGAGGAGGCATGGTTGTGACTAACATGAAGGGACCCTGCACTTCTGAATTTGCCACTACACTACTGGCCATGAACTAGGAGTCACCCATCTCTGTTCCTGAGGGTGATCTTAGATATACCCCACATTACAGATCTGCACTGACTAGGCATCTATAGGGTCTTCCTATGCACAGTATTGTTATGAGCATGGGGGTTGGAATGGATGATCCCTTTGAGTCCCCTTCCAGCCTCTGATTTGGAATCCTGTGCCTTGGGGCTGGCTCTAAGATAATAGCATGGCCATGTTGCTAATGGGTCTTTCAGGTGCCGGGCAACTGGTGAATGCGCCAGAAAGATCCTTTTGTTATTTAAACACTGCAGGAGAGCCCCCCCCCCCGGCGGCGGCTAGCAAAAGTTTGTGCTTTGAGTGTTTTGAAAGTGTCTAGAAAAAGGCTGGGAACTGGAGGCAGGCAGAGAGACCTCTCTGCACGATGGCTTTAGGATGCCTCCTGTAGCACTGATGGAAAAGCTGGATATTGTACTGCTGATGCCTTGAACCCCTCCATTCTGAAGCTCAGGTTGGAATGTGTGTAAATAAATAAATATTTCATAAAGACACCACAGTCTCCGCTGACCTTCTTCCCAAAGGAAACCAAACCCTGGAGGAGCGCAGGGACCCCAGAAACCTCACCGCTTGGCGATTGGGGAGGCACACAACAGTATTCTGTTGTATAGTTGGTTTCCATGCATGATTTTGTTTGCTGGATTAAACATATCAAATGTTTATGTTTATAACATCAGCAGTGGCAACTAATGCAGTTCAGCAGGTAGTAATAGTCTGCTACCAAGCACCGATTGCAAAAAAGCTGTCCCAGTGCTCCTGTCAGTAGGTGTTGTGGGCCCATGATGGAAGCAAGGTGTGGTTATGTAAGAAACATGCAGGCATGTGGCTGTGGTGCTCAGTACAGACACAAGCCAAATATACCAGTAGCTCATGCCCAGAACTGCTGGCCAGCCGGTAGCCACATTTCTGAACAGTATTGTCCCAGCTATCCCTTCCCTATGCAGTCATCTCAAGACATCTACTGGCTTAAGGCTCCGGCATTCAGCAGAAGCAGCACAGAGCAGACAGTTACTGCCTATCACTATTTCACCAGCTGTTGCTGCTGTGTAACACCTATGGAATACAGCTCATCAGATTTGAATAACTCCAGTAAAGAATGGCATATTTTGCAAACTTTCTGAGTAACATCCTGTCACAGCTTTAATATTTTTTACCTCCCACTATAGTATAAAGCACACCTCTGATGGATTTTTGCTGATGAAGTTCTTTGTCAGTCAGCTGTTTTGTTTGCTTGAAGTTTATACTCTGACAAGAATATTCAGATTTTATCTATTATAATTGGTGATGGAGCTTGTTCAGAAGAACAAGCATGAGAATCATTTTTTCAGGTGAAAAATAAATAAGTGTGGCTTTGACACCTGAAATTTGTCTATGATGCATCTAGGTTACTATGGTATAATTAGAAATGGGAATAACTACTACTACAGAAATGGTTAACTGGATCAGCTTAGAAAAAAAACTTTAGGTAAAAAAAACTTACTTTGAGCCTTATCTGAACTAACTTACAAAAAAACCCCACTATCCCAGATATTTTCTGAAATCATTCTCGTCACAGGTGAAACAACAATGTGAAAAATCTGTTCAGAGATTACCTTCGAAAGGAGTTAACTGTTTTGACTTAACAATAACAATAATAATAGCAGGGAGAAGAAGTGCTATTTTGTGACACTACTCACTGGTACAGAGTACCGTTGTCCCCCTTTTTTTGCTGCCCAGTTTTTTAAAAAGAAAAAAGAAAAAGAACTGTTCATTCAAAGTGAATTAAATAGAAAAGTTTTTACCTGGTGCCTAAAACTGAATAAGGACAATGCCCAAGAGAATAGTCTAGGAAGCTTTTTGCAGAGCCAGGAACCCACTGCTAAAAGGACCTTGGATGGTATTCAGCTACATTCTACTCAAGCAGACCCACTGAAATTAATGCATCTAAGTTAAAGTTAAATACATCCATCCTTATAGTACTTAGAAGAGGAGCAGAAAGGGAAAGAAAAATACTCCAGGTGAATTATTGGCAACAAAGATGGTGCAAATGCAAGAGATTTGGATTCTGGGACCATGGCTACATTTCCTGGAAGATGGACTGCTGGCAAGCGATGGGTTGCACATCATGAGGACTGGGAAGAATGTGTTTGACCACAATATGGAGAACTTCATCAGGAGGGCTTTAAAATGAATCCTACAGAGAGGGAGACATAAACTTGGAGGTTACAACTGACAATATAGCAATTGAAGGATAATGTTTGTTCAAAAAGAACAGGAGAAATAGAAAGGGAGATGGAGTTGCACTATATGTTAAAAATATATATCCCTACATAGAAATACAGGAGGATGAGCTTGTCGCCCCACAGAGAGTAATTGGATTAAACAAACGGGGCAAGGAATAAAAGGAAAATGGTGGTTAGAATCTACTACTGACGACCCAATCAAGGAGAAGACAAGGATGAAACTTTTGAAAAGCAAATTGCCAATGTTTCAAGGAGGCATGATGTAGAAGTAATGTGGGACTTCAATTACTCTGATACCTGTTGGGAGACAAATTCTGCCAAACGCGTCCAATCCAAGAAATTCCTGACTTGTGTTGGAGGTAACTTTCTCCTACTGAAAGTGGAGGGAGCAACTAGAAGAACAGCTATCCTTGACTTGATTCTAACCAATAGAGATGATTTAGTGAATAAAGTGGCAGTTACAGAAACTCTGGGGAAAAGTGACCATGCTATACTTGAGTTCTTGATTTTAAAGGAAGCAAAAGCTGAGAGTAGACATATGTATACCATGGACTTTAGGAAAGCCGATTTTAATAAACTCAGAACAATGGTAAGTAAGGTTTTGTGGCAAGTGACCTTAATGAGAAAAGGAGTCCAAGATGGGTGGGAGTTTCTAAAAAAGGAAATTTTAAAAGCACAACGGCAAACAATTTTGTCAAGGAAAGAAGGGAGAAGACAACAGAAGAAACCAGTGTGTCTTCATGAAAAATTTAGAGATGACCTGAAAACAAAAAAGGACACATGTAGAAAGTGGAATGAAGGCCAGGCTACAAATAAAGGGTACAGACAGGTAGCACGGAATGCAGGGATGGCATCAGGAAGACTGTGATGTTCCTATATTAATGTATATATGGTAAGTGTTGTTGTTTTAGAAGATACATGGTAAGTGGAGTGAAAGAGGGGGAGTGAATGGGCAGTAGAATGCGAGATGATTGGCTGAGTGTTTAAAATGGCTGAATGTATAAAAGGAAGAGTGAGAGTGGAATGGGGGGGAGAAGAGAAAGAGTGGATTGCTTGGTGGGGTTTGAGAGAGTTGTTTGCCAGGAGAGCGTGAAGAAGGAGGGAGGTAGAGTTCGGATTAGTATTGAGTAAAACCATATGCTTATATGCCTTAAGAAGAAATCTTGTTAATCTTGTTAGCTTTGTTATCTTTAATAAATACTTAATTTGGTTTACCAAAGGCCTGATCCTTGGCTGGGGTTTCACAGACCAGAAGGGAGGGTAAGGTAATGACCAAGGCTGAAGGGGAACTGTAACAAATGGTGGCAGCGGTGAAGAGAGTAACAATACCAGTATTCAGAGTCTCTGGGAATACTAGTATTGGGACGTTACTGGTGGTTGCTTAGCAGGGGGATCTGTTGAGATCTGTGCTAGAGCGGATAGGGAAACCATAAGAGAGAGCAGTCCGGACTGGTGGAGTCCCTGGTGGTGCCTAGTGACAGGCAGTAGCCACGCGCAGGTAGGAACCTGACAGGGAGAGCCAGGGAAGGACGCCTCACATGTGGTGGCAGTAGCGGTGGGATACGAACAACAGAGAATCCAGATATGAACCAAAGAGAATCCCAAAGACACATGGTGACAAAGGAGACTACGTCACAGGTGTTGGCTGCAGCAGAGATACGAATACTAGAGAATCCCTAACAGTGGTGTGGCAAACAGAAATAACAAAACAAGATTACTTGTGAGAGTGACTGGCAAGGAGTGTGTGGCAAAGAGTGAGTGACCATGGCTGAATATATAAAAATGAAAAGAGAGGAGCTGGTGGAGAAGTGCATAACATTCAATTTACCTCACGAGGGTAAAGGGGTAGATGAATTGAGGGTAGCACTTATAGGATTTGCAACTGCCCAGCAAAAACAACCTGTCAGGGAAGAGACCCCAGAAGGATATTTAAGCAATCCCGCTTATATAGAGTACTTGAGAGAGAAGTTAAGATAGGAGGCTGAGGAAAAAGACAAGCAGAGGGAGTTGGAAGCTGAGAGATTGAAGATGGAAGCTGAGAGATTGAGGATGGAAGGTGCAGAGAAGGAAAAACAGAGGGAGTTGGAAATTGAGAGAATGAGATTGGGGTTTGAGGAGAGGGAGAAGCAACGAGCATTGGATGCTGAATTACAAGTAGAAAAGTTAAAATTTGATAGAGAGAAATTTCACTCTGAGGAGACAAGGAAAGACAGAGATGGAGCAAAAATAAAAATTACTCCAAAGGACTTTGCTGTCTATGAGCCTGGTCAAGATCCTCAAATTTACCTCAGCACCTTTGAAAAAGCAGCTCAGTTGTGGGGGCTACCTGAAGATAAATACATGCAGTATTTATCAAACCTGATTAAAGGGGAATTGGCTGAGGTATACCAATATTTCCCCTCAGACAGGCCCGTCACCTATGCTGAATTCAAAGAAGCAGTGTTTAAAAGATTCAGACTGGGGCCTGATTATTTTAGACAGCTTTTCAGAAACTGCCAGATACAGACAGAGAGGTCTTTTGTGGAACTGGGAGCAAAGTTGATGGATATATTTGGAAAGTGGATGAGTAGTGCCAAAGCTCAGTCAGTGGAAGAGGTGAAAAGCCTCATGATACTGGATCAATTATACCATCAGTTACCACCAGAAATAAGGCTCCTGGTCAAAGACCGTTCCCCTACATCTGTGCAGGAGGCCGCAGAGATGGCGGATCACTTCGCCTCCAATAGAACTGGCTGGGTGGGGAAAACATCAAGAGAGTTTAAACCCAGACCATATAGTGCTGGCAGAAGGGATGTGGTACCACAGCGAGTGAGTCCTCCAGTAAAATCTGAAGGGTACAGGACACCCCAGAGTGGATCTGTGTACCCTAAAAGTGAGGAGAAATTATGCTACAAATGTGGTAGACTGGGGCACCTACGTTTTCAATGTGAGGTTGCCAACCCTATTAGTAATCCTGCTCAGACAAGGGCAGTGAAAACAGAGCCCAAGGCTTTAGAAGCAACGAAAAAGGTTCAGTTTTGCCAGATAAACTGGACAGAAGTAACAGACCTGGATTCAAGTCTGAGAGAGGAAGTGAGTGTACAAGGGGCAACTTATTGGGCATTGCTTGACACTGGTGCCGCTCAGACGTTACTGAGGCCAGATTTAATAAAATCTGAAGAAATATTACCTCAGGAAACAGTGACTATCCAAGGAGTGAGGGGTCAACCAGAGAGTTTGCCTGTGGCCCTAGTGAAAATGGAATGGAGAGGCCGAAAGGGCCAATATAAAGTTGGTATTAATGCCCAGCAACAAGAACCAGTAATACTGGGAAGAGATGTTATGGGGGCACAGGGGAAAATATATGTAGTGACCAGACAGCAAATTGGCAGAGAAAAAGAAGCCATATTAAGGGGGGCTGAAACAAACAGGGTGGAATCTGTTAACCAGCCTCAGGTCACCATAGCAACCACTAGCAGGCCTGCTGAAGAAGACAAACTGTATCAAGTGGTCTCTGGGGAAGAAGCAGATCAATTCAGGGAAGAGCTGCATAAAGATATAAGTCTGAAGCAGATAAAGGAACAAGCGCTGACCCAACAGATTCCTTTCACTGACAAACTGAGGAATCAAGTTGTGTGTGAGAATGGGATTTTATATAGACTATGGATGCCTGCTGAGAGAAAGGATGAATGTGAACCAGTGAAACAAATGATGGAAGTAGTGAAAGAGAATTTGAGTCAAGCACAGGAGAAGCAAAGTTACTGGTATGACAGAACAGCCAGGGAACGTGTGTATGATGTGGGAGATATGGTTATGGCGTTCATACCCAGGAAACATGACAAATTACAGGCTAACTGGGAAGGACCATATACCATCAGAGAAAGGCTTGACACAGTGACGTATGTAATCACCACAGATCAATTAAACAAAAGCAAAGTGGTTCATGTAAATATGTTGAAGCCTTACCATACCAGGGATGTACAGGTGTTGCAAGGTACCTTATTCCCTGAGGGAAGTGGGCCTGAACTTCCAGATTTGGTACAGGAAAACAAAGACAAAGGAGGGGTAGATCAAGTGGAATGGTCAGAGGAGGTGAAGGAGGAAGTAAAAGAAGAGATTCTGAGAGTTTTGAAAACCTATAGGAATCTCTTTAGCAACAAACCTGGCCGAACCAGTATGGTTATACATTCCATTGATACTGGAGATCATTCCCCAATCAGATCTGTTCCGTACCGTGTGAATGGGAAAGTTTTGAATGAGATCAAAAAGGAGGTGGAAGAGACGCTGGAATTAGGAGTGATCAGGGAATCCATCAGTCCCTGGGCCTCAAGTATTGTCCTGGTTCCGAAAAAAGATGGAACGACAAGGTTTTGCATTGATTATCGGCTAATCAATAAAATTACTGTCCCAGATGCGTATCCTATGCCTAGGGTAGACGCTATGTTAGCGTTATTGGGGGCAGCAACCATTATCTCTACACTAGATCTCTGTAAAGGATTTTGGCAAATGGAACTAGACGAGCAATCCAGAGCCAAAACTGCCTTCAGTACACCAGATGGGTTATATGAGTTTGTGACCTTACCCATGGGACTAAGGAACTCACCAAGTTCATTTCAGAGGCTAATCAATACTGTGTTGCGAGGCATGTCAGATTTTGCAGTGGCCTATATCGATGACGTGGCCATTTTTAGCAAGTCGGTGCCTGAGCATGTCCAACACCTGACAACAGTATTGGAGGCCTTAAGAAAAGCAGGCCTCACAATAAAAGCTAAGAAATGCCAGTTTGGACTAAAGGAAGTAATCTATTTAGGACATAAGGTGGGGAGTGGGAAAATCACCCCCTTATGGAGCAAGGTGGAGGCAATACAAGCGTGGCCGATCCCCTTAACCAAAAAACAAGTAAGGGCATTTCTGGGTGTGGCTGGATTTTATAGGAAGTTTGTGAGAAATTTTGGGGAAATAGCAACCCCCTTGCATGAATTAACAAAGAAGAAGTGTTCTGAGCGTGTGGTATGGACGGATGAATGTCAGAAGGCTTTTGATCTGCTGAAGCAAGCCTTGTGCCAAGGACCCATATTAATAGCACCAGACTATGAGCAACCATTCATCGTGGCTACAGATGCGTCGGACCTGGCGCTGGGAGTCGTCTTGCTACAGGAGAGAGAAGGCACCAGACATCCAGTGGCGTACCTGAGTCGCAAGCTGACGCCGAGGGAGAAAAACTATTCGTCGGTCCAGAAGGAGTGCCTAGCGGTCGTGTGGGGACTGAACAAGTTGCGCCCATACGTGTGGGGACGAAGATTCACAGTGACTACAGATCATCGGGCCTTGTTATGGTTGCAGACTATGAAAAACCATAACACTATGCTGCAGAGGTGGTCCTGGGCCCTACAGGACTATCAAGTGGACTTCCAGTTCATAAAAGGCAAGGACAATGTACTGGCCGATGGACTTTCCAGGCAAGTGGCTGGGACTGCAGTGACGTGACCAGACAGAGGAACAAAGAAAGACATTTTCCCCATAGAGACTTTTATTTGTTAACGCGACGTATAAATCCTGGAACAGGAATAATACTCTGCTGTTGTTGAAGGGGGGGGGGGGAAATGTGATGTTCCTATATTAATGTATATATGGTAAGTGTTGTTGTTTTAGAAGATACATGGTAAGTGGAGTGAAAGAGGGGGAGTGAATGGGCAGTAGAATGCTAGATGATTGGCTGAGTATTTAAAATGGCTGAATGTATAAAAGGAAGAGTGAGAGTGGAATAGGGGGGGAGAAGAGAAAGAGTGGATTGCTTGGTGGGGTTTGAGAGAGTTGTTTGCCAGGAGAGTGTGAAGAAGGAGGAAGGTGGAGTTCAGATTAGTATTGAGTAAAACCATATGCTTATATGCCTTAAGAAGAAATCTTGTTAATCTTGTTAGCTTTGTTATCTTTAATAAATACTTAATTTGGTTTACCAAAGGCCTGATCCTTGGCTGGGGTTTCACAGACCAGAAGGGAGGGTAAGGTAATGACCAAGGCTGAAGGGGAACTGTAACAAATGGTGGCAGCGGTGAAGAGACTAACAATACCAGTATTCAGAGTCTCTGGGAATACTAGTATTGGGACGTTACTGGTGGTTGCTTAGCAGGGCGATCTGTTGAGATCTGTGCTAGAGCGGATAGGGAAACCATAAGAGAGAGCGGTCCAGACTGGTGGAGTCCCTGGTGGTGCCTAGTGACAGGCAGTAGCCACGCGCAGGTAGGAACCTGACAGGGAGAGCCAGGGAAGGACGCCTCACAAAGACTACAGCTGAAAATGAGCTGAGGTTAGCGAGAGATGCCAAAAGCAACAAACAAGCTTTCTTCAGGTACATCCATAGTAAAAGACAGAAAAGAAATAGTGGTACAGCTACTAAATAAGGATGGCAAAATGATAACAGATGACAAAGAAAAGGCAGAAGTGCTCAATTCCTACTTTGGCTCAGTCTTCTCCCAAAAGAGGAGTCTATGACCCTCCTAGAAAACATGAACTAGAAGGGGCAGGATTAGAGCTTGAGACTGATAGACAAATGGTCAAGAAATACCTAATTACTTTGAACAAGGTCAAATTTCCAGGGCCTGATGAACTGCATCTGAGAGTATTGAAGGAACTGGGTGAAGAACACTAAGAACTGCTATCTACCATTTTTGGAAAATCATGGAGGATGGGTGAAGTGCCAGATGACTGGGAGAAGGCTAATGTTGCTCATTAGCTACCAGGCTAAGTTCAAGGTTCTGGTTTTGGTGTACAAAGCCTTATACAGCTTGGGACCAGGATACCTGAAAGACTGTCTTACCCCTTATATACCCAGTCAATCACTATGCTCTGCAGGTGAAGGTCTTTTGCAGATACCATCTTAACAGGAGGTCCATTGCATACAACATAGAAAGCAGACTGTAACGAAAGCAGACTTGTTAATATGTTTAACCTTGTTATGAAATGTTATTCAGTTAAGAAAGCATTAATAGAATGCTAGGTGTGGTTGATATAAGGCTGACAGGTGGGAGGGGGTGTGTGAGCAAGAGTTCTGAGTGGGTTTTGAAAGTGAAAAGTGTGGTTTTGACAGAGTTATTTAATTAATTTATTTAAAATATTTCTGTCCCACCCTTCTACCCTACCCTACCCTACCCTACCCTACCCTACCCTACCCTACCCTACCCTACCCACACACACACATACACACACACACACACAGGGAGTGGTACTGAAAGGACTACAGGGGTAAAAATTAACATAGAAGGCATAAAATTAGTGTCAGGCTCTACGCTCAGTCCCTCCCAAAGTCTCTCTGGGACAAGATCATTTTCAGAAGTCTCCGGAAAACCATCAGGGAGCAAAGCAGGCTTCTTGGGGTATGGTATTCCAAAGCTTGGGGGCCACAGCTGAAAAGGCTCTCTCCCGTGTGTCTGTCAGTCTAACATCTTTCATTCCAGGCATGCAGAGGAGACTAGAGGCAGATGATCTTAAATCCCGGGCAGGTACATATGGGTGTAAGCAGTCCCTCAGATACATTGGTTCAAGGCCATTTAGGGCTTTGAAGGTCAGAACCAGCACTTTGAATTGGGCCCGGAAACAAATTTGGAGCCAGTGGAGTCGATAAAGCACAGGGGTGATATGCTCGCTGTGCCGTGCTCCAGTTAACTTTCTGGCTGCTGCATTCTGAACCAACTGTAATTTCCGAACCTTGTGGTGCAGAGAACATCTTTGACCAGGCTGAGGCAAGCGTCTTGCTGGGTGGGGATTTCCTGAACCAAGCATTGGGTGTCAGGAGAGATCATTCCTGGTGAAGGGCAGGTTCGCGACACAGACCCTTTGCGTAGTGGCACCTACCATTTGGCATTCCCTCTCTTTGAATATTAGACAGGCACCATCTCTGTTATCTTTTCAGCTCCTGCTGAAGACCTCCCTCTTTCAACAAGCCTTTTAAGTAGAGATCTTATCCCAGTCTGTAACTGTGTTGGAATTTCAAGATGTTTTTAAAGCTTTTTTTAAAAAAAATGTTTTGTTTTAACATGTTTTTAAAGATGTTTTGTTTTAATATATTTTAAAGTCTTTTTTATCATGTTTTAGAATGTTGTTAGTGTTTTTATTTGTTGGCCTGGACTCCTACTGGGAGGAGGGGGAGTTAAATTTAATAAATAAATAATAAATAAATGTCCCTATCTTCAAAAAGAGCAAAAAGGAGGATCCTGGGAACTACAGACCAGTCAGCCTGACATTAATCCCTGGGAAAATTCTGGAACAGATTATTAAATTGTCATTCTGCAAGTACCTTGAAAACAATGCAGTGATTACTAGAAGCCAGCATGGATTTGTCAAGAACAAATCCAGCCAGACTAATCTTATCTCATTTTTTGATCAGATAATCTCTTTGGACTGTGGAAATGCTGTGGACACAATATATCTCAACTTCAGCAAAGCTTTTGAAAAAGTGCCCCATGATATTCTGTTAGCAAGCTAGCTAAATGTGGGCTGGATGGAACAGCTATTAGGTGGATTTACAGGAGTACAGAATTGTACTGTGAGAACAGAATATGGAGAAACCGATTGATTCCCAATCGGAAAGGGTGTGAGACAAGGGTACATTTTATCACCCTATTTGTTTAATCTATACACAGAATATATCATACGGACAGTGGGGTTGGACCAAGTTGAAGGAGGTATGAAAACTGGAGGGAGAAATAAATTATTAAGATATGCAGACAATACCATACTACTAGCAGAAACCAGTAATGATTTGAAATGAATGCTGATGAAAGTTCAAGAGGAAAGCACAAAAGCAGAACTACAGCTGAACATCAGGAAGACTAAAGTAATGACAACAGAAGATTTATGTAACTTTAAAGTTGACAATGAGGACATTGAACTTGTCAAGGATTATCAGTACCTTGGCACAGTCATTAACAAAAATGGAGACACTAGTAAAGAAATCAGAAGAAGTCTAGGACTGGGGAGGGCAGCTATGAGAGAACTAGAAAAGGTCCTCAAATGCAGTGATATATTAGTGAACACTACTCAGGATCATTCAGACCATGGTATTCCTGATGTCTATATGGATGTGAAAGTTGGACAATAAAAAAGTGGATAAGAGAAAAATGAACTCATTTGAAATGTGGTGTTGGAGGAGAGCTTTGTGCATACCATGGACTGCGAAAAAGACAAATAATTGGGTGTTAGAACAAATTAAACCAGAACTATCACTAGAAGCTAAAATGATGAAACTGAGGTTATCATACTTTGGACACATCATGAGAAGACATCATTCACTAGAAAAGACCATAATGCTTGGAAAAACAGAAGGGAGTAGAAAAAGAGGAAGGCCAAACAAGAGATGAATTGATTCCATAAAGGAAACCAGAGACCTGAACTTACAAGATCTGAATAGGGTGGTTCATGACAGATGCTATTGGAGGTCGCTGATTCATAGGGTCATCATAAGTTGTGATTGACTTGAAGGCACATAACAACAACAGCTAATATTCTGGAGGGCAGAAACAAATTTCAAAGTGATCTTGATAGGCTGGAGTATTGAGCTGAAAATTTAAATGAAATTTAACAGGAAATAAGTGCAAGGTTGTACACCTCGGAAAAAGAAACTAGGTACACAGTTACAAGATGGGGAATACTTGGCTCAGTAATATTACATCAGAGCTTGGAAAAGTTACTTTTTTTGAACTACAACTCCCATCAGCCCCAGCCAGCGTGGCCAGTGGATTGGACTGATGGGAGTTGTAGTTCAAAAAAATAACTTTTCCAAGCTCTGTATTACATGTGAGAAGGATACTGGAATTGTTGTTGATCACAAGCTGAATATGAGCCAACAATGCGATGTGGCTGCAAAAAAAGGCCACTGCTATTTTACACTGCATTAACAGAAGTATAGTTTCCAAACCATGTGAAGTACTAGTTCTTCTCTATTTGGCACTGGTTAAGCCTCATCTTGAGTACTGCATCCAGTTCTGGACACTGCACTTTAAGAAGGATGTAGACAAACTGGAACATTTTCCGAGGAGGGCAACAAGGATGAACAGGGGACAGGAAACAAAGCCTTATGAGGAGAGACTGAAAGAAATGGGTATGTTCAGCCTTGAAAAGAGAAGACTGAGGGAAGATATGATAGCACTCACCAAGTACTTGAAAGGTTGTCACACAGAGGAGGGCTATGATCTGTCCACAATTGTCCCAGAGTGCAGGACATGGTATAATGGACTCAAGTTATAAGAAGACAAATTTCGATTGAACATCAGGAAAAATGTTCTAACTGTTAAGTACAGTAATGGAACCAATTACCTAGTGAGGTGGCAGGGTCTCCAACACTGGAGGCATTCAAGAGGCAGCTGCACAATCATCGGGTATGCTGTAAGTTGGATTCCAGCATTGAGCAGGGGGCTCGATTCAGTGGACACATAGGCCCCTTCCAACTATTCTGTGATTCTAGTCATGTCCATTTATTTACTTTAATGGGTCTATTTTGAGTAGGACTACCATTGAATATCACCCCCTATCTCTGGTCAACACCCATCTGATGGTGGAAGCACCTGGAGCAGACTCTGTGCTTATGATCTCAAACAAATGTAGCAATTCATATGAGATCAAGCAGTCATTTACATAACCATTTCTCTGGAAAACAAATTAATTGGCTTTTCTGCTAATGTAAGACTGTTCCAGTTTGGCCTGACTTTCAGGCAAAACATTCTGGCAGTTTGTTTTATTCTTCTCTAAACTATTTCACTCATGATTATTTTTATCTGTCAGTATTTTAAGAGGTCCCACTCCTGTTTGTGTTGATTTAGAGATAAATGGGAGGCTTTGAAAAGATGGTCTTAAGTCACAGATGGCCTTTCAGTCTGTTCCAATGCTATGATTTCATATCACCAACAGTTTATTGAAATTATCAAAAGGTGAGAGCAACTGTTCCCAAAAAAGACATGGAAAAGACCAGACTGGTTTATAGAACCTTGTAAAAACTACTCTCTGACAAGAAATGGGGAGTTATGTGCTTTATGTAACAATTCTTAAGAGAGTGAGCTCAATCTATTTTGTCCATCAAAGATTTGCCCTTTTTAACCATACTGTAGCACTTACTTCTAACCCAGAGAAATGCTTTTAAACTGACCCCTTTGCTTTGCCTTCAGTGAAAGTGCAGGAAAGTTGTTTCCTGATGAAACAAAAATGCTTCTACATTGCAGATCAAAAAGTGTTGGTTTGTGCCTGTAATTTCCATTTGTTTGATTCTCTTTTAAGCCTATTACAATTGGCTGTTAGAAAATGTTTGCCTTGCATCATCATCCAGGGCATATTTGAAATATATCTTGTTAATACTTCCTGAATGCTTTAGTTGTCTAGATTGCACTGATTTAGACTTCTTTAATTTATCATAATCCTATTTTAACACAGCAATAATTGACATTGTGTGTTTGCTGTAATACCATTTTTCTTGTATCACCAGGGCTGTGACTGGAAGCAAATAAAAGCTTCTAAATGCTGTCCTGTTGTATTGGAGCATAATGTCAGTGTGACATCCTGCAATTTGCACTTACCTTGTCTCACTTTTAGCCACTTCTTGGTACATTGTTTTGGTCTGTTTGTTCTATACACAATTTTAAGGTGTTTTTAAAATGAATACAAACTTTTTATTAATTTTTTTAAAAATACCACAATTGAATCCTGTGGAGCTCCTTCTGCATAGACATGTAGAGGATTGCACTGTTAAGCACAATGGAAGAAGGGTAAAGGTAAAGGTGTCCCCGCACTTGTAGTGCAAGTCATTTCCGACTCTTAGGGTGACATCTTGCGACGTTTACTAGGCAGACCGTATATATGGGGTGGGATTGCCAGTTCCGTCCCCGGCCTTTCTTTATCCCCCAGCATATGCCGGGTACTCATTTTACCGACCACGGATGGATGGAAGGCTGAGTGGACCTCGACCCCTTTTACTGGAGATTCGACTTCCTCCTTCCGTTGGAATCGAACTCCGGCCATGAGCAGAGCTTCGGCTGCGTTACCGCCGCTTACCACTCTGCGCCACGGATGTCTGCTTTTACTTTTCTTGGTCTGTTATTGTTATCTTACATATATGTCTGCTTTTACTTTTCTTGGTCTGTTATTGTTATCTTTCAAGCTACAGTTCCAGGTGAGGTAGCCTCTCCTTCCCACCCCTCAACCATCTCTGCAGAGCTATCTGATGACCATCATGCCCTGGGAGGAGAGAAGAAAAGAGAGCAGTCTGGAGAGCTGCCCACTAGCTACCTCCTGGTGTTCCAGCTAAGGTGGCTTCTCCCTTCCCCAGTCACCGCAAGATGGCTATACAAGCCCCATCACCCTGAGAAAGGAAGAGAGATCTCAGTTTCAACCATTTTTTTCCTTTGTAGCTTGCCTTTGCTGTTTTATTGTATAGTTTTAATGTTTCTATGTAGACATGTTTGTGAGGTTCACCTAAAAAGCGGTATATATCTTAAACAAAATAAATCAGTACTGTTGTCCTAAATGGGAAGTTTCATCCTAACTATGTTGTGGCTGGTGAGGGAATTTTTATGCCTTACCTTTGCCAGCTGAATAGCTCTACAGTGTGAAATGTAGTCAATCACTTAGTCACAGCAGATCACAGCTGGAACTTCCATGTTCGACTTTGCCATGACATTTCTTCTGTGTTGTGCCCTTGAGAAGGGCATATGAATGAAATCTACAGTGAAGCCATTACCTTTAATTTCTCATAAATAGCTTTTTTTGTGCAGAAATATAACAATTTCTAACACATTCATAGCGTGCGGTCATAGATAAAAATCTTGCATTAATCCACATTTATAAAATGCATTGCCAGCATTGAGAATTTCATCTAATGTCAATAAAGACATAGGGTATTATCAATGCAGAGGAAACATCAAGAATAAATCATTAGGGTGAAACATGGTGTATGTAAAACAACAACTTTCTTGTTGATAGCTGTTGAAGAAGGCTTGCTGTTCAATTCATCTGTATAATAGCTTTTGTATGAGGAGTAAAATGACTGAAACTTTTATTTTGCATCTGAGCTACTGTGGTACTGTTTAGCTTGTTGTAAACATTTATTAGAACCCTGATTAATCCAGCTTTTATCTTGTTGGATTTTTTTTTTTACGTTTCCATTCAAGCCCTGCAACAAGATGTCGTAGCATAGAATGAACTGTTCAGAATTCCAGCCACTCCATTCCATTCCCCATCTCCTTTCCCCAACTTTTGCACTCCTGCCCCCAGTCAGTCAGCATTCCATCATCACTGAGCACACTCAATCCTCATTGGGCTGTTCTGTTACCCCCCATTTCCCTAGGGTTTTCACCCCACCCCAAAATTTTGTACTTCTGCAAATGTTGTGGTTCCCCCAGGCATGCTGCTGCCCCTCTCTCTTTTGCTTTGATGATGCCATTTTAAGTACATATGGTGTTTAATCATTTGTTCAGATTTCTTTCCCACCCTTTACCAAAAGGTCCCAGTGTGGGTTATTTACAACTAAGGATGGGTGAGAAATTCAATTCAGTTTATATTTGAAGATGAATTTATCAAATTCACACTTTCTGAAACAATATGAGAACTGAAACACAGCCATCCTTTGAAATTTTCACTTATTCAAATTTTGCATTGAGGTTCTCCAAACAATGCAATGTTTACAAAAATGCATATATTACGGGAGTGTGGGCATAAAAATGAATATGTTAGTGAAAACAACATAACAAAAATGCATTATATTACAAGAAATTGCTTATAGAATGTGTATAGCAGTCAAAACTGCATACAAAAATGTGCTTATTAGGAGAAATTTGCCCTAAAATGCTGAATAATTGTCATGAGGATTTTAAAAGACCTGTAAATTGTTGCAGAAATGTGGAGACCCTCATTAAAGACTAGAAAAATTAAAAAACAGAGAGAATTGAAATTGACAGAGCCATCCATCCCTAGTTACAACCATAAAATATATCATTATAAAACATATAAAAACAACCATAACAAGTCTAAAAACAATTTAAAACAATCCCATACATTAAAAACAATAGATACATTTTTTTAAATTCCACACATAAAAACAATTAAAAATAATTCCAATATGGATCCGTGACTGCTTTTACAAGGCACTGTAAATCTTCCCTGTATGAAAAGCCCTGGATGTGTCTGCCTAAATTTTCACAGCGTTAATCCTTTCTAGAGGGGCTCCTTTGCCTGAAAACCTCACCTACTTGCATAAAAAGGAAAAAAGTTACAGTGCTTTGTAGATTCCATATTATACCCAATGGGGGTGAAACAGACCTTCAGATTTAACAGATCAGATTGGGACCCAAATTATGAATTGAACAGATTGATACAGAGCAGATTTAAAACAGATTGGGTTGCTTCCAAATACTACAGGTACAAATACAGGGTGAATCTTGTGGTCTCTGTACATCTTGTGGTCTCTGTACAGCAGGGGTGTAGTTGTCTGGGGTCTCAGGGGATCTTATATCCCTTACTTTTTGGGAGCAGGGTCCCAGCAGGCTCTCTGTATCTCCAGCAACCTACAAGCCAATCAGTATGAAAGGGATGTGTGTTAGCCACTGGGAAGAGTCTTCTAACATGCTTGCTTGACTTTTCCTGCTAATTGGATCCAATCAGAGTGAAAGCTCAGTCAGCCACTTAGAACGCTCTTCTCAGTAGCTAATATCCTCCCCTTTCATGCTTATTGGCACCCAGGGATGTCTGTTGTTGTGGGGGAAAGCATTAACAAGGATCTCATTCTCAACCCAGCAGCAAAAAAGTAGGGGGAGGAGGTGTGGCTGTGACAAACATGAAGAGACCCTGCACTTCTGAATTTGCCACTACACTACTGCTGTATGCCTACACCTACAACTGTGAATAATATACTTGCTTTTTCTGTCATCTGCCCTGATGATGAATTCTGGAGAACTGGAAAGCTTGCACAAGTGACATTTTCATTGGCCAAATAAAGGTATTGCCCTAATTTGCATTTTTGAAATTTTTTGTTGTCCAATGCAGCTGCCTCTGCTTTTTGGATTATCAGCGTGTCATATGTGTGTTGCTCATTTGTTTCAAGAATGAACAAAAGCATGCAGTTGGCTATCAAGGCACTATAGTGCAAATTTTACAGCTATTAAGAGTGATCTATTGTCTTGTACAAACCTTCTGTGCAGTAAATTTACTAAGAAAGATGTTAAAACTAATATAATGACTGTTTACTTCAAAGTATGATATAGCCGAGGGTGTTCAAGTAGCTGAGACATGCAAAGAGACATCATGTTATTTAAAGTTCTAGTTAGAGTCTTTGTCTGAAGTAACTATGAATTCTGGACACCATTGCCTGTTTCTTTTATTGAGCATTATTTAGCTTCACAATATTTGCTGACATGTACAGTTTAATGGCACTTCTGTGGGAGACTAATTTTGTGAAAAAATCAGCAAGATGTTTTGAGAACGCAACTAATTCATAAAAGAACCTCTTCCAGGCTAATTATTGCCCCTGACATTATGAGAAATGATGCCATTATCTTATTACTTCTTAATAAAACCAGATACATTCTTTTTTGCTAAATCTTAACCTGCTGAAACATGAAATGGGAAATTGTTATACAATTGCACATGAAATGTAATATGAACATGATTTTAGACTGCAAAATATTTTCTTCTGAAACCATTCACTTGAGCTTTTTTTATTCTAGGATTTCATATAAACAGCTTATTATCTTGTTTTTTTGAAAAAATACATTAATTTTAATTTACATACACGTAGGACGTTACAAATGAACATAAACCTAGTCTTCATGTATTGATTCATTTTAAAATTTCATTTTTATGCTGTTAATCCCAGGGACATTCAGTGTTCAATTCATATAATTGCATTTAATTATTGTTGTGATGGAGAAAAATGGATTTTTATATATTCACACATATAAAAATAGATTATATAAGAAGGTATAGGTTTATGAAAAATAATAAAGATCACAAGGAGCTAAAAAGAACCAAACATAGGCTTTCTGATCACAGAAAATCAATTCAGCTTGCACTGCCCAACCCATAACAATGAAGCAAATAGGCCTGTGTGTATGATTAATGATATCTTGTTGATGAGCAAGCATGCATGTAGTAAGAAAAGTAACTAGTGCTGGGGGGACTGAGAATCCTAAAATCCTAGAATCCTGTGAGTGAAACCTGGTTAGCAGGCAAGGAGTCACGTTCACCTCATTGTGACTACCTTTAATGGGTATATTGTCCTAAGCAAAATGCGTATAATCTTTTGATTAATATATTTTTCACTATTTGATCTTGGGAAAACCGATTATTAGAGATTCCTGGTTCCGTATGCTGTAGAGAAATGGAAAATCTTTGTAACAGAATCAAAGTGGAAAAGAGATAAAACTTGAGTTTGATACTGATTTTCATAATAGCATGGTGTGTACAATTTTACTTCATAAATATAATAAGTGTGTTCTCGAGGTAAGAGGTATTCTGAGGTGGGCTGCCTTCTTCATTCCTCTGTGATTGATGGAGAGTGGCTGGCTCAGAATTGTTCCGTTCCTTAACTATGTTCCTTAATCACTCTTTACACAGTGTGGTTTTCAGCTATAGTATAGTGATTTAAATATAACCCTTTCTCTATAGCAGTGTAGCTGTACGTTAGTAATGGAATTTCATATAGAATTTCCAGTCACTCTAAGGTGAACCAAACGTGGCCTTACATCATGGTATTACTTAAAGAACATGTAATGTCCTGGGATGTTCCTGGCCAGCTTGGCTGATCAGGAGCCATGATGGAATGGAATGTATAGTACAAAATCATTAGTAACGTAAGACAGGAGAATAGTGGTAACCTAGGTCAAATAGGCAGTGGGATAGATTAGGGATATCAATCTAAGAAGACAACAATAGGATGGGAGGTATCTACAAAATATGAATATACATGTACTTGTTTTAATAAAAACTATCTGATTGGTTGGAAATATTGCAACAGGGAAGAACTATTACGTTATGTGGGAAAGAACTTACGGGATTGGTAAACTAATGTCACATGTGTGTTCAGTACTGTATAAAAGATCTGCGCAGACTGTGCCTCATTGCAGTCCTCTCCAGACTTTCTGGAAGGCTGACCCTGCCTATGCTTGTAAAGAATAAAGGCCTACCTTTTTGCTTTAAACCTGTGTCTTCAAATTACTTCAAGGACCCCCAGCAAAAGATCCCATAGGAGAAAAAATTTCCATCAGTTGCTTAACATTCAATTATTGTTTTATATGTAATTTGTTGCTTACATTTATTGTCTACTATAGTTCCAAAAAATTCAAAGCAGAACATAATTCCAGTGCACAAATGAGGATTGTCACTATAGAAACACCTTCAGCCTCATTTATCCAAATAATGATGTGCCATTTTAATAATGGGTTATCTTAACAAAGGGTTGCATATAGGAGTGGGCATCAATTCAGAAAACAGAGATTAAGATAATGGGGGTTTTATTTCATACTAGATATAAAGTATTCAATCATCAATTCTCGCAGAAAAAAACATAAATCATGGAAAAGGAGTAAGACAGGGATGGAAAAATGGTAGTCCTCCAGATGTTGGATTATGTCTCTCATCATCCTTGACCATCATCATTATCCATGATGGCTGGGGCTGATGGGAGTAGGAGTCCAACAATATATGGAGGGCCACAGATGTCCCATACCTGGTGTAAGTTATGTCCATCTTTTTGCCATTGTGAGCTAATATTGAAATTGGGCCTACAATCCAGAAACTGCAGGCACACAGCAGCACAATAACATGGGAGCAAAAAGTTCCCTTTCCTCGGTTAGAAACTTTACACCAGACCTATGCTTCTTCTTCAGCATAGGAATCTGGAATGTGGGTTAGGTGGCCCAGAGAGAGAGATGAGAAATGTATTCTGAGGAGAATATATTTTTCCAGTGCTGCTGGAAGTATAGTGTATATTTTTACCATATCCCTTTATTAAAATGCAACAATTTTGTTTCAGAATGCATGCTTCAAGGATATGCATACCATAAAGGACCTCTTATTATGTCATGTTACCACAAGTGATAACAAGATAAGTGGTAGGTTGTTTTCTTAGTGTAGCATGCCCATTCCATGTAGGGATACAATGATCAGTCATATATATGCACACAAAAATTATATTTCCCACATTAAAAATTCTAAATATACTGTCTCAAAGTTCTGCATTTAACAAATGTGATCTCTCTGATTGGCTTTAAAATTAGTATAAGTTCAAATAGCCAGATACTACAGTTTCCAAACAGAAGTATCCTTTAAATATAGTGCTGTTTCTCCCATTTCTCTACAGAGAACAAGGTGAAATGACAAAGAAGAAGCTACTTGTCCTGCCCAGAGCCCGACACAGGAGACAGAGGAGAGACTGGCAATAATTCTTGCTTTATTAGAGTCATGGTTACATCAAAAGCAGTGCATTTCATAGACCTAACTAGGCTGGCTCAGTACTGATGCTAACTATGCTAACTAAGCATTCTCTGTGGCGTGAGGAGTAAGTTGACTCGGCACCTCAACCGGGGGGCGCTGCCTTAAGTAGGGAAGGTCTTCGCCTGTAATCTCCGACTCCTGCATGGTTTCACCTTCTGACTGTCCCGCTTCTTGCATTGCCTCACACAGGGCAAGGGGGGGGCAAGCCTCCGACTGCTCATCGGACAGTAAAGGCTTGCTAGGTGCTGGCTCAACTTCAGGAGGTGGGGAGCAAGTTGGTGGGGAAACATTTGAAGGTCCAGGCAGGGAGTCCTGGGGGCTTGGAGTTGGCACGTGAGAGAGATCGCTCCCCAACGGCTCTGGTGGAGCGCTTGCAGGTGGCAAGGTGCCTTCAGGTGGAGCAGGGTCTAGGTCACCAGAGGGATTGTCCAAGGAGACTGGAGGGCTGCCGACGCTCCCCCTCCCTCAAAGCTCTCAAATGTCTTGTCCTTCTCTGCCCACTCTCGCTGATGCACTTGGGATAGCTGGGGCTCAACACTACTGCTACAAGGATAGCTCTGAATTTAGAATCTAATTTTAATAAAATGCATTATTCAGATTAATGAGGATGTCAAAAACATTCATTAAATTACTGCTCTTGAATGTGAACAGGAGTTGTTAACTAAGCGCAAATTGTTCCCCAGAATCTCAGACATGAGATGTGCAGAAGAGTTAATTGGGAAAGTAGGTGTCCTGCAACACAATGACAACCTTTCCATTTTATCAGACAGGTAAACAGAGATCCCAATGATAAAATCAGCAGAGAAATACAGTGGATACATAAACAAAAGGTGTATGAAAGAACCTGCAAAGAAAAATTACCGATCTCTACAAATAGGTAAGAGGGATATTATACCAAAAGACATTATACTACAGCTATTTATGTCTTTTTCCTCCTCCAGATCTTTTAAATCCTATTTAAACGTTTTGTTTTTTTAAATGTTGTTTTTAGAAACTATCACCTTTTCTGCCATGTATGGAGATGTAGCTGCTTCCACTGGGAAACAAAATACATTTGCGTTGTCAATGGAAGAAAATAATATGCTTTTCTCATTCACACAACAAGCCCTGACACGTAAGATAAATCAAGCATACTCAGCATCACTTTATAGATTTCTATGTATAACATATGAATGGGAGTGTGATTCAGAGGAATATACAAAAATGTTAATTTGAATTGCTGTTGTTATCTGCCTTCAAGTCGATTATGACTTATGGCGACCCTATGAATCAATGACCTCCAAGAGCATCTGTCATGAGCCACCCTGTACAGATCTTGTAAATTCAGGTCTGTGGCTTCCTTTATGGAATCAATCCATCTCTTGTTTGGTCTTCCTCTTTTTTTTCTCCCTTCTGTTTTTCCCAGCATTATTTATAGTGAATCAGGTCTTCTCATTTTGTGTCCAAAGTATGATAACCTCAGTTTCATCATTTTAGTGCCTAGTGACAGTTCTGGTTTAATTTGTTCTGTCACTCAATTATTTGTCTTTTTCGCAGTCCATGGCATGTGCAAAGCTCTCCTCCAACATCACATTTCAAATGAGTTGATTTTTCTCCTATCCACTTTTTTCACCGTCCAACTTTCACATCCATACATAGAGATCAGGAATACCATGGTCTGAATGATCCTGACTTTGGTGTTCAGTGATACATCTTTGCATTTGAGGACCTTTTCTAGTTCTCTCATAGCTGCCCTCCCCAGTCCTAGACTTCTTCTGATTTGTTGACTAGTGTCTCTATTTTGGTTAATGACTGTGCCAAGGTATTGATAATCCTTGACAAGTTCAGTGTCCTCATTGTAAACTTTAAAGTTACATAAATCTTCTGTTGTCATTACTTTAGTCTTTTTGATGTTCAGCTGTGTTCCTACTTTTGTGCTTTCCTCTTGAATTTTCATCAGCATTCATTTCAAATCATTACTGGTTTCAGCTAGTAGTATGATATCATCTGCATATCTTAAATTATTGATATTTCTCCCTCCAATTTTCACACCTCCTTCATCTTGGCCCAATCCCACTTTCTGTATGATATATTCTGTGTATAAATTAAACAAATAGGGTGATAAAATACACCCCTGCCTCACACCCTTTCTGATTGGGAACCAGTTGGTTTCTCCATATTCTGTCATTACGGTAGCCTCTTGTCCAGAGTATACCCCCTTGCTGGATTGTCACCTTGCGGTGGTAAGTGGGCTTGCGTGTTCCAATGAACCCTGTGAGCGATGCCATCGGGAGTCATGTACTCCCAGCAGGGTCACCCATGGCGGTAAGGTCAAGGGAGAGGAACCAGACAAAGAATGATCCAAGAAATTCCTCAACAGCAGAACAGGCAGAGGATAACAATGTGTATGTTACAACGGCTGTGAAGGCGGATGAAGGCTGCAGCAGATAAAAGACTTCCAGTCATTGTGGTATCCATGCCATTGGATCAAAGCCTTTTTCTATCAAGATTGCGTGTTGATCGTCGTGCACCAATCTCCCCACATAAAACATATTCACACACAGGCGTGGATAACAATGGCTCTCAAAGTGATCCATTCAAAGTGGGATCAGGCATCAAACAGGGGTGTGTCATTGCTCCAACCTTATTTGCTACCTGCATCGCCATGATTCTATACCTTGTTGAGGGGAAACTTCCCACTGATGTGAAAATCACATATCAAACAGATGAAAAGCTTTTTAATCTCAGTAGGCTAAAAGCAAAAAGTAAGGTAATTACAACCTCTGTCATAGAACTTCAATATGCCGATGATAATGTAGTCTCTGCACATTCAGAGGAAGATCTTCAAACTATCCTAGATGTCTTTGCAGAAGCATACGAAAAGCTTGGCCTCTTGCTTCACATCAAAAAACCCAAAGTGCTTCATCAGCAAGTGCGAACCAATCCCTCTGTAGCACCATCAATCCAGCTTAATGATGCGACCCTGGATAATGTCAATCATTTTTCTTCTCTTGGCAGCCATCTCTCTGTAAAAGCTGACATTGACTCTGAAATTTAGCATCTTCTGAGTTCTGCGAGTGCCGAATTCTCCCTAATGAAGCTTAGAGCATTCGAGGATCGGGATATTTGCAGGGAGACCAAAATGCTTATTTACAAAGCCATTGTGCTACCGACCTTACTCTATGCCTGTGAAACATGGACCATCTATAAACGCCACTCCCAACTTCTTGAAATATTCCACCAACGCTGCCTCCGGAAAATTCTGCAAATTACTTGGGAAGATAGGCGGACTAATGTTAGTGTATTGGAAGAAGCAAAGACCAGACTTCCGGGAAGTGGTGCTGGCTGGTGGTTGTCTCTGAGGGAGCTCTGCCTCAGAGGAAGCTTTTTCCAGGTTAAAAGCCAGCCAAGAGGAATCTTGGACTGGCTCAAATGTTCTCCAAGGTATAGGAGAACCGATCAGATCTCCCACAAGACTTCGTTGAGCTGTCGGCGGCTGGAATTGATCAGGAAATTCCTGAGATAAGAAGGCAAGCCGATCGGCTGAAGACGGAGTCTGGACTTCCACGCAAGCTGCACTGGGATAAAGCGAAGCGTTTTTTCTTTTTAAAACGTTCTTAACCAGCGAGCCCACTTCTACCTAAATCTTATCATTCGGCTTACATTACTGCAATAAAAGGGATTTGTTTATGAATCAGCAACTGAGAAACCTGGGTGAGTCATACCTTTTCTCTTTTAAATATAATTAAGGAAGAAAGAAAATATAAACAACTTATATACTTTTTTTACGACAAAAAGCTGGCTTGAATATGGAGTTATAAAGTTTAAAAACGGATGAGAGGCAATTATTATATTTTGGACTAATTTTCTCTTTGGACTATTTCTTTTTGGATAAATCCGCTGCTCGTATATGCTAATAACTGTTTAGTCTTGGCAACAGAATTGTTTTGCATTCTTGGATGCAGATAAGAACTGCTGGCTGGATTTCAATAATAGGCCTGGAATATTAACTCTTTTTTCGGTGGAGAGAAAAAAGAAAAGAAATAGATTGCCTCTAGGTTCTGAAATAGTGATTAATATTAGAAATTAAAGGCTTCTTTTTGAAAATGGCAACTAAAAAAACAACCAAGGGGCGAAGAGGTTCTATTGATACACAGGAAGAGGATATACCCCCAGAAATGTTTAAAAAAATAATGGAAGGGATCAATGCTATGAAACAGGAAATGAATGAAATGAAAACTGAATTGACAGATATAAGAGACTATATTAAAACACAAGTGGATGAGATTAAAGGGACAATTGGGCAAATAAAGGAGGATGCAAAAAATACTAAAGAAAAGGTACAAACCTTGGAGAATAGAACAGATATACTAAATCTGGAATTAGAAAAAAATTTGGACTATTTAGCTATGACTGAAATGAGAAATAAAGAGCATTGTTTGAGATTCCGTGCAATCCCAGAGGAAACAGGTGAAGACATTAGAGACAAAATTGTTAATGCTTTAGTAAAATTTCTGGACTTGAATGAAGATAGGATGGAATTTGAAATAGACAAAGTTTATAGAATTAACTCCAGATATGCAACAATGAAAAAAATTCCAAGAGATGTGCTTGTTCACTTCGTAAAGAAAACGACCAGAGATATGGTTTTACAGCAACACTTTAAATATACCTTTAAAATTGATGGTAAGGAAATACTGGTGATGAAGGAAATTCCTATTAGACTTTTACGTAAGAGAAAAGAATATGCTTTCCTTACAGAAAAACTTAAGCAATGCAAAATTCAATTTAGGTGGGACGTTCCAGAAGGAGTGATTTTTACATTCAGACAACAGAAATATAGATTGAATACGGTTCAAAAAGCAAGGGACTTCTTGAGAAAAGCTTCAAAAGATATGGAAGAAGATAAACTCAAAGATATGGATACAGTTCCTGGGAAACAAAGTCAACAAGGATACGCAGAGGAGGGGAAGGAAGATGATGGATCAAAAGGAGCATCAGGCAAATTTTAAAATACACGCTTAACGATGGATTACAAATACCTAACTTGGAATATAAATGGAGCCAACACGGCGCAGAAGAGAAAGAAAGTGTTTCATTATTTGAAAAAATTAAAATTGGATATAATTTGTCTACAAGAAACTCATATTCAGAAGAAAGATTCTAAATATTTGATTTGTAAAAATTTGGGTGAAGAATTTATTTCAGCTGGACCAAAAAAAAAAAATGGAGTTGTTCTCTATATTAACCCACAATTGCTTCCTAAATTGGTATTATTGGACGATAGTGGTAGATTTGTGGGGGTTGAAATTACTTTACAAGGTACAAACATTTTGATAGTGGGTATTTATGCCCCCAATGAAGATAAAACAAGGTTTTATACAGGACTTATGGAAAAATTGTCAGAGTTTTCATATGAGCATTGGTGTGTCATGGGTGTCTGGAATGGGGTAATCTCACCAAAAATTGATAGGCTTTCTGAAAAAAATATCAAAGAGACACAAGGTAAATTACCGAAGATTTGTTTTGAACTCATGGAACATCTAGAATTGGTGGATACCTGGAGATATATAAATGATAATGCAAAGGAATTTACTTATTTTTCAGAAAGACATAAAACATTTTCGAGGATTGATATGATTTGGATGTCAAAAATTTTAGCGAAGGATATTTTTAAAATGGATATATTACCAAAAACTTTTTCGGACCATAATCCTGTGATATTAACTTTAAAAAAAAAAAATCTTGGATTTAGATGGAGACTAAATGAATCTTTATTACAGAATGATAAAGTAGTACAAGAATGTAAGAAGAAATTAAAGGAGTTCTTTGAATATAATTTACATAAAGGAACAAGTGAAAATATTGTTTGGGATACAAGTAAGGCATTTATGAGGGGATACTTTATTAAATGTAATTCTGAATTAAAAAAAAAGAAACAACAGAAAATGCAATTAATTTTGGAAGAAATAAAACAAAAAGAGGAAGAATTGAAAAAGAATCCAGCTAAAGTTTCTATTGTAAATCAAATTAAAATGTTACAGAAGCAAGTATCAATGTTGACAGTTAGAGAAATTGAAAGGAAATTAAATTTTGCTAAACAAAGGACTTTTGAATTTGCAAATAAACCTGGGAAATGGTTAGCATATAAATTAAGAAAAGAACGTCAAAAAAATATTATTTTAAAGATACAAGAAGGAGATGAGACGCTGACAGACAATGTAAAAATCAAAAAGATTTTTCATCAATATTACTCAACATTGTATAAGTGTCAAGAAATTCCATCTGAAAAAATAGAAGAGTATTTATTTAAACAGAATTTGCCTAAAATTACAGATTTTCAGAGACAAGTTATTAATGGCCCTATTACGTCAAGAGAGATATCTGAAGCTATAAATAAAATTAAATTAGGAAAGGCACCAGGACCAGATGGGCTATCTGCAATGTATTATAAATGTTTGGAGGAAGAACTCCTGCTACCTTTACAGTCTACAATGAATTTTATTTTGCAAGAGGGAAAGATACCGGATAGTTGGAAAAATGCTAATATAACATTAATACCTAAAGAGGACCAAGATTTAACTAAAACAAAAAATTATCGGCCAATATCTCTACTGAACAATGACTATAAAATTTTTACAATGATTTTGGCTGAAAGATTGAAAATAATATTGCAACAATTTATTCAGGAAGATCAATCAGGGTTTTTACCTAAAAGACAATTACGTGACAACGTCAGGAATGTTTTGAATGTGTTGGAATATTTAGAACAACGAAATGATAAACAAGCAGCTCTGATTTTTTTAGATGCTGAAAAAGCATTTGATAATTTGAATTGGAAATTTATGTTCCAGGTTTTGGAGCAAATGGATTTTGGAGACAACTTTATAAAATGGATCAGATCGATTTATACATCACAGAAGGCCCAGATAATTGTTAATGGAGACTTAACGGATTCATGTGAAATACAAAAGGGTACAAGACAGGGATGTCCATTATCTCCCCTTTTATTTATTCTGGTTTTAGAAGTGCTGCTTAGAGATATAAGGCAAGATAAAAGGATTTCGGGATTAAAAATAAAAAAAGAAGAATATAAATTGAGAGCATTTGCTGATGATTTGATAATTGTACTAGAAAACCCTTTGGAAGGAATTCATATACTGATGGACAAATTAAAAGAATTTGGACCTTTAGCAGGATTTAAGATCAACAATCAAAAAACAAAGATGTTGGTGAAAAATTTAACTTTAAGGGAACAGAAAGAGTTAATGGACAAGACAGATTTTACAATAGAAAAAAAGTTGAAATATCTAGGCATCATCATGACAAATAAAAACTCAAAGTTGTTTCACAATAATTACGAAAAATTATGGACAGAGATTAAGAAAGATTTGCTAAGATGGGATAAACTACAACTGTCATTAATGGGTAGAATATCTGTGATAAAAATGAATGTATTACCGAGAATGATGTTTTTGTTTCAAACAATACCTGTAATATCCTCTGATTTACCTTTTAAACAATGGCAAAAAGATATTTCTAAATTTGTATGGCAAGGAAAAAAACCAAGAGTTAAATTTAAATTACTTCAAGACGCTAAAGAAAGAGGAGGACTGGGATTACCAAATTTGAGACTTTATTTTGCTGCCTGCTGTTTAGTCTGGATAAAGGAATGGATCTTATTGAGGAATAAAAGACTATTGGATTTGGAGGGCCACAATTTGAAGTGGGGATGGCATGGATATCTATGGTATGACAAAGTAAAAGTAAATGTAGACTTTAATAATCATTTTATAAGACGTCCTCTGTTGAAAATATGGAATAGATACAAACCAAGGTTTTATTCGAAAATACCATTATGTGTCTCAAGTCAAGAAGCGTTTTATAGAAGAGAAATGTCTGGAAAAGAGAAATGGTTAACTTATCAAGAACTATTAGAAAATGTACATGGAGAACACATAATGAAAGAGAGAGAACAATTGATAAAGGAAGGATATAGTTTTCATTGGTTTGCCTATTTACAATTGCTAGAAAGATATAAAATGGACAAGAAAATGTATGGGTTTGAAATAAATAAATCTGATTTTGAAATAGGTTTGTGTACAAATGATGAAAACATAATTGCAAAAATGTATAAACTTTTATTGAAAATGGATATGGAGGAAGAACAAGTAAAAGAGTGCATGGTAAAGTGGGCAAAAAATTTTGGTCATAACATACAAATGGATCAATGGGAAAATATGTGGAAAAAAGGTTTGAAATTTACATTATGTTATAATCTTAAAGAAAACTTTTATAAAATGATGTACCGTTGGTACATGACTCCAGAAAAGCTGTCAAAAATGTATAGTAATGTCTCTAATGTTTGTTGGAAATGTAAACAACAAGAAGGATCTTTTTATCATATGTGGTGGTCATGTAAAAAGGCAAAATTATTCTGGGCACAGATAGGCAGGAAGATGCAAAAAATTTTAAAAATAAATATTCAGTCAAAACCAGAATTTTTTTTATTGGGCTTTATGGATAAACAAATAGAAAAGAAATATGGAAGAATAATATTATATATGATTACGGCAGCAAGATTATTATATGCACAAAAGTGGAAAATGGATTCAATACCAACAATGGAAGAATGGCTATTGAAATTAATGGACTTAGTAGAAATGGATAAATTGACGTGTTTACTTAGAGAAAAATCGACAGATACATTCCTTAAGGATTGGAAGCCTCTCTTAGACTTTTTGTCGAAAGATCAAAATAAAATGATGATACTGGGATTTGATGATTAATTAAGACAGCTTATGGAGAAAAGGGATTTTGTATGTATATATATTAAGGGACAGGTTTGATGTATATTATATACTTATAGCTGATCTGTGACAAATCGGAAGTCAACCATTTTATTTTCATTTTTTGTTGTAATATTGTTATGTTTTTTCTTACTTTGTTTTGTTTGTTTTTGGAAAAATTTGAATAAAAATTATATAAAAAAAAAAAAAGGAAGAAGCAAAGACCACCAGTGCTGAAACAATGATCCTCCAACATCAACTTCGCTGGACCAGCCATGTTGTTCGAATGCCTGATCACCGTCTTCCAAAGCAGCGACTTTACTCCCAACTTAAGGATGGAAAATGGAATGTCGGTGGACAGCAAAAGAGGTTTAAAGATGTTCTCAAAGCTAATCTAAAAAAAAAGTAACATGAGCATCGAGAACTGGGAAGCCGTGGCCGATGAGAGTCCCAATTGGAGGTCAGCCATTATCAAAGGTGCTATGGACTTTGAAGAAGCACTAGTACAAGGTGAAAGAGACAAACAAGCTAAGTGGAAGGCACGTCAAGCAAATCATCATCGTGACCATCTTCCATCTGGAAACCTATGTCCTCACCGTGGGAGGCTATGTAGATCCAGAATTGGCCTCCATAGTCACTTATGGACCCACTGTTAAAGACCTTACCCTGGAAGACAATCTTACTTGGCCAGGAGTGATCACCAATGAATGAATGAATGAAATGAATGACATTAATGAATGTCCAGAGTATAGGTTGTGCATCAGGACAATCAGATGCTGTGGCACCCCTATTTCTTTTAAAGCATTCCACAGTTTTTCTTGATCTACACAGTCAAAGGCTTTGCTGTAATCTATAAACACAGGGTGATTTCCTTCTGAAATTCCTTGGTCCGTTCCATTATCCAACATATGTTTGCGATATGATTTCTGGTGCCTCTTCCCTTTCTAAATCCAGCTTGGACGTCTGGCATTTCTCACTCCATATATGGTAAGAGCCTTTGTTGTAGAATCTTGAGCATTACTTTACTTGCATGGGATATTAAGGCAATAGTTTGATAATTATTGCATTCCCTGGGATCCCCTTTCTTTGGAATTGGGATGTATATGGAACGCTTCCAGTCTGATGGCAATTGTTCAGTTTTTCATATTTGTTGATAATTGTTTGTCAAAATTTGGACAAATTCAGTCTCAGTAGCTTATAGCAACCTATCTGAGGGTGATTATCTTTAAGGAATCAAACTATTCTCTTTGTATATACCATGCTGTTTACCTTAAAATAAACTGTCCTTTTATAAATGGTGTGTATTGGATTGGAACTAAGGATTCTAAATCTAGTCCTTGACTGCTGAACGCTACTGCGGTTGGTTAATGAGGGTAAATCCCTTGGAATTCACATTGGGCTCTGAGGTCCCCTTCCTCAGAGAAGGAAACCTGGAGGAAGGGTGCTGGTGGCCCTACTAGGAATAATTAGTCCTGAAGGAGAGAGAGTTTTGCCTGAGAAGCAGAGATCCAGGAAAGTGGGACTGTTCTTGGAAGCAAGGACCCCCTTGGGGAACTAAAGACAAGTGACCCCAGGGGGACAAGTCTTTGACACCTGATATTTAAGGGGAGGGAATTCCACAGGGTAAGTGCCACCACACTTAAGGTCTGTTTCCTATGTTGTGCAGAAAGGACCTCCTAATAAGATGGTATCTGCAGGAGACCCTCACCTGCAGAGTGCAGTGATCGATTGGGTATATAAGGGGTAAGACAGTCTTTCAGGTATCCTGGTCCCAATCTGTATAGGGCTTTGTACACCAAAACTAGAACCTTGAACTTGGCCCGGTAGCAAATGGACAGCCCATTTAGACACTTTAGACACTCATAGCCTTCCCCAAAGAATTCTGGGAAGTGTAGTTTGTGAAAGGTGCTGAGACTTGCTAGGAGAGACCATTTTTCCTTCATAGTGCTCCAGTCTCCACAAGAGGGACTGACTGCTAAACCCATCTGGCCACTGGAGCTCTTAGGGGAAGAGGAGTTTCCACTCAGCACCCTTCACAAACTACACTTCCCAGGATTCTGTGGGGGAAGCCATGACTGTCTCAAGTGAAATAAAGGTCTGCTGTGGGTGTGGCCACCTGATTAGCCAAGCCAAACAGCTGTGAGTCTGGCTTTTAGAACACTGACAGTTGGTTCTTACTGAGCATGCCCGACATTATACTAGACTTCAATGTTAAATTTCTTAAATTAATTAAAAATCAGCTATGAATTCATTTAACTTTTAAACTACAGAAGATGAAGGTCAGAGTATGGGGCAATGTCATTAATAGGATTGCAGGTACTCTGTGAAAAGGCTGATTTTTTATTAATTTCAACAAATTATGAGACCACTGACAGAGAAAAGTCAAACAGGGATCTGGATTTTTTTTCTCTTGTTTTAAACTTTGAACTCTCGATTCTCTCTGTTTTGTGTATTGCCATGAAAATTTAGAAGACCATGAAGCAAGCATTTCTGATTTTAGGCCTCTGAGGGTCTGGTTTTTTCTCTCTCTTTTTACACTTTGAACTCTCTGTCTGACTGTTTTTGTTTATCACCATGAAAACTTAGAGAGTTGTTAAGCAACTGCGTTCTGAGTTCAGGAGTATAGTTGTGAGTTCAGGACTGTAAGTTTTATAAGGTTTTGTTTTAAAATGAGCTTATGGGAAGCAACAGAATGGCATGGGGGTTATTTTCAATTTAACATTGCAGAATGCAAACAATCCATGCTGGCTCTATATACAGCCACTCTTGTGGCTGTAAAATGACTAAGACTGCAACCCAATGCATGTCTACTCAGAAGTAACATCCATTGATTTCAGTGGGACCTACTCCCAGGTAGGTGTGTATTGGACTGCAGCCTTTAGGGATAAGATACCTTTAGGAATAAGATATCATGTAAAAATATATTTGCAGAAGTTTTCCTTAAGATTTACACCAATTTTGAAATGTGGTACATATCTCCAAATTCACTTCCATATTTGTAGAGCTGATACATGCCACTCTCCCATTTAATCTGATAGGCATTGCATCTTAATTCAGGAGAATTTTACACATTTTATTTATGTATTTATTTATTTAATTTGTATCCTCCCCTTCCTCCCAGCAGGAGCCCAGGGCGGCAAACAGAGCACTAAAACACTTTAAAACATCATAAAAAGAGATTTTAAAAATATTTTTTTAAAAAAACAACTTTAAAAAAATGTTAAAAACATTATTAAAACATATTAAACAATTCTGACACAGATGCAGACTGGGATAGGTCTCAACTTAAAAGGCTTGTTGAAAGATGAAAGTTTTCAAAAGGCGCCGAAAAGATAGCAGAGATGGCGCCTGACTAATATTCAAAGGGAGGGAATTCCACAGGGTAGGTGCTGCCACACTAAAGGTCCATTTCCTATATTGTGCAGAATGAACCTCCTGATAAGATGGTATCTGCAGGAGGCCCACCTACAGAGCGCAGTGATTCACTGGGCATATCAGGGATAACATGGTCTTTCAGGTATCCTGGTCCTGAGCTGTATACAGCTTTGTACACCAAAGCTAGAACCTTGAACTTGGTCCGGTAGCAAATGGGCAGCCAGTGCAATTCTTTCTGCAGTGGAGTGACATGTTGGTGATGCCCTGCCCCAGTGAGCAGTCTCGCTGCTGCATTTTGCACAAGCTACAGCTTCCAGACCAATCTCAAGGGCAGCCCCACATAGAGTGCATTACAGTAACCCAGCCTAGAGGTTACCAGTGCGTGGACAACAGTGGTCAGGCTATCCCGGTCCAGAAACGGCCACAGCTGGCTCACCAGCCAAAGCTGGTAAAAGGCACTCCTAGTCACGGAGGTCACCTGGGCCTCTAGCAACACCCCCAGACTACGGACTTGCTCTTTCAGAGGGAGTACAACCCCGTTCAAAGCAGGCAACTGACCAATTATCCAAACTCAGGAACCACCAACCCACAGCGCCTCTGTTTTGCTAGGATTCAGACTCAGTTTATTGGGCCTCATCCAGCCCACCACCGAGTCCAGGCAGCAGTCCAGGGCTTGCACGGCCTCTCCCATTTCAGATGTTACAGAGAAATAGAGCTGGGAATCATTAGCATACTGCTGACACCTCTCTCCAAATCTCCTGGTGACTGCTCACAAGGACTTCATATAGATGTTAAACAGCATGGGGGACAAGATGGTACCCTGAGGCACCCCACAGCACAACTGCCAGGGGGCCGAAGGCAGTCACCCAATGCTATTCTCTGAAAATGACCCTGGAGATAGGATCAGAACCACTGTAAAACAGTTCCTCCAATACCCATGTCACCAAGTTGGCCCAGAAAGATACCATCGTCAATGGCATCAAAAGCCGCTGAGAGATCAAGTAAGAATAACAGGGTTGCACTCCCCCTGTCCTTCTCCCGATAAAGGTCATCCATCAGGGCGACCAACGCCGATTCAGTCCCATAACCAGGCCTGAACCCAGACTTGGATGGGTCAAGATAATCTGTTTCATCCAAGAGTACTTGCAATTGCTGCACCACAACCCTCTCAATCACCTTCCCTAAGAAGGGGGTATTTGCAACCGGTCGGTAGTTGTCACAAACCAATGGGTCCAGGGTGGGCTTTTTCAGGAGGGGTCGAATCACTGCCTCTTTCAAGGTGGCTAGAACAGCTCCCTCTCACAATGATGCATTGACCACACCCTGGACCCACTCTGTCAGACCCCCTCAGCAAGCTTTAATAAGCCAAGAAGGGCAAGAGTCGAGAGGACACGTTGCTGGCCACATCAACGCAAGCACCTTGTCCATGTCATCAGGCCGCATCAACTGAAACCGTTCCCAAGAAGTTGCAGCAGACGTTGCACTGTACCCCTCATTGGGGACTACAGTAGATGTGGATGGGGCATCAAAACTGCTATGGAGGTGAGCAACTTTACCGTCAAAGTGCCTTGCAAACAATTCACAGTTGGCCTCCAAAGGGTCTAAGACTGCATTTCCTGGAGTTGATGTCAACAGACCCCTGACATTACGGAAAAGCTCCACTGGACGGCTACTTGAGGATGCAATGGAGGCAAAGAAGTGTTAGGCTTCGGTGAGCAACACAGCCAGTTCCAGAACAGACAGTGCAACAGCTAAGAGTTAAAGTGTGTAATTGAAAGAGAAATGCCCAAGGTCAGCAAGCAGCTGCAGCAGATCAGAAGCTCAGCTATATCAGGCTTGGGTACGCACACAGTGGTGTGGTGTGTGTGTAGCATGTGGAGTAGTTGGAGTGAAACGGTGAATGGTGTAATAAATCTTATTGGAGCAGTAAAAGTTTCCTCTTCAAGAAACCTCGGCTGTCCGTTTGTTATTTCACGCAGCAGCTGGCTAAACAGAACAGGCTAAAACAGCTCACTGGACTTCTGGTTCTACTGGCCCACTGGCGCAGCACAACAAAGGGTTATGGGCCCAGCTCAGTACCAGTAACACCCAGATGAAACCAGTAAGCAGACAGTAAGCGGACGTCGTTGCTGGAAAGCTGTGAAAGCTGTGAAGAAGCAGCGGCAAAGCGGAGAACTGAGTTGCCAGGAAACCAAAGTGATAAGGAAAGTCTGCAAGGATGGCTGCAACAACTTTGGCTGGCATTCCACTGGAACGTCTATCAGAACAGAACTATTCGAGCTGGAGGCTGCGGATGCAAGCCTACTTAAACAGAGAGGATTTATGGAAAGTAATTGAACTGCAACCCCCCTCCATTCTACCACCTGCAGAATGGCTTCGCTGGGATGAAAGAGCTAAGTCGTTAATAATATTGGCTGTCGGGGACTCTCAACTGTTATATCTATGAGGTAAAAATACTGCTAAGGAGATGTGGGCTGCTTTAAAAGACATTTATGTACAAACAACGGCTAGCAGTAAAATTAGCCTCGCCAGAAAACTGTACCAGATGCAGCTGACAGACACAGTAACTATGTCAGAACATTTAATGAACATTGCTAAAATATTTGCAAAATTGCAGGAAAGGGGTGTGGAACATACTGAAATGCAGCAGGTCTATATTATTCTTTCAACTCTAAATGACTCTTGGAATCCTGTGGTCAGTGCCCTGGAAGCGATTTCCGATCCTGGATTGACGGTTCAATATATTACAAACAAACTTAAACAAGAGTGGGAAAGAAGAAAGGAAACGGAACAGAGGCGAGAGGGACGTAGCGACAGGAATGAAAGAAAAGAAAAGACTGAGATAAAGGCTTTTGGGACTAAAGCATGTTACAACTGCGGTTCGTTGCATCATTTAAGGCGGAACTGTGATTTAAAGAGAAGAAGGAAGGACGGGAGACAACCCTCACATGTGCAGTTGGTGAGTGCAAAGACAAAGAAAGACTATATAAACAGAGACAATAGCATGTGGGTCTTGGATTCAGGCTCAACCCATTCACTCCTAAAAGATAAAGACTTGTTTAAAACAATGGTGCCAGCTAATGAAGACGTGAGTTTAGCTGATGGAACAAAACAAAAGTTGATGGGTAAGGGTACTGTACATATATGTGCCTTGAATACTATTATGACAAACTTTTTATACGTGCCCACTTTGACTAGTAATATAATGTCAGTCTCAAAACTGTTAGAAATGGGTTATAGTGTGCTGTTCAGTAACAAGAAATGTGTAGTAATGAAAAAGGGAGAGGTGTGCCTGCGAGGGAATTGTAAGGATGCCATGTTCTATGTAAATGTAACTCCTACAGCACAGGCCTCACTAGTGGCACATAAGAAACCCCATGACCAATGTATCCATGAGTGGCACAGGAGATTGGGGCATGTAAATTATGAAACTGTGAAACAGACACCACAATTTAGTGCTGATGTAAAGCTGAATGACTGCAAAACATATGTTCAGTGTGAAGCATGTCAACAGACAAAGGCTACTGTAGCCCCAATCAACAAGGAAGCTGAGAGGCATACTAAGAAGCCTTATCAAACCATACATGTTGACCTCGCAGGTCCATTCCCTAGAACACATGGTGGAGCAAAATATTTCCTAGTAATAGTGGATGATTATTCCAGATTTTGTCATGTATATTTATTAAGAACTAAGGATGAGGCTGCAGAAAAAATAAAACGGTTCCTGACCCGAATTGAAGTACAGCATGGCACATAGGTGCAGCAAATCAGATCCAATCAGGGAGGGGAGTTCACTGGGAAATCCCTTGAAATGTATTTGGACAAGAAAGGTGTTACTCATGCTGTAACAGCCCCGTTCTCACCACATCAGAATGGAACAGCTGAAAGAAAAAATAGAACGTTGCAGGATGCTGTAAGGGCTATGTTAGCAGATTCTGGATTTGCACAAACATTCTGGAGTGAATGCTTAATGTATGCCACTTACATACAAAACAGAGTAATGCATAGTGCAATAGGGAAAACACCATATGAAATGTTGTACATGAAAAAGCCCAAGTTACAACATATACTAAGATTTGGTTCCCCATGCTGGGTGCATATTCCTAAGGGGAAGAGATATGGGAAATTAGCTCCCAGAGCAAAAAAAGGGTATGTGTTAGGTTTCCAACATACTAATTACCGTGTATGGGTTCCACTAGACAGGACAGTAACACTTAGCAGAAGTATAAAAACCCATGAGCAGAAATGGGAAAACGAGAAAACCTATGTGAACCTAGACTGCATGGACACCAATGGCAGAGTAGAAAAAGAACCTGATAAACAAAAACAGGAAAGTGTAGATCAGACCGTGCAAGAAACACAACAAAAAAGAGAGAATAGTGGCTCAGACCACAGTGAGAGTGCTTCTGGCACAGATACAGAACAAGAAACAGAAACTTCAAGAAGGTCCAAACGGTCTAATTTGGGACAACCACCTGAACGATTCCAAGTTACTACAATAAGAGGTGGGAAACAAAGTGAAAATGAAAATCAGTGGATAGAGATGAATGAATGTAAAACAATATGTCTTGAATGTACAAAGACTGGTTAAAAGCCTTGGAATGCAAAATGCAAATGTAAATGTAAATGTGAATGTGTAAACTCTGTAACCAAATATAACTGAACCTCACTGTATAAAATTGTGAAAGTAAAGTGCAGGTGTATTGCATGTCTGTCTGGAAGGTGGGGGCTGTTAGGCTTCCGTGAGCAAGATAGCCAGTTCCAGTACAGACAGTGCAACAGCTAAGAGTTAAAGTGTGTAATTGAAAGAGAAACGCCCAAGGTCAGCAAGCAGCTGCAGCAGATCAGAAGCTCAGCTATATCAGGCTTGGGTACGCACACAAACCTCGGCTGTCCGTTTGTTATTTCACGCAGCAGCTGGCTAAACAGAACAGGCTAAAACAGCTCACTGGACTTCTGGTTCTACTGGCCCACTGGCGCAGCACAACAAGAAGTGGGCCTTCTTCGCTGCCCTCACCACCACACAGTAGGCACAGTTATGATGTTTTACTTGTGCCCAATCAGCCTCACAGCACATTTTTCACCACTTGCGCTCTAGGCGTCATCCAGCCTGTTCCATTGCACTTAGCTCACTGGTGTACAAAGGTGCAAGCAGGGCTCCACAGTGCCAGAGAGGGCACTTGGGGGCAGCCGTGTCGAGAGCCTGACTCGCCTCGCTGTTCCACAGCGTGACAAGGGCTTTAACAGGGTCACCTGCTCTATCTACTGGGAACTCCCCCGGGGCATTCAGGAATCCAGTGGGTTCCATTAGGCTCTGGGGGTGGACCATCTTAATCTGTCCACCCCCCCTGCAGGGAAGGATTGGAGCCATAAGTCTGAACTTCACCAGGAAGTGATCTGACCATGACAATGGGGTGACATCCACCCCTGCTATCTCCAGACCACCCCTTCCTCCATTTGGAGCAAAACCCAAGTCTAGGGTGTGCCCTGCCCTATGTGTTGGGCCAGTAAGATTTGAGACAGCCCCATGGTTGTCATGGAGGCCATGAAGTCCAGAGCCCGAACACTAGAGGCAGCCTCAGTGTGGACATTGATTCACCCAGCACTATCATTCTGGGATCCTCCAACGCCACAGCCGAGATGACCTCCACCAGCTCGGTCAGAGAAGCTGCTGGGCAGCAGGGTGGATGGTACACCAGCAGCAACCCTAGTTTACTGTCTCCTCGGCCCAACACCAGGTGCAGGCCCTTACAGCCAGCTCCAAGACAGAGTGGTTTCCTGGTGACAGAGATGGAAGTTCTGTAAACCACAGCAACTCTTCCCCCCGTCCCTGCAGCCTGTGCTGGTGCTGCAGTGAGTATCCAGGTGGGCAAAGCAGGGTCAGATCAACCCCTCCAAGCTCACCCATCCAGGTCTCGGTAATACAGACCAAATCGGCACCTTCATCCACAATCAAGTCATGGATGAGAGTGGTCTTATTATGTACCGATCTGGCACTAAACAACACACACAGGCCAGTAGGTACAGCAGATGAGCAACGAGGAACCAATCCATGAGAAGAGTGGCAGCAAGGAACAAGGCGCAGATAGCCTTACCTTCACCTTTTCAGGTAATTCACTACCTCCCCATGGCTATATTTCCCTCTGCCCGTAATCACTGAAATTGGGGTGGTATCACCCAGTTCCTCTGTACTCAGACAGACCTAAACACCTAATATGGGCCCAACACGAGCCCACCAACAAAGCCTGTCAGAGCGAATTATCCCAGAAGGCCTCTGCAAGGATTGGGAACAGTCACACCCATTCAAATTTTTCACACAGGGCCCATCTACTCCACCTCCTGTCTCATACCCAGGGAGGGCCAGCCTTCTGCCAGTTACAGACTCTCACTCTGAAGGCATCTGGTGAATTTCTCCTCTCATTCAGTTCACTGCACAGGCTCCCACCCTGTGCAGGAACTACACATGCATCACATGCCCTCCCCACCACCAATCTCCTCTAGACTGGTTTAACAGAAAACAAATTTAAAAAACAACAAGAAAAAGTAATAGAAAAAGTAATATAAGGGGGTAGTGCCCTCACTCTCAGGACTCCCTAAGGGGCTCCCCAAGGGCAGCTGGGCTTTTATGCCTCCTGGCCCAGCCAGCAGCTGTTGCAAGGGGCTGTGAGATTAACTGCAGCCTCTCTCTGGAGTAAGGGCCAGGCAGGGGGTCCCAGTCCTTGCAGCACTTACCAGGGACTTCAGCTGTCTGGACAGACAGCAGCCCAAAGGAGCTAGTAGCAGGCACCCGGATGCCAGATACTCACTCCCAGGGCAGGTCTTCCTCAATCACCTCGTGCTGCAGCTGTTTTATTTTGTGCTTTTGTGGATTTATGAGTAAATATAAGTTCAGACTCAGTTGGATCTCTTAGGGTGCCATATTTGTTCTGCAACTTATATATATTTCTAAGTTTGAGATATTGGAGAAATAAGAATGAGCTGATTTTACTACACCATCTAGATACCAGTTTTTTAACTCGATCAAGTCATTTTTGTCCATAAATCAATATTCCCCAAAGCATGACAGTCATGCATTTCTTCATTATAGATCAAAACCTGCAATCCTTCACCTACTTACTTGAGAGTAAACCCCACCGAAATTAATGGGACTTACTTTTGACTAGTCAAGCATAGGATTGTGCTGTCAGCAAGTTTAAATTTCAAATTTTGTCCAGTGTTGAATGTCAAGATCCCACCCCATTTGAATTTTGAAGTCTTTCTTCCCACTTGTGTACCAGAACCAAAGTTTTCAATGTAGTGTACCAGGACCAAGACATATTATTTCCTGTATTATACAGCCCTTTGTTCAAAGGGTGGAATTGGAAATCAGTACTGGAAAAATAAATACTCTTGTACTAATGAACAAATCTAATAGCAATTGTATGCATTGATTGGGTCAGATCTGGTTTCAGAATGGACTATGCACACCTTTTTTCCATTTTTACACTGAATAGCAAAATAGACCACTGAAGAAAGAGGATTTATCCAATTATTATCAGCAAAGTAGCTTTAACTTCCTTCAGATATCCACTATTAAGATATAAAATGACACTTCCCGGACACATCACTAGCACAATAGGGCCTTTATTGATTTTCATATAATGTTTTTCAGTCTGAGATGACTCTCTTGAGGACTTCACTTACCAGCAGGGGAAAAAAGCCTTTTCTATGTTTGAATTCAAGTCTATTAATGCATCCCTAGCTGGAGACAGTGTCATTTTCATTATTTTCTTTGTAGTCGATGTGTCTACACCTTGCTGGTTCAGTATCCTAATGGATGCTAGGGTTACAGGTCAAAGTATGGAAACAAAAAAAATGAAAATGCTTAGTCTGAGAATCAATAACCAAAACTCTTAACACTTGTTTGAAGGGCAAAATATGCAACCAATGAGAGGCTGTAAGAGCACTCAACTAAAACATTTTGTATCACAAAGTTGCACAATGAACACAGAATAGAAAAAATGAATTACTTTGTTTGGCATGCATAACTGCCTTCAGGAAATCATGGATGAAAGGATCAATACTACTTTTGATATGTCTAAGAGTTCCAAAGATTCCCCAGTTCACCATGTAATTTAAATGCTAAATGACAATTAAGAGATAAATGGATGTTTTTAGGGAGATATGTTTAACAAAAGGGAGATAATTTGACATTGGCCTTATACTTGCACTCACACAAGATAGAAAATTAAATCTGGGCAAAAGCACCAGAATATAACAGCAATGGAGACTGGAAGAGACAAAAGTCAAAACTGTATCTTGAAGTGAAACTACATAAAAGAATGAGTATGGCCACAGCTGTCACATTAGCCAATAAAATATGATACAATGGAGCAAATAAATTTACCTGGTTTGTGCTGTTTATTTCATAAAAATATAATGCATTCCAGAAAAGAATACTGTGTAACACACATACACACTGTATTATTTTTTTCATGTAGTGCATACTACCTCCCATTATTGGCTATAGTACTATATAGGCAATTTCATTAAGCTTAATTTATTGGAAAATAGAACTATAAAGGAAGTTAATATGCTTGTATCAAATGTTTCAGTCTTTACTGGGCTAGTTATCATATTTACCACATTTTTAAATACTTTCAGAGTTTGTTTTATGTACTGGGTTGTGAAGTGAATTCTTGTTCATTCATATAATACGGCATCAATCCTATGCACGCTTAACTAGGAAGAAAGCCCCGTTAAAAAAAAGTAGTTACTCTCAAGCAAACATAGATAAGTTTAAGCTGTAAATGTTTCAAGATTTGAAACACTCTCTTACTGTTTGAATGAAAGATCTCACAAAACCAAAATAAGCATACAGAATGAAGTACCACAAACTGACTTGATGCATTGCATTTGTGCAGGAGAGGGGAACAGATTCTAGTGGGGGCTGCATTTAGTGCCAAATGTAAAAGGCACCAAATGCCAGCCTTGCTTGCAAAGGAACAATCAGGAATGCACCTTAAGGCTCCTGATTGTTCCTTTGCAGTGCAGCTTTACCCACCCCAAACTAGGGATGGGGGAAAAATTCAATTCAGTTTGCATTTCAAGCTGAATCTATCAAGTTCACATGTTCCAAAACAATATGAGAACTGAAACACAGACATCCTTTGAAACTTGCACTTATTTGAATTTTGCAATGCAGTTTGCCAAGCAATGTTTACAAAAGCGCATATGGTATGGGAAATTGAGCATAGAAATGAATATATGAGTGAAAAAAACATACAAAAATGCATTATAGGATGAGAAATTGCTTGCAAAAATGTGTACATTAGTAAAAATTGCCTACAAAGATGGGTTTATTAGGAGAAATTCACACTAAAATGCTGGAAAATTTTTAGGAGAATTTTTTGTAAAACAAAATCTTTGCAAATCCCTGCGGAAATGTGGAGAACTGAATTAAAGATTGGGGGGGGAATCAGAAATGGAGAAAACTGAAATTGACAGATCATTCCATCCCTCCCCCAAACCTGATTCATATGATGTCAAGTATGGATTGGATGGGCGTGGCTGATGAAGACAGCCTTGCAGGCCAAAATAGGAAGAGTGCCATGGCAGGCCTGATTTGGCCTACAAACCATAGTTTTTCCATGCTTGAATTAATGCAAAAGGGTAAATGGAATTACTAAGTGGAACATTGTTTACTGTAAACCGCCCAGAGAGCTTCGGCAATGGGGCAGTATATAAATACAATAAATAAATAAATAAACATCCCATCACCAAACACAGAGCATATGGAGATAGCCAAAATTCCCTGGGGTGACCTTTTTTGCTTCAAGATAACGTAATCATGTGTATCATCCTGGTTTTATTATATATCAGTGAAGATGTGTGGTAAATTTTGTGGTAAAATGTACATGGTCATCAGTAAGAGTGCACAGAGTCGACCTGACAGAAACAGTGGTGTATTTACATAATTAAGTAACCCTGGACTTCATGGTCTGAACCCCTGCTCCCCTCTTTAGATGGGAATGTGTATTACTTGAAAATGTGCTAAACCATACCGTCTATGCTTGGGGACCTTTCTGCTCCTTCTGCTGAGTGGGGCCCTGACAATAATGGCTGGAAGCTTGTTGAACAGCTCCTTAAAAGTTTGGACTAAAACTCAGAGTGGATTCCACTGCCCCACTGACATGCAGCCACCAGCCGCCACTGGGCCCTGGACTGCCCTGATGGCACCACTGGGCACAAAGAATTTTCAAACTCATAACAATGCCAGGCAAACATAGAGTAGAACTGGGGACAATCTGTCTGCACAACAAGTGAAAACAATTACAGGCATCTTTGGGCTATAGTTTTTAACCACATTGCCACCGTGGGCTCCTACTGAGAGGAAGGGCGGGATATACATCTAATAAATAGATAAAATAATTTTTAAGCTTTGTGCAGTGGAGCGCTATTGTGCCATGGAGAACTGGAAGTATTCCTGGATAAATACGCTAATGATGCTTAGCATTTAAACTGAGTTTTAAAGAGTTTTCAAAGTGCATTTTTTGCAGTCTGTACATCAACCCTATATGATAGGCTGGTATTATCATTATTACACAGATGGGGAGCTCATGCCAGAAGTGAGATTCAATCAGGGACTTCCTTGACTGTAGCACGATTGTAATGTGAGTAGGAACTCAAGTGAATTAGAAGTAGTTGTATGGGGAATCAGTTGGGGGGTGGGACCAGTAGGAAAATGAAAGTAGAGCTGTAATTTTACACTGCAAATCTATATTTGCAAGACATGGTATACCTGAAGAGGTTGTCAGTGATAATGGCCCTCAGTTTTGCTCTAGAGACTTTAAAATGTTTGCCAAAGATTGGGACTTTGTTCACACAACATCCAGTCCACTATTTCCTCAATCAAATGGAATGGCAGAAAGAGCGATCCGAACAGTAAAGAGGATTCTTAAGAAATCTAGTCTGAGTAACACAGATCCTTATCTTAGTTTATTGGATTACAGAAATATGCCTACAGTAGATACAGCCTCATCTGCACAACTTTTAATGGGAAGATGTTTAAGAACCAGGTTGCCTACCTCAGCACTGTTGTTACTACCTCAGCAGGTAAAATGTGACATACAGACACATCTGAAGAGAAGACAAGGAAAACAGAAGCTTTACTTTGACAAAGGTTCAAAGCCTTTACCACCTTTGCAGGTTGGTGATTCTGTTAATGTTCGGCAAGATGGAGTGTGGAAACCATGCAGAGTGACTGGACAAAACATGACTCCAATATCATATTTGGTTCAGACTGATTATTTAGCTGTCTACAGAAGGAACAGAAGAGATCTTCAAAGCACTCCAAGTTGTGAACCAAAAATGGATGAGACTACTGAGACTGCAACTGCACCTCCATCAGAGGAAGACCTATCAGAGTCCCAAGATGATAAAAGTGGAACAGCTGTATCACAAATTGCCAGTGATATACCAGAAAAGATTTTGGAGTTACCTGTTACTACATCAAGAGGCAGAATGATCAGAAAACCAATTCAATAGACAGTAGTTTCTATCTTTTTCTTAAAAATAAAAAGGGAGATGTAATGTGAGTAGGAACTCAAGTGAATTAGAAGTAGTTGTATGGGGAATCAGTTGGGTGTGGGACCAGTAGGAAAATGAAAGTAGAGCTCTTGGTTCTGCAGCAACACATTGTGAAGTAAAGTTTGTTCTTTCTAACCAGCATTTGTGGTCCATTTCAAATCTTGTAAATATTACAACGATTTCGTAGCCAGTACACCACACAATAAATTAAATAATTAAGCTATGCTTACTCCAAATGTACCCATCCAGATAGGAAGCTGCTCACTGTATACCTGTGTGACCAAATGCTGTGAGCCGGCCTCATTTCGGGCAGGTAATTCTTTCATGTCTCTATATAATTGGATCATTCAATCACTTCTGATACAGAGCTGCAACAGGATTACCTGCCCTTTACATTTCTTCATCATTGCCCCTGTATCTGATGTTCATACATGAGTGGCAATGCTTATTTTATTACCAGATTGTTACTTTTTTATTGTTGTTGTTGCAGTTATGTGCCTTCAAGTCGATTACGACTTATGGCGACCCTATGACTCAGCGACCTCCAACAGCATCTGTCGTGAACCACCCTATTCAGATCTTGCAAATTCATGTCTGTGGCTTCCTTTATGGAATCAATCCATCTCTTGTTCGGCCTTCCTCTTTTTCGACTACCTTCTGTTTTTCTCAGCATTAGTGTCTTTTCTAGTGAATCATGTCTTCTCATGATGTGTCCAAAGTAGGATAACCTCCGTTTCTTCATTTTAGCTTCTAGTGATAGTTCTGGTATAATTTGTTCTAACACCCAATTATTTGTCTGTTTTGCAGTGCATGGTATCCGCAATGCTCTCCTTCAACACCACATTTCAAATGAATTGATTTTTCTCCTATGCGCTTTTTTCACTGTCCAATTTTCACATCCGTACATAAACATTGCAAATACCATGGTCTGAATGATCCTGACTTTAGTGTTCAGTGATACATCTTTGCGTATGAGGATCTTTTCCAGTTCTCTCATAGATGCCCTCCCCAGTCCTAGCCTTCTTCTGATTTCTTGATTATTGTCTCCATTTTGGTTAATGACTGTGCCGAGGTATTGAGAATCCTTGACAAGTTCAGTGTCCTCATTGTCAACTTTAAAGTTACATAAATCTTCTGTTGTCATTACTTTAGTCTTTTTGACATTCAGCTGTAGTCCTGCTTTTGTGCTTTCCTCTTTAACTTTCATCAGCATTCGGTTCAAATTGTTACTGGTTTCTGCTAGTAGTATGGTATTGTCTGCATATCTTAAATTATTAATATTTCTCCCTCCAATTTTCAAAACTCCTTCATCTTGGTCCAATCCTGCTTTCCGTATATGTTCTGTGCATAGATTAAATAAATAGGGTGATAAAATGCACCCGTCTAACACCCTTTCCAATTGTGAACCAATCGGTTTCTCCATATTCTGTCCTTACAGTAGCCTCTTGTCCAGAGTATAGGTTGCACATCCAGACAATCAGATGCTGTGGCACCCCCATTTCTCTTAATGCATTCCATAGTTTTTCATGATCTACACAGTCAAAGGCTTTGCTGTAATCTATAAAGCACAGAGTGATTTTCTTCTGAAATTCCTTGGTCCATTCCATTATCCAACGTATGTTTCCGATATGATCTCTGATACCTCTTCCCTTTCTAAATCCAGCTTGGATGTCTGGCATTTCTCGTTCCATATATGGTAAGAGCCTTTGTTGCAGAATCTTGAGCATTACTTTACTTGCATGGGATATTAAGGGAATAGTTCAATAATTACTGCATTCCCTGGGATCCCCTCTCTTTCGAATTGGGATGTATATGGAATGCTTCCAGTCTGTGGGCCACTGTTTAGTTTTCCATATTTCTTGACAGATTTTATTCAAAATTTGGACAGATTCAGTCTCAGTAGCTTGTAGCAACTCTATTGTTATGCCATCTATTCCTGGTGATTTGTTTCTTCCAAGTATTTTAAGAGCAGCGTTCACCTCACATTCTAAAATTTCTGGTTCTTCATCATACGGTTCCTCTGTGAATGAATCTGTCATGCTGGCATCGCTTTTATAGAGTTCTTCAGTGTATTGCTTCCATCTTCCTTTTATTTCATCTCTGTCAGTCAGTGTGTTCTCCTGTTGATTATTCAACATGCCTACTCTTGGTTTAAATTTCCCTTTCATTTCTCTAATCTTTTGGAATAGGGCTCTTGTTTTTCCCTTTTTGTTGTCCTCTTCTTTTCTATACAATAACTATTGTAATAGTTATCTTTATCCCTACGTACTAGTCGTATTGTTGCATTTTGGGTTCTGACTGTGTTTCTATCTCCTTTTGCTTTTGCTTTCCTTCTCTCTTTAAGCATTTTAAGAGTTACTTACAGTCATCCATTGAGGTCTTTCTTCTTAACTAGATGTATTGTCTTTTTGCATTCTTCCCTGATAATGTCTCTGACTTCACTCCATAATTCTTCTTGTTCTCTGTCAACTAAGTTTAAAGCCTCAAACCTGCTCTTTATTTGATCTTTATATTCTTCTGGGATGTATTTAAATTGTATTTTCGCATTATGATTGCTTTGTTGGTCTTCTTTAGCTTTACTCTGATTTTCAATACGACCAGTTCATGATCTGTACCGCAGTCTGCTCCTGGTCTTGTTTTTGCAGAAAGTATGGAACTTCTCCATCTTCTGCTACCAGTTATATAATCAATTTGATTCCTATATTGATCATTTGGTAATGTCCACATGTACAGTCGTCTTTTTGATTGTTCAAAAATGTGTTCACAAGAAATAAATTATTGGCTTCACAGGATTCAATAAGTCTTTCTCCTGCTTCATTTGTGTTCTTTACTTTGCATTCCAATCTCCCATGATTATTAGCACATCTTGTTTTGGTGTGCGATCAATTTGTTCCTGTACTTCTGTGTAAAATCTCTCCAATTCCTCTTCTTCTGTGTTTGCCTGGCGCCATCACTGTTATCTTTTTGGCACCAGGTCAAGACTTTCCTCTTCTCCCAGGCATTTTAGCATGTGTTTTAAATTGCTTTGAATTTTTTAAATTGTATTTTAAATTGTTTTTAAAAGATGTGTTTTAAGTATGCATATTTGGTTTTGATGTTTTTAGTTGCTGTAAACCACCCAGAGAGCTTCGGCTATGGGGTGGTATACAAATACAATAAATAAATAAATAAATAAATAAATAATTTGCCGTCGGAGCATAGACTTGGATGATGGTTATGTTAATAGATTTCCAATTTAATCTCATCGATATCACTTGCTCAGACCTTGCTTTGTAGCTCCTAATTGCTTTTGCTGCATCATTTCTCACTATTAAGGTAACCCCATTTCTTCTTAATTTCTCATTTCCTGCATAAAATATTTTGTAGTTGCCTGATTGAAAATGTCCCATTCCCATCCATTTTAATTTACTCACGTCAAGTATTATAATGTTGATAACGTTCCTCATTTCTGGCTTGACAATTTCTGTCTTTCCCTGGTTCATGCTTCTCACATTCCATGTTCCTATTGTGTGTGTCATACAACTCTGGACTTTCTTTCACATCTGTGCACATCAGCCTCTGGGCTTCCTTTCGGCTTTGATCCAGCTGTGTCATTAGTCACAGCGCTACTCATACTTGTCCTTTGTTCTTCCCCAGTAGCTTGGTGAGTGCCTTCTGACCTGGAGGTCTCATCTTCCAGCACTATCTCGTGTTGCATTTTGGATACTCTGTTCATAGGGTTTTCCTGGTAAAAGGTATTCAGAGGTGGTTTACCATTGCCTTCCTCTGAGTTTGGATGCATCTTAGTCTGGTGTCTCAGCTTTGATCATTCCACCTTGGGTGCCCCTGTTAGGAGTCTAGCCTCTTCGTCTAGACTCCTGATGGCATTGCTTTCAGCTTCTGCAACACTCTCAAACCCCCTCACCACATTAAGGTGTGCATCCTAGAGGGGATACTTTTTATTACCAGATTTATATGCTGCCTTTTAGGGCAGAAGTGCTCCTTTTAGGTTTAGGGAGCCATAACACAAGACCCGTGTACAATAGTGAGGGATGTGAAGATTACTGAATTTTAGAGAAATACAAATAATATTTAGCAAAAAAATTAAGTAAATGGGCCAAAACAGCAATATGACTGAGCATACTCAGTGATCTTGGAATGCCAACTGGTGGTTGTTGAGGTTTTTTGGTTGGGGGCTTGAGCAGCAAACAGGGTGGAAGGGAGAAAGGAATGGAGTACCCCAAAAAAGGCATGGCTGACTGACTAAAACACTAAACATGAGCACTCCATATTACAACATTTTGTAGCACATCCCATCTGACAATCTATTCTGTATTTCCCTTGTTCCCATCAGGAAGTGTGTTTAGGACAATAATTCATACAGAAACTTAAGGATGACTTCCTCTGAGAGCAGATAGCTCTTCCCCATGCAAATAAACCTTTAGTGTTAAGTTCCTCCAGGGACAGAAAATTATACAGCTACAAGAGTGGCTGTATACTAGAGTCAGCATGGATTTTTTGCATTCCGCAATGTTAAATTGAAAATACAACCCCATGCCCTTCTGATGCTACCCATAAGCTCATTTCAAAACAAAAGCTTACAAAACATATAGTACTGAACTCAGAAACGCTTGCTTAACAACCCTCTAGGTTTTCATGGCAATACACAGAATCAAGAGATCAAAGTGTAAAAACAGAGACAAAAAAACCCCAAACCCCTGTTGGACTTTGTTTGGTCAGAGTTCTCATAATTAGTTGAAATTAATTAAAAATCAGAGTACCTGTAATCCTATTACTGATTTTGCCCCATACTCTGACCTTCATCTTCTGCAGTTTAAAAGTGAAAAAATGCCTGGCTGATTTTTAATTAATTTAAGAAATATAGCATTGAAGTCTATGATAAGCCCGGGCATACTCAGTAGAACCAACTGTCAGTCAGCCAGACTCACAGCTGCTGGGCTTGCCTAATCAGGGGACCACATCCACACCAGACATTTATTTCACTTGAGACAGTCATGGCTTCCCCCAAAGAATCCTGGGAAGTGTACTTTGTGAAGGTGCTGAAAGGAGACTCCTATTTCCTTGACAGAGTTCTAGTGGCCAGATGGGTTTAACAGTCAGCCGCTCTGACTGAAGTTCTATGAGGGGAACAGGGCATTTCCTAGCAACTCTCAGCACTCTTCACTAACTACACTTCACAGGATTCTTTGGGAGACGCCATTACTGTCTAAAGTGAAATAAAGGTCTGACGTGGATGTGGCCAGTGATATCTTTGGTTTAAATTTAGGTGGGAGACTACATGTGCCTACTGTAGAATAAAAAGGTGGGGGAAACCCTGAAAAACAATGATGTTGTTCACAATGTTTTCCTTTTGGAGAGGAAAGGGGCTTCATGGCTCACCCTATGGTCAGGGGCACTGTGACGCCCTTCCCCGGCTCTCCCCGTCAGGTTCCTACCTGCTTGTGGCTACTGCCTTTCACCAGGCACCACCAGGGACTCCACCAGTCCGGACTGTCCTTTTTTATGGTTTCTCTCTCTGCTCTAGCACAGATCTCACTAGATCCCCCTGCTAGGCAGCACCACCAGTCACATCCTATAACCAATGTTCCCAGAGACATTGCCTGAGTCTCTCTCTATCTGGTTACTTTTGTGACTGCGTGCTTATGCTGTTCCCAACCCCTTTGTATCTATATAGATAACTCATATCATTCGGGGTTGCTCTGGATACTTGTAATGTTATTATTCTTCTCTTCACTGCTGCCACCATTCGTTACTGTTGCCCTTCAGCCTTGCCCTCCCTTCTGGTCTGTGAAAACCCCAGCCAAGGATCACGCCTTCGGTAAACCAAAATAGTATTTATTAAATATCAGAAATAACAAGATTACTTTTATAATAGTACATAAGCATATGGTTTCATCTATTCCTGTAATACTTGACTTATTATTAACTAGAACTCCAATTCCCTCTTTCTCCACACTCTCCAAACATCCACTACTAAACATCCTCTTTCTCTCACATTCACCAACCCTTCCACCTACTAACATCCACCCAGATTCAACTGTCATTCTTCCATTTATACTCTCAGCCATTCAAACGCTCAGCCAATCATCCAGCATTCTACTGCTCATCTACTCCCCCCTCCTCTTTCATTCCACTTACCATGTATCTTCTATACAAACAGCACTTACCATATTTACATTAATACAGGAACATCACAGGCACATGTTACCAAATTCTTCCAAGCTACACAGGAACTGGATTGGACTGTGAAAGACCAACCTGAATTGTGTTTGCATTTTTACAAATTTGTAGGGCAGTAAAATATCTTAGAGAGGAGGTCAGGTCTCCTGCTGCCCTAGTGCATTCACTATAGCTGCCCAATTTCCCTGCTTTTTAAAGTTTGATAGAAATATCTGTTGGCTAAAGGTACGTTCTTAAACCACAAGGTTTTTTGTCTATTAGTGAATAAATACATGCAGTCTGCAATTTAAAGTGAACTAACCTAATTCACTGGACCCAAATATAAGTTGACTGGAATGGCTATCAATCAGATTATACACTTCTCTGAATTTTATAATGCATTTATTAGGGGAGATGCATACAAAAATGCATATTTGGGATAGAAATGCTTTGAAAAGCTTGCAAAAATGTGCATATTAAGGGACAGAATGTGTATAAGATGGACACAATTTAAATGCAAATTTCTCACATAAAAAAATGCACAAAAACAAGACAGGCCTATGATTGAGTATATGCAAACCTGACACAGAATGGAAATAGGCTGATCTGCCCCTCTCTAGTTACCTCAAGTTGTAATTCAGAAAAAGATGTTTCTCCACTCTCAGATAACTCTGAAATGCTGGCAGAAATCTGCATTCATAATATAAAGCAGTAAAGTGATTGCAGCTGACTCTCAACCAGAGTTTTATAGATTTTTTCTACCAACCTGAACCAGAGCTTGGAAAAGTTACTTTTTGAACTACAACCCATCAGCCCCAGCCAGCTTGGCCACTGGATTGGGCTGATGGGACTTGTAGTTCAAAAAAGAAACTTTTCCAAGCTCTGGCCTGACCATGCATACTGGTGCAATAGTATCTTTATAAATAGGCATCGCTATATTAATATCAGCACATGCAACACAACAGCATGAGAGTGAGATGGGAGAATGGACAGCTATACCACTCCAGTTTGCAGATGGTGGGGAATGCTATTTCTGAATGCTTTTCTATGTTAACAAATTACCTGCATACAAAGATTTTCTGTTTGCAGAGAATTTTAAAGTAGTAGAACGTTCAAAAATGGCATCCTCCTCCTAGAGTCTGAAGTAGGGTTGCCAGGTTCAATTCCTGAGACTGATCCTGTATCTTTAGGAGAAGAGAAAGTCAGCCAAGTGCAGGTGTTCTTGCAACCCTGTAATAGGAAAAACCACAAGGTGGAATTCTCCCTCCCCCCTGCACAATTTTTAAAGATACAAAAGACCTCTTGGTTGCCAGGCCCAGCCTCCAGGAGGACTTGTGTATCTTTAAAAGTTGTGGAGGGGGAATGGAGAATTCCACCTTGCGGTTTTTCCCATTACAGGGTTGCAAGAACACCTGCACTCGGCTGACTTTCTCTTCTCCTAAAGATACAGAATCAGTCTCAAGGATTGAACCTGGCAACCCTAGTCTGAAGGGATTGCACTCAATTCTACCACCTCTTTCTGCTGCATGTGGAGAACTCATTCTGCTCTGGGTGAAAAACAAATAATAGGAAAATTTCATATTTCTTATTCTAGTCACTGAAAATTGTATTACCACAAGGCCATGCTGTTTCTATGGCCATACTACATTGGACAATGAAGTCAATTTAGACTTCAATACTATTCACTAATATGCAAAAAAAACCCATGAGGTTTAAAAACGTACCTATAGCCAACAGATATTTCTATCAAACTTTTAAAAGCAGGGAAATTGGGCAGCTATAGTGAAAGCACCAGAGGAGCAGGAGACCTGACCTCCTCTCTGAGATATTGTACTGCCCTACAAATTTGTCAAAATGCAAACACCATTTGGGTTGGTCTTTCACAGTCCAATCCACTTCCTGTGTAGCTTGGAAGAATTTGGTAACGTGCCCTGTTCCCCTCACAGAGCTTCAATCAGAGCGGCTGACTGCTAAACCACTCTGACCACTGGAACTCTGTCAAGGGAATAGGAGTCTCCTCTCAGCACCGTTCATAAACTACACTTCTCAGGATTCTTCGCCATGAAAATTTAGAGGGTTGTTAAGCAAGTGTTTCTGAGTTCAGGACTATAAGTTTTGTAAGGTTTTGTTTTGAAATGAGTTTATGGGAAGCATTAGAATGGCATGAGGGTATTTTCAATTTAACATTGCGGAATGCAAAAAATCCATGCTGACTATAGTATACAGCCACTCTTGTGGCTGTATAATACATGCTTACCGGGGAGAAAGCTCACTTGACTCAATAAGATGAAATTATGAGTAGACATGCATAAGATTGTGCTGTTAGCAACCTGCTAGTGAGTTCATTTACTTTTGTCTACAAATCATGCAAACGTGAACATGCTGAAGACATATAATCTTGAGGTGTCATGAAACAGCCCACTACCAGTACTAAGTCAATACCTTCGGGATCTCCGGGGTGGGTTAATTTTTCTATGATTGTTTTAAATTGTTTATTGATTGCCCTACATTGTTTTATACTGCTGCTATTTAAAATGGTTATGGTTGACTGCATTGTATTTTATTCTGTATTTATATTGTATTTTATTAATTTTAATATGTACGTCGCCTAGAGTGGCTTCGGCCAGATAGGCGACCCAAAAATTAAATTTTACTTACTTTTACTTACCACATTCGTAGGTGAAGAACGGTTGTCGGGGGAGCATTTTGGTTATTTTTCAGGAGTTGGCAAAATTCTGAAGAGGTTCAGGAGGCTTCCCTTTGGTGGAGAGCAACAGCCACAGGCTGGTGGGTTTATTTTCAAATTGATTATGATTATGATTATGATTTATTGCCACTGCTCAGATGGTGACAACAGTTGGCAGCCATCACTTTTTCTCCCTGGGACATTCAAATATGAAATGACAGCCACCACAAAAATGGTGTCATTAATGGGGCCCTCAAATCTCTTATGAGATTTTGCTCCCCCCAATCACTGCCATGTTTCACTCTTATCCACCCTAATCCACTCCAGTCCCATTTCTGAGTTGAAAATTTGTAATTGGATAAGTTTTTGTTAAGTGATATTTTATTGTTAAATGGGTTGTAGGGTGATTCACCTGCAAAGCAGGGGATATATCTAGTGTGGGTTTGTTGTTTTTTAAAGAAAACTGGAAGTGTTTAATAGCTAGGGAGTTTTGCATTTTTTTACCCTGGAATCTCAGTTTAGCTAAAAACACAGAACAAAGCAGCTTCAAGGCTTATGTTGCATGCAGTTAAAATTATACATTGAGGCTTTATCTATTTTCTGCCAAAAGTGGGAAATGGAGAGTTGAATCCAGACTATTGCTCCAATCCTAACTCTACTTACCTGAGAGTAAGCCCCATTGAATTTAACAGGATGCTCCTAAAAAAGCCCACCCTGGATCCATTGGTTTGTGACAACTACCGCCTGGTTGCAAATACCCCCTTTTTAGGAAAGGTGATTGAGAGGGTTGTGGCGCAGGAATTGCAAGTACTCTTGGATGAAACAGATTATTTTGCCCCATTCAAATCTGGGTTCAGGCCTGGTTATGGGACTGAATTGGCCTTGGTCACCCTGATGGATGAACTTTATCCGGAGAAGGACAGGGGGAGTGTAACCCTGTTATTCTTACTTGATCTCTTGGCAGCTTTTGATAACATTGACCATGGTATCCTTCTGGGCCAGCTTGGTGGGATGGGTATTGGAGGCACTGTTTTACAGTGGTACACTGTTTTACAGGGTAATTTTCAGAGAATAGCATTGGGTGATTGTCTTTTGGCCCCCTGACAGTTGTGCTGTGGAGTGCTGCAGGGTACTATCTTGTCCCCAATACTGTTTAACATTTATATAACGCCATTGGAAGCAGTCATCAAGAGATTTGGGGTGAGGTGTCAGCAGTATGCTGATGATACCCAGCTGTATTTCTCTATAACATGTGAATTGGGAGAGGCCACACAAGCCCTGGACCGGTGCCTGGACATGGTAGTGGGCTGGATGAGGGCCAATAAACTGAATCTTAATCCTAGCAAGATGGAAGTGCTATGGGTTGGTGGTTCCCGAGTTGCCTGCTTTGGATGGGGTTGTACTCCCTCTGAAAGAGCAGGCTCATAGTCTGGGGGTGCTCCTGAATCCATCCTTGTCGCTAGAGGCCCAGGTGACCTCAGTCTCTAGGAGTGCTTTTTACCAGCTTTGGCTGGTAAGACAGCTGCAGGCGTTTCTGGACCAGGATAGTCTGACTACTCTTGTCCATGCACTGGTAACCCCCAGGCTGGATTACTGTAATGGGCTGTATGTGGGGCTGCCTTTGAGGCTGGTCTGGAAGCTGCAGCTCGTGCAAAATGCGGCTGTGAGACTGCTCACTGGGGCAGGGTATCGCCAATATGCCACTCTGCTGCTAAAAGAATTGGACTGGCTGCCTATTAGCTACCGGACCAAGTTCAAGGTTCTGATTTTGGTGTACATAGCCCTATACAGCTTGGGACCAGGCTACCTATAAGATCGTCTTGTCCCTTATATACTCAGTTGATCATTACACTTTGCAGGTGAGGGCTTCCTGCAGATACCATCTTATCAGGAGGTCCATTCTGCACAATGTAGGTAGTGGACCTTTAGTGTAGTTGCACCTACCCTTTGGAATTCCCTCCCCTTAAATATTAAATAGACACCATCTCTGTTATCTTTTCAGTGCCTACTGCAGACCTTCTGTTTTTAAAGATGTTTTGTTTTAATATATTTTAAAGTCTGTTTTAAAGATGTTTAGGCTGTTTTTAGTGTTTTGCTTGCCGTCCTGAGCTCCTACTGGGAGGAAGGGTGGTATATAAATTTAATAAATACATAAATAAATAAATAAAATAATACATAACAATGGTTAAAGTCAACAAACCATGCCTTTATGTTTTCCCCTTAACCTATATGACTAAGCCAGTGCCATTTTGTATAGCAAAACAGGCCTAATATATATTATTTTCTGTCTCTGTCTTGATAGAATTCCAGAAAGCATGGTATGGTTTATTTGTTTGATTGATTTTAACCAAAAGGCCAAGTTACCTCTGATAAGCTTTCTTTGATTTATCAAAAGTAACATTTCCTTTTGGTTAAGATTAAGTAAACTGTTCACTCAAAGCACAATACAATGCAGCAAATGGGGAGAGGAGTACTAAGATGAGTCATTATTTTAAAGCTTGAAGTAAGAATTAACTAGCTTATAGCTGATTTTTCAGATTTGCTGTTGTAAGTTGTCTAAAACCTTATGTTATGGCTGTTTTGTTGTTTCTTCCCCAAAAGCCCACAGGTAGGCATGCTGCAGTATTACAAAATGAGATTTCTGTTAGGATAACTTGGCCCTCAATCCTAAGCCATGAATTTTCAAGTAAATCCCACTGATTTCAATAATGCTTCTATTCAAGTGTTGGTGTAACAACTTAGCCAGCTTTGATATATTTCCTTTTAACCTAGGGATTTGAACTGCTGCATCTTCATCAATAGAAGCAAAGTTTCATTCCTCAGTGTGGAATAAATGAGTGTTTTTTCCTAAACACACATAGTAAATGTTGGCTATTTCCTCCACTGCCTTGAACATAGTGTTGCCACTTTTTCCTTCATACATTATCCATTTCTTTGATTCTTTTGGAGTGACAGGAACACATTCATCCAATACAGTTTTTTCTGTTATGGAAAATAGGCACCATGACAAACAAAATAGTATCAATATAATTTTTATCTGTCATGATGTGGTGACAGGCACAGAGCCCGTTTATTATTTATTTATTTATTTGTTAAATTTATATCCCTCCCTTCCTCTCAGAAGGAACTCAGGGCATCAAACCAAACACTAAAACACTCTAAAACATCTTAAAAACAGACTTTAAATAAAATATATTAAAACAAAACACCTTTAAAAACATATTTTTAAAAAAACTTTAAAAACACCCGAAAAAGCATTTCCAACAAAGATGCAGACTGGGATAGGTCTCTACTTAAAAGGCTTGTTAAAGGAGGAAGGTCTTCAGTAGGAGACGAAAATATAACAGAGATAGTGCCTGTCTAATATTTAAGGGGAGGGAATTGCAAATGGTAGGTGCCACAACACTAAAGGTCTGCTTCCTATGTTGTGTGGAATGGTATCTGCAGAAGGCCCTCACCTGCAGAGCGCAGTCATCAACTGGGTATATAAGGAGTTTTTAGCATATGGACTGTGAGTCCTATACTACTCACAGGCACATTATTTTGCATATGTGTTCCTCACTCAAATGTCCATTTTCTCTAGTTTTGCTATAGATCTATAGCAAATACCTTGTTTGCAAAGGCTTCACCTTGACAGTTATGTCAAGGGCTTATAAATGTACAACTGATCATTATTGTCTCCTGTTCCAAGCTGAGGCAGCATTGAACCACAGCTTTTCAGCTGTACTACCCTAAGTGGGTTAAGTGCTTTGACCCCTTGCTTCCATGCTTTAATGTTCTGTCAGCTCTGAATATGGCATTATGACTTTTGTTTTTCACAGAAATTGGGGAGGTGTCACTGCTCTTTCAAAATGTGTAGCCTCTGTGACACACATTACTATCTGCATGCACTGTAAAGCTCCATCTGGAATAAAATAATAAATGAAGCTCCCACTTCTGACAATGCAATGGCTGAGCAGATCCTTGGGGTTACAATCTCAGCACCTAACAACATCACATCAGCAGCCTTATTTATAAACGGCAACAGGATTTGGAAATGTCTGACCTTGAAGAGTCAATGAGAGATGCAGCTGGCCTTGTTACTGCCTTAAACTTGATTGCTACTTGGTATGACAGATTTAATGCATCAGTCCCATTCATCAGCAGAAACAGTAAAGAGTCAACACTAGGCCTGAACATACCAATCTAGATACAGTCTTGTAGAGATGACAAGCCTGTTGTCTTGGAGAAAATTTGAATCATAGATAATGTTTAATCTGCCATCAGCCTAAACCTTGTTGTCCATAGTCGACTAAAACAAAATACTAATTGATACAGACTTTCTTATTAGCAAGTAACGGTTTTATTTTTTTGACTATCAATCAGAATAACCCAAATATAATTTTCTATTAGGAAGAGTGAATATTTGGATCATTTTTAAGTTTCTTTCATGCAACATGTAGTAGGACTGTTAGATTAGCAACTCTCTTGATTTTTGTTTTGTAAGTTTATCAGCTTCAAAGAGAAGCAAGGCTTCAGTAACTTTAATAGTTAGGTAGAAGATGGAATTTTGGTTGTTCAATGGAATTTGCTCCCAATCATGTATAAAATTTCAGCCCAATATAAGCAAGGCACTGGTTCCAGTGAGGAAAGGCTGAAGATTTAGAGCTTTACTGAAAAGTATAGAAAAAGGTGTTATACTTCACCATGACATCTGATTCAGCATGGAAATTCTTACGTTCTTACGAGGGGTGCTCTGCCTCTCCTGCTCGCTCCCCTTGCCAACCGCCACCGTGGCACAGGTTGGTTGGTTGTTAGAAGGATGGTTGTTAGAAGGATGAAGAAAGGGTGCTTGGGCAATGGCTACTTGTGTGGGGGGAGACAGGAAACAACTACATCCTATTGTGCTAACAGGGCACACCAGTGGTCACCTTTTGGGTGGGACAAAAGGTGGAAGGGTTGAAGCTTGTGGTGCAGAGAGCATATGTGACCCAGGCTGAGGCAAGCGTCCAACTGGGTGGTGATTTCTTGAACCAAGCATTGTCAGGAGGGATCATCCCTGGTGAAGGGTGGGTTCACGACAGATCATAACCATTAAGAACATAAGAACATAAGAAGAGCCTGCTGGATCAAGCCAGTGGCCCATCTAGTCCAGCATCCTGTTCTCACAGTGGCCAACCAGGTGCCATGTGCTTAGCTGAATCTCACATTAAACGAACCCAATGCAAAATAGTTAGTTTCATGTTTATTCTGAGAAACAAACAGCCAGTAATTACACTTCTGCTATAACTTTGATCAGTAGCCTAGGATTTAGTATACTTAGCCTAATCAGCCCTGTTTCTTGTTCTTTCATATGAGACACATTTGACAGTTATAATAATACAGATGCCAATAATCTATCAATAAAATAACTTCATGTCTGAAGTGTTGTTTTTGTGAACACTGGCAACAATGGTTGATGTGACATTATTGTTCTTCCTAATTAATTACTGAATCATTTAATGAGAAAAGTATTGCTGCATTTTATCATATCAGAGAAATGATGCCCCACTTGCTGAACAGCTGACGAGCGGGGCATGGTTGCAGATGGGGGCGAAGCTGCTGCCTCCATCTTTGTTTGGGGCAACGTCGCACGTCGCACCTATTGTGTGCGTGCGATGTGCAGTGTGGAGGAGCGGGGCTTTTGGGCCTATTTAAGTCCAGCCGCTCCTCCTACCTTCCTCTTTGCCAGTGTGACGTTGAAGGACGACGAGGGCTGAAGCAAAGCAAGGAGAAGAGCGGCAGCGGCCATTCTGGCTCAGCCGCATGGTCGGCATCATTTCGAAGGCGCTTGTTTGCAGCAGCACGGGCCGCGTTTACGGGCCAGTTAGGCCACGTTTGTGAGCCGATTAGGCCTTAGTTATTTTCCTCGGTGGGGGTAGTTTGAGGAGGCAGGTGGTCATGAGCCTGGAGGAGTGGCGGCGGCTGGAGCGGGCCTTTTATTAAGGGCTTGCTGGGCCGAACGCTGTGGAAACCCCCTCCCCCTTGGCTGGGGGGGGTAGGCACTGTGTGTCCTCCAGCAGCGCCGCCTTAGGGCTATTGCTAGCCAGTTAAACAAGATCACACACACATTTAATATTGTATAAGAGCAGCGATATAAAGTAATTGGAATAAATCAGTAATTAAAATAAATTAGAGCAAAAGAGCTGCAGGGTTTTGCATAAAAGGATCAGACCTTGCAGACAGTGACTTACTACAGTTAGTAGCTTACAATACTGGTATTTGTGCTAGCGTTCCTGCGGTTGGTGGCTTATAATAATAATAATTATTATTATAATTGGTCTCATAATTCTTATTATAGGCCAGGGAGGATTTAAGTAGTCATGCCAACCAAGCAAGGAAAAGAGGTGTGTGTGAAAGCTCCCCTCATAAAATGCAGGCCTTTGGGCAATTTTAAACCACCACCACCCCATATGCATGGGATAGGTTTTGATAGTGGTTGAGGTGTTTGGACTGCGATCCGGGAGATTGGGGTTCAAATCTCCCCAACAGCCATGGGCTGCAGGCTCAGAACTAATTACGGGAGAGGAGGCTGCACGAGCCTTTCAAGTCTCAACAGGCCCTATTTATCCCCCTTTGGTTGCCAAGGCTGGGTGTGAGTTCAGCCCAGGTAGGGGGCGCAAGACAGTGAAGGATGTGGGTGAGGCCTTGGCAGCGTCTCTTGGCCGTTGTGAAGGGTTCTTTGGTTAGGCTTGCGGCCTTTGCTTGACTCGGGCCTATATTAGGTTCAAGGTACTTTATTCTATTAATTTTATTACATCGTGGTTGCTTAGGGGGGTGGAGCTCTTTGGTTAGGCTTCTGACTTCCTGCTAGGCCCAGGAATATAGTAGGTTGAGGTAGTTAATTCTATTATTATATTACATGTGGCCTTTGAGGGGCCAGGTGAGCCTTTTGGGCCTTTCATATTTGGATACTAATGGTGTGCACTGATGACAGGGTTTGCTGGGAAATGTCTAAATCACAACCACTACTTAGGTGACAGTGATCCTTTTCCAAGTGTCAGTTACACATTCCTTGTTAACTCTGAGACAGAAGTTGCATTTATTTGAATTTGGTCTCATATCAAAAACAAACCATATGGCATTTGTTATATTTACAGAAGGACCTGCAAACTTCTGCAGGGAATTGCAGGTCTCGCAGATGATAGTGTGGTTGGATGGGTGGATAGCAATAAAGAGGAAAGACAGATCACTTATCAGGATCTTATCCTCATTTCCAAGATCTTGGACTTTACTGAAACAAGGGCTGCCTTGATGCAAGCTTAGACTCTGTTTTTGACACAGAGGCTGCATTTTAAGATCCAGGCAGACTCTTCACCCTTTCCTGATGACTTTACAACAATAACAAAACCTTTCTTTGTTGGGATTTTTGATAACAATTACCTGAAGTCTCTGCTTTAAGGGAACTGGGTTAGCTGCAATGAACTAGTAGTTGGTACAGTGTACTTACTCATAAATGATTTCCTTCCCTTTTGCAGAAGGATATATGCAACAGTGAGATAGGAGGCAAGAGCCCTTCAAAGGGGTAAGTAGAAGCCCCCAGCATAAGCTGCTCAAGGACATGTGTCCCTCCCCAGTTAGACTCAAGGTACTACGAACTTTGCTTGCTGGCTACCCGGTTTAAGGGAAGGTTTGTCTGTGTTATGGTGTTTTCCTTTTGATTTCCTAGTCCCATACTCCAACTCCCGACTGGCCTTCGTGGCCTCCAACTCCAGGCTGGCCTTCATGGCCTACAATCTTTGATCTGTTTTCGTTATGGCAGTAATTTGCCAGGGACAGAGTGTAAAGATGCAAATTACACCTGATTCACCACCAGTCTTATTGAAGGGGTTCGGCTGTAAGTGATTCATACCTGATAGTACCATGCGCTACACTTCATTTAACATGGTGCACGCATGTGGCCAAGGTGCCTTATGCATTTATGCGGCAGAACATTGCCTATGGACTGCTATATTTCTTACATGGAGTGCTTCAGATTCTTCTGGGAGGGAGCAATCAGGAGACATGTGGGCCCAGAAGTAGTGGGGCACTATCTGTGTGATTGGCTGTTCAGGGGTATGGCAGATTTTGGGATGCATGTTAGCACCTGAGGTCACAGCTTATAGTATGGCTATGTACCTGGGGATTCCCTTGACAGCTGGTGGTAGGGAGGATCTGCCCCAGTCGGAGATGGCCATAAGCCTATCCATTGCCCTAGTGTGATCACCAGCTATCGGAATGCTGAAAGGGCTGTGCAAAGATGGCCTATTCTTGTGAACTGTGTGCTGGACTTCCTGTAGATTCCATTGCCCCCAGCACGCTCGCCAGCTACCACAGAGCAGGTAGGGCGATTCAGGAAGTCTGGGCCGGCAAGGGCTATGTGACAGAATGGCCTTTTCCGTTGTGTCACCTGCTGAAATTCCCAGTGGATGGCAGGAGTACGGGCCTGTTAGTCCAAGCACTTCAAGGTAAGCTGGCAGGACTTTCCTTCATAGCTAGGCTGGTGGTTTTTTCCCTATCCCCGTCGCCCTTTCTCACTGGACATTTTACTGGGTATGGTGAGCCAGTGGGAATACAGTATGCTCTTCCGGCTATGAAGCCAGACTTTACAGGCAGTAGCCCTTATGCTGGGCTTTTTTGGAGCTTTTACGATAGGTAAGGTGATGGCTGGATCCAAGTGAGACCTGTCTCAACGTGCCCTCCAGCTATCAGATGTCTCCGTGGATGGGGGGGTTGTGCCCATATACAATTGTGAAGGTCTCAGACGGACGAGAGATGTATGGGGCAGACCGTACATTGGCCAGGGGGATCTGAAGAAGGATATTTATTCCCCAATGCAACCGAAGACCCACTCACAAAACACCAGTTTTGGGTGCTCACAAAGCGGGCTTTTACAGCTGCTTCTATGGCAGCAGGTCTTGGGTTTTCCCAGGCAAAAGTGCAGGCTGTTGGACGCTGGTCCTCAGGTTTATAAGGGTTATATTCACCCCTTTTAGAGGGCCTGGGAATTTGGAAGCCTAACAAGTTATAATTATTTTGACAGGCTGCTGGACGGGGACGGAGCAGATGCGCATCCTAATAGGTGGCCACAGTATGGTCTTCTGGGCAGCCAGGAGGGCCTCAAAATCAAGCATGGGCTCACAGTTGGGCCTCACTCGATGGGCTGCAATACAGTGGCTTGGCTGGAGAGGAATGCTTTTGGATAGGCTCTTACCCACTTTGTTCCAGCATAATTCAGTAAAGACGGTTTCACAAGTGGTGGTCCATCCACGGGTGGGAATGACCTCAGTTGCTTGAGGCAAGACCCACAGATCGCTGGCAGGTGACGACATGCAGTTTGAGAGGCTACGACAGCCTCTGTTATTTAAAGGCAAGACCCTCAGTTGGCAGGCATGGGACAACATGCAGCTTGAGAGGCTACAACAGCCTCGGTTATGTAAGGGCAAGGCCCTCAGTTGGCTGGCATGTGTGACATGCAGCGGAGAGGCTGCAACAGCCTCAGTTACTTAAAGCCAAGTCCCTCAGTTGGCAAGCATGTGTGACATGCAGCAGAGAGGCTGTGACGGCCTCAGCTACTTAAAGCCAAGTCCCTCAGTTGGCTGGCATGTGTGACATGCAGCGGAGAGGCTGCGATGGCCTCAGTTACTTAAAGTCAAGTCCCTCAGTTGGCAAGCATGTGTAACATGCAATGGAGAGGCTGCGACGGCCTCAGTTACTTAAAGCCAAGTCCCTCAGTTGGCTGGCATGTGTGACATGCAGCGGAGAGGCTGTGACGGCCTCAGTTACTTAAAGCCAAGTCCCTCAGTTGGCTGGCATGTGTGACATGCAGCGGAGAGGCTACGATGGCCTCAGTTACTTAAGGGCAAGACCCTCAGTTGGCAAGCATGTGTGACATGCAGCGGAAAGGCTACGACGGCCTCAGTTACTCAGGGCAAGGCCCTCAGTTGGCAGGCATGTGTGACATGCAGCAGAGAGGCTACAATGGCCTCAGTTACTCAGGGCAAGACCCTCAGTTGGCAAGCATGTATGACATGCAGCAGAGAGGCTACGACGGCCTCAGTTACTTAAGGGCAAGACCCTCAGTTGGCAAGCATGTGTGACATGCAGCGGAAAGGCTACGACGGCCTCAGTTACTCAGGGCAAGGCCCTCAGTTGGCAAGCATGTGTGACATGCAGCGGAGAGGCTACGACGGCCTCAGTTACTTAAGGGCATGCTCCCACGCAGGGTTTGGCGAACGAAGGCTAACCGGCAGATTCGGTTGGCTCTTCTTGGGCATGGGGGGTTAGCCATTCTGCATCCCCACATTCAGCATTAGAAGGGTGAACAATACAGGGCCGATGGTGTTCACCTATCAGATGCAGGTAACGACATATTTGGGAGACCTGCAGAGGTGTCTGCGAGAGGTGCTTCTCGGCAGTGGGGTAAAGGGGGACTAAATAGAGATTTGTCCCCCTTTTGTGGCGGGAAGGTGTGGGAAGGGAAATAGGTAAGGACAGCTAGGTGGCCCCCTTAGGCACCTTTGGAGGTGATTGGCGGTTCCGGAGGCCTGTCTGTAAGGGCTTTGCGGCTCGAGGGCAGGATATGGGCTGCTTCTGGGGCCAACTTATCCTCATCTACCCAGGGGTTATCCGGCCCCAGGTGGGGATGACGTGGGAAGGTCCCCCTACTCACCTACAAGGTGTGGCCGGGGTAAAGGGTAAGCAGATGGGCTTGCCCTTGCCCCAGCAGGGGCTGGTCGCCCGAGAGCTGTGTGGCAAGCTACTTGCTTATAGACAGTTCCCGCACCTAGGTTTCCCTCTGCAGGTCACTTTAAATTGGGTTTTGTTTGCTGTAATTTAATAAAGTGGCCCTTGTTCAACCCAAGCTGATGTCTCTGTGTCTTATTTCACCCCTCGACTGCAACTACTTCTTTCCTAGTATTCCACTATGTTTTGTCTGATCAGATTAGAGCACAGTGGCTCATTGGTGACACTTTCTATGCATGAAGTCAAAAGAACAAAATCAGAATGAGAGGAATTTTTGTTGGGTACTCCTGACTTTATGCTTTTCTTCCAGATTCTAGACGTCTGAGGCTGATCTAACAGAAGTGATGCAAAACAAACATTATTGGCCATGAAGAAGCAAGGAGTTAGCTGTTTTCTCACCTGAACCTTCAGGAATATGATAGGCTGATAATAATAATAATCCCAATAATTGAGAGAAAAATAGTAAATTAGTAAAAAATTTAAAAATGATAAATATAACATCATTGTAGGCAAACTTCTTGCTTCATAGCACTTTCATCTTTGCTAATCATTTGGTACAATGCAAATCTATAGAACCACCAAAAAGGAAGAGATAGGCAATATTTTTGTAACAATTAGCAGAAATTTTTGTGTTCAAAAGTTCAACCCTTTTTGAATGAGGAAATCTCCTGGCTCACGGGTTTGATGGCAATCCTTGATTGTGTTTTGATGTTTCTAAAGATCTACAATAGAGTTCAATTCTCAGTAGCCAAAACAGATATTTGTCCTCTCATATGCATCAGATTTCCTGTGGCATACTGCCCACTTAATCATGCAGACAAAGGGAGCCCTGACAAAGCGGGGGAGGGGGGGCTGACAGCAAGCCACTGTGTCCTAGCAAGCATGGTGTCACATGTAATTACTATTATTTATAAGGATCACTCAAGGCTTACTGCTATTGCACACCAGTTTGACCGCACTGGAGTGTTTAAGTAAATATTTGCACGCAACAAGGAACTGTGCGGATTGTTTTGTCTGTGGCCACAGCCCCCATACCATGAAATATTCAGCACTTGAAATGTCTCCAGTGATGCAGAGTGGTGAGTTTTCACTCTGATTTGATTAGCAGTGATGATTCTTTCATGATGTGTGACTGTCCTCCCAGATTAGCATCACCCCAGTTTCTCTGCAGTAGTCACAGAAGGATGGAGTTTGGAGAAGAGCAACCAATGAGTGCATTTTTTAAACTTCTGACTTCCCACAGTTCTTCTTTCTACTCAGGTTCATATACAGTTCAGAAAATCATAATCAACAGAAAAGTCTCAAAGTAAACACCAAATATTGAAGAGCAGAGGGTGGGGTCCTGAGGATTTCTCAACTATAAAAAACAAGAGGTGTGATTGAGTTTTATTGAAATAAACATGGCTTTTGCCAATGTTTCAGTTAGAATGGATGTGGTTAGCCAAAGACATTTAAGTGTAAATTTCAGTGTAACTCATCCTGCTCTTTAAAAAAGACCCTGGACAAATTCCCTTTTCCTTATTTTATTTTATTTTATTTAACAACATTTATATACCACTTGATTGTAATAAAACCTCAAAGAGGCTTACAGCAAACCATAAAATAAAACATAAAAATGATCAATGAAAGACAGTTAAAACAGGTATTTAAAACATTCAAAAATGAATCAAACTCAACAAGAGGCTAAAAACAGATTAAAACACATGTAACTTATATGTGTCTGGATGGGATTGCTAAACAATATTGTTTTATGAAAACATAAGGAGTGGCTGACTGCAAAAGTGCAGGGCCTGACCTTCTTCCTCCTGCTTCTTAAACAGAACATCTAACTGGCACTGCAGAAGAGCATAAACCACCATTCTGCTTTTCAAATAGATTTCATTGTGGCAGAAGAGCAGGGCCAAAGTCATCTTTCTCTTCTTTTAGGAAATGGAACAAGTTAGCTGCAAAAAGCAGGCCATTTTCAGTTATTTAAATGGGACACACTCCTAAATAAATTATAACTGTTTGCAATATGAGCCAGCTAAATACTTTTGAAGAGTTACCATCCTCATTCCAGGCATAGAACATGACAGATCCAATTGAAAAAAGAGAGCACACCTGTAGATTAGGCAGTTCATTAACCACAAATAATAGAATTAACAACCTGATGCTATGTGTGTTTAACCAGAAGTAAATTCTCCGGAGTTCCATGAAGCTTTCTTCCTAGTAAGTGTAAAGAACATTGCAACCTCATTCATTCAAATACGTTATTTTACCAGTGTATTTTTCAGCATTATATATTTTAAATTTTTGAACACTTTCAGAACATTGAACATTTTCAGATCAGAATCTGAACTTTGAATTTCAACATCTTTCATTTTTGCATTTGAAAAAAATGTGTTTGTGTATCCAGTTATTTTTCTTATGCCAAACATAAGAATATTGCTATTTCAAAACCTGACAAATTCAGAATGGTATATGTGTATTCAAACTAAAAGTTATTTTCACCAGAGTATAGATATTATTCTGTGATAAATCATATTGTTTTTTATTTTATCTTACATTAGATCAATTTAATGTAATTCAAGGTTATTTTCATTGTAGTCACTGATTATTCTTATTTGTAGTTGGTCTTTCTTTGTCACCATAATAATTTTCTTTTCGATACATTGTGTCACATCTTTGAATGTCTGAATTGGTTGTAAAAAATGTTAAGCTTTCAATTTAAATAAAAATAAAAATGAGAAACATAAGTCTTGTTGGATCATTTTTAAACTATAATACTAAGTTGGGACATAAACATGCCATATTTTAATACCTTTTGCACTGGTCATACTGTGTCCAATTTGGTGCACCAAATATTAAGGAGGTCATTAACAAACTGGTGCATGTCCAGAGAAGGACACTCAGAATGTTGAGAAGTCTGAAAACCCAGTCCTATGAGTAACAGTTGAAAGACCTAGGCATGTTTAGCCTTAAGAAAAGAAAGGAGAGACATGATAGCTATATTCAAATATTTGAAGGGCTGTCAACTACAAAATGTCTACTGGAAGATAGAGTAGACTTGTTATCTGATGCTCCAGAGGACAAGGCTAGAACCACTGGGCAGAAATTGTAGAGAAGCAGCTTTCAGCTAAACATTAGAAGAAGCTTCCTAATGGTGAGAGCTGTTTGCAGAGGAAAAGAACCTCAGGGATGGTGGACTCTCTTTCACTAGAAATATTTAAGTAGAGCCTGGATTGAGTAGGAATTGGACTAGATGACCTCCATGATACCTTCCAACTTTGACATTTATTTAATGCTCTATTTGATTTAAGAATTCTATTTAAGGCAGGATGGTAATCTGCTGCAGTTGTATCCTGCACTGAAGATCATGCATTGAGCAAGGGGTTCGGCTTGATAACTTTCAATATCTTACCCAACTCTAAAATTCTTGTATTCTAAAGCAAGGGTGGGAAGACCTGTGCCCCTCCATATGTTGTTGAACTACAACTCCCATCAGCCGTGGCCAGAATGGCCAATGGTCAGGGATGATGGGAGTCAGAGTCCAATGGCATCAAGAGGGCCACAGGTTTCCCATCCCTGTTCCAAAGCCCATAAATCCACTGACCCTGAGCTGGGAATTTTTATTGAGACTACTCATCAAGCTCATTTTAGCTCTTATTGAACTATTTTCATTATTTGCTTGAGTTTTATATTATTATGGTTCAGGAAAATACCCTGATTCAGCAAAAGATATCCAAGCATGTAAACTTATATACATGACTTTGTGGATTGGCCATAAATCAGAATTGCATCTGAATATCCATCCAAGTGTGGATACTGTCTTTGTGTACTGAATTGCTACCAGTGGAATGGTCATTCAAATGCTTATTCAAATGAGCATTTTCATCCACGTTCTGACACAGTTAGTCATGCCTAAATACCACTTTTACCAGAGCTGCATCAGGGCAAAAGTGTAAAATTGTCTTGTCATACCAAACAGATATAATCTAAGCTAACATTTACAAAGAAGCAGTTTGAAATTAATATAAATAAGTTTGTTTCTGTATTTACTTAAACTTCCTGCCCTAACTCCAAATCTCAGGATAGATTGCAATATACCCTTCTTTCATTTTATCTTCGCAATAGTACTATGAGATCAATAAGTCTGAAAGACAGTAACTTGCAGAAGCCCCCAAGTAATCTTTGTGATTTAGCAGGGATTCTACCCAGAATCTTATTATAATGCCACCAGATATTTTTAATAAAGTACGCATAAAGGTAACAACTGTAGTGAAAACAAGCTATAGAGCAAAAAATGAACAGTTATTATTGCTTTGAAAAAAGTAAGAGTGACTTTTTCTCATCTAATTAGAATCTGAATGAAAAGAATCTGCAATTCCTGGGAATACATTTTCCCTTAGCCAATCAAACACTGGCCTGGTTCACATGTCTTAGCACCAGCGCATGAGTGTGCAGGCTTCTGAAGAGGAAATTATAGCTGCCTCACTTCTCCCTGGTCATTTTGCTGCTGCACCATGCTTTGAGCCATAGTTGGACTTAATGTGTCATCCGAAGCCAGGCTAGTGGCTCAGCTCTCTCCAGACTAACCATGAGCTATCATCAAAGTTTATCCTATGGCTTACAGGCCATGGTAGGTAAACCACAAGCCCAGGTTCAGACAACACACTAAGCCAAACTATGGCTTAGTTCATTATGACACAGCAGCAATACAACCAGGAAGGAGTGAAGTGCTGCAGTCTCCTCTTATAGTCTGCACACTTGTGCATTTGTACTTTGTTTTGACTCAGCACGACAGGTGAACCAGACCACTGTCAATTTCAAGTAGAAGTCTATATTTAAATATTTAGGACATGACCAGCCAAAGTTAAGCATATTTTAGTCGTTTTGATTTCAGTGGGAGAAAAAGTAGCACACGTACTCCCTTTAAAATTAGTGGCTTTTGTAAGTGCTTAAGCTTAGCTGGATCATATTTCTGATTTTTAATATTGGAAAGCACTCTGAACAATTGAATGACTGGAGTTATAACATTGCTCTAAATGTTACCCTAAACTATTTTATCTTAATTGTATTTAAGAAACACATATGAATGATGAATGCAAGGTCAGTGACTAATAAAATCACTTTAATTCAGGACTTAATCCTGGATGAACGCGCTGACCTTGTTTGAATTACTGAAACCCAGCTTAATGACCAAGGCAGAGTAGGTCTCTCCCAGCTCTACCCATCAGGTTTTGTGGCACTCCAGCAGCCTAGATCCAGGGGACGGGCAGGTGGGGTAGCAATTGTCTGCAGGGAATCTATCTCCCCTGTCAGCTACCCTGTCCCTAATACCTCCAGCTTTGAGTGTGTGTGCCTGGCGTTGGGTCAGGGTGACAGAGTTGGGATTCTGTTGGTGTACAATCCACCCAGCTGCCCAACGGTCTCCCTCCTGGGTTTCTCTCACCTTCCTCAGGGTTTGCCTTGGCTAGAGATGGCTCTTATGAAGGGGAGCTCTCTTCCTCACCCTCTGGCAGTTGTCTTCTCCCTTGTTAGCCCCAACTGGCTTCAGCCGGCACCCAGGTCTTGCAGGGAGTAGCAGTTGACACCCGAGGAAGCCCGCAGATGGAGTTTTGCAGGAGGCCACAGCAGCAAGGTGTAGGTTCTGCTGGATTTCTCTCACCTTCCTCCCTGATTGTACCACTCCCTATATATATGTATGTGTGTGTGTAGTATTTTATGTATTTTAATTTATTTTAATGTTTTTGTGATTTTATTGTTTACAATTTTATTATGTCCGTGTTTGATTTTATTTTTGTAAGCCGCCCTGAGTGCCCTGTTATAGGTTAGAAGGGCAGGATAGAAATATTTTTAATAAATAAAACAAGTAAATATGTATATGGACCTGAGACTGTAATCCCACTATACTTTCCTATACCTCACTCAACACAGTCGGACTTATTTCCAAGTAATCATGTGTATGTTCATGATCTCCTCTTTTTCTGCTCTTTTGGATGTGGTAGCCTTTTTGTATTCTGCCATGCCCCTCCACAACCATTTTGTGACTTCTGCCCATGAGACTTTCTCAAAATTCCAAATATGCCCACTGACCCAAAAAGGTTGGCAACACCTGATTATAAAGCTCTAGCAGCTGTGCCATCAATTCTACATTGCCACTGCAAGCTGACAGATTGTGAACTAGGGTTACCAGATGGCTAGTTTTCGGCTGGAGTTTCCGGCTTTTGGGAGTCCCCTCCGGGTCTCTGAGTAACTCACCTTAATTTCCCGACTCTCCACTTCAATTAAAAAAAAAGTTTATAGGTGGTCTGGTTTCTGAGATATACACCAAAATGTCAGCTGACCCCATGACTGTTAAATCTGTTTAACAGATCTGTTAGAGCAGCTCCTAGCTCCACCAGAGCTTGGAAAAGTTACTTTTTAAAAACTACAACTCCCATCATCCCCAGTCACCATGGCCACTGGACTGGGCTGATGGGAGTTGTAGTTCAAAAAAATAGCTTTTCCAAGCTCTGGTTCTAACCCCACCCTTTCAGGATTATAGCCAATAAGTGAAGCCAGAGTTGTGATTTGTTGACCCAGGCAGTGCCTAGACTTAATTGCAAAGTCAGGAAATGGTAGCTTTCAGATCTTCAGTTTGAGTAAGTAAGAATATGGCTTAAAGGTTTTTTTCCTCTTGGTGTAAGAGTCAGACCCTGGGCTGTTGGAGAGGGCAGTGCTTTGAAAATCTTGGCAATATGAAAGTATTTAATCCAATACAGTAGGGCCCCACTTTACAGCACTCTGCTTTACAGTGCTTCGCTTTATGGTGCTTCGTTAATGCGGAGGTCTCAATTAGATGCAATTAGACTAAAACCCCACTCATATGATGCTTCTTCTGCTTTTATGGCGGTTTTTGGACGTCACTCACCATTCTATTAAATGAGTTTCGCTTTTCAGCGGTTTTTGCTTTTCAGCGGGGGTCCAGAACGTAACCCACTGTATGAGTGGGGCCCTACTGTACTTGCTTTTCTGGGAGTAAAGCAATGCTAATCCCATGTACCTGGAGTAGATCCCATTGAATTCATTAGCACTTACTTTTGAGTAGACATGGTTAGGATTGTGCTGTAAATTAATGGGACTTTTGAGTAAACATAGCAAAGAATTGTGTTTGAGTTGTAAATCTTTCCCTTCTCCTCCAATCCTATTTTTAAAGCAATTAGGCAGGGTTTACCTAGGTATCACATTTTTTATTATGTAGGAAACTCATACTGATTTTTAAAAAAAATGTTCTGCAATGACCAACTGGTTTGACAATAAATTATTATATGGGGTGTATTTTTACAAGTGTTTGTGTGTGTATGGAGTCTTTCCAACAACCCTGGGAGGTAGGGTTGGTGATTGGAAACCAAGGCAGCTCACAATAAGTAATAAATCCCTTTAAAAACCAGTAACCATGAAACAAGTATAAACAGTTGCAAAACAGCTTAAAGTGGCATGATTCTGAATTTTGAGTTGGGTGAATGAAGTTTATTTATTTATTTTTATTTATTGTTTGACTTATATCCTGCCCTTCCTCTCAGTAGGAGCCCAGGGCAGCAAACAAAAGCACTAAAAACACTTTAAAATCATAAAAAACATTTAAAATATATTAAAACAAAGCATCTTTAAAAACATTTTTAAAAAAGAAAAGAAAAGGTTTAAAATCATATTAAAAAGCAATTCCAACCCAGACACAGACGGGCATAAGGTCTCAACTTAAAAGGCTTGTTAATAGCACAAGTTCCTTATAACTTGAGGCTGCAGTTTTTCCTGGTTGAATAAGCCCCATTGAATACATTGGGACTTGCTTCTGAATAAATGAACATAGGATTGCACTATAAATATCTTTACAGGTTGTGTAAATGATAAACATATTTGATAGTCATGCTTATATAAATATTTCTTCATACTGTGTCCCAATAAGTATTTCACACTATGGTTGTACAATACTTCCTCTACATTTTAAGTATGCCTTTCTTCCTTGAGGTGGTCATGGTTCTCCATTGTTTTCATCCTGAGGGGCAGATAGGCTGAAAGATGGTGAGTAGCCCATGGTCACCCACTACACTTTATAGCTCATTTGCATTTTGAAAATTTAATGAAAACAATTTACATGCAGGCAAGATTTATTAAGTGGATCCACACAATACATTTAAAGCACATCCAACTCTCATTTAAAGTTCATGACTTCCCCTAAAGAATCCTGGGAAGTGTCATTTCTCCCTCACAGTTACAGTTCTGATTCTGTGGTGGGATTCATGTGCTTCAAATAGGTGTTGATAGTGCTTTAAATGAATGGTGTGGATCTGCCCTAGGTATGATGTGCATTCAAGTGTGAATTGAAAAGAATAATTTTAAAAGATACTTTTTTAAACAGGGGAAGGGTTGTAGCTCATTGGTAGGGCACATGCTTTGCATGGAAAGGTCCAGAATTCAATTTCTGGAAAAGACTGTTGCCTGGAATCCTGGAGAGCCAATGCTAGTCCATGTCATGAGTACTGAGCTATGCGGTACCAAATGGCCTGAGTCAATATAAGGCAGATTTCTTTGTTCCTAAAAGTGGGAAGAGACTCAAAGGCCACAGTGACTCCAAAATTTATTTATGTATTTTATTTACAACAGTTATATACAGCTTTATTGTAAAAAAAAATCTCAAAGCGGTTTACAGAAAGAATTAAAACAAATTTCTCGGCAAAAAAAGTTAAAGACAGGTATTTAAAAACATTCAAAATAATAAAACCAACAATGAGTTAAAAACAGATTTAAAAACACAATATCTTCTACATGCCTGGATAGGCTTGCCTAAACAAAAATGATTGTAACAGGTGCTGAAAAGAGGCATCTGCCTAATGTTAATAGGCAAGGAGTTCCAAAGCGTAGGTGCCACCATTTTGTTGTTGTTGTTGTTATGTGCCTTCAAGTTGATTTTGACTTATGCCGACCCTATGAATCAGTGACCACCAATAGCGTCTGTCATGAACCACCCTGCTCAGATCTTGTAAATTCAGGTCTGTGGCTTCCTTTATTGAATCAATCCATCTCTTGTTTGGTCTTCCTCTTTTTCTACTCCCTTCTGTTTTTCTGTATTGTCTTTTCTAGTGAATCATGTCTTCTCATTATGTGTCCAAAATATGGTATGTGTCCAAAGTCAGAGGAAGGCAATGGTAAACCACCTCTCAATACCTCTTACCACAAAAACCCTATGAACAGAGTATCCAAAATGCTGCCACTTTACAGGACTGATTTCTTACAAGAGCAGAACAAGTACTATGTGGCACCCATAACATGGAAAGCACAGCTTGAACTTGGCCTGGTAGCAAATCAGCAACCAATGCAGATATCAGAGCAGAGGTATTATGTGCTGATTGGATCTCACTCATGTCAGAAATCATGCCACAGCATTCTGCATTAACTGACTGGATGCCAGGATTTTTTTAGTTTTGGTTTTCGGTTATGAATCCTGACTGGTTGTGGGATGCTAAGTTGTCTGCCTTACTCATAGGAATCTTGTTGTGGTTGGCATGGTATTGCATTTAGGAAAACATCACTGTATTTTGTTTTTCATTTTCTGTTTCATTTCATTTACCTTTAACCTCAGTCCCTTACATCCATAGAAGCAACAACAGTGGTTCCATGCCCTCAGCTCAACCTCCTTAAACTCATTGATGATGCACCTTGTTGGTTGCATGGCAGTTTGTTTCTTGCCCAATAGTGGTAAAAGAGAATTCACATATTTGGAAGTATGGCTGCAATTGTTATTCCCAAACTGCTGCCTGTGAAGGTAGACCAAACCATGTGTGTTTTCTCTCTGTCAATTATTACTCACTGGAATTGGGTTGACTGTCAAAGTGAGTTTATAGCAGCCCACAGGGTAGACAGAAAGTGTAGATAATCTTTGTACTCTTACGTATCTCTCAGATCTCTTTCTGAAGTGAAGAATCAAATCTGTAAAGACATTTGGAGCAGCCACATTAAAAGATAAGGGCAAGGCATTCCAGGCAGGGGGTTGCCAACCCTGCTTGGATATGGATATCTTTGCAGAGGATCCCTAGTCAAGCTTACCAACAGCACAATCCAAACTATATTTACTCAGAAGTAAGTCCTGTTGAGTTCTATGGGACTTAGTCCCTTAGTACGTGTGCTTAGAATTGAGGCCTTCTGGGGCATCCATCTTTACTCCCGAATGCTCTCATCTAACATCTCCACAACACTAGGCTCCTTTCTTCCTACAGCGGCTTTCTGGTGACTGGCCTGGTCTGAAGGCACTTAAACCCTTCTTGCTGAAAGCAAGTAGGCTAGATTAAATGTTCCCTACCCAGGCTCCATCTTTTAGCTAAGATTTCTAGCTTAATTTCCAATCAGATTTTTTTTAATTGTATGCTCCAAGCAATTGTGATTGATGCTTAATATATCATGCTTAATGACGTCACTCGGGCTCACCCCCATGACATCACTCAGGACCACCCCTAAAATCTCAGGTTTTGGGATGCTTCTGACCTGGCAACCGTATTGTGAACTGTCCTTTCAAAGAGCCACAAAGGCTGCAGTATCAGTCACCCCTAGTAAGTCAGCATACCCCAAAAGTCAATCCCTCTTCACCAGGCTCTATAAATCCTTTGCCTCAAAACCTTTTCCTCAGTATAAGCAACTAGTCTCTTCTGTGAGGACGTGATGGCCTCCGTTCCTACTCCCTCTTTTTGATCTCTTTCTTGTCTGGTTTTGAGTTTTGACTAGATACCTGCCTCTGGCTCCTTTGATCCTTGACTGATGCTTGGAAGTTGAACCCTGTCATTTTGGACCACTTGGACTGACAGCCAGTTCCCTTCCCCTTTCCTGGTGCCCGACTGTCTGGAGACTGTCCTTTGCTGATGCCTGACAGAGTGCCAATACATGTTTAGCAATGGAATTTCTTGCATTGAACAGAGTGGTTCACAGCCCACTGCTGTGCATTAATGTCTGTGAAGGTAGTGTAGAGCAATATCTATATTTGCACTGACCCTGACCACAATACATCAAACTTCCATAACCCAAGCCTCTGTTATAAAATGCTCTTATGAGTTTCTGTCTGTTCTGATCTAACCCTGTATAAATAATTTTGTAATCTACTTTTGGATTATTTTTTGTTGTGGATGCCATTCAGCAACTTTGGAAAGATATGTTGCTATATTTACAATTCCAGAAGAGAGAGATTGTTTAAAGCACTGTAGTAAGAGCATATGAAGAGCCTGATGGATCAAGCCAGTAGCCCATTTACTCCAGCATCCTGTTCTCACAGTGGCCTACTAGATGCCTATGGGAAGCCCACAAGCAGGACCTGAGCACAACAGCAGAAAAAAGGGGATTTCAACAACTAATTTATTGACACAATAAATGAAGAATGATTTTGACAGGGAGAAGCAAGTCATTTTTAGTACCTGAATTTGGTACAAATTCATCCCCATTCTTTTCAACTGGGTTTTGTCCAAACAAAACCAGTTAAACCACTTTGCTACAAATTTTTAGAACAGATCCAATGAGCAAATGTGGTGAGAAAATACCTCAAGGGATAATATTCTGAGCGTTCCATGAATCATATAAAGATTTTAACATGGAATTTTGTTTTGTTTTGTTCCTGTAAGTAATCCCATTAATGTCAATTATCCTTCACCGGCACTTAAACATGCACTTAATTTTCAGGCAGATACAGAATGTATACTGTTGGATCATCTAGTGAAATTTGCATACAGGTGCAAATGCATACTGTTTTGCAACATGCTTCCACTTTGAAATACTATTCAACCATTCAGGTATCCTCATTCATCAAGATCAAAGAAGTCAAATGATGAAACCTAGGATATTGTTATTTTAAACAACACTGATATTGTTCTGTTCATGGAAGGAGCATCTGTTCACAGAATGAGAGTTAGCCTTTTGTGAGTGCAGGGGAAGGCCATAGCTCAGTGGCAGAGTATCTGCTTTGCATGCAGAAGATCACAGGTTCAATCCCCAATATCTTCAGATAAGGCTAGAAATGTCCTGTGTCTGAAACAGACAAAGAACAGCTGCCAGTCAGTGTGGACAGTACTGTTATGGGTTTGGGGGTTGAGATAGATGATTTCTGTGGGTCCCCTTCCAGCCTCTGATTTGGAACCCTGCACCTGGAGGTGGGCTCTGCAGCGGAGAGGCCTGCTCCACTGGTCAGATGAGTCTCTTTTGTTAGTCTAAAAGAGTACCCAGGTGAGCGAATGGGTCTATCAAGTGCCCATTAACTGGGCCAGGGAGATCCCACTCTTATTGAAACTCTTCAAGAAACCCCCCCCCCGGGGGCCAAAAGAGCGGGTTGTGTTTTTTAACTGAGTGGGAGGAAAGGCTGGGAACTGGAGGCAGCCAGAGAGGCTGGGTCTGCACCATGGTTTTAGGGTGCCACCTTAAGCCTGATGATAAATGCAAGATCTATTGGACTGCTGATGCTTTGAACCCCTCCATTTTAATCTCAGGTTGGAATGTGTGTAAACAAACAAACCATATTTCATAAAGACACCACAGTCTCTGCTGACCTTCTTTCCAAGGAAACCAAACCCTGGGTAACCGCAGGGACCCCTGGAAGCTCTTTCTGTTCAGAGAGTCAAAAACTTAGGATCTGGCACTGTTACAGGCACCACATAATATTTGTTCCACACTTGTAAGAAATCGATCTTTTAGCGTGGTAGCACCTACACTTTGGAACTTCCTGGCTATTGATATTAGGTGGGTGCCTTCACTGTACCCTTTTTGGCACTTACTAAAAACATTTTTGTTCAGGCAAGCCTATCCAAACATGTAGAAGTCAATGTGTGCTTTAATCTGATTTTAGTTTATTAGGTTTTAACTATTTTACATTTATGTTTAATTCCTCTTTTTAACTCTGTCTTTTATTGAAAAGGTTAATGTTTGTTTTATTTTTGTAAACCACTTAGAGGTTCTATTTACAATCAAGTGGTATATAATTTTTGTAAAATAAATAAATCTATTAATATGATGAGAATATTATAACACTAATTATTTAGTGGAGAAAAAAATGAATGATACATTCAGTTGACTTTTAAAATATTACTCCTAAGGAATACATTGTTTATAAATCTTACTTTTAAGCAGACTTGACAAAAATATTTCTTATAAAATGCCTTTTTAAAGTTGTTAAATTGGTTTCCTGTTACATGAATGCCGAAATGTTGAAAACACATAAATGGGTAAAAGCAGACATACAACAGTGAAAATTATGCAGAGAGAGCTGGAGGAGTGAAAAGTGTCTTGAGATTCTAAAAAACAGTATAAACGAGAGACATTGTAAAACCTGGCTTTCAGAATAGTAGCACATTTAAAACCACTAGATGTATTCTTAAATCTTCACTTTAAGGGACTGGCTTCTGTATCTCCATTCCATAGGTTTGGTTTTGCTCTATATATTTTTGAAAATGATTTTTTTTTCTTGGAAAACTTTAACAAAAGCTAACCTAGATTGGACCTTCATTCATCAATGGTTTCATGGCCAGTTATATTTAAATAATGTAAATAGTTCAAAAGTATTGTTGCGCGCCTCCCCAATCTCCGAGCAGTGAGATTTCAGGGGTCCCTGCGCTCCTCCAGGTTTTGGTTTCCTTTGGGATGAAGGTCAGCGAAGACTGCAGTGTCTTTATGAAATATGGTTTATTTATTTACACACATTCCAATGTGAGCTTCAGAATGGAGCTGTTCAATGCATCAGCAGTCCAATATCCAGTTTTTCCATCAGGGTTACAGGAGGCACCCCAAATGCCATGGTGCAGAGAGATCACCTCTCTGCCCGCATGCACAACCAGCCATTCTCTGGAACACAATCAAACTACAAGCCACTGCTGGGCTCCAGGAGGGGGGGATGCTCTCCTGAAGAGTTTCAATGACAAAAAGGTCTCCCTGGCCCATTCACTATTGCTGGGCAACTGATCGGCCCATTATCTTACCTGGCCAATCTATTTGGTTAACAAAAGACTCATTTGACCAGCAGAGAGTTCCTCATTCCAAGGCACAGGATTCCAAATCAGAGGCTGGAAAGGGGACCCACAGGAATCATCTATCCCAACCCCCATGCTCATAACACTATGTTTATTGATCCAGTGACCATAACAAACAGTCAAAACCAATCTGTAAATCCTTACTGAGTTTCTTAAGCATAATACCCAAGAATCCCATGATCATTTATATTTCAGATTCGGACAGAGATATTTGAGGGAATCACCATTGATGGTCCCACATGGCTCAGATGCACAGTTTGTAATGACTATATTCAGTATGATAACCTCAGTTTCATCATTTTAGCTTCTAGTGATAGTTCTGGTTTAATATGTTCTAACACCCAATTATTTGCCTTTTTCGCAGTCCAAGGTATCCGCAAAGCTCTCCTCCAACACCACATTTCAAATGAGTTGATTTTTCTCTTATCCGCTTTTTTCACTGTCCAACTTTCACATCCATACATAGAGATCGGAAATACCATGGTCTGAATGATCCTGACTTTAGTGTTCAGTGATACATCTTTACATTTGAGGACCTTTTCTAGTTCTCTCACAGCTGGCCTCCCCAGTCCTAGCCTTCTTCTGATGTCTTGACTATTGTCTTCATTTTGGTTAATGACTGTGCCAAGGTATTGATAATCCTTGACGAGTTCAGTGTCATTATCAACTGTAAAGTTGCATAAATCTTCTTTTGTCATTACTTTAGTCTTTTTGACGTTCAGCTGTAGTCCTACTTTTGTGCTTTCCTCTTTAACTTACATCAGCATTCGTTTCAAATCATTACTGGTTTCTGCTAAGAGTATGGTATCATCTGCATATCTTAAATTATTGATATTTCTCCCTCCAATTTTCACACATCCTTCATCTTGGTCCAATCCTGCTTTCTGTATGATATGTTCTGCATATAGATTAAATAAATAGGGTGATAAAATACAACCCTGTCTTACACCCTTTCCGATGGGGAACCAGTCGGTTTCTCCATATTCTGTTCTTACAGTAGCCTCTTGTGCAGAGCATAGGTTGCGCATCAGGACAATCAGATTCTGTGGCACCCCCATTCTTTTAAAGCATTCCATAGTTTTTCATGATCTACACAGTCAAAGCACAGGGTGATTTTCTTCTGAAATTCCTTGGTCCGTTCCATTATCCAACGTATGTTTGTGATATGATCTCTGATAGCTCTTCCCTTTCTAAATCCAGCTTGGACATCTGGAATTTATCGCTCCATATATGGCAAGAGCCTTTGTTGTATAATCTTGAGCATTACTTTACTTGCATGGGATATTAAGGGAATAGTTCGATAATTACTGCATTCCCTGGGATCTCCCTTCTTTGAAATTGGGATGTATATGGAATGCTTCCAGTCTGTGGGCCATTGTTTAGTTTTCCGTATTTCTTGACAGATTTTAGTCACAATTTGTACAAATTCAGTCTCAGTAGCTTGTAGCAACTCTATTGGTATGCCATCTATTCCTGGTGATTTGTTTCTTCCAAGTATTTTAAGAGCAGCTTTCATCTCGCATTCTAAAATTTCTGGTTCTTCATCATATGGTTCCTCTGTGAATGAATCTGTCATCCTGGCATCGCTTTTATAGAGTTCTTCAGTGTATTGCTTCCATCTTCCTTTTATTTCATCTCTGTCAGTCAGTGTGTTCCCCTGTTGATTATTCAACATGCCTACTCTTGGTTTAAATTTCCCTTTAATTTCTCTAATCTTTTGGAATAGGGCCCTTGTTCTACACTTTTTGTTGTCCTCTTCTATTTCTATACAGTAACTATTGTAATAGTTATCTTTGTCCCTACATACTAGTCACTGTATTGTTGCATTTAGGGTTCTGACTGTGTTTCTGTCTCCTTTTGCTTTTGCTTTCCTTCTCTCTTTAACCATTTTAAGAGTTTCTTCAGTCATCCATTGAGGTCTTTCTCTCTTTTTAACTAGAGGTATTGTCTTTTTGCATTCTCCGCTGGTAACGTCTCTGACTTCATTCCATAGTTCTTCTGGTTCTCTGTCAACTAAGTTTAAAGCCTCAAACCTGCTCTTTATTTGATCTTTATATTCTTCTGGGATGTTATTTAAATTGTATTTTGGCATTATGATTGCTTTGTTGTTCTTCTTTAGCTTTACTCTGATTTTCGATATGATCAGTTCATGATCTGTACCGCAGTCTGTTCCCAGTCTTGTTTTCGCAGAAAGTATGTAAACAACCTTTAATAAAGGGGTTCCCCACTCAAAATGGATAAAATGGCACTTGATAATGTGGCCTGATTGGTTAACAGAATAACAAGGATGAATCATATGATGTCACTCCAAACCAGCAGTATGTACTCTCTGGCCCACAGGTCTAAATACACATTCCAAGCCTCTCCTTTAGGCCCATGAGGCTATTTCATTACTCCACAGAAGGGCTGTTTCCCAGAATTCTTTGCAACTTTTAGACTCTCAAACTTTGGCTCACTGAGATGAATCAAAGAATGAAAAAGTCCCAAAATTATAGATATTCTTCACAACAACAATACTGGGGGTGGGGTGGGGGCAAACAGGATGAAAGAAAATAGATGAAAAATGAGGTAAAAATTGCAGTGAAGACTGCTCTATTATGACAAATGGAGCACTGCGCCACCAACCTCAGGTAGCCCTCGCTTGCTTCTTACTTACAACCTGTCCACTGCTTGTCACCTTCCTTCTCCTCTTTAGTCTTGGTGATGCCCCTTGTAGAATTCAACAGGGAGAGGGATGGGGACAAAATTATAATTAGTTGGCTCTGCCTGTCATGGGCTCTGGCTCCACCTGTCATGGGCTCTGGCTCTGCCTCCTGCTGGGCTCCATGCCTTCCACTCCACCAGTCCCAGTGGGCACCAACCACCACCAGAAAATTGTCAAGGAGTTGTGATGAACAGAAACTCATAAAAGGATAGAAAACCTTATGTTCTGAGCCTAAAGAACATTGTGAGAAAGTTTGCAATCTATAATAGTTTGTTTGCCTGACCCCTTTGTGGAAAAGAGTTTGGAATTTTATTTTATTTTATTTGCAGATTATCGGGCTACACACATTTTACATATTTTCATGGCAGTTAACAGTAATTATTGCCTCATCAGTATTCAGCATTGGTCCATCACAAGAAGGAGAAAAAACAAAAACCACAGAAACATGAGAAGGGAGAAAGATAAAAGGAAACCACTGAACAGGAAAAATGTCACATCTTAATTGAGCTGAGAATAAGGCAAAAAATGATTATATGGCCTGAAGCTATGGAAACTTATTTCCAAAAAACCAGTGCATGAGAAGTAAGCATAGAATCACTCATCCCAACATGTGTCTAGTGTGAGAGATTCTACAAAGTAAATCATTAAGCAGCAGAGTCCACACTATAGAGTACATTCCATATGCCAAATTGAGGTGAGCTGGGTAATTTGTAGCCACTCTTATAGTTCTTCCTTAGTGTCCATTCTCTCTCTCTATATGTGTGTGTGTGTGTGTGTGTTATTAGTTCACGCCAGGTCTACTTAAAGAGGTTTTGAAATATGCATAGGGTTGTTTTATATAGTACATGGACCATGAATAAAACTCTTATCTGTCAGTGCCATCAAGGATCACAAGGTGAAAAGTGACCATCTTAGGTGTCTGAGGGAAGATGGACCTTCCTGCCCTCACCTTTCAGTGGTGAGAGTGCCAGCAAATGTGGGGAATGCCATAGCCAGCAACATGTAGGTTGCTGAGTGAATACTGCTTCTGCCGTCATAAGCAGCGTGTGCTCACATCAGGACGACCACTCAATCAGCACTTGCCCCACCCCTTCAACTGCCTCCTTCCCTCCACCACCAAGCTTAGCTACCAGTGGTTTTGCCTAGTTAACTATCTCACAACTGCTGATCTGTATGCTGACCCATTTGTGTGTAACATTAGGATGCCAGATATGTGCCTGCCCAAGTAATCAAATCAAATGTCTGTGATACTACTCCAAGTAAGGGTTATTGTGCCATCAACACTTCAGTACTTCTAACTGTGAGGAGGGCCTAGGAAGGCACTAGGAAACACTGGGTCAACTTGGCATACAATTTTCAAACAGATCTTGAACCTATCAATGTCATGATGGCTATATGCTATCTCCAGGCTCAGAGGAATTATTCCTTTGAATACCAATTGTTGAACAACAGTAGGAAAGGGCTACTCGTCTCATGCCCTGTTTGTGGGCTTCTCATAGGCATGCAGCTGGCCACTGTGGGAAACAGGATGCTGCTGGGTAGTCTCTGATTCAGCAGAGCTCTTTCTATGTTAACTTCCCAAAATGTGGTAAGTCCTAGGATCTTTGGGGAAAATGTTCCAACCAGTCAGAAGTTCCAAGTAGTCAGTCTAGATTCTGATTGAAGCAGAGTTCTGCTATATTCCTGGATATATTTGTTTTTCCTCTCCCAGTCGTTCTTCCTGTGAGGAGAACCCCAGAATTCTCTGGAGTAAAATATGCACTGTGATCCTCTGCATAGGTTCAATGGATCATAGGATTATAATTTAATTTTTACATATCACAATCTCATATTCTCAGAAGAAATTCACATTTTCACTGCCTTATGAAAAAGATGAGCCAGAAACATTCTCTAAACAGACTACCATTTTAAAGGTAAAGTCCTTGGTCCTTTCCACTATGTTTATTTATTTAAGACATTTATATACCACTTAATCATGAGCATTTCTAAGTGGTGTACATAAAAATAAACCATACAGAAAATAAAACAAGTGTCACAAAAATAAACACTATCTTAAAATGCCTCCTGGAAAAAGCACTCCTAGCCACTGAGGTACCTGAGCATCAAGGGACAAAGATGGATCCAGGAGCACCCCCAAACTACACACCTGTTCATTCAGAGGTAGACTAATCCCATCCAGGATAGACAAATGACCAGTCCTCTAGAAACTGGATCTACTCACCCACAGTTCCTCTGTTTTCCCAGGGTTCAAGCTCAATTTATTAGCCCTCATTCCATAATCACAGTCAGACAACATTCCACACCATACCTAGCGTCTCCTGACTCAGATGTTATGGAGAAATAGAGCTGTGTATCATCAGCATACTGATGACACTTTGCCCTCAAACTCCTAATAACAGTTCCCAATGACTACATATAGATGTTAAATAGCATTGGCAACAGGATTGTGCTCTGCAGCACACCATAGCACAATGATGTTACACATCTCTTTAATATTTGACACACACACCCTTTTAATGTATGCTTTCACAGAGAGCAAAACAGGAAAAAAATAATAGAGAAGATGGTTGAATTAGGTTTTTGCAAAACCTCTTTTTGGCACATCAAACCATAGGGGGACAGGCATAGGTGAATCCCAGAAGATATCTGTACACACTGTTTTGAAAGCTTCAGGAAGATACAATGACTTTAGATAAGCTCTTTAGCTTGTGATGTGATAAGCATCTTTTCTTTTTCAAAGCAACTGTGTTAGACATATGGATTTTACAAAAGCTTTCACAGCAGTCTACACAATACTTGCTAGCACTCCAACTCATAAAATGTCACCTCTGTCCAGAAAATGCTACTTTCACATCACTAATCAGATAGTATTTTTTTTTCACTTTCTTCGTTATCCATAGAGTTATGAATCCTGCAGAGGCTAGCAATACTGTTAGCTGACATAAACAGAAATGATTTTTTTTAAAAAAAATCATGGTACATTTAAACAATAGGGCTGAAACAAATTTTGAGATAGATATTTCAATGTTTTCACATTTTTGGAATTTGGGGGAATCTGATTTTTATATCTTGTGAAGTTCCACTTGTGTGTTTTCTTCATGACTTCAGTGTTATTAATGAGAGAAAGATAGTCAGCTGCCTGAGGTGGATGGCAAATGGCACCCCCAGTCCACCAATCCCATCAAATCAACATAAATGATACCCAAGGCTGACCAAATTATCTTTGCACGTGAGGCAGAAAATCCCACAAGTGCCACTTCTGGGACTAAGAAACACCAGGAAAACAAATTAAATAGCTAACCATTTTCTGTGCTTTCGTGACATCCCAAATCAGCTGTCTGAGGTGGACAGTTACCTCTGCCTAATGGCTGGCCAGCCCTGCACACAGACCTGTCTGAAAGTGTCAGACAAGAAGTCAGCTGTCTTGTGGGTCCCTGTTGGAAAAGAGTTTGACACCACAGAACTGAAGGTACCAGTGAGAAGATCACATCTGCCAGCCTAATCAGATAAGAGAGAGAGAGGGCCTCTTCTGCTGAACTGAAATGGCAGCAACTTCTTATAAGGCTTCCAAAGGCAGGGAGTGGGGTAGCTGGAAACACCCCTCCCATGATGTTACTTGCCATTTTGTGTCATCCTTTCCTTTCTGGATGCCCATCTGGGCATCAGGGCAATGTGATATTTGGGGAGAAAAGTGTGAGACAGCTTTTCAACTGCTTAGTCCCTTCACTGCTAAATGCGTGAGCAGGGACAGAGAACTTTAGAGGCAAGAATGAAATCAGGTTCATACTTCTTAGCAGGGTCAGGTTGGGAAGGGATCTTGGCACATACACCCCTTGGGTGGGCTTCCTCTCCCCTGGTATGGAGAGCTTCCGCCCTCCATTTCCTTGACAGCAGCATAAAGATTCAGCAGAAGCAAAACAGCCAGTTTAGCTGACAAGGCCTGCTGGTGCCTACTATTTTAATTGCCCCACAACACCTTGGGACCCCAACATAGCAAAGTAGATGTTGAGTAGAAAGTGCTGGTGTAGATGGACAAATGGTCTGGCATAGTACAGCAGGCATCATCATCATCATCAATATATCCTGCCCTTCCTCCCAGTAGGATCCCAGTAGTAGTAATAGTAGTAGTAGCAGCAGTAAATTAATAGACTGCTTCATACCATAAAGCCATCAAAGTGGTGCACAAGAAAAAAACACAAAAACACAAACAAAATCTCTAAGAACAATAAAATCAGTTCAACAGACTCTAAAAATAACAAAACAAACACATCAAATAAAATTGGTTTTCCATAAATGACTGGATTACACTTCAGGAGAAGCCTTTCTAAACAAAAATGTTCTCCTGGACAACTATGTTGGAGTCAGACTCAGGCCCCCTGGTGTATTCTTCTCCATTATGTTTAATGTGGAACTTTACAGCATTTCATGGATCAGCTTACAGGTTACACAGGATTCTGCATCTCTACACAGCATAACTAGGCATGACTACCCAAAGCTAAGATGTTGTTGCAGCAATTAGATATAGACTCTACAACCCTTAAGTAGATTCAGCGTGGGCTCTTTCTTCTTGAGTGGGGAAGATGTCACAGAACAGGAATGTGTGAGCAAACAAGTACTCCTCCTAGTTGGAAAAGTGGGGATACTCTGCATGTCTGGGGAAATGGCAGTGGTGGCACCTCATTGAGATCCTCCTTGTCTGGAGGAGGTACTCATGGCAACAGCTTGGGCAAAGAGTGGGGATGGAGAGGAGGATAAGGGACTGGTTCCTGATCACCCAGCGTTACCTCTATTGTAACTGGAACTAAGGGAGAGGAGCTGTCACTGCCTGCAATCCTGGGTCCCCCTCCCTGTTTCAAGCCACTGGGCCCACTGTCAACCTAATGTCAATAGGCAAGTAGTTCCAAAGTGTAGCTACTGCCAGGATCGAATTCTTACAAGAGCAGAACAAGTACTATGTGGAACCTGTAACATGCAACACACACCTTGAACTTGGCCTGTTAGCAAATTGACAACCAGTGCAGATTTCAGAGCAGAGGTATTATGTGCTGATAGGGTCTCACTCATGTTAGCAATTGTGCCGCAGCATTCTGCACTAACTGCAGTGCCTGAGTCAGGTTATGCTGTATGGACATTTCTGTGACCTTGGCTGACTGCCAGGATTTTTTCAGTTTTCGTTAGGAACCCTGAGTGGTTGTGAGATGCTGAGTTTTCTGTCTCACTCATAGGAATCTTGTTGTGTTTGGTATGGTATTGCATTTAGGAAATCATAACTGTCGTTTCTTTTTCTTTTCCTGTTTACATTTCATTTACTTCTGACCTCATTCCCCTGTATCCATAGAAGAAACAACAGTGGTTCCATGTGGTCAGCTCAGCTCCTGTGTCACAGGGCTCATGATAAATATCTTCAGTCGGGGCCTAAACATCATCATGGTAGGTGCCTGTTAAATGCTGGAGCTGCAACACTAAAAGCCTGATTTCAGACTAAGTGCATCTCTGGGACATATAGTACTCTCAGCAGTGCCCCATCTGAGGAGCACAGTTGCTGGGCAGGAACTTAAGGGAGGATTATAGCTCAATGGCATAAGACATGCTTGGCATACAGAAAGCCCCAGGTTCAAGCACTGGTATCTCCAGTTAAAGGACTGGGAAAGTGTTCTGCCTGAGACCTTGAAGAGTTGCTGCCCATAGATATTGCTAAGTGAGGGTGACCAATGGTCTGACTGAAGGCAGCTTTGTAAGTATGCAGGAATTGGTTGCCAAAATAACTTCACCTGATCAATGTTAATTTTATGGTTTCCTTACAGAATCATCACAACTGAAAGATACCTTGTAGGAGTTGCACACATATAATTCCAAATGTTATACCTGGATGGTTCTTGAGATCTTCATCAGAGACCCTTCTCCAGTTTCCTCTGCCTAATGAAGGGTGTAGATGGTTACCAGGTTCAGTGATTTTTCAGTGGTGCCCTGCATGTGGAATGCACTTCCCAGTGATGATCTTTCTATATTATTTTGGGCAACGTGTGAAGACCTTTTGTTCTTCCAGCCTTCTTAAATACAATGGTACATTTTATGAGTACTTTTATATTCTTGCAAATTATTCTTCTTGTTGTTTTAATGCTGGTTTTAGATTGTTTTAGTTGCTATGTCTATGCTGTGCGGTTTGGATTTTATTTTATTTTTGCTCTTTTATATGATTTATAAATGGTTTTACTGTTTAAACCTTGAGATTGTATTTTGTAATTTGAATGGGTCTGTAAACTGCCCAGAGAATTAAGTTACCTGGATGGTATATAAATGCAATAAACAAAATAAACAAAATTAAAAATATATATTCTTCAATCTCTTTACAATTATAACCTGATCAGCGAATAATTGCCCTGTTGTTCTGTTCTCCAAAAAGCAATTTGAAAGACATTTCCGTAATGCACCATGCTGTTCAAATCAAAATCTGTCTGCCATTCTGGTAACTTCCCAGTAGGGACTAACAATAAAATAGTTGTAACCATAATCTTAGCACATACTGACCATGGTTCAGTAAGAGCTAATTTGCAGCCGCACTTCCTATTTAATCATTATATGCCTGATAGTGGTTTTCTGTATTTCCATATTCTTCACATAAAAAATCTGAACTTCCAGTCACAGGGATAAAAGGTTAATGTATCACCAGTGAGCCTACCAGTTCCCATATGGCTCAACAAATGGTGCCTTTTTATCCCAAAGATTCAAATCTGACAAGAGATGGGTAGCTAATTTTACATGCTACTATTGTATTAGCTAAACATTTAAAATGATGAAAAACCTTTATCTATTCAGGATTATCAAATCTTACTCCACTTGTATAACTATTCACTCCTTCTGATACAGATGACAATAGATATCTGAAATGTTCCAAACAGTGTTCCATAAAAATAAAGAAAGCCAATTGTTGCATCTTCCTCTTAAAAAATGTAAATGCACATTCACTATGCCTTTGGCAGCTTAAACTGTTCATTGTTAAAGACTGCTGATCAGAGAATCATTCCAGGTTGGTGATTCCTTGCAAAACTCATGAGGATAAATCATATACTATAAATATGAGAGTCAGTGTCCAAATATTTTGGGAAATTACCAATCCCTCCTCTATCTTGACTTCTTGTCATGGGACAAACAGTACCATAGCAAGACTGTTGAGGTTTAAAGACATGCTCCTTAAGAATCCTTACAAATCTTTTGATTATTTTTATTTGTATTGCTATTAGTATGTTACACATATCCAGTTCTATATCATGTCAATATTTGGTCTGATCTTTTTGAGACAAAAATATATTTTTAATAAAAACCTTCCATTTCTCAAAATTTTTCAAAACTTTTAAAACTATTTCTGCTAATGCAATTCTGTTGGACCCACAACAAGACTAAAGACAGAGAGTGTTTTTGTGCTCAGGTCCTGCTTGCGCACTTCCCATAGGCATCAGGATGCCCACTGTGAGAATAGGATGCTGGACTAGATGGGCCACTGACCTGATCCAACGAACTCTTCTTATGTTCTTACAGGTGCATTCCCTTCACAGGAGATTTCATATTGCCTAGTTAGCTTAGCAACTATACAGCTTGGGACCAGGATACCTAAAAGATTGTCTCATCCCCTATATACCCAACCAATACTATATTCTTCAGAAATGGGCATCTTGCATATACCAGCCTATCAGGAGCTCCATTCCACACAATGGACATCCATTCAGGATGCCTCATGGGAAGCAATTCATAAATGAAATGAAGTAACATAATCAACAACCATAACCACAATCGGTTGTCTAAATAATGGGGTAAGAAAATTTCTCCTAAAGTGCAAAACTAAACATAACATCTGCTCCTTCACATCTTGCACTGTCACACAGTTTATCTTTCCAGATAGTAGTTATGTTGGGTGTTTCTCACTTCCGTGTGATCACATTCATTCTTAAGAATATAAGAACCCTCCTGGATCACACAAAAGTCTGTCTAGTCCAGCATTATGTTGCCACACTGACCAACCAGGTGCTTATGAAAGCCCACAATACGGATATGCACACAATAGCACTCTCCTGGTTGTGATCCCCAGCAATTAGTATTCAAGAGGCATACTACCTCTGATACTGGATGTAACATATAGCTATCATGACTGTTAGTCATCGATAGTCTTCTCTTACTATTGGGGGGACGGAACCATGAGTTTCTTCATCTCCTTCAGGATTACTGTGGCTATTACTTAAAGACTTTCAGGCAGAAGATCAAAAGTGACCCATTCCCTAGAGAATGATTGTTGTAGTATGGTTTAGCAAAAACCATGGACTTTTCACATAAAGTATGTTTATGACTGGAGTAAACGAGTTTAATTGTTTCTCAAGAGGTAATGACTATAGTCCAAACAGGTGTTAAGTATGCTGAAGTCAGGGTTGGACTGTGGCCAATCTTTTTATTATAACTCTTTTTCACTCTACTCTCATATGAAATGATTCAACTAGTTTCGCTCTTGAATAAAATACTTTATCATTTTGTCACCACAGAATTCTCAGAGAGTATTTTAATCATGTACATACTTCATTTGCTTATATTAATAGTATCTATTGACAGTTTATCTTCTAAATTAAAGAGTTTTAAAATTAATTTTTCCTGGGATATGCCAGATTGCTTTTGCATAATAGGTTTTTTTCATGGAATATGACATTAATCAATACAAATTTCAGTAATTGTCTTAATCACAGGAGTGATCATAAAGCTGATGCATTGTTTTTGTCTCTTCTGTTAAAAGAAGTGTAATTCCAGTCTCAGGATACAATACCTGAGTTGAGAACCAGGTACAGGTTCTTGCTGCAATGGTGCTACAGTGTGGTGCATTAATCATTTGACAGCATTATGGCTCACAAGAGCAATTGGGGAGAGTCCACTTGGGCAGTTCTTATTGTATCATATTGTATTGTATCAAGTCTGTATCATATTTTATTGTACTTAAAGCAGTAAAGCCTGTGACACAGAATTGCTGAGCTGGGCTGATGAGAGTTTCCTGTCTGTGCTCTGTTCTGTTCCTATGCAGAGAGCCAATAAAGTAATTGTCTAGCTTCCTGATTGGTGTAACACCTAGCTTTTGAGAGAGAAGGGAACATTGTTAGTCTGGCTGGAGTAAAAACCTCATCACTGCCCTACAGACAATTGTATGGCCAGCTGGAAACTAAGAAGAAGTCTTAGATCACTTCCAACTGGCCTGATTATTGAACATTTGTTCTGATTTGTTTGCATGGAGGTTATCTTACACTTTCTAGTGCATTTTCCTGTCTGTTTCCTTATTGTAAAAAGTCCAGTTTTGGGGAGAAGTGCATTTGTTACACAACAGCACCAAGTCAACTTTAATTACATCACTTGTATGTGAATGATCCTACCCCCAAATTGTTGCTATTGATGTCTGGTTGGTATTGCTAAGAGTGTCTGGAAGCACCCTTAGAAGATGGATAGGGGACCTAATGTGCAAGGAGTACAGAAGCAAGACAGCAAAAGGAAAGGTACAGACTGAACAACAGACAGTGAAACAAGAACCTAAGGGAATAGTGGATAAAGGAGAATAAGGGCAGAAGAAAATGGCAATAGAGATTGGAAACGTAGTCAATTTCACATATCAGAAATAATCATCCAGTTCATTGGCTGCAGGCTCTTATAGGTCATTTTTATGCATCTCTGTAAGTCACTCAGCCCAAAACAGAGAGGGAATTCTGTATATTTAACCTCTGGAAATCCTGTGCTTGGGAAGGCACTTCAGGGAATGGAAACAGCTGCTCAATCACATTACTCTGAATACATAAAACTGCCCTCACCAACTGTTCAATTGAACTGTGATGTATGTGCATCTGGGAGTTCTCTGGGCACCCCTGAGTATTACAATACAATACATTTAGATCTTGCAGAACAGGGATGAGGAAACTCTCCAGGTGTTGTTGGACTCCTATCTGCCCTAGCCAGCTCCTATCTGCCATAGCCGATGTGGCCAATGGTCAGGAATGTTGACACTATAGTTTAACAACATCTGGAGGGCAACAGCTTCCCCATCCCTCCTGCAGATGGTTGTCAACCAATTAATTGAACAAATTAGCCTATTGATGCCTGATAGTAGTGGATGGTAGCTTAGGTAGTGGCACTTACGTGACTTCCCGGCAGCAGAGCCACTGCTGATTTCCAGGAGGCAGAGTGGGAGGGGCAAGGTGGCAGGCCCTAGAGCTACAGGAGCCTCTGAGGGGCCCTCCGCTCCCCTTCCGTGATCCACGCCCCCCCACGCCCCCACTTACCTGTCAGCTGGCTTTTTAGCATTGCCCTTAATGAAGATGGCGGCCGCAGCTTCCCTAAGGTACTGAAGCCGCTGCCGCCATCTTAGTTGATGGCAGAGATGTGCATGCATAGCATGCATGTGTGCCATCAACAAAGATGGCAACGGAGGCTTCATTCCCCTTAGGGAAACCACAGCCACCATCTTCATTAAGGGCAATGGTAAAGACTAGACAGGTAGGGGGGCCGTGGGGGGCTGCGCGCATGTGCATATGTGTGCGCACACACACACACTGTTGATGTGTGAGCGTTGTTGCGTGAACAGCATACGTTACATTGGAGTTAAGTTGAGCAAGAAACTTCACAGAGGCTTGAGAAAGGTTTGAGAGTCTTTACTAAGACATTACGGCCAAAGGCTTAAGAGGATAGTTACAAGTAGAATTCTCCCCCCCCTTCAAGGATAGACCTGCTTGCTTCAAAGACACACACAGAAGAAGGAAGAACTAACAGCAGTTACAACTTTCCCAGCTGTTATATCCCGTTACCATGACAACTACTGTCTGGCCTTGAATGAGTGCTCCCAGGCCAGCACAGCAGATAAGGCTGCTTTCCCATACATCTTGAAACATTTCAGACCTGATGAAAAAACACATTGGTAGTAAGGCCTAGTAAGCCAACATTCCCCCCTTTCATCATGTCTGTAAATCCATTACAACAATAACAATAATACATTTCTACAATACAAAGGTAATACATTTCAATACATTGCATCATACAGATCCAGTTTACATTTCAGTACATTTCATAACTTTATTCAATCAAATTTCGGCTGAACACAGGTCAAATATAGTGTCTCTGGATCCATCTCAACCTGTTTATGCATACCTGGGCTGGTAATTACCCCCACAGTAAATCTTTCAGGCGGTTTGCCAATGTTCGCTCTTGTAGAGCGTCTCAAAGGAACTAGAGCTTCTGCTCTCTCAGCCCCCCCATCTGAGCTGGTACTTGGCACAGCTTGATCAGGAAATTCCATTTCTTCAGCCTTGCGTTTCTTATTTCTACATTTCCCACAAATGAGTTTATTTAACGCATCCCTGAGAGGAATTTGTGTGCCTTCCACTTTTATGTCAAGGTTTGGTTTGAATGTTTGTGCTTGCGTTTGTGTTTGTGTGTCAGCTGATCCTGTAAGGATGACTGTTTGCCTTTGATCCCAAGGCTTTTCTGCAACTTTAATGCTTCTGCTCAGAATCAATTGCTGTGTTTCTGGTAACCAAACTCTGAAATATGCATTCTGAAATCCCAAAACAAACCCTTGCTGTGCTCTGGGTGCAAGCTTGCCTCTTCTTTTTCCCCGTGAAATGTGGACCCAGCATCTTGCCCCGAATTTCTGAATGTGTTGTATTTTCGGCTTTCTGCCAGTGATTTTCTCATAAGGTGACATTCCAAGTGCACTGTGTAATACCCTGTTGTGAATGTAATTCGCATACAAAATTGCCTGTCCCCAGAAAGAATTCCCTAAACTGGAATCCATTAACATGGCTCTCATTGCTTCCTGAAGCACCCTGTTTTTGTTCTCTGTAATCCCGGTGGAAGGTTTAAGTGCTATTTTCTTACTTGCCAGCACTTCATGCAATGCTTTACTCGTGAATTCTTCTCCCTGGTCTGAGTGTATCGCTTTCACAGTAACGCCATGTTGAGTTTCGATTCTCTTAATGAACAGTTTCAGCTTCTGCTCAGCTTCACTTTTATGCTTGAGCAAATAAAGATTAGTGTATCTAGAGAAATCATCTACCAATACCATAAAGAATCTCGCACCTCCTCGTGAAGTGTTTATTGGCCCTGATAAATCAACATGAACTAGCTGGTAGGGAGCTGTTGTGGTTCTCTCAGCCTCCCGGTTTATTGGTGCAATTGTCATTTTCGCTTTATGACATGCATCACAATCCATTAACTGTCCACAATCTTTCAACCGCATGTTTTCACTATGCATAGGGGTTTTCTTTATCGTGTCAAAGTTTGCATGCCCCAGCCTTTGATGCCATTCATGGACGCAGCCTTGATGTGTGTGTGCCTCAGTGTTTAACACAGCACACCCTGCTTGACTGCTTTTTATTACAAACTGAGAATCATTCAGGCTTCCCTGCATGCACACTTGATCTCCCCTCATTACAAAACATTTGTCTTTGTGAAACAAGACTGAAAAATCACAACTCACCAGTTTTCTGACTGACAATATGTTATGAGCCAATTCTGGTACAAACAAACAATCTGACAGTATTCCAAGTTTATCAAATCTCACCAGACCTCGAGCCTCCACATTCTTGCATGATCCATCCGCCAGTTGCACAAAGTCCTGCTCATCTGTAGACGTGTAAAACAAACTCCTGTCTTTGATTAATATATGGCTTGCCCCACTGTCAAGAATCCAGTTAACAGGTCCTAAATCTTGAGACTTCTGTTTACAAACAAAGTTCACACTGCCGCTCTGTTTCCAGCCTCCGTCCCTGGAGTTTCGCTTGACTGCACAGTCTCTCTGAAGATGCCCACGAGCTCCGCAAATATAACAAGCCTTTAGCCGCTGCTGCTCCTGCTTGTTTCCTGCTGCCTCCTTCGGCACGGCACTTTTCGCCTCCTGTCTCCACTGCCATTCCTGGGTCAGCTTTTCTTCAATAAAGGCTACATTCAGCCCACCATCGGGCATGGCTTCAATTCCCATAACAAAATTATTCCAAGTCCCATCGAGTGAAGCCAGGATCAAATAGGTCTTCTGAAGGACAGAGTGTTCCATGCCTCGATCCTGCAACTCAGCAAATAGGCGTCTGAATTCCGTGAGATGCTCACTCATTTCTCACTCACCCGTGAAGCACATCTGGTACAGCTTCCTTGCCAAACACAATTTAGATCCCGCAGTCTGTTGCACATGAATGCCTTCCAACACGTCCCACATCTGTTTGGCATTTGTAACATCTCTCACGTGTAGCAGTTGAGAGTCGGATAGAGCCAGAATAATAAAAGCTTGCGCCCGCTCATTGTTCCAAGTCCAGGCTGCTGTAAGGGGTGCAGGGGGTGTTCCATCAATAGCTTCCCATAAATCCTCTTTTATCAACAAAGCACGCATCCTTGGCCTCCAGCTTCCATAATTCTTTTCATTAAGTCGTTCCATCGGCAAGCCTCCAGACATGTTTACTGCAACCATCCTGCTCACCTCTGTCTGGCACAATCAATCAAGCTGCCCTCTCTGGAACTCCGTCTGCCGTTCAGACCAGCCACTTACTCCTGTGTAACGCGCTGTGGATCTGGGCCCATAACCCTGTTGATGTGTGAGTGTTGTTGCGTGAACAGCATACGTTACGTTGGAGTTAAGTTGAGCAAGAAACTTCACAGAGGCTTGAGAAAGGTTTAAGAGTCTTTACTAAGACATCACGGCCAAAGGCTTAAGAGGATAGTTACAAGTAGAATTCTCCCCCCCTTCAAGGATAGACCTGCTTGCTTCAAAGACACACACAGAAGAAGGAAGAACTAACAGCAGTTACAACTTTCCCAGCTGTTATCTCCCGTTACCACGACAACTACTGTCTGGCCTTGAATGAGCGCTCCCAGGCCAGCACAGCAGATAAGACTGCTTTCCCATACATCTTGAAACATTTCAGACCTGATGAAAAAACACATTGGTAGTAAGGCCTAGTAAGCCAACACACACACACCGGGGGGGCCAGGGCAAGCTGATGCCCAAGGGCCCTCGCATGCCTGGAGCCAGCCCTGCTGGGCTGTGCTGGTGCATTTGGATAGCAACAACTTCCCCACCCCCTTGCCCATCCCACTCTCCTTCCCAATAAACAGCAGCAACTCCACTGTCAGGAAGTCAGGTAAGTGCCCCTGCCCAACCCTGCCATCCACTACTGGTGCCTTAAAAGGCCAGTTTTAAGTCTGTGACCACCATTAGCAATGAAGGCATTGATCTCCTTTTGATATTATCTTGATCTGTCTAGTTCTTCATCTTTAAAAAAAAAAACTAAAGCATGTTTGCTTCAGGTTATTTTTCTGTATGCACTGAAGCATGACAGCTCAAAGTTCAGGCTGGAACTTCATCCTCAGCTTACCCTGTCATGTGAGAAGTGGAAAGGTCTGCAAACAGCAAGTGATTTCACAACAACACTGCATGCACTGCAGTACAAGGTGCAGTTCATGATGGATGCTGAGTGTTGTTAGAAGACCCCTAATCCCCTCACAGAGCTACAATTCCAGAGTCCTCTAGGAAGAGGGGCTGACAGTTAAACCATCCTAGAAATTGTAGCTCTGTGAGGAGAATAGGAGCCTCCTAACAATTCTCAGCACCCTTCACAAACTACACTTCCCAGGATTCTTAGGGGGGGGAGCCATGACTGGTTAAAATGGAACTATAGTGGAATACATGTATGGTGTGAATGTGGCCAAGGTGAGCTAAGGACACTGCACCTTAACTCTGTGCTTCCTCATTTTGGGTTGCCTTAGCTCAAAAAAGAAACAATAAACAGGTCCAACAAAAGATTTTACAATGCCTCAAATGATTACAAGGGCATTGTTATCTTCACTTGCATTTAATCTTGATATGCCACCAGATTGGGAGGGGAGAGAACAAAAAAGCATAAGGTGGGATTCACCTGCATCTTCATCAGTTATGGTCTAAGAGTGGTAGATGTCCTTTAATTCTTGCTGAATTCATGAATAAAGTGACAAACTTGCCTTTAACAAGGGCACAAGTAAGGGAAAACATGGCTCAGATAATACATAATGCAGATAATGTTTGATGGAGCCTGTTATCTTTATTAGGTTACTAAATATAGAGTACTTTATTAGGGACAGGTGACTGTAACTATACAATGACATTTGGAGGAGAAAAGATGAGAAATGAAAAAAGAAGCAAGGTTCCTCCAGTTTTCTCCGTAGGCCTTGGGGCAAACCAACATTCTCCGTAAATTAGGGTCCAAATTAGGGTTACCAGATGTCCAGTTTTTGGCCAGATACTCTGGTTTTGGGGAGTCCTCTGCAGGTCTCTGGGTGAGTCAGCTTAAATCTCCAGACTCTCACCTTGCATTTTTTTTAAAAAAATAAGTTTTTAGGTGGTCTGGATCTCAAGATATACACCAAAATGTCAGGTGCCACTCCCTGCAACTTCTGTGAAATGATCTTTTTGCTGGCTACTCTAACTCTGCCCTTTCAGGTTTGTAGCCAGTAAGTGAAGTCAGGATTATGATTGACAAGGGATTTCTGGGCCTCCAGGCAGTCCTTAGACTCCATTGTAAAGGTAGAAAACGATAGTTTTTCCTGTTTATCTGAAAATCTCATAAATTGAGCAAGTATCAAGTCTTTTTTTCTCTTGTGTTCACAAGTCAAACAAGTTTAAATTTTCCTGGGCTGTTGAACATGGCAGTGAATTCAATGAATTCAATAGGACTTACTTTTGAGTAGACATGGTTAGGATTGTGCTGTAAATTAATGGGACTTTTGAGTGAACAAAGTAAAGCACTGTGTTTGTGTTGTAAATCTTTCTCTCCCCCTCCAATCCTATTTTTAAAGCAATTAGGCAGGGTTTACATAGATATCAATGCTTTCATTATGTAGGAAATACTAATTTTATTTAAAAAATAATAATGTTCTGCAATGACCAACTCATTTGAACAATAAACTATTATATGGGGTGTATGTATTTTTACATCTCGTGTAGGTGTGGGTGTGTATGGAGTCTTCCCAACAACTCTGTGAGGTGGGATTGCTGATTGGAAACCAAGGCAGCTCACAACAAGAAATAAATCCCTTTAAAATCCAATAACCATAAAAACAAGTATAAACAGTTGCAAAACAGCTTAAAGTGGCATGATTCTGAATTTTGAGTTGGGTGAGTGTTCCTTATCACTTGACGCTGCAGTTCTGTGCATGCTTCCCTGTTTCAGTAAGCCCCATTGAATGCATTGGGACTTGCTTTTGAGTAAACAAACATAGGATTGTACTACAAATATCTTTACAGGTTGTGTAAATGATAAACATCCTTGACAGCCATGCTTATATAAATATTTCTTCATTTAAAGCACATGACTTCCCCTAAAGAATCCTGGGACGTGTAGTTTCCCCCTCACAGTTATAGTTCCCACCACCCTTAACAAACTACAGTTCCCATAATTTTGTGGTGGGATTCATGTGCTTCAAATGTGTGTTGAATGTGCTTTAAATGAATGGTGTGGATCTGCCCTAGGTATGCTGTGCATTCATTAGTGAATTGAAAAGAACAATTATAAAATATACTTTTTTAATTGCAATCGATGGGTGAAATAATACGCAGACAACAGCAGCTATGGTTGAATAAAGGTCCACTTTATTAAATTATAACCAAAACTTTTAAAGCGACCTGCAGAGGTGAAACCTAAGTGCGGGAACTAACTATAGGCAAGCAGCTTGCCCTACAACTCTCGGGTGACTAGCCCCTGCTAGGGCAAAGGGCAAGCCCCTTTTGCTTACCCCTTGCCCCGGCCACATCTTGTAGGTGAGTGGGGAGGCCTTCCCACATCACCAACCCCTGGGGCCGTAGAACCCTCAGGTGGATGAGGTAAGTTGGCCCCAAAAGCAGCCCATATCCTGCCCTTGGGCCGTAAAACCCTGAGAGACAGGCCTCCAGAAGCACCAATGACCTCCAAAGGTGCCTAAGGAGGGCACCTAGCTGTCGTTACCTATTTCCCTTCCCGCACTTTACTGCCATAAAAGGGGGACAAATTTATTTAGTCCCCCTTTTCCCCACTGCATAGAAGCACTTCTAGCAGACTCCTCTGCAGGTCTTGTAAAAATATGTCATTCCCTGTATCCGACAGGTGAACGCCATCGGCCCTGTAAAGTTCAGCCTTAGCATGCTGTATGAGTGGATGGGCAATGGGCAACCCACCATCCCCAAGAAGAGCCAACTGAATCTGCCAGTTGACCCTCTTCAGTGCCCAGTCTATTCTCCTGGGGTCCCAAACACCACACCACTCTCTGCATGGAAGAATGTCTGACCAAAGCAGACAAACTGAAGGCCAACATTGCCTTATAAACCGCATGTATTCACATGCCTGAACCGTAAGGGCCCTGCCCTTGAATAAACCCAGGTCATTACCACCCAGGTGAATGACCAAAATGTGAGGAACCGCTTGCACTAACCCTTGGTGGAACAGGGCGGGTAGGAGCCCATCCCAGCACATCCCTCGCCAGCCAAGCCATTGCACAGTAGCTCATTGGCTGAGCCCCAGCTGCGAACCCATTCGAGATGATGCAGCCCTATAGCCCGCCCAGAAAATCATGCTGTGGCCACAGATTAGGATATGCATCCGCTCTGTCCCCATCCAGCAACCTACCAAAACAAAACAAACATGATTAGGCTTCCGCATTACCAGGCCCTTTCACAGGGTGAACGTAAGTCTTATAGGCCCTTGAGGTCCACCTTCCAACAGCCTGTAACCTGGCCCTTGAGAACCTAAGCCTGGCTGCAGTAGATGCAGCTCCATTTCTAAAAGAGTGGGTCCCAAATTCTGATGGGTCCACTCCAATTCTTTGCAGCGCCGCCTTGGTAAGTGCCTAGAATTGATATTTCGTAAGGGGAGTGCCATTTCCATGAATAAATAGATATCCACTCATCGCTCCCCTAATCTTTAGAAAAGCTTGCAGAGCCAGCACCAGGCAAATGTGTGGAAAAGGGGAAGGGGCTAAAATGATGGTCCGCCCTCTGCCCCTCTGGTCAGTTTTGGACTTACGCAGCGTAATGTAAACGCCGCCCCTTTTCATGACAATATCTGAAATCAACAGGGCACGCTGGGAATGGTCCAGCTTAGACCCAGCCACCCCTTCTCCAATTCTGAATGCCCCAAAAAATAGTGTAAGGGACACTGCCCTAAATAATTGATCTTCATGGCTGGAACAGCATACGTCCGGCCACTGGGTCGTCAATTCGCCTAAAAGTTCAGGTGATATAGGACTGCGTTGATCAGGGGCAGCTGGGTGCTCCCTAGCCCACCCAGCCAACATACATCGGACCCTAAAATCCACAGAATGGTCCCGAAACCCCTTGCCTTGGCCATAAAGGAAAGTCTGGCTAGCTTACCTTGCAAGGCTCGTACGGACAGGCCCTTCCTCCTGCCATCTACCAGGAATTCCAGCAGATGATGAACCGGAATGGGCCACTGGGGCATATATCCCTTGCTGGCCCAAAATTCTTCCATTGCCCTACCTGCCCTTTGATAGCTGGCAAGTGTGCTGGAGGCAACGGATAGGCTTTTGGCCCTCTCCGACTCTGCTCTCCAATCTCCCAAATTGCAGGGGGCACGGCATCCGGCTGAGCCCTGGCCATCGGTGCCAGCTGATGGAAACGGTCCATCTGGTTCCATGACAGAGCGTCAGCAACACTATTGTCAATGCCAGGAACATGCGGTGCCCGAAAAAGAACATTAAAATGTAGGCATTGTAGAACAAAAGCCTGGACAAGGCCCATCACCCTGGTGTTCCTGGATGTAAGGGAATTAATAACATGGACTGTGGCCTCATTGTCACACCAAAAATGGACAGTAGAGTTCTGAAGCCTCTCTGACCATAAACATACGGCCAGCACAACGGGAAAGAATTCAAGAAAGGTCAGGTCTTTGTCCAGCCCTTCTTGAATCCAGGCCTGAGGCCATTGCCCATTACACCAGGAAGACCCGAATATTACTCCAAATCCATAAGACCCTGATGCGTCAGAACAAACTTGCATCTCTTCCTCCAGGAGCCGCTCCTGTCTCCAAAAGGAGACCCCATTGTAGTCCTGCAAATAGGAGGACTATACTGCTAGGTCGGCTTGCAAGGCTGCCATAACCCTGAATCTATGGTGGGGTTGTGAAAGCCCCACCATAGCATCATAGACGCACCTCAAAAAAGCCTGCCCGGGTGCGACGACCCTGCAGGCAAAGTTCAGGTGTCCTGCTAATTCCTGCAGTGTAGAAAGGAAAACAAAAGCCCCAGCTACCTCCCAGATCTTGATGCATAAAAGATTAATCTTATCCATGGGAAGCCAGCAACTCATGGCTACTGCATCAATTTCAATACCTAAAAATATCAGGACCTGGGCAGGGCCCTCCATCTTCTCCAATGCCAGAGGAACACCTAGTTCCTCGGCTAGCTCACTAAATTGGGACATTAGATACTGGCATTCACCCGTGCTTGGCCTACCCGCAAACAGGAAGTCATCCAGATAGTGTACAACCATGTGCAAGCTCCCCCGTCTCCTGACGGCCCACTCCAAGAAGGAGCTGAAGCGCTCAAAAACAATGCAAGAAATTGAGCACCCCATGGGCAGGGCCCTGTCCATATAGAATTGGCCCGAAAAGGCGAAGCCCAACAGCTCAAAGTCTTCTGGGTGAACTGGCAGGAGATGGAAGGAGGACTTGATATCGCACTTACCCATCAATGCCCCCTTACCACAGGAACGCACCATGCAGACTGCAGTGTCCAGGGATGTGTAGTGGACAGAACACAAATTATCTGGAATGATGTCATTGACAGACAGTCCTTGCGGGTAGGACAAATAGTGAATGAGGCTAAACTCCCCGGCTGCCTTCTTGGGAACAATGCCCAGAGGAGACACTCTAAGGTTAGGGATAGGTGAGGACTGGAATGGGCCGAGGACTCACCCAGCCTGCACCTCTTTATTTATTTTCTGTTGCACTAAGTCCTCCTTTCCTACCGTGGAGCGTAGGTTGCGAGACCTAAAGCTAAATGTGGACCAGTGTAGGGAATTCGAAAGCCTAAGGAAACACCATCCAACAAAAAACGCACAACCCCCTGGGTTGGGTAACCGTCCAGGAGGCACTTTAACATGTCTAATTTAACTGGGGAGGAGCCCTTTTCCCTGAGTAGCTCCTGCAGGGGGCTGTTTCCGGCCTCCCTGATAGTCCCTATCCCCGCCCCTAAAGGGTCTGCCCTGTGGGCAGATTGAACATGAGTGTGCTGCCCCACATATGGAACATTCGTGCTGGAAATGGCACAGGTTGCAAGTGCAGGATCCACGGGAATTAACTTCCCAACAGAAAAGCCGCTGTTGAACCCCCTGCCCCACATTACTGCAGGGCAAGGTTGCGGCCGACTGTCTGATGAGTATGTGTCTACTATCAGACCTATCTCCAGTTATGGCGCAGGCTGCCATAATGAACTGCAGCCATAGTTCTGGTTCTTTTTTGTCCCAGGGGAGTAAGGCCACCCGCATATGGAAGGCCTCGTCATAAGACAGCCAGGACAGGACAGAAAATTCAATATATATGATATCTAGGTACTTTATAAGGAGGGGGCCTTTTAGAGGTAGTTTTTCCATCACCACTCCCACGTAAATTAGGTAAGCTGGCAACCAATTGTGCCATGTTTGCTCCACCTTCTTATGCTTAGGCCACTCAGGCTCTACGTCCCCATCTTTGTCCCTATCTCTCTAGGGCTGCTCTCTGTAAAGCAGAGTAAACAGGTCCATGTACTCCCAGCGCCAACTCCTCTCTTTGGTCGCGGGGAGCAGGTGGAATCCCAAGGAACAGGATGCCGCACCAAAGGGGATGGCTCCCGCAGCAATCGGACCTAGTGGGTCCAGAACCACTGCAGAAGCCGAACTAGCAGCCTGTAGCTCTAGCATAGGAGTGGGAGGTTGCACAGCCCCAATGCTGGAGGGAGCAGCCATAGCCGATGCCTCTCCTCCAGCAAGTTGCCAAACTTGGTGACAGGCTATCTGTAATGGAGTCGGCTGACCCCCTGGAGTGTCAGCCATCCTTTGCTCTACATGTGGCGTACAGCCAGCTGGAGTGCATTGAAGTCAAGCCTGCCCTGAGGTCCACTGCAACCACCCTTGTGGTGCAACCCACCCCTTTCTTGAGTGGGTGTGAGTGACTCACCTGTCCCTGTCACCAGTCGAGGTGCTCCCAAGGGCAGGCCCTCCTCATTGAGGGACTGGGTGACACCAGATACGTGTGCTTCCAATGTTGCAGCTGGCTTTGATGCCACTGGAGGGGCTGGATAGGTATCCACCCTTACTGCTGTTGACGAAGCGTGACTGGTCCCAGTCTCCAGCGCATCCAAACGACCTAAAATTAACACAGCAACGTTAGTGTCAGTACGTGCCAGCTGACCAGATGAGCGTTTATCCCATCCTCTGGCCCTGCTGGACTGAGGCCTGGCTGCAGGAACTGCAGCTGTTCCATGTGTCAAGGGCACCTCTCTTATCCCAGCCGGCTGGACATTGGCCTGGCTGGTAAGCCTACCCTCTGCTTCTCAAGTATGTCCAACCATGCCACAATAGCTGCCCAAGGTGGCGGCTCATCGTCATCCGACGACATTGCAACTGGGGGAGCGCTTCGGTGGAGGCCTGCTGGCCCTCCCTTTCCCTTTAGGGCCCCCTATGCCTTTTGAGGGGGCATTATATTATTAAGCCCATCCAATATGTTCTCCCTGTAATGGCTTAAATACTCAGGGTAGGGGCCAACATTTACTTCCTGGTATGTATGGCAAGCAGGCTCCCTTCAAGCAGAGCTTGCAATACGCTTGTGAAACTGTTATGAGTGGGGGGGGGCAGGCAGGCAACTTAAAGGTCTAGGCGCCTATGCTGCTGAGGCTGTATGTTGCCTTTATGCAGCCAGCCCTACTGCTGCCAGGCCACGAATCCTGCAACGCTGCCACCCATGCGAACGGGCAGCCGTGGGGAAAAGCGGGCCTGCAAAGCCTCAGCCCAGCCTTTACGGCCACCGTTCAGGCTTGGCCCCGCCTCTCTGCCCCTGCCGCCTGGTAAATCGGGCCTCCAAGGCCCAGATGCAGCCCGCACACGGCCAAATAAAATGGCCACCACCAGAAAATGTCCCATGCCACTCCTTCTGCTAGCCAACCAGGCCTGCCAGACCCCAACGCAGCCCGCGCTCGGCACCTGCAATATGGCGCCGACCACGCGGCCAAACCAAATGGCCACCGCAACAATGTCCCGTGCTGCTCCATCTCCGTCGTGAGCCAAGAGGAAGGCGGAGGGGGTGGCGCGGGCTTAAATAATGTGCAACGTTGCCCTTACCTCTCATGGCTTCTGTGGCTTCACTCTCGTCCGCAATTGCGCTGCTGCTTCCCGAGGCTTCGCACATGTAAGCAGAGCGAGATACAGGGGAAGGGCTGTAGCTCAGTGGTAGGGTATATGCTTTGAATGCAAAGGTCCAACATTCAATCTCTGGAAAAGACCATTGCCTGGAATCCTGAAGAGCCAATGCTAGTCCACGTGATCAGTACAGAGCTATATGGTACCAAATGGTCTGAGTCGGTATAAGGCAGATTCCTTTGTTCCTAAAAGTGGAAAGAGACGCAAGGGCCACAGTGACTCCAAAATTTATGTATGTATTTTATTTACATTTATATACCATTTCATTGTAAAAAACCTAAAAGGGGTTTACAGAAGGAATTAAAACAACAAAAATTATTGGCAAAACGGTTAAAGACAGATATTTAAAAACATTCAAGATATATAAAACACACAATACCTTCTACACGCCAGGATAGGTGTGCCTAAACAAGAATGTTTTTAGCAGGTGCTGAAAAGAGTACAATGAAGGTGTCTGCCTAATGTCAATAGGCAGGGAGTTCCAAAGCGTAAGTGCTGCCACACTAAAGGACTGATTTCTTACAAGAGCAGAACAATTACTATGTAGCACCCGTAGCATGGAAAACACACTTTGAACTTGGCCTTGTAGCAAATCAGCAACTACTGCAGATTTCGGAGCAGAGGCATGTGCTGATAGGGTCTCACTCTTGTCAGCAATTGTGCCACAGCATTCTGCCCTAATTGTAGCCTCTGGGTCAGGTTGTGCTGCATGGGGATTTCTGTGACCTTGGCTGACTGGTTGCCAGCAGTTTTTTAGCTTTAGTTTTTGGTTAGGAATCCTGACTGGTTGTGAAATGCTGAGTTTTCTGCCTTACTCATAGGAATTTTGTTGTTGTTGGTATGGTATTGCATTTAGAAAATCATCACTCTCTTTTCTTTTTCTTTTTCTGTTTGCTTTTCTTTTACCTTTAACCTCAGTCCCTTACATACATAGAAGCAACAACAGTGGTTCCATGCGCTCAGCTCAACCCCCTAAAACCCACCTTATTGGTTGCATAATGGTTTGTTTCTTGCCCAATAGTGGCACATACTGGGAAGCATGGCAGCAATTGTTGTTGTTCCCAAGCTGCTGTTTGTGAAGGTAGATCAAAGCATGTGTGTTTTTTCTCTCCATCAATTATTACTCACTGGAATTGGATTGGCTGTCAAAGTGAGTTTATAGCAGCCCACAAGGTAGACAGAAAAGCGTAGAAAATCTTCTTATTAAGTTTGGAGCAGCCATGTTAAAAGATAGGGGCAGGGCATTCCAGGCAGGGGGTTGCCAACCCTGCTTGGATATGGATATATCTTTGCAGAGGATCTCTAGTCAAGTTTTACCAACAGCACAATCCAAACCATATCTACTCAGAAGTAAGTCCTGTTGAGTTCTATGGGACTTAGTAAGAGTGTTTAGAATTGCAGCCTTCGGGGCAGCTATCTTTACTCCTGAGTGCTCCTATCTAACATCTCCACAACACTAGGCTCCTTTCTTCCTACAATGGCCTTCTGGTGACTGGGCTGGCCTGAGGGTACTTAAATCCTTCTTGCCAGAATCAAGTAGGCTAGATTAAATGTTCCCTGCCCAGGCTCTACCTTTCAGCTAAGATTTCTATTTTAATTTCCAATCAGAGAAATGTTTTTGTTTGAATTGTATGCTCCAAGCAACTGTGGTTGATGCTTAATGTATCATGCTTAATGACATCACTTGAGCCCACCCCTTTGACATCACTTGGGCCCGCCCCTGTGATATCACTATGACCTATCCCCATACTATGATCTGTTCCCATGACATCATTAGGGCCTGCCCCTGAAATCTCAGGATTTGGGATTCTTCTGATCTGGCAGCCGTAGTCCAAATGTTTCATGTTCTTTTTCCTTCCAAAGACAATTTAGGATCAGGAAAATGTAGAAGCAAAGAAAGGATCTATTTGAAGAGGACAAGAAAATTGTGGCAGGTAATTAGAAAGGGTATACATTCAAAAGGCCTGTTTTCAAAAATTAAGCAGAATCTGTTCACTGTTTCTTAGAAACAGTGGTTGCCCAAGCAACAGAATTGTGCATGGAGTTGGAGATTAATTTGTCAGTCATCTAGAGATTATAATTTTATTTTTTTACAACAAAAATGTACACATAAGTAAATCCTTATTAATCTGTATCTAGTATGGATAATCCCAAAATTGCATGCTATTTCTAGATTAGTTTCCTTAAATATTGGGAAGCAAATGTTCTGTATAATGCCTAACAGATATATGGTATTTTTTAGCATTTTATTTTATTTATTTATAGAAGTATTTATATACCCCAATTCATGAAAAACAGGGGGAAAAACAGTAAAAAATAAAACCTGACTGGCTAATAAAAAAAAAGTAAGTTAACAGTGACGTAGGCCTGTCTAAATAAAAAGGTCTTCAAAAGATGCCTAAAAGTCAAAAGTGAAGGTGCCTTCCAAATCTCTGCTGAAAGAGGGTTCAGCAGCATGGGACCAGTGACACTAAATGCCCTACTTTTAGTGGAGGCCATTCACGCTTCTGTAACACAGGGGGCAACTTGTTGTGATAGTAGTTGATGCAGACATTACTGTTGTTGTTTCAATCGTTATTTAAGATAGGGGTGGCCTTTATTCTTTAGGGCCAATTGGCAGTTCTAGAGGCTGGAAAAGTCAGACATTTGTTGAAGTCCCAATCTGCCTTGTTGATTCTGTCCTAATTGAATCTTTCATATGTTTTGTAATTATTTATGGTATATTTTACACAGCCCACCATGGAAAAGCAGCTTATAAATCAAACCAAACTAAACTTGCTCTACAGTTGCCAGCATAGTCAAGTGGCGGAATGACCTACTTCGACATGATGGATTTGCTGACTTGAGTGAGTAGGAGTGTGATTGTGCAGGTACTGAGATGACACAGGTTCTAGTGAAAGGCTTCCTAGCCACTTGCACACCATTGTCTCAAAACAAGGAAGTATTGTTACAGAATTACTGTGAATATTTGATAGCCATTAGGATTCCTGATTTTGAGGCTGATTCAAACCATTCCTTTTATATCTTCCTTTCCTGACAGATTAATGGTTACTGGAAGTAAAGACTATGGCATGTGTCCAATGGGAACTATCTGAATCAGGGTGGGCAAAAGCAATTTTCTATCACATTGCCAGGTCACAGGATATAGTTTCATTCAGTGAGTGCTGAATTATTGATGAACTGCTGAAAACACATTTCTGACTCAGATGTTTTGTAGCCTCAGTAGGCAGTGCATATTAGTCACAACTCCAGTATATGCCCAAAATGATATGCTTGAAGACAGTAGGTAACCACCATCTTATAGGGGGAAATATTTTTAGAAGGTATTCCCCATGTAAGATATGTCATTCTCTATGTTGTTAGAATTCCCACCCTGCCGATAGACCAAGAAGGCTCTGTTGGCGGCAGACCTTTGTAGCCATGCCGGGAGAAATCCTGACATGGCTTCAAAGTCCCTGGTAGCGACATTGCCACACATGCCACATCAGACAGGGGGTGGGGCAGGGTGGCTATTTAAGCCCTGCTCCTGCCTGCACAATTGTTGTGGAGCAGCGGCAGCATTCTGGCAGGCTCTTAAAGGGCCTGCGAGGTTTGGAGTTGGGGGCTGGGGGCTGTTTGGCTCGGCCTGACAGGCCTCTTTCTAGTATGGAGGGGCTGGGTATAGTTGGGCCTTACATGTCTGCTTGTCTGGCCTGAGGTGGTGTGGTAGCCACTTTGAGGCCAGCTATTGTGGGGCCGCATGTGCAGGTGCCATTTTAGGTTGCTACAGAGTGTCAGTGGCCATTTTGTGGTGGCCATCTTAGGTGAGCCTGGGTTGGCAGCCATTTTGTTGTAGGGGCCATTTTGGGAAGGTTATTTGGTGGCCATTTGGGGAAGGTCATTGGCAGAGCTTGGAAAAGTTACTTTTTTAAACTACAACTCCCATCAGCCCAATCCAGATTGGTCTGATGGGAGTTGTAGTTCAAAAAAGTAACTTTTCCATGCTCTGGTCATTGGCCTATAATAGGGCCTTAACTATATGTAGTGCAGTGGGCGGACGTTTTTGGAAGGTTATTCGGCCTATAATAGGGCCTGAATAGTTCTTGGGCCTGCTTCTGTGGGCTGAGCTTGTTGATTCTGGATGCTAGTTTATTTTTATTATTGTTATTATTAGTGTTATTAGTATTAGTAATTTTACTGCTGCTTTTGTTGTTGCTGTTATAGGCCATGCCTCCTAAGAAGGGTAAGGGCAGTCCTAAGGGAAAGGGAAAGCCCCCAAAGCATCCAGCTCAGCATCCGCCTCCTTCACCTCATGAGTTGTCATCCTCCGAGGATGAGGGGTCTGCTATGGCTTTGGTGTTAACCCACATTGAGTCTGTGCAGAGGTTGAGCAGGCAACCTCAGGAGAATACCTAGAAGAGGGCTAAGGTGGTTAGAGGTAAGCATGATAGAAAGGGCTTGTCTGATAATATCTGGAGTTCTGTTTTGGACTGTTTAGCAGCGTTGGAGAGGTCATCGGGCCAGTTTGCCCCAGTGTGTTTGGTGCCTGAGGTGGACTCTGTGGCTACAGGGATTCCTGAAGCGGAGGGTACTGCAGTTCATTAGGGTTTGGTGAGTCTACTTCACAGGGCAATGTGTGGGGGGGTTCCTGGGTGGTCTGGGATGGGTTCCTGGGTTATGCCATGGGGTGCTACTCAGGGGTTGCCATACCCAGCATATTCAGGGACAATACCTGCTATGTATGAGCAGGCTGTTTCACATTCTTCCCAGCAGCAGCTTATGTGGTATGCTTGTAAACAGGTTTGGAGCCCTGGGGGCACTCATGCGGTTGCATCGCCTGTAGGGGCAACTTAGATTGTCATGGATCCTTTGTCGTCTGTTCAGGCTGGAGCAGTTCCATCTGGGGAGACAACTACTCCTCTTGGGGTGCATTTGTTGTTGGCAACACGGGAGTGTATTTGGAAAGGAGAATACATAGATGTTTTTTCCTTGCTTTACCGTGAGCCTGAGCAGAAGGAAAAGGATAAGCAGAGAGATAATGAAAGTTTTAAAAAGAAAAAGGTTGATAAGACCTGGGATAATTAACCTACAGGACTTTCTAACCTACATGGGGGTGGTGATTCAGTGCTAGCCTATCTGGGCGGCAGCTTTGGTGAAATACTTGGATATCTTTTGGGCCCATACTGAATTCATGGGGTCAGCATGGTTGGCCTATGATGAATCCTTCAGGGTGAGGGTGGCAGTTGATGTGAATTTTAAATGGGATAAGAAGAATCTGGAATTATGGCTGCAGTTCATGACTGCAGCCTGACTTGTTCAGGCGATACAGCGGACAGCAGGCATTTGTTGGGTAAGTCTTCCACTGTGTCACCTTCCCATGGGTCCACAGGGCAGGGGGTTCAACCCCACCTGTTCTGTTGGGAGTTCAACCCCACCTGTTCTGTTGGGAGTTCAGTACTAAGGGCTTCTGTAACAGGAATCCATGTAAATTTAGAATGTGAGTGTTCCATTTGCTCTGGCTCCCATCCCTTCACCAGTTGCTCTAGAGCTCGAGGCTTTAGAGGTTCATAGAAAGGGAAAAAAACTGGATCTGGAGGACAGCCATTGGGTAAGGGATCCCACCCGATTAATGTGTAGCAGCTCTTGGCTTTGCTCCATCAGTACCCATAGTGGTTGTGGTGTATCCGTAGGTAGCTGATTTGGCTAAATCTGTGGTGCATTTTTGGTATGGCAACCAGGCCATGGTGCACATTATCAACTGTCTTACTTCTAGGAACACTAGAGTTTTGGCTTTGGTATGTGCTTTTGTAACCCAATGACTTAAATTTAATATACTTTTTCTTGCTTGCCATGTTTCTGGTCGGGACAACAGCATGGCTGATACCCTTTCTCACCATCAGACATCATGTTTTTGGGAGTTGGCCCCTTTGGCCAGGCTTCAACCAGAACCGATGCGAGTGGCACTGTGGGAGCTTGGCAGTTTGAAGCTGAGAAGGCCATAATGTTATCCCTTGCCACCAGCACAAGAAACTCTTATTTAAGATCAGGTAGGGAATTTGACAATTTTCATCTGAGCAGGGAGTATTCACTCTTCTGGCCTATCCCACTGGACCAGTTGACTAAATTTTGTGTGGTTCCCCACCAGCAGGGTCTTTCTGTGAAGACCATTAGGGATAAATTAGTGGGGATTGGATTTTTGGCCAGGGTTAGAGGTGTAAGTGACTCCTCAAGTGATTTTAGGATAAGGAAGAGGCTTGAGGGGTGGACTAGGGCCCCTCCTCCTGCGCCAGACACTTGTTGCCCTATTTCGCCTGCTATTTTGTTGGGCCTTCATGGGCTTTGGGTGTCTTCATGTAGTTCCAGCTATGAAGCAGTTTTATTTCATGCAGTTGCTGTTATAACTTTTTTTTGGGGGGGGGGCTTTTCGTATTGGAGAGTCACTCTCCTTTTCTAGAAATGACAGATCTGGTCAGGCTTTTGGGGTAAGTGATGTTATGGTAAGTGGCAGAAGTGCTCTGATTCAGCTGCGCAAGTTGAAGACTGACCAAAGAGGCTGAGGGCTGGTATTAGAGTTTCTGACTATTATCTGGTTGGCTAGTTTTAATGTAAACTGCATCATAACTATGTATTGATAATGTATAAATTTTGGATTGGAAGATGCTAATTTCCTTGTCTTGGAGGGTATGAAATTGTGAACATCAGTGCCATGTGGCAGAGCTCCATTGAACATCATGGGAAACTGATCACCTGTAAGTTTCCTTATTAAATAAAGCCCTACCTTTTTGCTGCAAGCCTGTGTCTTCAAATTTCTTTAGGATTTCCAGTCTAGCGACCCTCTAATTTCCCCATCAGCTTCAGTCCAGTGGCTGGGTAGACATGGCATGCTGTGGGAACTCCTCCTACAAACACTTATTGATACTTTGTTGGTGCAGCACCCTCCTAGGTTTTGATTATTCATTTGGGAGGCAACAACCTGGGAATGTTGAAGGGGAAAGCCCTTATCATTCAGGCTTGCATGGACTTTGAGGCTATACATAGACAGTGGCCTGGGACCATGATTGTTTGGTTCAACAGCTTCCCCAAGAGGGTTTGGAGGACAGGGATTGGCCCTAGGAACCTGCACAAGGCTTGTATGAAAGTAAATAGGAAGGTCTGGGTCGCTCTTGCTGATTGGCAGGGTGAGGTAATACACCACCCAGAGGTGAAGTGTGGCAGGGCTGATCTTTACTGGCCGGATGGTGTTTATATGTCTGACTTGGGTAACAATCTGTTTCTGACTGATCTGCAGAGTTCCCTGCATGAAATTATTGGCCACAGGTGGGGAGAAAGGGACTAAGCTGAGGCTTGTCCTCTTTTGTGGCAGATATGTGTAGGAATTTCATGAACAGGGTTTGGTGAGCACCCTTAAACACCCTTTAAGGTGCAAGGTGCAATCTGAGGCTTGCCTTCTAGGTTTCTGAGGCCTGTTGGCAGGATAAGGTTCACCTTTGGGGCTAACCTATAACACCCACTCAGAGTTGTGTGGTCCTGGGAGGGGGTGGAGCAAAAAGGCTTCTCTAACTACCCTGGGGGCTGGGGCTCAGAAAAGGGGCTTGGCTTGGACCACCCCCTTTTCCATGGCAGGGTGTCCTTGCCCAATTGGTTAAGAGTTCTGTCCCACACTTTGCTCTGCAGATCATATTTATACAATCAATCACTTAATTGGCTTTATTTAAATAAATGTGGCCCTTGATTTACCCACACTTTATCTTGTCTCGCCTGTTCATTTCCTGACTATGGCTGCAATAGATTTTCTTTAACAAGTGTCAGAATGACATGAGACTTTGCTCACATTTTCTAGACATTACTGAAGAATAGCTCTGGGACATTAACTTAAGGGGAGCCAAAGTGATACCCTCCAGATGTTGCAGGACTACAACTCCCATAATCCCCAACTATCAGCCATGCTGGCTGGGGCTGATGGAAGCTGGGATGGAAGAATATATTACATATGGAAGCTAGCAGTTTATTCTTTTTCATATCTTAAATACACTTCACGTTTCTACTACATTAGTTTGTGATTTTTTAAAAAAAGTTCACATGCAAATCCATCAGCATTTTAGTGCTGCTTTATTAAAGCATTTTTGCCAAATAGACACATTTTTGTAATCAATTTCCTGTAACATTATGCATTTTATTGTTATTAACAAAAATAGATTCATTCTTATGTACACTTTACCCTAGTATATGCATTTTACACACATTACTTGGCTGGAGAAGTGTATTGCAAAATTCAGAGACGTGTGAATTTTGAAGGATGGTTGCAGTTTAGTTCACGTACTGGTTTGGGAAGTGCAAATTAGATAGATTCAATTTTACTTGTCAACTGAAACTCCCATGCCTAGCTGTAGCCCACAACACTGGAGGGCACCACATTGGCTACCCCTGAATTAACTTATGCTTGCCAAAGAGAAATACATCTTTTTGATTCAAAAGAAACATAGTTCCAAATAAGTGGATATGTGGAAGTACCCCAGTGCAGTGCATAATATGAAATCAAACACTAAATTCAGCTGAGTTGGGGTTCAGTAAAATCATGGTTAATTATTTTTAAGAATCAAATTTCTAGTAAATATCCATAAATGAAAGGAGCATGTACTTTGTACATTTCTTTCTTTCTTTCTTTCTTTCTTTCTTTCTTTCTTTCTTTCTTTCTTTCTTTCTTTCTTTCTTTCTTTCTTTCTTTCTTTCTTTCTATAAGCACCACTGAATGCCTGACTGATCTCTTTGTGATCTTTGAGGAATTTTTTATTTGCAAATTTTGATACAAACAGATCTGAGCCATATCTCCCTGACTGAGGGTGCAGATTTGAATACAGTTTATCCATTGGATTTTGCACTTCTCTGAATAGTAGAGCACATCAGCAATTATTTTAAAAATGTATTTTGAGTCTATTTACTACTGAAATGATCTTCAGAGACTTCCCTTATGTGTCCCAACATCCCTGAACTCAGTTTGATTGGGACCAGGGAGAGGGCTTTTTCTGTGGTTGCACCTAGGCTCTGGAACTCACTCCTACAGGAGGTACCCTCACTCCTTCTTTAATGGTCTTCTAGAAGCTAATGAAAAAAATTCTTTCTAAGAAAATATTTGGTTTGTAGATGGCTGTTTTATTTCATTAGCTTTAATCTGCTAATTTGGAATAACTTTTATAATTGTTATTGGTGTATTATTGGTGTGTCATTGTTTTAGGTATTTTAATGTTTTTGCAATGGATATTTTAGGTTGTTAAATTATGGTTTGGTTTAGTTGTTCGCAACCTTGATATTTTTTATGAGACAAGGCAGGGCACAAATGTTTTAAATAAATAATATGCATTTATTAATGTATATTTAGAGGAAAAGATACATTGAAAATATTTACTTAAAAAGATTTAAATGAGGAATGCCATATGGATATTTGCATATTAATATGGAATAGAACAGAACAAATTTATAAAGGAACATATGTTAAAGTGGCATTGAGGAGAAAAAGACTAATCTGTCCACAGCTCTAGTTACTTTAGATTTTTGACTTCGATGTATATAACAGGATTTGCTCATTCACATGAAGAACACTCCCCTCTCACAGAAGAAAAAGTAAAATGAGAGCTTGAAATGTGAACTCTCACCCTCTTTCAAGTCAACCCCAGATCTTTTTGACTCTGGGATGGACTCCGAAAGAGGTTCACCAGCAGCTCATATGCTAACAGTGCCTCCCTTGCCTGTTATGTGCATTGTGTCTTAACTTTGCAAAGGTGAGGGGGGAACTCCGGGGACTGAAGTGTGTCAACCCTCCACACTGCCAAACAAGCACCTGTCTGTAAGCCGTCCCGAGTTTCCTACTGCTGTCTCACTTGCAAAATCAAGGATATTTTTTCAGGCAAAGCTGGGCGGAGGTGGAACTGGAAGCCGATGGAGGCTGTCCCTAAACCATCTGGAGTTCCTGAGACTTGTTTGAAGGGGTTTTTTTCCAAGTCTTTACCTTTAACATGCAAGAATTCCAAGGCAAAACTCTAACAGCCAAAATAGTTGACGGGGCAGAGAAGGTGAGGTGACAGGGAGTTACATACCTCACAATGTGTCTGTGGTTAGATACTGAGGAACTGCTTCTCCAATGCTGTTTTCTCAACTTTCATACAAATATCTAGTTATTCCGAATGCTTGCAAGAAGAAAAGCCTTGCATTCCTGATTGGATATCAATAATTAAGCAATAGTTTAGGTTATGTTTTAGAATATACCATTTATAGGACATATTTATAGGGTGCAATAAAACAAAATTATTAGCAAAAGGATCTGTGAGAAAACTGTGAAGAACATGGGGGTAGACCACCAACACTTATAAAAATAATGAACAGCTGTTACCACACTAGAAAATTTCTAGTGAAAACCTGATTAAAAATTTCTTATCAAAGATCCTCCAGTAATTATGAGAAGTCCAAAACTCTCTATAATGAAGCATGCATGAGAAGGTGCAAATGAATGAACCCCAGGAACAGAATTATAAAAATCAAAACATAAAATTGCATTTATTTAAGGAAATCAGAATTTGCATGGAATTTTAAAAGAAGAAAAGGTTCAAAAAGATTACTGTGCAAACTCCCAGTGATAATACAGTCTGAGAAAGAGGCCCTCCGCATGTCGTTGCACTCCGACTCCCATCACCCCCAGCTGACATGGCCAATGGTCAGGGATGATCGAACACCCATAGTTTCCCGGCCACAATTTATAGCATTCTAACCTAACAGCACAAACCTTTGCAGGTTTCCCCAGAAGTGTTATCCCATTTAATTCAGTTGCAATTATTGTCAAGTAAGTGTGCATAGGTTTACGGTTTGCAGCCTAAAGTTGAGCCCATTATTTCGTGTCCTGCACTCTGGGACGACCAAGAAGAGATCCTGGCACTCCTCTTTGTGGCAACCTTTCAAATACTTGAAGAGTGCTGTCCTATCTCCACTCAGTCTTCTCTTCTCAGGGCAAAACATGCCCAGTTCTTTCAATCTCTTCTCATAGGGCTTTGTTTCCAGTCCCCTGATCATCCTTGTTGCCCTTCTCTGAACCTGTACCAGTTTGTCTGCATCCTTCTTAAAGTGCAGTGTCAAAAACTGGAGCAGTACTCAAGATGAGGCCTAACCAGTGCTGAATAGAGGGGAACTAATACTTCACATTATTTGGAAATGATACTTTTGTTAATGCAGCCTAAATACCATTTGCCTTTTTTACAGTCACATTGCACTGTTGGCTCATATTTGTCCTGTGATCAACAAGAATCCCAAAATCCTTCTCGCATGTAGTATTGCTGAGCCAAGTATCTCCCATCTTATAACTGTTCATTTGCTTTCTTTTTCCTAGGTGAAGCACTTTGCACTTATCTCTGTCAAATTTGATTCTGTTGTTTTCAGCCCAGTGCTCCAGCCTATCAAGATCACTTTGAATTTTGTTTTTGTTTTCCGGGATATTAGCTATCCCTCCCAGTTTTGTATCATCTGCAAATTTGATAAGCATTCCCTGCAGCACCTTATCCAAGTCATTAATAAAAATGTTGAAGAACACTGTGCCCATGCCTGAACCCTGAGATATCCCGCTCATTACCTCCCCTAGTTTGAGAAGGAATCATTGATAAGCACTCTCTGAGTACGATTTTGTAGCCAGCGTGGATCCACATGTAAGTTGTTCCATCCAGCCCATATTTAGCTAGCTTGCTAATCAGAATATCATGGGGCACTTTGTCAAAGCTTTGCTGAAGGTGAGATATGATATGTCTACAGCATTCCCACCAGAGACGTTACTCGATCAAAAATGAGATAAGATTAGTATAGCAGGATTTGTTGGCTTCTAATAATCACTGCATTGTTTTCAAGGTGCTTACAGATTGACCACTTTGTGATCTGCTCTAGAATTTTCTCAAGGATTGGTGTCAGGCTGACTGGTCTGTAGTTCCCAGGTTCCTCCATTTTTGAAGACAACATTAGCCCTCCTTCAGTCATCAGGCACTTCATCCATCCCCCACAATTTCACAAAGATAATAGACAATAGTTCCAACAGTTCTTCAGCCTGTTCCTTCAGTACTCTAGGATGCAGTTCATCAGGCCCTGCAGATTTAAACTTGTTCAAAGAGATTAGGTATTCTTTGACTGTTTGTCTATCAGTCTCAGGCTCCAACTCTGCCCTGCAACTTCACGTTTGCCAGGAGGGTCATAGACCCTAATTTAGGAGAAGACTAAGCCAAAGTAGGAATTGAGCACTTCTGCCTTTCCTTTGTCATCTGTTATCATTTTGCCATCTTCATTGAGCAGCTGTACCATTATTTCTTTTCTCTGTCCTTAACTATGGATGTACCTGAAAAAAGCTTGTTTGTTGCTTTTAGCATCTCTCGCCAACCTCAGCTCTTTCTCAGTGTTAGCCTTCCTGACATCATCCTTGCAATTCCACTTCCTCTATGTGTCCATTCCCCCCCCCCAGGCCTTCTCTAAGCTTTCTGTGAAACCACATTAATTTCTGCGGTCTTCCACCTTTTTTCCTTGACAAAATTGTTTGTTATTGTGCCTTTAGAATTTTCTTTTTTATAAACTCCCACCCATCTTAGACTCATTTTCTCATTAGGTCACTTGCCATGGAACCTTACTTATCATTGTTCTGAGTTTATTAAAATCGGCTTTATTTATTTATTTATTTATTTATTTATTTATTTATTTATTTATTTATTTATTTATTTATTATTCAATTTGTATCCCGCCCTTCCTCCCAGCAGGAGCCCAGGGCTGTAAACAAAGTGCTAAAAACACTTTAAAATATCATAAAAACAGTTCTTAAAAAACATTAAAATAAAACAGAGTTAAAAACATTTAAAAAACAACTTTAAAAAGGGTTAAAACATTATTAAAAACATATTAAACAGATGCAGACTGGGATAGGTCTCAACCTAAAAGTCTTGTTGAAAGAGGAAAGTCTTCAAAAGGTGCTGAAAAGATAGCAGAGAAGGTGCCTGCCTAATATTCAAAGGGAGGGCATTCCACAGGGTAGGTGCTGCCACACTAAAGGTACGTTTCCTATATTGTGCAGAATGAACCTCCTGATAAGATGGTATCTGCAGGAGGCCCTCACCTGCACAGCGCAGTGATCGGCTGGGTACATAAGGGGTAAGACGGTCTTTCAGATATCTTGGTCCCGAGCTGTATAGGGCTTTGTTCACCAAAACTAGAACCTTGAACTTGGCCCGGTAGCAAATGGGCAGCCAGTACAGTTCTTTCAGCAGCAGGGTGACATGTTGGCGATACCCTGCCCCAGTGAGCAGTCTCGCCACAGCATTTTGCACCAGCTGCAGCTTCTGGACCATCCTCAAGGGCAGCCCCACATACAGCGCATTACAGTAATCCAGCCTGGAGGTTACCAGTGTGTGGACAAAAGTGGTCAGGCTATTCCGGTCCAGAAATGGCCTCAGCTGTCTCACCAGCCAAAGCTGGTAAAAGGCACTCCCAGCCACTGAGGTCACCTGGGCCTCTAGTGGCAAGGATGGATCCAGGAGCACCCCCAGGCTAAGAACCTGCTCTTTCAGAGGGAGTACAACCCCGTCCAAAGCAGACAACTGACCAATTATCCGAACTCGGGAACCACCAACCCACAGCGCCTCTGTCTTGCTAGAATTCAGACTCAGTTTATTGCCCCTCATCCAGCCCTTCACCGAGTCCAGGCAGTGGTCCAGGGCTTGCACAGCCTCTCCCGATTCAGATGTTACAAAGAAATAGAGCTGGGTATCATCAGCATACTGCTGATACCTCGCCCCAAAGCTCCTGATGACTGCTCTCAAGGACTTCATATAGATGTTAAACAGCATGGGGTACAAGATGGTACCCTGCAGCACTCCACAGCACAGCTGCCAAGGGACCGAAAGGCAGTCACCCAATGCTATTCTCTGAGAGCAACCCTGGAGATAGGATCAGAACCATTGTAAAACAGTGCCTCCAATACCCATCTCACCAAGTCAGCCCAGAAGGATACCATGGTCAATGGTATCAAAAGCCACTGAGAGATCAAGTAAGAATAACAGGGTCGCACTCTTCCTGTCCTTCTCCCGATAAAGGTCATCCATCAGGGTGAGCAAGGCCAATTCAGTCCCTTAACCAGGCCTGAACCCAGACTGGGATGGGTCAGGATAATCTGTTTCATCCAAGAGTACTTGCAGTTACTGCACCACAACCCTCTCAATCACCTTCCCTAAGAAGGGGGTATTTGCAACTGGTCGGTTGTTGTCACAAACCAATGGGTCCAGAGTGGACTTTTTCAGGAGTAGTTGGATCACCTCCTCTTTCAAGGTGGCTGGAACCACTCCCTCCTGCATTGATGCGTTGACCACACCCTGGATCCACTCGGTCAGACCCCCTCAGCAAGCTTTAATAAGCCAAGAAGGGCAAGGGTCGAGAGGACTTGTTGCTGGCCACATCATCACAAGCACCTTGTCCATGTCATCAGGCCGCATCAGCTGAAACCATTCCCAAGAAGTTGCAGCAGACATTGCACTGGACACCTCATTGGGGACTACAGTAGATGTGGTTGGGGCATCAAGACTGCTATGGAGGCGAGCAACTTTACCTTCAAAGTGTCTTGCAAACAATTCACAGTGGGCCCCGAAGGGTCTAAGACTCCATTTCCTGGAGTTGATATCAACAGACCCCTGACATTACAGAAAAGCTCCACAGGATGGCTACTTGAGGATGTGATGGAGGCAGACAAGTGGGCCTTCTTCACCACCCTCACCGCCACACAGTAGGCATGGTTATGATGTTTTACTCGTGCCCGATCAGCCTCCCAGCACGTCTTTCGCCACTTGCGCTCTATCCCTCGTCCAGCCTGTTTCATTGCCCTTACCTCTCTGGTGTACCAAGGTGCAAGCCGGGCTTCAGGTCCAGGGTCCATGTATGGCTACTGTCAGCATTTGCTTCCTTTAAAATCAAGAACTCAAGTATAGCTTGAGTTAACTATACTCAAGTATAGTTTAAATTTGTATATTTGTTTTTAATGTTTCTAATTGTTGTAAACCACCCAGAGAGCTTCGGCTATGGGGCGGTATACAAATGTAAATAATAATAATAATAATAATAATAATAATAATAATAATAATAATAATAATAATAATAATATAGTGTGGTCACTTTACCTCAGAGTTCCTGTAACTGCCACTTCATTCACTAAGATCTCTATTGGTTAGAATCAAGTCGAGGATAGCTGATCTTCTTGTTTCTCCCTCCACTTTCTGTAGGAGAAAGTTATCTCCAACACAAGTCAGTAATTTCTTGGAGGGGCCGTGTTTGGCAGAAATTTTCTCCCAACAGATATCGGGATAATTGAAGTCCCCCATTGCTACTACATTTTGCCTCCTCAAAACATTGGCAATTTGCTTTTCAAAAGTTTTATCCTTGTCTTCTCCTTGATTGGGTGGTCTATGTCTATGAATATGTATCCATATCTATAAACAACCCTTTGATCAAAATTGTTTGTTCCAATTTCTGGAGATGAATATCTATGGAGTCCTTCCAAAATCCTTCTGTTTAGTGTAATTAATATAAAAATCATACTCACTATAAATCAAATACTTCCCCTGCTTCAAATCTCTTAAAAACAAAGGATTCTATCTGGAACTATTTTCTATCAGAAAGTAATAATGATGCTGACATTCAGCGAGGGCCTTGCAATGTGATCCTATCCTCAAGTTACTTCCATTGGCTAGGATTGGATTGCTCCAGAAAACCCTTCAATCAGTAAAGCACATCACTGCACTGGCAAAGAGATAAGAATTACTCCAGGCTATCAATATTCTTATGATGATGGGCGGTTACAGCCACTGTAACTCTTATGCCAGCATGACCCTGACAGAATGAGGTAGAAAACTGAGCCGAGTCAGTGGTGAAACATGATAGAAGTGGGATTTAGTTGTTCACTCAGAGGCATGCAGGATCTCCAACAAAACCCTCTTAAAATTGATGGAAGGAAAAATAAATTTTCAGGAGGGGATTGTCATGTATCTTAATTAACCTTATGAGGTTTTACTCTTTTTCTTGCTTTTCAAACTTAAAAAAATTGCGTTCTCTCAACAGCTTCCCATCAACTGCATTTCCAGAAAGCCATGGGAGTCAGGAGTGACCCTATGCCACATAGCTCCCAATGCATTGTGGGAAGTGTGGCCAGCAGGAAGTGGCATGACACTTTCTCCACAGATTCCTGCCAGTACACCTTTTGGCAGGAATCATTAAGACACCCTTTCCCAAAATTTCTGAGAAATTTCCCTCCATGCCCCAAGAAAGCAGCAAAAAAGACCTTTTCTATTTTTGCAGGGGAAGAGTATTTTTGTAAAATTGGGGCAGGGGGGGAGATTTCAACCCAGCATTAATTTTAATATCTAAGCAGATTTTAGAACTTGACAGATTTTTTAAAAAAATGTTTCCATTAATTGTGGTTTAAAAATATCAATGAAATAATTGATGTTATGTCTTGAAATGCATTGTTGTTTTTTGATATTTATTTTTATGTACTGCTCTTTTTAATTGTTATTGTTTCAGCCACACACAATTTAATTTGTGTGAAGTAACATATACATTAATGTACAATCTAATTGCTTGACTGTGCTCCACCTGGTCCCAGTATTGAGGTAAGCTGGGAAAGTGTCAGTGGCTCTTTGCAATGGCTATGACTGGCAATATTAACCTATAATTTTAGGCATAATTGTATTCATTTTAATGTGGCTAAAGAACAAGGTCTGCTGAAACAGAGGAAAAGTTCCCATCTTTGTGAAAATGTATCCAAACTTCCTTTTCAGAAACAATTTTTCCCTTAACTTTAATAAATTATGAATTTCCATGGCAATGTAAACGTTCTGCAAAAACTAGTTATTATATTTTTAAAAGTTATCTGCTGGTTTCTGGTCCGTAGATTAATCCAGTTCCAAGGCCAAATATTCTATAAATTCCATTTTTCACTGGAAAAGCAAAGAGACCTGTTTTATGGCTATGATCAAATCCATACACTTTTCTCCATTCAAATTAAGATGCCTTGCATAGCTGTTGCTGCATCACTGAGAGCACAGATTTTTGTTTGCTTGGAGCAGACTAGAATTGTGAATTGTGCGCAGACTGCATTGTTAATGATGGAAGATAAACAGAAAAATGCAATAGGTGCTAGGGATTTTTTAAATAAAAAAAACATACACTTATTTCTCCCAGAAGAAAATGTATAAATTAAAAATGGAAAGAAAAAGAAAGATCAGCAACTTGTAAGTCAAATTGATTTTATTCATAATCATTCATCATTTATTTATTGAGAGAAGTTTGAAACAGATTTCTGCTTGGTACATTATTCTCATCCCACTGTACAAGAGAGGTGAGGTGAGCTGATATTAATCTTCCAGCTGAGAGGAATCTTATTACATGTCCAACTGTGAGAGCTCCTTTTGCAGACAACAGCAAAAAGCTTCTACCCAGAGAACATCAAGGTTTTTATTTTCTTTAACAGAGGCTGATTTGAGAAGATGAGCATCTATATTTCTTTCACACGACAACTTTAAATGTGATGTAGTAGACAGTTTAGATCCAAATCCTTCCTTTTTCATGAAACTGTTTTGTAACATTCATGCTATGAGGAGAGAGATTATGACGTATACTAGCAAAAAAAAACCACCGATCTGTTTGACAAAACAAAAAATGATATGAAAACAGAATGAATGAATTCAACATACTTCCACTTCAGTGTGCATGTGAATAGAAGGTTGTTTCACCCAAAGCCAGTTCACACATTACACAGCCACAACCTCAGATTTGCTACTGAGCATACTCTGACAGAGAGACACAGCTAATTCTGGTTCCCTGAAATATACATTAAAAAATAATGTATAAGAGGTATGTAAGAGCCCCACTGAATCCGACCAAAGGAACATCTCTATTCCTTTCCCCCTCCCACCTGATAGTCAGTTGTTTTCCTTTCAGTCAGACAACATTATGTGCCAATAAGTTGCTACAAGTTTGGGGGGTTCTCCCCCTTAAGTTTAAAAAAAAAAAAAATTCTTTGAGCATCTGAAAAACCTCAGGCTTATTCCCAGGCCCCATTTGCTTTATATATTTAAGCAGTATTATACTACTTTAAATGGTCATGACTTTCTCCAAAGATCCTTGGGAACTGTAGTTTGTTAAGGGTGCTGAGAGTTATCAGGAAACCCCAATTCCTCTCACAGAGCTACACTTTTCAGAGTGGTTTAACAATCAATCCCCCTGGGAACTCTGAGACTTGTAGCTCTGTAGCCCTCATTAAAATGGAAGGACCAACATACAATATTTAGAGAGCACTCTTGCACCTTCTTTTTTGGATTCAATCACATTTCAAATTCTTTGGAACAAAGGAAACTTCTACTTATGCATTGTCATCATGATGTAGGCACTTTTCTTCAGAGCTGCCTTTGTGTTCTTGTATAGGGGATCGTCTAGAGTTAGCAAATAGTTGTGAGTTCAGTACAAGGTTCAGAAAACAATGTTTATTCTTACAAGCCTAAGCAGAAAGTTCTGCTCAAGTCCACATCAGTATGATGACAAACAAATACAAGTGGCCAGAAAGCATCATTTATCAATATGACATGATCATTAATTCAAACATCTGTCTTTCACTCTAGTCAAGGGCTAGGAAACATCCAAATCTAGCTTCAGAACTATGAACTGTTGTAGTGAATCATACAATGGACACCAGCCTCTTTGACCAACCTGCTTCATTAAGATTTGTGTACATTAATAACTCAGGCTTGCATCCATTGGTATCCCTCTGCTGACCAAAGGCTGTTTGACAGCAGAGGCTTGCATCAGTGGAACAGAGAGGAATTGTTTTTTTGCCAATTCTTCTTCCACCCTGAAGCCCTTGTTCCACTTCCTACAGAGTTGCAAAAGATCCCCCAATCATTTGGAGCAGATTTAGGAGATATGGGGTTTGCAGGGGTTAGAGGGAAACAGCACAAATTGGCTCCTTCTCCCTCCTGCTGAAGAAAGCCTCCAGCATATCAAAATGCCTTCTATCAGTAGAGTTAGTAAAATATTACTCAGAACCATTGCTGTCTATTCACATGGGTGAAGCATATCATAAGGCAGTGAGGAAGGATGATAACCCTGTAGTAAGTAGGACCACATTAACTCTATACATTTATTCCACTACTATCCCACTTTAAACAGGCATGGTTTCCCCCAAAGAATCCTGGGAAGTGTAGTTTATGAAGGGTGCTGAGAGGAGACCCCTATTCCCCTCACAGAACTACAGTTCTCAGAGTTCTCTGGGAAGAGGGAATTACTGTTAAATTACTCTGACAGAGCTGAGCAGAGTGATAACACTTAAAGGCACAGATTCATTAAAACTCACAAACCAAATTCTGTTAGCACCATAACCATGTTTACTCAGAAGGAGGTTTCACAATGTTCACTGGTACTTATACCCAAGTTAGTGTACATAGGATCGCATCTTAAACATCTTAAATTGCATCTTATTGCTGTAAACCACCCAGAGAGCTTTGGCTATGGGGCGGTATATAAATGTAATAAATAAATAGATAAACAGGAAGATATTTATCAAGGGGAACAGTGAATTGTTTCCTTACCTAGATGATTAACCTGGGGATAATATGCATTAGAGCATATGGCTAATAAACTGAATTCTATGAATACATTAACAGGTGCAGCTATAGAGTAAGCAACTACCAAACCAACACAAGTAGAAACAAAGGGGAAAGTATTTTGTACTACAATAACTTTTTCAACTCATACTAGTTCACTCTCAGGTCTGCTGTTACGTCTCTTTCCTGCTAATGGCTTCAGTCCCTCTCCTGCAACAAAAAGGGTAAGAGAGGCCATTGGGGCACTGCTTTGTTAATGGACAGAGGATTGGTGCCTTTAACAGCTGCATGGCAGAAGCAAGGAAGCCCAGGCTGGGTACCCATACCATCAGCTCCTGACAGGGAGAACTGTTGGTGCAGCCTCTACCCTGCTTCTGCTTGAGGAAGTCCTGCATGTCCTGCGTGCCCTGAGAGAAGGGAAATGTGAAGAAGACCAAGCTAGTGTGCTTGTGCCATCAGCTGCTAGGCTGCTTTTACACTGCACTTTATTCTGTTATTCCAGTGATTTCTTACCTGGTAATTTGTGCATTTTATTTGATTTTTCAAATGACATAAAAGCTGGTTCTGGAAATTTAGGGGCCAGTTATCATTCATTTCCATGATAAATGATTCCAGAAATAATCTGTTTGTAAGCTTAGGGAACCCAAAATATTGTGGAAGTTTTGCACTAGCTGTAGCTGCTTGGTTGATAGCCATCCTGGCATGCAACGTGTCCCCACCCTTTAGGCTCACGTCTTTTGTATGTGTGTTTGGCCTGATGACAATTGTACCAGTATTCTGGCATAGGCACAAGGATCAGCTGCCCCTTCCACCTTTTCCCATACACATCCCTGTGTCCAGACACTAACTCGCACACATTTGGGAATTATAGTGCACATGTGTATAACAGATAGGGTTTCTAGGTTTTTGCCCAGAGACTCCAGTTTTTGGGGGTCCTCTCTGGGGCTGCTTTCACACATGGGGCTGATTGCATTAGTTTAACAGATTAATAAGGTAGTGCTTCTGTCCTGATTTCTAAAATCCCTTTCACACTGCAGTACCTGTTGCATTAAGGAACAGCAGCTTTTTCAGCCAATATACCGGCATTTTGCGCAACTGTCTTTCACACGGCTTGTTTTCGTCCCTCACCCATGCACACTGTTCCCCACTGTGTAGGAGGTCTAAGATTTTGTCCCATTACCATGCAAGCCCTCTCCCTTTAGGATCTGACTTTTTAAATTGTTTTAGTTGTATCAAGACAGGAGTGTGTGTGGGAAATGCTGATGCCACAATACCAGTACAATGTTCATCAGGCAAATAAAAGAAAACCCGTGTGACTAAAGGGCAGGAACGCACTGCATGTTGTGATGCCTGTCATGTGAGCGGCTGCAGCTAGCGAAAAACTCCTGCGAACTTCTGGATTCCCAGCCTTGCTAACAGATTATTTCTGGTATCATTTATCATGGAAATTAGCAGTAAACTTCCACTACATTCCACTAGAATTCTGGAGCTAGCTTGTGTGTCATGTGAAAGATCAAATATAATGCACAAATTACCAGGTAAGAAATCATCAGAATAACGGAATAAAGTGCAGTGTGAAAGCAGCCTGGGTCTCCGGGTGAGTCACCCCAATCTCTAGACTCTTGGCCTTCATTTTTTTAAAAAAATAATTAAGTTTCTAGATGGTCTGGTTTAAGAGATGTACACCAAAATGGAAGGCCCCCTGGCAACTTCTGTTAGAAGTCAGCTGCTCTAATCCCTGCCCCTTCAGGTTTTTAGCCAATGAGAGAAGTCAGGGTTATGACTGATGAAAGATTTGCTGACCTCCAGGCAATAGCTAGAACCTATTGCAAATCTTGAAAACAGTTTCCTTTTCCTGCTTGTCTGCACATCAGAAGTTGAGTGAATGTATAACTTTCAGCAGCAGCAAGATTGCCATTCTACAATAATATAGCAGGAAATCTAGAACTGAAGATCATGGCAGGATCTTGGTAGGCATACACAGTAAACTATTTCAGTTATGATAATAATGAAAGTGTACGTGCAGATTTGTTAACTATCTGCAAAAATAGCATATTATACATTTTATTCTTCAAATAATTTTTGAATAGAAATTTGAAAAGGTGTACATGCTGCAGCTTATAATGCCATTACAATGTGTCATACATTTCTAATTATAAGGAGTCAAACAACTTTAAATTTTCCTGGGCTGTTGAAGAGGGCAGTTTATTTGCCTAAATCATAGCCTGTTTTGAAAACCTTCTCAATATGAAGCTTTAATCCTATACTTGCTTTTCTGGAAGTAAAGCTAATCCCACATACCTGGAAGTCAATCCCATTGAATTCAGTAGGACTTACTTTTGAGTAGACATGGTTAGGATTGTGCTGTAAATCAATGGGACTTTTGAGTGAACATAGTAAATGATTGTGTTGTAAATCTTACTCTCCCCCTCAGATCCTTTTTTAAAGCAATTCGTCAGGGTTTACTTAGGTGTCACTGCTTTTATTTGGTAAGAAACTGATACTGATTTCTTTAAAAAAGTGTTCTGCAATGTTCTGCAATAACCAACTGGTTTTGACATTAACTATGATGTGGGGTGTATGTATTTTTACATCTCCAGTGTGTGTGTGTGTGTGTGGAATTTTCCCACAACCCTGTGAGGTATGGTTGGAAACCAAGGCAGCTCACAACAAGAAATAAATCCATTTAAAATCCAATAACCATAAAATGAGTATAAACCAGTTGCAAAACAGCTTAAAGTGGCATGATTCTGAATTTTGGGTTGGGTAAGTGACATTCCTTATCACTTGAGGTTGCAGTCCTGTGCACACTTCCCTCTTTAAGTAAGTCCCATTGAATATTTTGGGACTTGCTTCTGAGTAAACATGCATAGGATTACACTATAAATACCTTTACAGGTTGTGTAAATAATAAACGTATTTGACATTCATACTTATATATACTATGTCTTGATATGTATTTGATCTCACATTATGGTTGTATATTATTATTTCCACTACATTTTAAGTGTGCTCTTCTCGCTTGGGGTGGTAATGGTCCCCTTCTGTTGTTTTCATCCTGAGGGGCAGATTAAGCTGAGAGATGGTAAGTAGCCCATGGTCACCCATTAAACTTTATAGCTCATTTCCATTTTAAAAAAATAATTAAAATGATTTATATGCAGGCAAAGTTTATGAGGTAATGCAGATCTACATAATACATTTAAGGCACATCCAACTTATATTTAAATCAAATGACTACCCCCCCGAAAAAAATCTGTCTGTCTGTCTGTCTATCTACACACACACACACATCTTTCTTATATAAATTTACCTTTTTCTGTATAAAAAATAAATAAACAAATCCATTCCTTGTTACTAGCACAATAAATGTACACTTCTTTGACTACAACAAGACATACTGCTCTACAGTCTCATAAACTTAAAGAATATTTCACCAATTGTTCTTAGTACAATATAATAGCAAGTGAATATAAGCACTAGTACAAAATAAATCTGCCAATAGGAGCTGTACTTGCTTTCTAGAAGAACACATTCACATAAGTCCTCCAGCGCTGAACTGAAAACATGTACTGCAGGAGTCAAAATCTTCTATTTTGACATAATTAGATGAGTTCCTGTGTCTCACAGATAACTATTAACAGTAAAGAGTAGATTCTACAAACTGCTGCAATCTACTGGAGATGTTGTCTGCTAACCATCACCTGTAGTTAATATCTAGAAAAACTATTGATTGGGGTTCTTCTTACTTTCCTGTGTGCACAGCTAGCCACATAGAAGGAACTGTGAGTTCTAGAAAAAGCAACATTTTGCCTTTTGTTTCACAAGCAAGAGGCATTTTAACATCGTACAAAGATATTGGTGATACTAAGATACCAGGCATCTTAAGTCACAAATGCTATTCCACATTAACATATGCCAATTTCAAATTCTATTTTATAAAGCTTTCCCTAAAAACCTAGGTCTGTATACAAAACAGAAACAGCACAAGGAGATCAAGATGTGCAAGACTAAAGCCAATAGTTGCCTTTCAACACGTTGCATGTTCTATCCATGGACAGGGATAGATTCATTAGATATTCTGGCAATCTCTGATTTCTACATGGAATGGCACCAGTAAGTCTGGGGGGTGATTATACAACCTTTTTAGTGCAAGAACAAAAGGAGTTCCCAGTGGCATTTCCCCCAAAATGCTTCTGATGTGAGATTCTGCAGCTTCAAGACTTCTGCAATGAAGTTATTCCTTCCTCTGTTGTATCCATTAAGACATGTTACCCGTACGTTGTGATCAAGTGAGAGCTGCTACTCTTCACATACTGCTGACACCAGGATTGTTTCCCCTCTCCCCAAATGAAACATGAGACAACATAGGTTGGAACCAGGAGCAGCTTGCCCAGTGGGGCAAAGACACAACAATAGCCTCCCAGCAGCAGAGTCACTGCTGCTTACCAGGAAAGGAGCACCAGATTGTCAGGGCTGCACAAGCACACTGGCAGGAGCACCAGTTTGATCCCACCAGTACTTCCATACACTCCACAAGAAGAGACACTGACTCCGCTATTGGGAGGCTGTTGCTATGGCTCAGCCCCACTGGGCCAGCTTCCTCTGGATGGAGTAAGTGTCAATTTAACCAATTGTTGTAATCCTATATCCATTTTCCTAACAGCAAACCCCACTGAATTCGCTGAGATTTGCTTCTGAATACATGTATAGCATTGTGCTGTACAGTTGCACTCTATGGCATCCTTCACCAAAAACGGTCACAAGGTGGTTCACAAATCTAAGGTAATATAAAAACAAAATAGGTGAAGAGCATGGATGTGAGCAGACTTTGTACCATCTGTGAAATCTAGATATTTCCTTTGCACTATAGATTATTAGAAAGAACTCTGCAGCCCAAATATACCTCAGATGCCTCAGTCCTGGTATGGAACTATTAAGGGTGCAAGACATACAGTGTTTGTAAATGTGTATTCAGATAGATAGGGAGAAAAATAGAAAACATGGTACAGAATCTGACTATTCCTTTAATCCATTTATTCCTTTAATTCTTGTAATCTGGCCTTTCCTTTTATCACCTTGGGTGATATCCAACTAAAAAGACCAAAAAAAAGAGAACCAATCTCAAGGTGCTGAAGCGTACTGCACTTTTCATCCAAAAGGCCCATTTTTGCCAAAATGTATTAGGGCATTAATAAAAACTGCATTACTCTCCTTTAGCATCTTGAAATTGGTTCTCCTTTTTTGTCTTTTTAGTTGGATGTTTCTCATTGTGTCTGTGTGCAGTTTTGATAGCCAACTAAGCCATACTCAGAGTAGACCCATTGCAAATACCAGTGGTACATGTCCATTAATTTCAGTGGGTCTACTCTAAATATGACTTAGTTGGATATAATCCCTTGTGTTTAATATTTAACAATAATGGAGGGAAATTTCACAGGATATCTCTTTCCTTCTTAAGATTCACGAAGCCCAAGCATGTGTATGGATATTCAGAAGTATCTTCTTTGGGGGCTCCAAAGAAGTCTGGATAGGATTGCAGCCAATATCAAATTATTCCCTTTGAGGAGAAAATAGGAGATCTACCTTAATACAAAATATGTATAGAATGAAGTTCCCCATTGGGAAGGAGGCTAAGAAGCAGGGCTTTGAAGTAATTAGCTACAAAAATAAATTACTTGTAATTTATTACTTTTTTGAGGAATGAGTGGGAAATTTCTTTATGTTTTGATTGTAATAAAACAAGGAGCAATTTTATCACTTTTGATGAGTAATTCTAATGTTTTTAGCATTACTTTTCGGCTTTACTGGAGGGGAGCAGAGGAAGTCTTCTGTTCCTCTGATTCGTGGATGAAAATAATGTGCCTCAAACTGGGCGTCGCTCTTCCCTTGTGCTCTGTGGGTGTTTAGGAGGCAGTGGGGGTGGAGTGGAGAAAACAATTGTTAAAAAATGGACAATGGTGGAGAAGAATGGAGTAGAAGGAGAAAGCAGCTGGAGAGCAAGAACATGGATGGAGGAGGAGGAGGAGGCAGCAGCAGAAGGAAGATAAAGAACTGTGGAGGTGAGAGATGATAGTGTGTATGTGTGTGTGTGAATACTGTGTTTGCACTTGGCACACAAAGTGGCCTCCACCACCCTCTCTGGCTACTGTGCTGCATTTGCAGTATTTTAACTTTTTTGCATCTCAGGGGGAAATGCTTGCTTGGATGAGTGTCCCTTAGTTGGTGGCAGGGCAGGGCAGGGTCCGGGAGGTGGTTAAGTGAGAGAGATTATGCTTGCTGGCTAAGTGGGGGGGGGTTGCACTTGGTTTGACATGCAAAGATCTGAGTAGTGACCTCTGCCTCCCTCCCCACCTCCTTACCAGTGTGAGTGTGTGTGTGTGTGTGTGAATACTGTGTTTGCACTTGGTGTGTGAAGCATCCTCCACTGCCTTCCCTGGCTACTTTGCTGCATTTGCTGTGTTTTAACTCTTTTACACCCAAGGGGAAAATGTTTGCTTGGGTGAGTGTGCCTTAGTTGATGGCAGGGCAGGGTCCAGGAGGTGGTTGAGTGAGAGACACCATGCTTGCTGGCTGGGAGTGTGTGTGGGGGGGTTGCACTTGGTTTGACGCTCAAAGATGTGAGCGGTGGCCTCTGCCTGCTTCCCTGCCTCCCTTACTAGTGGAGAGACCACCACTGCTATCTTATAGATAAAAAGAATTATTCTACTATCTTTGTGTGTGTGCATTTATTTTTAATGTTGTTTTAGGCTACTTAGGTGTGAAGCAGTCAAGGCCAGCACCTTGTAGGTACTCTAGGGCTTTTTAAAAAAGTAACTTAACTGTAATTGTAGTGATTACTTTTGAGTAACGGGAAAGTATTCAATTCCTTTCAGAACAATTGTAATTGCAATGGTAATTTATTCCTTTTTGGGGCCATGCAATAGTAATTGTAATTTATTCCTTTTTAAGAGTAGTCTTCCAAGCTCTGCTAAATAGCCACTTCCATGCCCAGCTAGGTTGAGGCTTGCCAGCAGTTTAGATGAGTGGCTAGGGTATCTAAGCTGCCTCACCCACATCCCCATCAGTGTCCAGCTGCCTCCCAGCCAGCCCCAGCCCCTTGCTTATAGATTTTTCACCTGCTCCATACAGTGCACCAGGGCAGGGGCAGTCTGAAGTGAGGGCCACATTAAATAGGAGGAGACTTGCCCACAGGGCTGTGACACCCATGAGGCAAGGTATGGATCACCTCTGAGGCTAGCCTATGTCACTCACTCAGAGTTGTTGGGTACCAAGAGGGCATGAGTCAGGAAGTCTTCTTTACCTGAAGGGATGTGGCATGAAGGGAGGGGGGTGGGAGTGGGAAATAAAGCCACTTTACCTCCATGTTGGGTAGGCTCACCCAGTTATGACAGGCTTCAGAGTTTGATAGTGATTTTGGAAACACTTCCCATGCATTGGTCTCCCCCTCTGCAAATCCTAAATTCATAAGTTGTAATCAATAGAGTTCCCATAGTTTTAACCACATACCTATGTCTTGCCTCTCTGTTCCAAACTCTTCACATAAAAGTGAAGATTCTAATGTTAGCCTTTGCTTTTGATTATACAGCCACCAGAGTAGATATATACTAAAGCCAGCATGGATTTTTCATTTTCTGCAATGTTAAATTGCAAATACCCCCATGCCATTCTGATGCTTCCCATAAGCTCATTTCCAAGCAAAACCTTACACAGAAACGCTTGCTTAACAACCATCTTAATTTTCATGGCGATAAACAAAATAGTCAGAAAGAATTGAGAGTTCAAAGTCTAAAAAGAGAGAGAGAAAACCCAGAGCCCTTTTGGACTTTTTTCTCTGAGAGTTCTCATAATCTATTGAAATTCATTAAAAATCAGCCATATTCACAGAGGACCTGTAATCCTATTACTGGCCTTGCCCCATAGTCTGACCTTCATCTTCTGCAGTTTAAAAGTTAAAAAAAAATGCCTGGCTGATTTTTAATTAATTTAGTAGATTTTGCATTGAACTGAATGATAATGCCGGGCATACTCAGTAAGAACCAACTGTCAGTGTTCTAAAAGCCAGACTCACAGCTGATGGGCTTGCCTTATCAGGGGGGCACACCCACACCAGACTTTGATTTCACATGAGACAGTCATGGCTTCCCTCAGAGAATCCTGGGAAGTGTAGTTTGTGAATGGTGCTGAGAGGAGACTCCTATTCTACTGACAGAGATCCAGTGGCCAGATGGTTTAACAGTCAGCAACTCTGAAGGTCTGTGAGGGGAACAGGGTGTCTCCTAACATCTCTCAGCACCTTTCACTAACTACAATACCCAGGATTCTTTGGGAGAATCCATGACTGTCTAAAATGAAATAAAGGTCTGGTGTGGATGTGGCCAGGGACAGCTCTGTTTAAATTTGTGTGGGAGGCTACATGTGCCTGCTGTAGAATAAGAAAGTGGGGAAAACCCTGGAAAGCAATGATACTGTTCACAATGTTTTCCTTTTGGAAAGGGAAGGGGCTTCCCTTCTGCCCAGTGCCCACCCATCTAAACTCCTCCTCTCCCCCTACTCCTATCCTCCCTGCACCTCCTCCAGGTCAGGGTTGGCCTATGACCTGGGAAACCAGGATTTGAATCCCCACACAGCCATGAAGCTCACTGGGTGACCTTGGGCCAGTCACTGCCTCTCAGCCTCAGAGGAAGGCAATGGTAAAACCACCACTGAATACGTTTACTATGAAAACCCTATTCATAGGGTTGCCATAAGTCAGAATCGACTTGAAGGCAGCCCATTTCCAAACATGATTGCACAGAAATAAGTCCCATTGAACTCAAAAATTATGCAACTGATCAAACCCTCCCTTCTCCTCCCTCCTATCCCCTCCCTCTTGCCCCTTCCCTCCCCTCCCTCTCCAATCCCCTCCCCTTCCCCTCCAATGCTCTCTGCCCTCTCCCTCCCCCTCCTTCTCCCCATGGTCAGTTTTACCTATCTTAAGAATGATTGCACTGGAGTAAATACCATTGAACTCAATAAGCATGCAAATGATCAAACCTGCAGTCCCCTGTCCCTTCCTCTGCCACTCCCCCTCCAATCCCCTCTTTCCCCCTCCCCTTCCTTCCACTCACCTCTCCCCTCCCTCTCCTCCTCCCTCATGGTCAGTTTTACCTATTCTAACCATGATTACATAGGAGTAAATCCTATTGAGATCAATAAGCATGCAATTGATCAGACCCAACTTTGCCCACCTTTCCCTCTCCTTTCCCTTCCTCCTCCCTGTCAGCTCTACACTGCATCAGCAGTGTCAGGGGGGGCTGGAAATTCCTGGGTCTTTGGCAGGGAAGGAAAGTCCTTAGCCAGCAGTCGGGTTGTAAATCTGCCAGGCCTATCTGAAGCGTACCTGCCGAGTCAGAAGTCCAGAAGCGAGGTCAGTGGAGGTCCGGGATCAATTGCCAAGGAGGTCAGTCAAAGAGATGCTGCAGGGAAACTAGGTCTACACAAAGCCACGCCTGACGTTGCAGTCAGCAACAAGCTGCAGCCAAGGTGTGCCTTATAAAGAGCAGGATGGACAGCAGGTGTGAGTCCTCAGCGTTTGGGCCTTAAGGAGACAGGCCTGCCTCTCTTCTGTCTGACCTTCTACTGTCTACGTTCTGCAGGTGAGGGGGGAGTATCCTGTTCACTGTCTGCGTCTGGCTGCAGGGCCTCTGCTGTATCTGGGATGCTCTGCAGCTGAGGGGGAGAAGGACCTGGATTCTCAGAAGGCTCCTCCATGTCTCCTTCTGAGTCTGCTGCTCCTGGGTCTGCTGCTGTTACTCCCGAGTCGTCCTCATCTGAGGAGTCCTCTGACGGGGCCATGACACTCCCTTCCCCTCTTCCTTCTTCCCTGCCCACTCCAGCCATCCCTCCGTCCCACCCGGTCAGTTTTACCTATCCTAAGCATGATTTCATGAGAGTAAATCCCACTGAACTCAATAGATGATCAAACTTGTCCTTCTCCCTTCCCCCTCCTGCCTGATCCCCTCCCCCTCCTCCCCTCTGCCCTTCCACCCCTCCCTCCTCCCCCCTCCCCCCTCCCTCCTCCCTCCTCCCCCCTCCCCCCTCCCCTTCCACCCCTCCCTCCTCCCCCCTCCCCATCCCCTGTGGTCAGTTTCACCTATCCTAAGCATGACTGCAGGGGATTAAATCCCACTGAACTCAATAAACATGCAAATGATCAATGCATTTTCAGGAAACTTGCACAGGCTCCCATTTTTACCTCCCAGATTAAAAAGCAGAGAAATTCACTAGTAGGCAAAAAAACCTTGTGGTTTAAGAATGTACCTGTAGCCCGCAGATATTTCTTTCAAACTTTAAAAAGCAAGAAAATTGGGCACTTATGGTAAAGGCATCAGTGGAGCAGGAGACCTGACCTCCTCTCTGAGATATTGGACTGCCCTACAAAGTTGTCAAAATGCAAACACAATTTGGGCTTCACGTCCAATCCACTTCCTGTGTAGCTTGAAAGAATTTGGTAACATGTGCCTCTGAGCATCCTTCCTCCCAGCATGAGCCCAGGGTGGCAAACAAAAACACTAAAAACACTCTAAAACATTGTAAAAATGGCCTTTAAAATATATTAAAACAAAAAAGCTTTAAAAACATATTTAAAAGCAATTCCAGCACAGATGCAAACTTTGATAGCCCACAGATATTTCTATCAAACTTTAAAAAGTAGGGAAATTGGGCAGCTATAGTGAAGGCATCAGGGGAGCAGAAGACCTGGCCTCCTCTTTGAGATATTGTACTGTCCTACAAATTGGTCAAAATGCAAAAACCATTTGGGTTGGTCTTTCATAGTCCAATCCACTTCCTTTGTAGCTTGGAAGAATTTGGTAACATGTGCCTCTGAGTATATGGTGAGTGGTGGCAACACCTGCAATCCGCCCAAATAATAGAAAGAAGACATGTGCTGTGCTGATCTTGTTTTAGCAGGGAGGAAGCAACATTATTAAGATGGTTGATATAGTTCAGATGGTCACTTTAAATGTCTGATTTCCTTTGCAATTTTATTGAAGTTTCCTATAGTAAATTATTTTCTTTTGCTTCTGTTTCTGTGAATATGTGAAGTACAGCAACACTTCAAAATTTACACTAAAATACCTGCAAAAATAATTGTGGAATGATGACACTGACTATTCTGCAGAAGAGTCTCCAGTGGACATCAGGAGTGTCTCAGTTTGCACAAAATAAAGAAGTGGGAGGTGAAATATATTTTAGCAAAATTCTAGGTGTGTTCTATGCTTTTAACTGACCGTGCCCACCTTGCCTTAAATGAAGTAGTTTAAACATTGCAGCCTGAAAACATGCATCTTGGGCAGGCTAATTTTGTTTTTTCCAACAGTTACAGTCATCACTGAAGTAGCAACATATTGTAATCAGTCTGATTTTACATCAAACTGCAGGTTCAGATTCAACTGTTAATGCTCCCAAAATAGAAATAGAACATAACCTCCAATTTGAAACACAAAAGGCTGTCTTCACCATCGTATGACATTGACCAATAAAAAGCCTTTAAAATTAATAAAAATAAATTTCACACAGATTTCTAGGATGAATAATGAGGGAAATAAAAATTTCTATATTAGATTGTCTGTAGAAATATTAATAACACAGGAATGAAGCAAAGTAAAAAGAACACCAACAAACATACAAAAATGTAATTCCTCATCTTTGGAGATGGCAGGTATTGCTACCAGTCACCATATGCTCAGAGGCACATGCTACCAAATTCTTCCAAGCTACACGGGAAATGGATTGGACTGTGAAAGACCAACCCAGATTGTGTTTGCATTTTTACAAATTTGTAGGGCAGTACAATATCTCAGAGAGGTCAGGTCTCCTGCTCCCCTGGTGCATTCACTATGGGTGCCCAATTTCCCTGCTTTTTAAAGTTTGAAAAAAACATCTGTGGGCTATAGGTACATTCTTAAACCGCAAGGTTTTTTTGCCTATTAGTGAATAGTTGTATGTTTATCAGCCATTGTCTCGTGCATGGGACCTCAAAAGTATAAACCATGGATTCCTTTTACCAATGACTGTCAATTCAGTTAATCTCAATGGGTTGTTTCTCAGACCCAGGGCCTGCAGGAGGAAGAGACCATCGCCCAAGGGAAGGAGAGGCTGCTGCTGTGCTGCTGCTGCTGTGCTGCTGCTGCTGTGCTGCTGCTGCTGTGCTGCTGCTGCTGTGCTGCTGCTGCTGTGCTGCTGCTCCTGCTGCTGCTGCTGCTGCTGCCGTGGGACCACCACCTCCACCACCCTTCCCAGAGGGACTTCTGCCTGGCAGGACCAGGCCCCAGGCCTGATCCTGATCGGGGCGTGGACGTTTCTGTTGCTGCCGTTGGGCTGTCCTGGAATGCGAGACTGAAGTGCTGCTGCTGCCTCTTCTGAGGTGTATGCCACCGTTGCTGCTGTCATTATCACCAGGTTGGGGGTCATTGCTGTCCATCGTTCTTGGGCCCCATTACATCAGCTACTACGGATTATCGGCTGCTGAAGCTCCTCGGATGCTGCTGTGTTGTCTGAATGTATGAGTGGGTTGTATGAGTGATTGTGTGATTGTGTGTATATGCCATGAGTTTTATTATTTATTTTATTTTTATTATGTGCCTGGGCGAGAGGACAGTGTTGTGGGAGGGAGGACCAAAGGGGGCCCCTATTAGTGTAGTGACGGGTAATGGGAGGTATGGCGCTGTGAGTAGGACATGCCAGTTAAGGGGAACTCGCCCCAGACAACTGGTGGCTGTGACGTGTTCCGGTCCTCCTCACACCCACAGGATTGCTGGTAGTTCTATCAGCCAACCCTCGGATCTCCAGTTGCTGCTTTTTAATGCCAGATCGGTAAATAAGAAAACCTCCCTCATCCATGACCTAATTGTGGATGAGGTGGCCGATCTGGCATGTATTACCGAGACCTGGGTGAGCGATCTGGGAGGTATTAATCTCTCCCAGTTGTGCCCACCTGGGTATTCGGTTCAGCATCTGGGTAGATCCGAGGGTCGGGGAGGGGGAATCGCTGTGGTCTATAGAAGTTCCATCCCTCTTGTTAGGCACCCTATCCAGATGGCTAATGGTCTAGAGTGTCTGCACATAACGTTGGGTCAGCGAGACAGACTGGGAATTCTGTTGGTGTACCGTCCACCCTGCTGCCCAACAGCTTCCCTAACTGAGCTGACAGAGGTGGTCTCGGATCTATTGTTGCGTTCCCCCAAACTTTTGGTATTGGGGGATCTCAACATTCATGCTGAGGCCGCTTTATCTGCAGCAGCTCAGGACTTCATGACCTCCATGACAGCCATGGGGCTGTCTCAATTTGTTACTGGCCCTACGCATGTGTTGGGGCACACTCTGGACTTGATTTTTGCCACTGGATTAGGGGATGGTGATCTGAGAGTGAGGGATTTTTCATCTATTCCTTTGTCATGGTCAGATCACCGCCTATTAAGGTTTAGACTCACACTGTTTTCTCCCCTCTGCAAGGGTGGAGGACCAATTAAGATGGTCCGTCCCCGGAGACTAATGAATCCTGAGGGTTTTCTGATGGCTCTAGGGAATTTTCCGGCTGATAGAATTGACGGTCCTGTCGAAACCCTGGCCATGCTGTGGAATACGGAAATGGCCCGGGCAGTTGACACGATCGCCCCGGTGCGCCCTCTCCGTTGCAGAGCTCAATTGGCTCCCTGGTTTACTCCGGAGCTAAGAGTGATGAAGCAAGAAAGGAGACGGCTTGAGTGCAAATGGAGGCGAACTCCCGACGGCTGTAATCATGCACTTGTGAAGCTCTCTACCAAACTCTATGTGAAGGCAGTGAGAGCAGCAAAGAAGCAATACTTTGCTGTCTCTATTCAGTCATCCCTTAACCGCCCAGCGGAACTTTATAAAGTTGTCCGGGGACTTTTACACTCTGGTCCCCAGGACGCAATAACACCATCAATTGCCCGCTGTAATGAGTTTGCGCGACACTTTCGTGATAAGATCATGAACATCCGCCGGGACCTTGACTCCATTATTGTAGCAGTTGATCCTAATGAGGTGTCCAGAGCACAGTCTTGTCCTGTTTTATTGGATGAGTTTCAGTTGGTACAGCTCGAGGATGTGGACAAGGTGCTTGGACAGGTGCGGGCGACCACTTCTGCTCTGGATCCTTGCCCCTCGTGGCTAATAAAAGCTAGCAGGAATGGAACAGCCGGCTGGGCCAAGGAGGTGATTAATGCCTCTTTACGAGAGGGAGTGGTCCCACCCTGCCTGAAACAGGCGGTGGTGAGACCGCTCCTAAAAAAATCCTCCTTGGACCCTGATAATTTGGACAACTATAGGCCAGTAGCAAATGTCCCATTCCTGGGCAAGGTTCTAGAGCGTGTGGTCGCTCGCCAACTCCAGGCTCTCTTGGATGAAACTGATTATCTAGACCGATTTCAATCGGGCTTTCGGCCGGGGTTTGGTACAGAAACGGCCTTGGTCGCCCTGTATGATGACCTCTGTCGGGAGAAAGACAGAGGGAGTGTAACTCTGTTGGTTCTCCTTGATCTCTCAGCGGCGTTTGATACCATCGACCATGGTATCCTTCTGGAGCGACTTACGGATTTAGGAGTGGGAGGCACTGCTTGGAGGTGGCTCTGCTCCTATCTCGGGAATCGTCTCCAGAAGGTGATGCTGGGGGAACATTACTCGAGTCCCTGGGTACTCCAATATGGGGTCCCGCAGGGTTCAGTTCTGTCCCCCATGCTTTTTAATATCTATATGAAGCCGCTGGGTGAGGTCATCAGGAGTTTTGGAGTGCGTTTCCAGCAATATGCTGATGATACGCAGCTCTACTACTCCTTTTCATCTTCGTCAGGTGAGGCTGTTGATGTACTAGACCGCTGCCTGGCCGCGATAATGGGCTGGATGAGAGCTAATAAACTGAAACTCAATCCTAACAAGACTGAGATGCTGTTGGTGGGAGGACCCTCTGCCCAGATGGTTGACGTTCGACCTGTCCTAGATGGGGTTACACTCCCCCTAAAGGAACAGGTACGTAGTTTGGGGGTCTTATTAGATCCGCTCCTGTCACTTGAGGCTCAGGTAGCCTCGGTGGCATGGAATGCATTCTACCAGCTCCGGCTGGTAGCCCAACTACGACCCTATCTGAGCAAGGAGCATCTTGCCTCAGTTATCCATGCTATGGTAACCTCTAGATTGGACTACTGTAATGCACTCTACGTGGGGCTACCTATGAAGACGGTTCGGAAACTTCAGCTAGTGCAAAATGCTGCGGCCAGAGTTCTCACTGGGACAAAGAAATTTGACCATATAACACCTGTCCTGGCGCAGCTGCACTGGCTACCGATATGTTTCCGGGCCAGATTCAAAGTGTTGGTTCTTACCTATAAAGCCCTAAACGGCATTGGACCGCAATACCTGATGGAGCGCCTCTCTCGCTATGTACCTACCCGTTCACTACGCTCGACGTCGAAGGCCCTTCTCCGGGTCCCAACCCATAAAGAGGCCCGGAGATCAACAACTAGATCTGGGGCCTTCTCGGTGGTGGCCCCCGAACTATGGAATGCCCTCCCAGACGAGATACGCCTGGCGCCTTCTCTGTTATCTTTTCGGCGCCAGGTAAAAACTTACATTTTCGCCCAGGCTTTTTAAATTTTTTAAATTTTGTAAATTTTTAAATATTTTAATTTAACATTCTAAACTTAATATGATCCTAATTTATAAATCTCAATGGCAATTTTATTAATGTTTTATAATTGTACTATATATATATATATTTTTCCACACTTGCTCATATTTTAATTGTGATTTTATTTGTTGTACACCGCCCTGAGAGCTTTCTGCTATAGGGCGGTCTAGAAATGTAATTAAATAAATAAATAAATAAATAAAACATGTTACAGGTTCAGTTCTGATAATTAGTTGTAAGCGGGATTGGACCAAGATGAAGCAGATATGAAAATTGGAGGGAGAAATATCAATAATTTAAGATATGCAGATGATAGCATACTCTGGGCAGAAACCAGTAATGATTTGAAACGAATGCTGATAAAAGTTAAAGAGGAAAGCACAACAAGCAGGACTACAGCTGAATGTCAAGAAGACTAAAGTAATAACAATAGAAGATTTATGTAACTTTGAAGTTGACAGCAACGACATTGAACTTGTCAAGGATTATCAATACCTTGGCATAGTCATTAACCAAAATGGAGACAATAGTCAAGAAGTCAGAAGAAGGCTATGACTTGGGAGGGCAGCTATGTGATAACTTGAAAAGGTCCTCAAATGCAAAGATGTATCACTGAACACTAAAGTCAGGATCATTCAGATCATGGTATTCCTGATCTCTATGTATGGATGTGAAAGTTGGACAGTGAAAAAAGCAGATAAGAGAAAAATCAATTCATTTGAAATGTGGTGTTGGAGGAGAGCTTTGCGCATACCATGGACTGCAAAAAAGACAAATATTTGGGTGTTACAACAACAAATTAAACCAGAACTATTATTAGAAACTAAAATGATGAAACAGGTTATTATACTTTGGACACATCATAAGAAGACATGATTCACTAGAAAAGACAATAACACTGGGAAAAACAGAAGGGAGTAGAAAAAGAGGAAGGCCAAACAAGAGATGGGTTGATTCTATAAAGGAAGCCACAGACCTGAACTTACCAAGATCTGAACATGGTGGTTCATGGCAGATGCTCTTGGATTCATAGGGTCACCATAAGTCGTAATCTACTTGAAGGCATATAACAAAAACATTTAAGGAAATTACTTGAAATACTTCAGTCTTCTTAAATTCGAACAGCAATGTTTTATTTCAGCAGTATAATGCACAGTGTTTATATGTATCATATAGATCTCTTAATTAAAAACCACCTACATTTGTATAAAATCTAATCATCTACAAAATGAAATGACCTTCCTTTGTCAATCAAACAAATGTAATGTTTAAATAATCTAGTTTTATATTTTAATATGTGACCTTTCAAAGAAGCAAATTCAATCAAAGCCCTCATTCCTTTTTTATTTTATTTTAGTAAACCGTTATGTATTGGGCAGGTAAAGAAACTGTAGCCATTTTGCAAGTAGCTGCTCCCAACAGAAGCAAAACTGTCATGCATTAAAGAAATTCAGAAATGGAATAGGAAATAATGTTGAGCCTTGCCTGAATGCTTAGACTGCAAAATGTCTTGTGTCCTAATAACAATGGGCCTCCCTTGCCACTGGTGTGGTGATGAACGCAGGGGCAATTTTGACTTAGACAGATGAGTACCAAAGACAAAACTGGGCCAGCTGCATGACCTTGTGCAAACCAACCATCCAGAAGTTAGCACAGCTTCACTATCTTAACACTCTACGCTGCATCAAGCTGTACGTTATCAGTCCACAAACAATCTACATGGAAACAGCATAGGAAAGGTCCCTGCTTCAACTCCTGGCTCTTCCAGGTAGGACTCAGAAAGACTCCAGCCTGAAATCCTGGAGAGCTACAGCCAGTCAGTAGACAATATTGGGCTAGATGGACCTGTAACCTGACCTGGTGTCAGGCAGTTTCTTATGTTCCTGATTTTTATTTCTATTCCTAAATTGGGAATTTAGGACAGGACAGGAGCCTTTTTCACTTACTCTTGGTCTGTCATGCTTTTTGGACCTTATAGCTCGTTCACCATATAAATACAAGGCCAGCACCAGATTGCAGTAGTCCCTTGGGCACCAGACTATAGTAGGGCCTCAAAGGCGGCAGCAGTGGCACAGCGGCACTACTGCCACCAACAGGGGCTTAAATAGGCCTTGCCACATCAGTGTGTTAGCCCCCACTGCCATCTGGGGTGATGGCAAGCATGCGTGCACAGCACACTGCCATAGCAATGTGGGAAGTGGCACAACCAGCATGCACTAGAGGCGGGGGGGTGTTGCTTAGGAGGCTGGCTCCCGCTCTGCGATCCACCCCAGGGTTGGGTCACGCCACACACACTCCATGATCCAATGGTAGTGTGGATTGTGGAGTGGGAGCTACACCCACCCAGTCACAGCCACAGGGACCCCTGGCAGCCTCAGGGCCCTTGGTCAGGGCCCAACCTACCCGCCCACCAGAGCTAGGCCTGTATAAATAGGTCACAAATGTAAATTCAGTACAGGGATTTTAAACAAGGAGAAACCAAACAAAACTTTCCCAGCTTATAAGCCATGGCAGCTGGTGGGACAGTGAATCTGCTCTGGATTTTAGTCCAAAGTTTCAAGGAGCTGTCCAAGGGCTACATGTTCCCCAGTCCTGCACTATAACTTACAATCATCCAATGAAGCTTAATACTGAGACATTCAGCACAAACAAAACCAAATGCTTCTCCACATAGTTAAAACTTTAGAATTTGCTTCTATAAGATGTGGTGATGTCTAATCTTTTTTAAAAGCTAAGTTCATTGCCAAATTCATGGAGGATACGGGATGCTAGTCATGACAACAGCTATATACCAGGACTAGGCACTGCATGCCTCAGAATATCAGTTGCTGTGGAACTCAAGCAGGAAAGGGCTATTCAGGAATGTAGTTGTCCGGGGTCTCGGGGGGTCTTAGACCCCTTACTTTTTTGGGGAGCAGGGTCCTAGCAGCGTCCCTGTGTCTCAAGCATCCTGTGAGCCAAACAGCATGAAAGGGGAGTGTGTTAGCCACTGAGAAGAGTCTTCTAACATGCCTCCTTGTCCTTTCTGGCTGACTGGAGCCAATCAGAGTAGAAGGAGGTTTATGTTTATTTGTTTATTGCTTAGTCCAAAGACCATTGCAAGAAGAGTAAAAGGAGGTGTACCAGCCACTGAGAAGACTCTTCTCAGTAGCTAATACTCCCCCATTTTATTGGCTCCTAGGGATGTCTATTGTTGTGGGAGAAGGTATTAACAAGGACCTCATTCTCAACCCAGCCGCAAAAAGAAGAAAAAAAGGAGGGGAGGGGCTGTGACTATTATGAAGTGACCCTGCACTTCTGAATTTGCCACTACACTACTGGGGCTATTGCACTCATGTCCTGTTTAAAGCCATCTATGCTGGCAGTGAGCCAGGCAGCCTGGTATCAACTACACCTCATACGAAGGCTGCAACCCTACCTTCCTGTTCATCAGCTCCCACTGGTAGTACACGCCCTGGTCACCTCTCGTTTGGATTACTGTAATGCGCTGTACGTGGGGTTACCCTTGAAAACGGTCTGGAAACTACAACTTATACAAAATGCGGCGGCTCGACTACTTAGGAATAGTCGCCACCGGGATCACATCACACCAGTGTTGTTCGATCTACACTGGCTTCCAGTTGTTTTCCGGGCCCAATTCAAGGTGTTGGTATTAACCTTTAAATCCCTATATGGTCTTGGCCCAGTTTATTTTACGGAGCGCCTTCAACGCCACCAATTATGCCGCCCAACAAGATCAGCCACACAGGGCCTTCTCTCAATCCCGCCGACAAAAACAGCTAGGTTGGCGGGTACTAGAGAGAGGGCATTCTCAGTGGCGGCCCCCACCCTCTGGAACTCCCTCCCACAAGATCTCCAGCATGCCTCTTCCCTAAATACATTTTGTAAAGCCTTAAAGACCTGGCTCTTTCAACAGGCTTTTGGGATTTCCGGGGAGGGTTAATTACTGGATTGAATTGCCTCCTATCCTGTTTTAATACCCTGTTTTAATATCATTGTCTGCTGCTGTACTGTTTTTCTATTGTTTTTATATTGTACTATTGTATTTCATCTTATTGTGTTTTAACTGCTGTACGTCGCCTAGAGTGGCCATTGGCCAGATAGGCGACACAGAAATTAAATTTATTATTATTATTATTATTATTATTATTATTATTATTATTATTATTATTATTATTATTAATAATAACAATAACAATATTAATATTAATATTAATATATTGATATTAATATTAATATTAATTATTTATTTTATTTATTGCACTTTTAAACCGCCCTTTAGCAACAGGCTCTCAGGGCGGTGTACAACAGGATAAAACCACATTTAAAACCAGCGAATGTGGATTACAACATATAAGTATAAAAACACATTAAAAACAGATTAAGACAAAATTAATAGAAGTTACAATTAATTAACTATAACATTAAAATTAAAAACTAAGACTAAAACTAAAATGCCTGGGCAAAGAGGTAGGTCTTTACCTGGTGCCGAAAAGATATCAAAGAAGGCGTTATCATCACCATATCTTGTAGCCACCCCCACCCCCCACAATGCTTCCCTTTTTCTGGTTGATTATTGTGGGAAACAAGATACTGAACTAGATAAGCCGTTGTCAGTCCAGTAGGGCTGTTCTTGATGTTAATCTCTTTTAATTGTTTTTAATCTGTTTTTTCCATAAGACTTATATTTAGTCTTCTGTTTGCAAATGAAGGAACACCATGGTTGAAGGCATGATAGTTTGGCCAAGCTGTAGGCAATGCACAGAGAAGTGGATTTATTGTGACATGGACATTCATATTAGATATTCAATCATAGCCTTGTAGTAGGAAGCTCATACCATTCTGGTGATTTGCTTTCTGACATGCAAAGGGGCAAGAAGGAAAAAAATAACTAACAGCTTCCTGAAATATTACTTCTGAATCCTCACAAATATTTTATTCATCAAACATTTTGCTTGCAGTATAATGAATAATGCAGAACACATCTTACAGCATAATCCTAATTGGATATTTTAGGCCCTCTTCTTTCACACATGGCCATACATCAGGCTGTATTGGGAACTGCTTCCCTATCGCTAACATGGTGATATTGCATGAGCTATCTGAAAAAGAACATGCTCATAGCCAAACTTTAAGAAACGGAAGATGAGCAAGAAGTACTGAGTTCACACACCAGTAAATCAATTTGAATTCTCCAAGCATTGGTATGTTACTGCAGGACAGGCATCAGACTGCAGTGGGCCCTTGAAGGCAAATGCAGCAGTGCTGCCAACTCAGGGGGCTTAAATGAGCGTGGCCACATCAGCAGATTAGCATGCTGTGTGCGCACGCCTGCCATCAGCCAAAATTGGGTGGTGGTGGTGTTGACACCCCCACTGCCATCTTGGGTGATGGGAAGCATGCATGTGCAGCTTGCTAATGCAGAACCATGGCACCACAGGATGTTATGCCCTTGGCGGCAGCAGGGGGGGTTGCCTAAGAGGGTGGCTGCCACTCTGCAATCCATGCCAGCATTGGGTTGCGGGGCGCATAGTCCATGACCCAATGCTAGTGTGGATCGCAGAGCAGGAGCTACACCCACCCAGCCCCAGTAGCAGGGGCCCCTTTCAGCACCAGGCCCCCTCGGCCAGTGTGCAACCTGGCCACCCACTGGCACTGGGCCTGTGTTCCTGGCTGCCACCGGTGGAAAAAAAAATCTTTCTATTCAGAGAATCCCAATCCATGTGAAAGTAAAACTAATACAGTCCTGCAACCTATTGCATGGTTGGGTTGTTCATTTTTCAGAGCTCTCAGGTTCTTGACTGCCAGTGCTATTCCCCCTGTCTCTTAATCCCAGAGTGGCTGGGAGTGAGTAAAGGAAGAACTTTCACCTTGCCGCAACTTGTTGCATGGTGGCTTGGCTTGTATTATTATGGAAAGCTGCCCACAGTTACAACTGGATTTTATGCTCTGGGTGTCAAGTAGTAGTAGTAGTAGTAGTAGTAGTAGTAGTAGTAACCACACTTTCTTGTAAAATATCACAAGCTGGTATATAGACTAAAAACACAGTATTACAATAAAAACAATAAAACATCAGACACATCAGTAAGTGTTGGCTGGCAAAGAGTCTCAGGTTTGAAAGGCCTGTCTGAATATCATTTTTAGAAACAAGCAGGGATGACTCCTGCCAAACCTTTATTGACAAGGAGTCCCACAGGGCACAACCAGGCATACTAAAGGTTTGACCACTGGTAAAGGCCAGACAAACCTCAGGGGCATGTGAGACCACCAAATGTGCCCCATCAGAAGACCTCAGTGATTGAGATGGAGCATAAGGATTAGGGGGTCCTTAAATTACTTTGGGTTCAAGTTATTTAGGGCTTGATGAATTAACACAAGAACCTTGGCCTGGTGGCAGACTGGTAACCAGTACAGTTCTCTCTGTAACAGAGTACCATGTTGCCAGTAGCTTGCTCCTGTGAGCAGTCTGGCTGCTGCATTCTGCGCTAGCTGCACCTTCTGGACCAGATACAAGGGCAGCCCATCATAAAGTGTTATTGTAATCAAGGTTACCAACATATGGACTACTGTGGTCAGGCTATCCCAATGCAGGAAAAACGTCCAAACTGGTCTCTTTTCAGAATTCTCTAGTAATCAGAGAATTCAGAAATTATGTTTGTTGAAATATCTCAGCAATGTTAATACAAAAGTGAGTGAAGCGCAATCACCTATAAGAGATTTACATTCCATCCTATCCCCCACATTCAGCGTGGGTTACGTGTATTGAATAACATACCCCAAAAGCAGTAAAAATCAGCCACTCTCCTTAATTTCTACAAAATACAGGATTAGCTATTGGCTTCCTTAATCCTTTGTGATCTTATTTAACACTTGTAGATTACTTTCAATCTTTTCTAACAGGAAAATATGTTGCCTTTTTTTAAAAAAGGCTAAAGCTCAGACCATGAAATGCCTTTTTAAACACATGTGAAAAACTAAATTGACTGCATCAACAGTGGCTATGAAGTTAAAAAATGTTCTCTTGGGAATTAATTTTTAGATGTTGGCTGATGCTGGTTTTGTGGTTGGTTTATGGAGAGTTATCACAGGTGCACACTAGAGAACAGCAGATCAAGCTTTAAAAAAGATTGGGTTGACTGACATATTTAAGAAGTGCACTCTTAGCCATCGATAAATATGTTTGATATTTGCTGAGGTCACAGATTTTAGAGTTAGGTTACTGTATTAGCATCTGAAGTTTACTGTAGCTCACAAGAGACTCTTGTTTTAAAGGGCATATTATCATTTCTCCCAGAAGTAAATGCAATTGTGGATTCTGAAGTAATTTTCATTAACATAACCAGACCTTCAATAACCTTATTTAAAAGAGGGAAACCATCTGTGGCATTTGGAAAGATGCTCATATTTTGCTGTTTAAACAACTTCTTTGTGATGTGAAGTCTGCCTGGAATTGTGAAAAATGATTCAGAATGAATAAAGAAAACTGCTTTAAGAAAAATGTAAAACTAAAGAGTGAATTAAATTTAAAACAGCAGCAAAACAAAAAAATGTATATAGTAATAAATTATCTGTCTTCAGGGACAGACATTACTATCTTGTTTGTAAATTATTATGTCTTCAAAATATTAACAAATTAATTAAAATCCCAGCACTGGGGCTGTGTTGTCTGAGTCTGATCAATAAAACAATTGAACTAAGAATACTATAATTTAGTGACCTGGTCTGTTTTTTTCTGAAAACTAAGAACAGACAAATTTATGAGACAGGCAGTAAGTCACAGCCAGTGCCATTATACCAGTGCCACTGCCAAGATGCAGATCCAGAGTTAGTTCCTCTCATACAAGAGTATTCAACACTGTTTCAAATTGCAGTGAAGTACCCTCCCATGCATGAATGTACTACATGGAGTCACTGAGCTCCTCCAGATGACCTGTTTATTGAGCATTCATCCTGATTTGATTGTGCAGAGGTTATGTGATTTCCCATCAACTGATGGTTAACTTACAGTTATTATTGCATTTGTGTTGGAAGTGGGGCAAGAGAAACTCCTGCTTGGGTTCTTTTGTTTGCATTCCAAAGGGAAGATAGAGTTAGGGCCCTCTAGCTGGCTAGGCTTGCCCAGAGCTTGGAAGTAACTTGTTATTTTTAACGAGTTACTTGTAATTAGTTACAATTTTAAATAACGAGTGGGTAATTCCATTACATTTGGCAAATAACAGAATGACTAGTAATTTCCCTACTTTTCAGCTGCAACTTTAACGTTTCCACGTTAGGTTGGACGTTAAGAACATAAGAACATAACATAAGAACATAAGAACATAAGAACATAAGAAGAGCCTGCTGGATCAGGCCAGTGGCCCATCTAGTCCAGCATCCTGTTCTCACAGTGGCCAACCAGGTGCCTGGGGGAAGCCCGCAAGCAGGACCCGAGTGCAAGAACACTCTCCCCTCCTGAGGCTTCCAGCAACTGGTTTTCAGAAGCATGCTGCCTCTGACTAGGGTGACAGCTAGTAGCCATTGATAGCCCTGTCCTCCATGAATTTGTCTAATCTTGTTTTAAAGCCATCCAAGCTGGTGGCCATTACTGCATCTTGTGGGAGCAAATTCCATAGTTTAACTATGCGCTGAGTAAAGAAGTACTTCCTTTTGTCTGTCCTGAATCTTCCAACATTCAGCTTCTTTGAATGTCCACGAGTTCTAGTATTATGAGAGAGGGAAAAGAACTTTTCTCTATCCACTTTCTCAATGCCATGCATAATTTTATACACTTCTATCATGTCTCCTCTGACCCGCCTTTTCTCTAAACTAAAAAGCCCCAAATGCTGCAACCTTTCCTCGTAAGGGAGTCGCTCCATGCCCTTGATCATTCTGGTTGCCCTCTTCTGAACCTTTTCCAACTCTATAATATCCTTTTTGAGATGAGGCGACCAGAACTGTACACAGTATTCCAAATGTGGCTGCACCATAGATTTATACAACGGCATTATGATATCGGTTGTTTTATTTTCAATACCTTTCCTAATTATCGCTAGCATGGAATTTGCCTTTTTCACAGCTGCCGCACACTGGGTCGACATTTTCATCGTGCTGTCCACTACAACCCGAGGTCTCTCTCCTGGTCGGTCACCGCCAGTTCAGACCCCATGAGCGTATATGTGAAATTAAGATGTTTTGCTCCAATATGCATAATTTTACACTTGTTTATATTGAATTGCATTTGCCATTTTTCTGCCCATTCACTCAGTTTGGAGAGGTCTTTTTGGAGCTCTTCGCAATCCCTTTTTGTTTTAACAACCCTGAACAATTTAGTGTCATCAGCAAACTTGCCCACTTCACTGCTCACTCCTAATTCTAGGTCATTAATGAACAAGTTGAAAAGTGCAGGTCCCAATACTGATCCTTGAGGGACTCCACTTTCTACAGCCCTCCATTGGGAGAACTGTCCGTTTATTCCTACTCTCTGCTTTCTGCTTCTTAACCAATTCCTTATCCACAAGAGGACCTCTCCTCTTATTCCATGACTGCTAAGCTTCCTCAGAAGCCTTTGGTGAGGTACCTTGTCAAATGCTTTTTGAAAGTCTAAGTACACTATGTCCACTGGATCACCTCTATCTATATGCTTGTTGACACTCTCAAAGAATTCTAATAGGTTACTGAGACAGGACTTTCCCTTGCAGAAGCCATGCTGGCTCTGCTTCAGCAAAGCTTGTTCTTCTATGTGCTTAGTTAATCTAGCTTTAATCATACTTTCTACCAGTTTTCCAGGGACAGAAGTTAAGCTAACTGGCCTGTAATTTCCGGGATCCCCTCTGGATCCCTTTTTGAAGATTGGTGTTACATTTGCCACTTTCCAGTCCTCAGGCACGGAGGAGGACCCAAGGGACAAGTTACATATTTTAGTTAGCAGATCAGCAATTTCACCTTTGAGTTCTTTGAGAACTCACGGGTGGATGCCATCCGGGCCCGGTGATTTGTCAGTTTTTATATTGTCCATTAAGCTTAGAACTTCCTCTCTCGTTACCACTATTTGTCTCAGTTCCTCAGAATCCCTTCCTGCAAATGTTAGTTCAGGTTCAGGGATCTGCCCTATATCTTCCACTGTGAAGACAGATTCAAAGAATTCATTTAGCTTCTCTGCAATCTCCTTATCGTTCTTTAGTACACCTTTGACTCCCTTATCATCCAAGGGACGTTACTTTGGGGCGGGAACAAGGGCAAGTCAGCTCCTGGCTGTGATTGGTTAACACAAGACATGTGCCTCACACTGATTGGACCTCTGCGCAGACTGTCTCTTCCCTCGTGATCTGTGTTAGGAGGCACGAGGGAAGAGGTGAATAGGCAGGGCCTGCTAGCGTCTGTGAGGAAAAAATGGACGCCGGAGGAAAAAGCCAGTTGAAGGACAACGGAGGAGAAGGCAGCAGCAGAATGGCGAACAGCTGTGGAGGTGAATGACGATGATTTGTGTGTGTGTGTGTGTGTGTGTGTGTCCCTGTGACGCCCTTCCCTGGCTCTCCCTGTCAGGTTCCTACCTGCGCGTGGCTACTGCCTGTCACTAGGCTCCACCAGTCAGGACTGTCCTTTTTTATTGTTTCTCTCCCCGCTCTAGCACAGTCTCAACAGATCCCCCCTGCTAGGCAACTACCAGTCACGTCCTAATACTAGTATTCCCAGAGACTCTGAATACTGGTATTGTTATTCTCTTCACCGCTGCCACCATTTGTTACAGTTTCCCTTCAGCCTTGGTCATTACCTTACCCTCCCTTCTGGTCTGTGAAACCCCAGCCAAGGATCAGGCCTTTGGTAAACCAAATTAAGTATTTATTAAAGATAACAAAGCTAACAAGATTAACAAGATTTCTTCTTAAGGCACATAAGCATATGGTTTTACTCAATACTAATCCGAACTCCACCCCCCTCCTTCTCCACTCTCTCCTGGCAAACCACTCTCTCAAACCCACCAAACAACCCACTCTTTCTCTTCTCCCCCCAGATTCCACTCTCACTCTTCCTTTTATACGTTCAGCCATTTTAAACACTCAGCCAATCATCTAGCATTCTACTGTCCATTCACTCCCCCTCCTCTTTCACTCCACTTACCATGTATCTTCTAAACAACCAACACTTACCATATATACATTAATATAGGAACATCACATTTCCCCCCCCTTAAACAACAGCAGAGTATTATTCCTGTTCCAGGATTTATACGTCGCGTTAACAAATAAAAGTCTCTATGGGGAAAATGTCTTTCTTTGTTCCTCTGTCTGGTCATGTCACTGCAGTCCCAGCCACTTGCCTGGAAAGTCCATCGGCCAGTACATTGTCCTTGCCTTTTATGAACTGCAAGTCCACTTGATAGTCCTGTAGGGCCCAGGACCACCTCTGCAGCATAGTGTTATGGTTTTTCATAGTCTGCAACCATAACAAGGCCCGATGATCCGTAGTCACTGTGAATCTTCATCCCCACACGTATGGGCGCAACTTGTTCAGTCCCCACACGACCGCTAGGCACTCCTTCTGGACCGATGAATAGTATTTCTCCCTCGGCGTCAGCTTGCGACTCAGGTACGCCACTGGATGTCTGGTGCCTTCTCTCTCCTGTAGCAAGACGACTCCCAGCGCCAGGTCCGACGCATCTGTAGCCACGATGAATGGTTTCTCATAGTCTGGTGCTATTAATATGGGTCCTTGGCACAAGGCTTGCTTCAGTAGATCAAAAGCCTTCTGACATTCATCTGTCCATACCACACACTCAGAACACTTCTTCTTTGTTAATTCATGCAAGGGGATAGGCCACAATTGCACTGCCTCTACCTTGCTCCATAAGGGGGTGATTTTCCCACTCCCCACCCCATGTCCTACACAGATTACTTCACTCACAACTTTCCCATTCACACAGCACGGTACAGATCTGACTGGGGCATGCTCTCCAGTATCAATGGAATGTATAACTATACTGGTTCGGCCAAGTTTGTTGCTAAAGAGATTCCTATAGGTTTTCAAAACTCTCAGAATCTCCTCTTTTACTTCCTCCTTCACCTCCTCTGACCATTCCACTTGATCTACCCCTCCTTTGTCTTTGCTTTCCTGTACCAAATCTGGAAGTTCAGGTCCACTTCCCTCAGGGAATAAGGTAACTTGCAACACCTGTGCATCCCTGGTATGGAAAGGCTTCAACATATTTACATGAACCACTTTGCTTTGGTTTAATTGGTCTGTGGTAATTACATACGTCACTGTGTCAAGCCTTTCTCTGATGGTATATGGTCCTTCCCAGTTAGCCTGTAATTTGTCATGTTTCCTGGGTATGAACGCCATAACCATATCTCCCACATCATACACACGTTCCCTGGCTGTTCTGTCATACCAGTAACTTTGCTTCTCCTGTGCATGACTCAAATTCTTTTTCACCACCTCCATCATTTATGTTAATTTATTGCGGAATTCCAATACAAAATCTACTACAGATGTTTTGTACTCTCCCAGGGTTCCTTCCCATGAATTTTTTAACAGTTCCAAAGGTCCCCTCACTTTTCTAGTGAACATGAGTTCAAAGGGTGAGAAGCCTGTTGACTCTTGAGGGACTTCTCTATATGCAAACAAGAAGCATCCCAAACGTTCATCCCAGTCTTGTGGGTGATCTTGAACATAGCTTCTGATCATGCCCTTCAAAATGCCATTGAATCTCTCTGTTAACCCATTAGTGGCGGGATGGTAAGTAGTGGTCTTTAGATGTTTTAGACCACAACATTTCCACATACATTGCATCACTTCTCCCATGAATACACTGCCTTGATCCGTCAGCACTTCATGAGGGAAACCCAGCCTCATAAAGATTTTTAATAAAGCCTCTGCCACTACAGGGGCTTCTACAGATCTTAGTGCTTCTGCGTCTGGGTACCTGGTGGCAAAATCCACCACCACCAATAGATATTTCTTGCCATGCCTTGTGGGTTTGGAAAAAGGGCCCACCAAATCTATTCCCACTCTATAAAAGGGTTGTCCAATTATAGGAAGGGGCTTTAAGGGTGCCTTAGTCTTTACTCCACTTTTTCCCACCTTTTGGCATATTCTACTAGATAGACAATGTTGTTTTACATCTTTGGAGATGTTTGGCCAATAATAGTGTGCTGCCAATCTCCTCTTGGTCTTTTTTATTCCCAGATGTCCTGCACATGGGACATCGTGGGCTACCTCTAGCAATCTGGTTCTGTATTTGCTAGGTACTATCAATTGCTTCACTGGTTCACATTCATCCTTTCTCTCAGCAGGCATCCACAGTCTATATAAAATCCCATTCTCACACAAAACTTGATTCCTCAGTTTGTCAGTGAAAGGAATCTGTTGGGTCAGGGCTTGTTCCTTTATCTGCTTCAAACTTATATCTTTATGCAGCTCTTCCCTGAATTGCTCTGCTTCTTTCTTATCAGAGACCACTTGATGCAGTTTGTCTCCTTCAGCAGGCCTGCTAGTGGTTGCTATGGTGACCTGAGGCTGGTTAACAGATTCCACCCTGTTTGTTTCAGCCCCTCTTAATATGGCTTCTTTTTCTCTGCCAATTTGCTGTCTGGTCACTACATATATCTTTCCTTGGGCGCCCATTACATCTCTTCCCAGTATTACTGGTACTTGTTGCTGGGCATTAATGTCTACTTTATATCGGCCCTCTCGGCCTCTCCAAGTCATTTCCACCAGGGCCACAGGCAAACTTTCTGGTTGACCCCTCACTCCTTGGATAGTCACAGTTTCCTGAGGTAATATTACCTCAGATTTTATTAAATCTGGCCTCAGTAATGTCTGAGCGGCACCAGTATCAAGCAATGCCCAATAATTTGCCCCTTGTACACTCACTTCCTCTCTCAGACTTGAATCAAGGTCTGTTACTTCTGTCCAGTTTATCTGGCAGAACTGAACCTTTTTCGCTGCTTCTAAAGCCTTGGGCTCTGTTTTCACAGCCCTTGTCTGAGCAGGATTACTAATGGGGTTGGCAACCTCACATTGAAAACGTAGGTGCCCCAGTCTACCACATTTGTAGCATAATTTCTCCTCACTTTTAGGGTACACAGATCCACTCTGGGGTGTCCTGTGCCCTTCAGATTTTACTGGAGGACTCACTCGCTGTGGTACCACATCCCTTCTGCCAGCATTATATGGTCTGGGTTTAAAATCTCTTGATGTTTTCCCCACCCAGCCAGTTCTGTTGGAGGCGAAGTGATCCGCCATCTCTGCGGCCTCCTGCACCGATGTAGGAGAACAGACTTTGACCAGGAGCCTTATTTCTGGTGGTAACTGATGGTATAATTGATCCAATATCATGAGGTTTTTCACCTCCTCCACAGACTGAGCTTTTGCACTTGTCAGCCATTTCCCAAATATGTCCATCAGTTTTGCCCCCAGCTCCACGAAAGACCTCCCTGTCTGTATCTGGCAGTTTCTGAAAAGCTGTCTAAAATAATCAGGCCCCAGTCTGAATCTTTTAAACACTGCTTCTTTGAATTCAGCATAGGTGACGGGCCTGTCTGAGGGGAAATATTGGTATACCTCAGCCAATTCCCCTTTAATCAGGTTTGATAAATACTGCATGTATTTATCTTCAGGTAGCCCCCACAACTGAGCTGCTTTTTCAAAGGTGCTGAGGTAAATTTGAGGATCTTGACCAGGCTCATAGACAGCAAAGTCCTTTGGAGTAATTTTTATTTTTGCTCCATCTCTGTCCTTTCTTGTTTCATCAGAATGAAACTTCTCTCTTTCAAATTTTAACTTTTCTACTTGTAATTCGGCATCCTCTGCTCGTTGCTTCTCCCTCTCCTCAAACCCCAATCTCATTCTCTCAATTTCCAACTCCCTCTGTTTTTCCTTCTCTGCACCTTCCATCCTCAATCTCTCAACTTCCAACTCCCTCTGCTTGTCTTTTTCCTCAGCCTCCCATCTTAACTTCTCTCTCAAGTACTCTATATAAGCGGGATTGCTTAAATATCCTTCTGGGGTCTCTTCCCTGACAGGTTGTTTTTGCTGGGCAGTTGCAAATCCTATAAGTGCTACCCTCAATTCATCTACCCCTTTACCCTCATGAGGTAAATTGAATGTTATGCACTTCTCCACCAGCTCCTCTCTTTTCATTTTTATATATTCAGCCATAGTGTTTGAGTTCACTCACTCTTTGCCACACACTCTTTGCCAGTCACTCTCACAAGAAATCTTGTTTTGTTATTTCTGTTTGCCACACCACTGTTCTGGATTCTCTAGTATTCGTATCTGGACTCTCTGTTGTTCATATCCCACTGCTACTGCCACCACCTGTGACGCCCTTCCCTGGCTCTCCCTGTCAGGTTCCTACCTGCGCGTGGCTACTGCCTGTCACTAGGCTCCACCAGTCCAGACTGTCCTTTTTTATTGTTTCCCCGCTCTAGCACAGATCTCAACAGATCCCCCCTGCTAGGCAACTACCAGTCACATCCTAATACTAGTATTCCCAGAGACTCTGAATACTGGTATTGTTATTCTCTTCACCACTGCCACCATTTGTTACAGTTTCCCTTCAGCCTTGGTCATTACCTTACCCTCCCTTCTGGTCTGTGAAACCCAGCCAAGGATCAGGCCTTTGGTAAACCAAATTAAGTATTTATTAAAGATAACAAAGCTAAGATTAACAAGATTTCTTCTTAAGGCACATAAGCATATGGTTTTACTCAATACTAATCCGAACTCCACCACCCTCCTTCTCCACTCTCTCCTGGCAAACCACTCTCTCAAACCCACCAAACAACCCACTCTTTCTCTTCTCCTCCCAGATTCCACTCTCACTCTTCCTTTTATACGTTCAGCCATTTTAAACACTCAGCCAATCATCTAGCATTCTACTGCCCATTCACTCCCCCTCCTCTTTCACTCCACTTACCATGTATCTTCTAAACAACCAACACTTACCATATATACATTAATATAGGAACATCACAGTCCCCATGGCCCCTTCCACCCCCCATGGCATTTTTGCCCCCCCGCCCCCCCACGGCCCGTTCTGTCCCCCCACTGCCTCTCCTTGCCTAGGTATGCATGGGAACAAGGGGGAGAGTTCAAAAAGGGGGGGAAGGAAGAGAAGTAGGCCAGAGCTTGGAAAAGTTACTTTTTTGAACTACAACTCCCATCACCCCTAGGCAACATGGCCACTGGATTAGGCTGATGGGAGCTGTAGTTCAAAAAAGTAACATTTCCAAGCTCTGGTCTACTTCTCTTCCTTCCCCCCCTTTTTGAACTCTCCCCCTTGTTCCCATGCATACCTGTGTGCTGTATTTATCCAGACAGAGCACTCCTGCCTTTTAAAATGCTGGCTAGCTTTTTATTGTATATTTATTTGAACTCCATCTTTCTTTTTATTTGTATTTTTGTCCTGTTTAATCACAAGACTGAATTGTATGTAAGACAAAAACTGTCTCAGCAATCATCATCATCATCATCATCATCATCAGGCGTATAATAAATGGCTTAAGGCTGATTTTTTCATTCTTGGCAGAGATGAGGTGAGAAGTAGGGTCCTTGCAGCTCCTCCTCTCAGTCCCCCAGCTCTCAAACTCATGTTCTGTGAGAAAGAGAGAGATTCCCAGTCCCAGAGAGAGATAGACTGTTGACAATCTCTGCTAATATCTATACAAATGTACATAACATGCATCACCTGAACTCACATGATCTAGAGTTACCTTAGATCTTGCAAGATTTGCAAATGAGAAGCAATAGGGTTTTATATTAGTTCTGATTGTCTATTGGGCTATCATAGGTTATATGTTTTTTTCATTTTCTATGGCAAAAACTCCAACTTCAGTGGAATTTATGTGATGTGTTCTAATCATTTGAATTTGGCTAATGAATGCTTTATTCTTTCATCAGAAATTTAGCAGTAGTACTAAAATATTAATAAAAAGGAAAAGGGAAAGAAAAAATACTTTACATACATCATTCAGCTGTATTGCTAATGATAGATATAGATATAAAAGATAAACGGCATTTTGTCAAAAGTATTTTTGTCTACATTTTATACCTCATCCTTGGTTTTCCAAGCTTGGCATGGAATGTTTCTCATACAGAATTAATTTGAAATGCTGCATATTTATTATCATAATCATCATATTCAAAATAAAAAATATATGTACCGCCTTCAAGTTGATTCCAACTAATGGTGACCCTATGAATAGGGTTTTCATGAGGCTGAGAGGCAGTGACTGGCCCAAGGTCACCCAGTGAGCTTCATGGCTATGTGGGGATTTGAACCCTAGTCTCATTTTGTTCTCACAACAACCCTGTGAGATAGTAGGTTAGACTGGCCCAGGCAGGGTTATTCAGTGAGCAAAAATGATGCAAACAGGATCTCTTTTAATTGTGCTATCGACCTGCTTACTTCCACTCTGACTGGGGGATCTTGCAGCATGGGGAAGAGATGGGGGCACATCACAGCTGAAGTTCACCCATATAGGAGCATTATCTCTTGTTTATTACAGAGACGCCTGTTGCAGGTTTTGCTGCTGAGAGCAGCAGTCAGTTAGTGTGGCCACTTGAGTCACAGCTTGTTGATCCTGAGGAGGCAAAACTAGAAAGTGAGGTTCAGAAAGGAGGCCCTGTGCACGAGGAGGAGGAGGGCATGAAGCAGTGCCAGTTGCCCACAGCCACATCTGCAGAACAGCAAGTACCATGGTTTGGCTTGGAGAAAGCTTGTACATTTGTGAGCCAGAGTGGGAAAAATGTTGTTGTACGATGCAATTACTGCCTTCCAAGGATCAAAAATCTGAGATCAGCTGTTTCCTCCTCATCCAATGTGAAGAAACATTTTGAGGTAAGCCTTTGTCATGCTGGTCCTCAAAGAGTGTCCATTGTCTATTTATGTTTAAATTGTGAAGTTCCTCTTCCATTTTTTCTTGGATTCATGCTTTGTTCTTCTTGCTCAGAGGGCACACCCTGAGAAGCTGAGAGCAATTGAAGAAGCAATAAAGGCAAGGAGACGTGGCCTTCCTGAACCAATGCATGACACCCCTCCTCCCAAAATGCTGAAGCAGCAGCAGACAACCCTTGAGAGGTGGGGATCTGGCAGGGAGCCTGTCACCCAGAGCAATCTCGACAGGAGAATCATTGATTTCATTGTAGAGGAGACATTACCACTTCAGACTGTGGACAAACCATCATTCATTAATCTGGTTCGCATTGGACTCCCCAAAGATCTCACCATCATATGTGCCAAGACTCTGGGAGACAGAATTGAGAAGAGAACATGCCACATGAGAGAAACTGTTGCAAACTGAATGGGTGCTGTGGCATATATAGCAACCACTGCAGATTGTTGGACCAATGGCAAGAAGAGTTACTTTGGGGTAACAGCCCACTGGATCAACCCAACTACCCTGAAACGTGAGGTCGGGGCCTTGGCTTGTAAGCGTCTGAAGGGGCGCCATACATACGATGTCCTTTCAAAAGCACTGCATGATGTACATGTGCAGTACAGGATCCACAACAAAGTTATGTGCACTACTACAGATAATGGCTCCAACTTTGTGAAAGCGTTCAGAGTTTTCATGGCCAAAGAACCAGTGGAAGCTGCAGGCACCAGTGACGATGATGGTGATAACCAGGAGGAGGAGGAGGCTGAGGTGGAGTTTGTGCCTATCTGTGAGATCCTGGACACAGGACCTGAGGCAGAGGAAGAAGCTGCAGACTCAGGAGAGGATTTTGTTTTACCACCACACCAGAGATGTGCTAGCCACACCCTCAACCTTGTGGCAACACAAGACATAGAGGCCATGCTTTCTGACTCCTCCAAAAGTAGTCTTCTTGGTCCTTTCAAGAAACAGTTTCGTTCCTTGATGGGAAAGTGCAGCAAGTTGTGGTCCAAGCAGAACCAGTCAGCCCAGATTGCTGAGTATATCTGTGCGCAATGTGGTGTGTATCTGAAGGTACCGAATAAGACCAGGTGGAATTCCACCTTTGATGCGTTGAAGCAACTACATGAGCTCCTGTCAACTGTGCCACTAAAAATGCATGCCATAATGGACCGCTGCTCCTTGTCCAGGATCACAGCTGCTGAGATTGAAGTGGTACAGGAATACACAGAGATTATGGAGCCACTAGCCCAGTCCCTAGATATCCTGCAACGGGAGAACGGCATGTTCATGGGGTATTTGCTACCAACGCTCTGCAATCTGGACCGCAAGTTAGAAGGACTGGAAAACAAACCTGAGAGGTACACATACTGTTTTCAGCTGCTGAGAGGTGTGCGCGAAGCCCTAAGAAAGTGGTTTGCAGCTATCTGGGAGGACGAGGCTTCTTCTGGCAGCCTGCCTACACCCTCGCTTCAAACTAGATTGGCTGGAATCGTGTCAGGCCACCACCCATACCAACAAGTAAGAACATTAGGGAAGCCCTTTGGGTGGATTACTCCAAGGGAAATGTTGTCTCAAGGGAGGCATCAGAGGCCTTAAGGTGGTAGGCAGGGGCTGGGCCTTTTCTTCCTGGGGCTCCTCATCACAACCTTGGGTTGCTGCAGGTAATCCTTAAGGGTCTGCTGTGCTGCCCCATGAGTGTGGTGATTTGGTCACCTTCCTACCTTCCATGTCATCATCCACAGGCTCAGGCTGGACCCTGAACCAGGGGACATGACAAGCATCAGGAAATGAAGAGCAGATGATGGTTTCCTAACATATATGTGTTAACATATCCTCTCTCTTTCTTAGATACACAATGGAAGCCTTGTTGAAAGCTGAAATAAAGATGGGTGTACTTAATGAGGACAGTGATCAGTCTTCAGATAAAGACCAGGAAGGAGATGACTTAGAAAATGACTTCTTTAACTTTCTGCCCCAGGGCAAGAAGTCAGCAGTGGACACTGCTGAGGAGGAACTGGTGAGGTACCTGAGGTCTCCCAGCAGGGAAGTGTCATCACTCCATGGCTTTCCACGTGTGCTGCGGTGTTTTTTGCAGCACAACACAGGGATGCCTTCAAGCACCGCAGTAGAATGCCTGTTCAGTACTGGTGGCAACGTAATGACTGTAAAAAGACATTCCTTGTCTGACATGCTCTTTGAGCATCTTGTTCTTTTGAGACATAACAGAAACATATTATAAAAGCATTTCAAGTGTAAAATTTGATTTCAAGAGCTGGGTTATCTTCATTGCTTGGGGGGATGTGAGATGCTGTTATGCCATTATGTTAATCTTATGGATAAAATTTTTTATTCTACTACCCCCGTGTGTGTGTGTTTATTTTTAATATTGTTTTAGGCTTCTTAGATGTGCAGCAGCCAAGGCCAGCACCTTGTAGGAGTTTTTTTAAAAAAGTAACTGAAATGTAATTGTAGTGATTACTTTTGAGAAAAAGTAAAGTAATCAGTTACTTTCAGAGCAATTGCAATTGTAACGGTAATTACTACTTTTTTGGGCCAAGTAATTGTAACTGTAATTTATTACTTTTTAAAAGTAATCTTCCAAGCTCTGGGCTTGCCTACCTTTACCTGTACTCTTCTCTACCTAACTTCCTTCCATTGTAAACTGATATGCTCAAGGAAGCTTATCTGCCCCTCCTACCTTTGTTTTTTTCTTCAACTGTCCAAGGAGAGGGGCGACATCTTTGTCTTTGCTCTCTTTCCTGAGCCATGAGGGCAATACCCAAGTCTGGGCATTGCACCTCCAACTTAGTTAGTTAGTTAGAAATAGGTATGCCTTTCCTACCTACTATGTATTTCTATAAATAAAGTAGCTTTTCTTATTTTACCAAGTCTTAAGTCTCAGTGATCTAAATGCAGGGTAAAATCCTGCTTCTAAGGTAAATACACACACTGGCACGCACACAGCTCAGATTGCTGAAACACTTTGCATATATATATTTCCATAACAATTTGCTTACTACCAAAAGTCAGTTTTTTAAAAAGTTGCACCAGAGCGCTTTCATCCACCTTAGTTGTGCAAACATACATTTTTTGATATGCGAGTGAATCCCTCCCACAAAACAGTGCGTCTGAAGGCAATTTTTCAAAGCACTGGTTGGGATGAAGTTAATGCAGGAGACACTATTAACTGCTAGAATAAAATGCCAATCCAACCCTGTGCATAGTTTTCCTGAAGACAAGTGCTCAAAAAGATTACAGTGACAAAATGCTGCAACAATGGGAGCTGTTGTTTGTGTTGCTGCACCTAGAACAGATGCATACACATTGCCCCCTCATCTGCAAAGAAGACTCAGAGATATCATATTGGTATAATGTTATATTTATTCAAATATAACAAACCCCCTTTGGAGGAACTGCAGTCGAATTGACTGAACTGAGCAAATTAAACCAAATCCAAACCAATTCAAACCAAATTCAAACCACTCAGGCTGGTAGGGCAGAATCCCTCCAGTCCCCTGGGCATATCAGCAGCCATCGGCTGTGGCTCCCCAGCCAAGGATGAGGAAGCAAGTCCATCCCTCTTTGCAGGCTGAGCCTCGGGTGTGCACCCCCATCTCCGCATTGTGCCCCTGCTGTTCTGGCATTCACCCTGATGTGCAAGTCAGGGCACCCCTCAGGACCATCCCATGTATAAAGCACTGGTGGTTCCCTAAAAGGTGCCCTTTGCCTCAGTATACCTGTTGATTACCCTTCCATCTTCTTCACCTGCCCAAACTCCATGCCAATAAGGCAAGCCAACCTCACCACTCCAAAAGCCCAAAATAATCAATTCCCCGCAGTATGAAGTAGGCAAAACGTGAGGGAGCTGAAATCAGAATCCCAGCAAAACATTCCTAAGCCCCAACATGGTGACTGGCAAAACTCACATGGCAGAGAGGGAGGGTGGGTGCAGTGAAAAGTGAAGAGGCCAATTTAGGGGTTTATAAGCCACACTCAGCCCCTTCGTGATTGGCCAAATGGCCTCATGCCATGTCCCCTCCAACCCCTCCTTCACTGGAGATTTACTCCTGCAACGTCTTCTTAAGTGAAGGGGCGGTGGAGGCAAACCCGCCCCCGCCAAAAACGGGAACAATAGTCTGGTCATAACCTCAAGTAGCTGAAGCACAGATAAACACTATTTTGCATTTTGTAATGCTACAAAAATGAACAGTATACCCTTACATTTGTTTTGGGTTCTCAATTATATTCCTGAACTTAATTTGAATTCAGACAGATTAAAAAATGAAGCAGGCCACTAAGAGATATTCAGGGCTTCTTCAAAGCAAAGCAAAGCAGATGCCCTCTGAAGTGGCCTGAAGTGGCAAATGTAATGCCAATATTCAAAAAGGGATCCAGAGGGGATCCCGGAAATTACAGGCCAGTTAGCTTAACTTCTGTCCCTGGAAAACTGGTAGAAAGTATGATTAAAGCTAGATTAACTAAGCACATAGAAGAACAAGCTTTGCTGAAGCAGAGCCAGCATGGCTTCTGCAAGGGAAAGTCCTGTCTCAGTAACCTATTAGAATACTTTGAGAGTGTCAACAAGCATATAGATAGAGGTGATCCAGTGGGCATAGTGTACTTAGACTTTCAAAAAGCTTTTGACAAGGTACCTCACCAAAGACTTCTGAGGAAGCTTAGCAGTCATGGAGTAAGAGGAGAGGTCCTCTCGTGGATAAGGAATTGGTTAAGAAGCAGAAAGCAGAGAGTAGGAATAAACGGACAGTTCTCCCAGAGCTTGGAAAAGTTACTTTTTTGAACTACAACCCCCATCAGCCCCAGCCAGCATGGCCACTGGATTGGGCTGATGGGAGTTGTAGTTCAAAAAAGTAACTTTTCCAAGCTCTGATAATGGAGGGCTGTAGAAAGTGGAGTCCCTCAAGGATTAGTATTGGAACCTGTACTTTTCAACTTGTTCATTAATGACCTAGAATTAGGAGTGAGCAGTGAAGTGGCCAAGTTTGCTGACGACACTAAATTGTTCAGGGTTGTTAAAACAAAAAAGGATTGCGAAGAGCTCCAAAAAGACCTCTCCAAACTGAGTGAATGGGCAGAAAAATGGCAAATGCAATTCAATATAAACAAGTGTAAAATTATGCATATTGGAGCAAAACATCTGAATTTCACATACACGCTCATGGGGTCTGAACTGGCGGTGACTGACCAGGAGAGAGACCTCGGGGTTGTAGTGGACAGCACGATGAAAATGTCAACCCAGTGTGTGGCAGCTGTGAAAAAGGCAAATTCCATGCTAGGGATAATTAGGAAAAGTATTGAAAATAAAACAGCCGATATCATATTGCCGTTGTATAAATCTATGGTGCGGCCGCATTTGCAATACTGTATACAGTTCTGGTCGCCTCATCTCAAAAAGGATATTATAGAGTTGGAAAAGGTTCAGAAGAGGGCAACCAGAATGATCAAGGGGATGGAGCGACTCCCTTACGAGAAAAGGCTGCAGCATTTGGGGCTTTTTAGTTTAGAGAAAAGGCGGGTCAGAGGAGACATGATAGAAGTGTATAAAATTATGCATGGCATTGAGGAAGTGGATAGAGAAAAGTTCTTTTCCCTCTCTCATAATACTAGAACTCGTGGACATTCAAAGAAGCTGAATGTTGGAAGATTCAGGACAGACAAAAGGAAGTACTTCTTTACTCAGCGCATAGTTAAACTATGGAATTTGCTCCCACAAGATGCAGTAATGGCCACCAGCTTGGATGGCTTTAAAAGAAGATTAGACAAATTCATGGAGGACAGGGCTATCAATGGCTACTAGCCATGATGGCTGTGCTCTGCCACCCTAGTCAGAGGCAGCATGCATCTGAAAACCAGTTGCCGGAAGCCTCAGGAGGGGAGAGTGTTCTTGCACTCGGGTCCTGCTTGCGGGCTTCCCCCAAGCACCTGGTTGGCCACTGTGAGAACAGGATGCTGGACTAGATGGGCCACTGGCCTGATCCAGCAAGCTCTTTTTTGGGTCCAATTCAGAGGGACTCAGAGACACAGACAGTCTCTCTATAGGAACAGATACATTTTCATCCAAGCATTCTGTTTAAAGAAAACTTCAGGTATGTGGGAAGGAGAGGAGATCGTGTAGTTTTGTGACTGACAGCTCTAGTCTCCAAACAGGGCTCTTCTTTTTACTTTCAATCATAGAATTTTTGGAAGGAATGCAAAAACAGCTGTTATCAGCTGTTGTCAATTCACCACACACAAAAAGGTTGAAATTGTTTTTCATTAATCAGGGCCAGCCAGGTCCAAAGGGCGGCCAGGTCGGGCCCTGGCTGAGGGCCCCTGTGGCCCAGAGGTCCCCCTGAAGGGCCCCACATTAGAGTGGGAGAGTAGCACTCCCCTTCCATGATCTACAGAAGGGTCCTTGCCCCTTAGCACAAAGACAGAGCTTCCAGGCCACCCACCTGTTCACTCGCTCCACCTACCTCTCTCCTGTATTCTGCTACTGCGTGTGCTGCACACACTGTGCGCACAGGGCTACCATCAACCAAGATGGCAGTGGAGGCTTCTTTAAGGGGCTGATGTCCCCACCACCATCTTGGTTGATGGCAGGCATGTGCACGCAAGTAGTGTACTGTGTGTGCATGCCATTCATCAAGATGGCGGCGGGGGCGTCAGCCCATTAGAGAAGCCTCTGCTGCCATCTTGGTTGATGGCAGCCCTGTGCACACAATGCAAGCAACAGCACAACACAGGAGAGAGGTAGGTGGAACAGGCAGGAGCTGCATGCCTGGGGCAGGCTGGGGCTGGCCCTGTCATTCATCATAACTCCCTAAACCCTTCAGCTATCCATCTGAATTTTTTGTAGGTTGCTTACCTAGGGGCAGCTCTATCATGTAGGGTTGCCAGATCTCCGGTTTTCAGCTGGAGACTCCGGCATCTGAGGGCCCTCTCCAGCCTAATCACCCTCAAATACCTGGATCTCTGGCTTTCCAGGCTCCCACCAAGCCATGAATGTGTGATTCATGCATACGACAAAGGCTCTGGCCACCCTTTCCCAGAAGAGCCATCCTAATACTCTCTGCTTGCTGGGAAGGGGTCTGGGCAGGCCGCTGTCTCCCCTTTCTCCTTCCTGCCCACCTGTTTGTTCGCTCGCTCACTCAGGCAGGCAGGGCACTTGAAGCCTCCTCCTCTTGCTCCTCCCAGGCTTCACATGACCAATTTTCCTCCCTCTCTCCTAGGCTGGGCTTGAGGCTGACAGAATTGAGGAGAGAAGGAGGCAGGAGAAGGGTGCATCATGGCAGCACATCTGAACTCCGGCCTGATCAATCTGATGGTGCTGAGGGAGGCCGGCCGCAAGGAGCTGCACGAATTCCTCGACAAGTGTGCCGGCTCCAAGGTGAGTCCAGGGCTCCAGGTGGGCGGGAAGGCTGGAGCCCACCCCCTTCCCCTCAGAGGCAGAGAGTGATGGCTGCTGTCACTGGATCCTCCTGCCCGGTTGAGGGTGCCACTCTGTGCACACTTCCCTGGGAGTGAGCGCCCCACTGAATGCAGTGGCCTTACTCCTGAGTAAACACAGAGCCTTGCTCTCGTCCAGCCTTCCTTCTCCTTAGCCACCATTTCTGCTTCTCTTTTCCCCTCAGAGAAAGTCCCCACATTTCTTCTATCTTTTCCCTCTCCCCTAATATCTTAGTCCTTTCGGCGAAAGGGATCTCTTTCCTTGGGTCCCCAATAAATGGGGGAAGAGAGCGAGTTTCCCATAGAGCTCTGGGATCTCCCCCCCTTCTCCTTCTTCTTCTTGGTGATCACTCATGACTGAGTAAGATTGTCTTCCAAAATATAGTCTTTAACAATGGTTCCTCTGAATCTGTATCCACCGCTGATGTACCAGTCCATGACTAGGGGCTTCTGGATTTTACAGTTCTGCCCCATCGCCATTTGTTGATCACCATGGGACTTTTGTTATGGAAGATGCCTGCATGTGAATTTGTTTTATGTGGGGAGATCGGCGCACCATGATCAACACACAATCTTGACAGAAAAAGGCTTTGATCCAATGGCATGGGTACCACAACGATTGGAAGTCCTTTATCTGCTGCAGCCTTCATCCGCCTTCACAGCCATTGTAACATACACATTGTTATCCTCCACCTGTTCTGCCGTTGAGGATTTTCTTGGATCGTTCTTTGTCTGGTTTCTCTCCCTTGACCTTACCGCCATGGGTAACCCTGCTGGGAGTACATGACTCCCGACAGCATGCCCACCAAAAACCCTTCAAGGTCTTTATTTCATAAGTAAGGATGCCTTGCACATATTTATTTAGAAATGCGTCTTGCAGGGTACTATAGATTACTATTCACTAGGGCAGGGCCCCCGATCCTTTTTGGCCCAGGGTGGAGGCATTTGTAAATCTAAGAAACTGCTGTGGGTACCACAAAATGCCCATTTTTGCAGAAGAGGCAACTGTTGATGCTCAGATACCACCTCTCCCCACAACAACAAGTGACAAAACACCCACATGAATCAAAGAACAAAATAGATTAAAATACAGTCAACACCTCTGCCTGCAAATAGACAACCATCACCCCCCCAAAAAATAATAATTTAAAATAAAAATTAAACATTGAGAGGAAGAAGGGCTACAGCGGGTGTTCACGGGCTCTGTGGTGGCCACCAGTGCCATGTTGGGGACCCTAGCCCTAGGAAGTATGCTTAGGACTGCAATCTTGGACTCATTTTCCTGAAAGTAAGCTCTATATTGAATTACGCCACTTCTGAGTCACTGCAAACAAGTCCTGTGCCACTGCCTAGACCAGCTTGGACATGTGGGGACCACCAGGGCTGATACTGGTTGCCTTAGCATCCTTCCTATTTTTAAAATGTTCTCTAGTCAGGGGGCATCTATCCAGGAAAATGCATGGTTATTGCTTTTAACTTTAAAAATAGATTAGACTTTTCTGCAACAAAATGGTGCTTTTCCCCAAGTAAATGTGTTTAGCATTAGGGCAGGAGAAGTAACCCCCATTTTACTCTAGTCGTTAGCACCATAATTTGAGCGAGATTAAAATGCAAGGCTGCACATGCTCAGAGTATTTCTTGTTTGTTTTTTGATCTAGCATGTCAGGAATATAGACGCAGGTTTAAGCATGGGATGGCAATGGAGAATAAAATAATAATAAATAAAATTTTATTTAATTAGTCGCCCATCTGTCCGCCTAAGCGGACACTCTGGGCGACGTACACAATATAAATACAATATAAAAACATATACATACAGCAAGTTACAATATTAACAGCAATTCATCTAACCATCCTTCAGTAATACAATGTAAAGACCTAACCCACCCCTGAAATCCCATAGGGCTGCCTGAACAGCCAGGTCTTTAAAGCTTGGCGAAAAGCCATCAGGGAGGAGGCGTGACGAAGGTCAAAAGGAAGCAAGTTCCAGAGGGTGGGAGCCACGATCGAAAAGGCCCTCTCTCTGGTCTGCACCAGTTTAGCTGTTTTCACCGGTGGGACCGAGAGAAGGTCTTGTGAGGCTGATCTTGGTTGGTGGCATATTTGGTGATACTGGAGGCGTTCCTTCAGATAGACTGGGCCGGAACCGTATAGGGTTTTAAAGGTTATTACCAACACCTTGAATTGGGCCCGGTACACAACTGGCAAGAAAGATGTTAATTGTGTGCTTTAAACTGAAGTGATATACAAGATCACCTGAAGCCCCCCCCCACCAGCTGCTGCCCTAGTAAAACCATTAAGCCCAGGGTCTAAAATTACCTAGCCGCACTGCTATTCCTGCGAGTAAGTCCTAGTGGGAGGTGGGATTTATTTCCGAATAAGCATGCATAAGATTGCACTTTAAAACAGTAACATACAGACTTGTATACTTGCATCTAGCAGTATAGTGGTCCAGAGTCTGAGGGAATCTTAGACCCTTTACTTTTTTGGTAGCAGGGCCCCTATATCTCCAGCATCCTATGAGCCAATCAGCATGGAAGGTGAGTGTGTTGGCCACTGAGAAGAGTCTTCTAACATGCTTCCTTGTCCTTTCCTGCTGATTGAAGCCAATCAGAGTGAAAGGAGGAGAGTCAGCTACTGAGAAGACTATTCCGGCCACCCTTTCCCAGAGGAGCCATCCTTGCTCTCTGATTGCTGGGAAGGGGTCTGGGCAGGCCGCTGCCTCCCCTCCCTCCTTCCTGCCTGCCTGTTTGTTCCCTCGCGTAAGTGCGCTCACTCACTCAGCAACCAGCCACCACCACTGCATCCCTCCCTCCCTGGTACCGCCTCGCCCTGCCCCCTCTTCCTGATCAGCACCTGAGACAAACTTTAGTCAGGGAGTTTTCTCTCTGCCCAAAGCTCAAACCTTTTGGTGAAGCACAGCAGGCAGAAGGATCATGCCCAAAAGGCAGGCTTCTACATGCCTGGATAGACTTGCCTAAACAAATATGATTTTAGCAAGTGCTGAAAAGAGGTGTCTGCCTAATGTCAATAGGCAAGGAGTTCCAAAGCGTAGGTGCTGCCACATTACAGGACTGATTTCTTACAAGAGCAGAACAAGTACTATGTGGCACCCATTACATGGAAAGCACACCTTGAACTTGGCCTGGTAACAAATCAGCAACCAATGCAGATTTCAGGGCAGAGGTATTATGTGCTGATAGGATCTCACTCATGTCAGAAATCATGCCACAGCATTCTGCATTAACTGACTGGATGCCAGGATTTTTTTAGTTTTGGTTTTTGGGTTTGAATCCTGACTGGTTGTGGGATGCTGAGTTGTCTGCCTTACTCATAGGAATCTTGTTGTGGTTGGCATGGTATTGCATTTAGGAAAGCATCACTGTATTTTGTTTTTCATTTTCTGTTTCATTTCATTTACCTTTAACCTCAGTCCCTTACATCCATAGAAGCAACAACAGTGGTTCCATGCCCTCAGCTCAACCTCCTTAAACCCATTGATGATGCACCTTGTTGGTTGCATGGCAGTTTGTTTCTTGCCCAATAGTGGTAAAAGAGAATTCACATATTTGGAAGTATGGCTGCAATTGGTATTCCCAAGCTGCTGCCTGTAAAGGTAGACCAAACCATGTGTGTTTTCTCTCTGTCAAATATTACTCACTGGAATTGGGTTGGCTGTCAAAGTGAGTTTATAGCAGCCCACAGGGTAGACAGACAGGGTAGATAATCTTCTTACTCTTACTCATTTCTCAGACCTCTTTCTGAAGTGAAGGGTCAAATCTGTAAAGAAGTTTGGAGCAGCCACATTAAAAGGCAGGGCATTCCAGGCAGGGGGTTGCCAACCCTGCTTGGATATGAATATCTTTGCAGAGGATCCCTAGTCAAGCTTTACCAACAGCACAATCCAAACTATATCTACTCAGAAGTAAGTCCTGTTGAGTTCTGTCGGGCTTAGTCCCTTAGTATGTGTGTTTAGAATTGCAGCCTTCAGGAGCATCCATCTTTACTCCCAAATGCTCCCATCTAACATCTCTGCAACACTAGGCTCCTTTCTTCCTACAATGGCCTTCTGGTGACTGGCCTGGTCTGAAGGCACTTAAACCCTTCTTGCCGAAAGCAAGTAGGCTAGATTAAATGTTTCCTACCCAGGCTCCATCTTTTAGCCAAGATTTCTATCTTAATTTCCAATCAGATAATTTTTTTAATTGTATGCTCCAAGCAACTGTGATTGATGCTTAATGTATCATGCTTAATGACATCACTAGGGCCCGCCCCTGTGATGTCATGAAGGCCCACCCCTGAAATCTCAGGTTTTGGGATGCTTCTGACCTGGCAACCCTACTATCATGTAAGCCATTTTCATACAAATTTCCCCCTCAAAAAAATATGTGGAGGAGTGAATCCTTAAAGGCTCATCCTTCACAGAAAACAGTGGAATTCCAACGAAATCCTTCCCAGCACATACCTCTGAAAGTAATACAATGAAATTGAACTTTGTGACCTTCCTCATAATTATTTAAATGTATGTTTCCTTAGAGACATAAAAGAAACCTTCAATACGTTGCAGTATTATTTATCCAGACGTTTGGGACAATTGTTAGAAAGCTATTAGTTATACTGTAAACAAAGAAAAAAGCTTATTGAAGACTATTACATGCAAAGGCAATTTCAATTAAAGGAATGTGCAACCAATCAATAGCAGCTATGCTTTAAACTGTTTCACTCTCAAGACCTATTTGTGTTTTCAAGAACGGTAAGGCCTCTTTCCCACATCACAAATAGTTTAACCTCTAGCTGGAAGCAAAACTAATGTTATGGAGACAGAATCTCCTTACCTACTGACAAACATAGACCTTTTGTCTATATTGGTCATTGGCAGCAGTTCTTGAAAAGTTGCCAGAGCCGAACAACATAAAAGGTTTGTGAGCACCTAAGAGCAAATGTTTTTAGATATTCTGTAATGAGTCCAGTCCATCTTCATGTTGAGCTAGTATGTTGCAAACACAGGAAGTTGATTTACAGGTCAGACTGTTTGTCTACCTAGGTCAGTATGGTCGACTTTGACTGGCAGTACCTTTCCAGGGCCTCAAACAAATGTCTTTCACATCACCTGCTACCTGAACCTTTAACTGCAAATGGCAGGGTTTGAACCTGGGACTTTTGGCACACAAATCATGTGCTTTACCATTGATCTATGGCCTCTCTTCTAATTCAAGAAATTCACATGCATTATCTCAGTAATTCTTACAAAAGACCTATAAGATACATCAATATTGCTGTTGCAAGTAAAAAGCTAAGGGTAAAAGAGAGCCACTTAATAGTGGGTTCATGAGAGAAATGTAAGGTATGAACCAGGGAATTCCTGGTTCATGCCTCAACTTTTAATCACAGGTTCTCCGTATATTTCTGTGTGTTTTATGATGGGCAGATGGAAAAGATATAAACTGAAAGTAAAATAGGTATGTCATTTTTTCTTAATTTGGAAATAGATTCACTTTATTTGATAGATTCACTTTATTTGAAATGTCACTGCCCATGCTGAAACCCTGCTTTAAAAAGATGGAAGAGTAGTGTTAAAGGCGTATATGTATGTGAAGACTGTGTTGTTCTTCCATGCTTTTGAGAAAAGTCAGGCTGACAAAAGATGAAAGAACTATAGGGAAAATACAGAATGACAATGTTTGAATGACAATGTTGTGTAGATACTCCATAAAAAGTGAGTGAACAAAGCATGGCAATTCCACACTAACTATTTATTTATTTATTTGGTTACATTTATATACCGCCCTTAGCAAATAGCTCTCAGGGCGGTAAACAGCATAGGATAAAATACATACATGGCAATAATAAAATCACAAAAACATATATGACATAAAAACAAATACAGTTAAACAGAAAATAAAAATAAAGACTTAGTATACAAGATTAAAAAGCTAAAAAGATTAGAGTGATTAAAATGCCTGGGAGCATAAAAAGGTCTTTACCTGGCGCCGAAAAGATAATAGTGTAGGCGCCAGGCGTACCTCTTCGGGGAGGCTATTCCACAACTATGGAAACATAAGTACCACAGATTTTGTCCCCTTTTCTGTTTCAACATGCTGCCCTGGGAGGAAGAGAGGGATATAAATTTAATAAATAAATAAACATATAAAACAAGACATGCTAATAATGACAGACAATTTTCGCATATATATGCAGCCATTTCCTGCCCTAAGGACTGAAAATGCATGTAGAAAAATATTCATATGTATTGGCAATCATGAGCACAAATCACTGGTGTATGTAATGTTAAAGAGAGCAAAAATCCAGACAATGCATGATAGGTAGGAAGGCAATTTTCTATTCTTGGTGGCCTATTCACTCAATCTGTTTGCCATGCACAACTTTGGTGTGTGCAGAAAAATAACAGCCTGCATGAAGTCCCCTGAGTGTTCTCAATTCTATCGTGAGTTTGCATCCAAAATACTTCCTGTATTCATTTCATCATTTTTAGGGATATAGGTAAAATACTACACCATGCAAAGAATAAGTACCAGTACAGTAGTTCAGTTTCATTTTGAGACCTTATATGAAAGCTGATAAATGGCAGGTAGAAAACTGGAAAAATCAAATACACAGTTCCTATAATTTCACCAGAGAGAAATTCAAGGTGAACGTTGTTTTTTCATTCAAAGCAACTGCTGTGGAAAGTTTCAGGGGAGTCCAAATAATTCCATTAAGTTTTATTAAATGTATAAAACCCAAAGCAAAAGAAAAGCTTGTCAGGGACTGGTCAAGGGACATTATGAAAAAAGTGCACAGAAACCCTATCAAAAGGTAGGAGAAGAGAAACCAAGCAAATGTTAGCTTTAAAGCAAGCATTTTTCCATAGCAGGAATGGGGAACCTGCAACCCTGTTGTTGGACTCCTTCTCCCAGTATGGCCAATGATTAGGGATCACAGGAATCGTAGTCCAACAACATCTGAGGACTGCAGGTTTCCCACCCCATTTTATAACTTAATGCAGCATTCCACAACTTGATTCCATCCAGATGTTTTGGACTACAACTTCCATAAGTCCCATAGCCAATGGTCAAGAATGATTGTAGTCCAATTATGCCACCTTACCTGTTGTGACACTTTGCACAGCAATTATTTTTAGAAGGCTATGGGGGCATGATTTGGCTATAATTGGGAGGAGTCAGGGGTAGCACTTGTGGATTTCATTAAGTCCCCTCCTTTTATTCCATAATTGGAGCACCACTTTCCCCCAAAAAATTCATTTAAAAGCAGCACTAGTTAACGTTTGATGTTAAACACCAGCACGTGTTCAGCTGCAAGATTGCTAAAGGGAACTGAGTGCTATATTATGCCATGTGGCTATATTATGCTAGTACTTTTGTCATCTTCACTACCCCCTAAACCATTTCTGGGCTCTCACCATAGTACTGGTGTTGACCATTACTAGCATTAAGGCTCTTCATGTCTTGGAACCTCAGTATCTGAAGGATCACCTCTTTCTATATATATATATACCTAAGACACTGAGATTTTTATCTGAGACCTTCTAGTGGCAGGTTTTGCAAGGCCAGTATTTTATTTTGTATAGCTGTGTTGTTAAGATTTATTGGTTTCTTGTTATATTTGGTTTTAGTGTTTTTTGTTATTGTAAGTAGGCTTAGATTGCTTTTGCGAGAAAAGTGACTAATTAATAATTATGACAATTGTTTCTCCCAAGGTTCTTTTCAGTAGTTGTACCCCAGGTGTGGACTGTTCTCTACAGAGAGGTCCAAATAGTACTTACTGTTATATCTTTTTGGCAAGACAAAGACTTCTTTCCCAATCTTTAGATCATGTTGTAGCTTTGTTATAGCTTTACTGGTGTTTATTATTTGTTCTGTTTTCTTGGATTTGCTCCTGTTCTTATCTGATGTTATTTTGATGCTGCATTTTATCTGGTTGTATGTTTATTGTATTGTATATTTTTAAATTGTTATTTTATTTTGTGAGCTGCCCAGACAACCTCTGATGCATGTGTAGACCAGCTATGTGGTTTCTGTATTTTGAAGTTTACCATAAAAGCCCAGGAACTTGTTACGCAACTAGTGATGTGTATGTAGGCTGCTGTATTGTAACCGTTCCTGTATGAAATCCTGTCAGTAAAAGACTCTTAACAATTAACGGCCTGTGTGTGGGTATCTTTCAACTTGCTCTATTCTGCTGGGCACACGCAATCGATACACCGCTGCTGTCGTGTCCAGGACTGGACTCAGTAACCAGACCAGGTTGTGAAAGCAATTCAGTCTTTATTAGAGTAATATCCAAACAGAGGCTGCGCCTTCTCATGAAGGAACACAATACACGTGTCCAGCGACATGCAAGAGAGTTGACAGAACAAGGAATTCCTGCCCCCCTTATCCTTATAAAGGGGGCTTTCTGGCACGAATTCTCTCACTCCGCCTTAGAGTGCTCTCTTCCCCACCGCTCCTCTTTGCTCATTTTTGTTTTCTCTGGGTTTTTGGTGAAGGTGGAGGCTCTGCCCCCTCCCCTTCTGATGATGTTACCTCTGGTATTGGAGACAGAGGGGGGTGAACGTCATGCCCATCGGGCGGACTTTTCTCTGGCTGTTGAGGGAGTTGAATCCCCCCTCCTTCTTGTTCTAACTGCTCTGACTCGAGAAGGGGGGCTGGCATGAGAAATTCCTGAGAGGAGTCTGTAGCTATGTCTGATGGAGTTCCAAGGCCACGGCTGCTGGGCAACACTATCTCTGAGAGTTCTCCCTCCCCCTCTTCACACAACTCTGGGGAAATGATCTCCTCCTCATCCTCTGAAGTGCCAGGGCCCCAATCCTGCATCCTGACATCATCCCCTCTCCCATGCTGTGCCCCCCCCACTTGTCGGCTTAGGGCGATGGGGACACCGTTGATGAAATTCTTTCACTAAATCTGGGGCATGCACATCCCTCTCATTTTCCCAAGATCTGTCAGCTGGCCCATACCCCTTCCAGTGAATTAAGTACTGTAATTGATTGCGTCTCCTTCTGGAATCAAGAATCTGTTCCACTTCAAACTCTGGTTGCCCATTTACTAGAATGGGTGGTCCCGGGACTTCCGCTGGTCGTAAATCCCAGGGAGGGGCTACTTTCGTTAGCAAGGAGCGGTGAAACACAGGATGTATTTTGAAGGTAGCTGGCAACTTCAGTCTATAAGCCATGGGATTGATTTGTGCCTCTACTTGGAAAGGCCCCAATCTCTTATCCTGCAGCTTTCTACACTTGCCCGGCATCTGGAGGAAGCGAGTGGACAACCACACCTGGTCTCCTGGTTGGATGGAGGCCCCCTCCCTTCGGTGTTGATCAGCAATTCGTTTGTATTCCAGTTTAGCATTGTTTAGTTGCTGTTTAAGCACCTGCTGCACGGCCTGTAATAACTGCAGAAATTCCCCTGCTGCTGGCACAAGCCTACTTGCTGCACTACTAGGGAAGGCTTTGGGATGGAACCCATAATTAGCAAAGAAGGGTGTCTGCCCAGTGCTGGTATGCATGGAATTATTATAGGCGAACTCTGCAAAATGCAAATAGGAAACCCAGTCATTCTGTTGATAAGAAACATAACAACGTAAATACCTCTCTAACATGGCATTCAGTCTCTCCGTCTGCCCGTCCGTCTGGGGATGATGAGCAGAAGAAAGTTTTAGCTCCGTCTGCAACTGCTTCCAAACTGCTCTCCAAAACTTAGCTGTGAACTGGGTTCCCCGATCTGAGACTAAGCTGTTTGGCAATCCATGTAACTGGTAAATTTCTTTTATGAACAACTTGGCTGTTTCTTTAGCCTCTAAGGCCATTGGGCAAGGGAGGAAATGTGCCATCTTGGTAAGAGAATCCACTATGACCAATATGGCCATCATGCCTTGTGGCTTCGGCAAATCAGTTATAAAATCCATGGATAAATCCTGCCAGGGTTCATTCGGAGTAGGGAGGGGCTCCAATAGTCCTGCGGGTCTTCCCGTGTCTGTCTTCGCCCGCATACAGACAGCACAGGATTTTACATAGTTCTCAATGTCTCTGCACATTTGAGGCCACCAAAAGTCCTTGGCTACATTCTGTATGGTCTTAAAGATGTCAAAGTCCCCCGCTGTGATAGAGTCATGACATTGACACAGGATCCTGAGTCTTAGGTCCCCCTTCAGCACATATCTGGCGGCTTTAAACCACAACAGCCCATCTTTCCAATGGAAGTTTACCTCTGGGCCCTGGCTCTGTTCCATCTCCTGGAGATACTGTTGCATGCATGGATCCTCCTTTTGTGCCTTTCTGAGCTCCTCTTCCCAAGAAGGTTGACACGATCCCAACATCAGCTTCTCTGGCGGAACAACATACTGGGCTTGGTTGTCAATTTCACCTTCTTTGTATTGTGGTTGCCAATGTGGATAAGGCATCTGCTCTTTGGTTTTTTGCGTGGGCATGGTAAGTAATCTTGAAGTTAAACCTGGTAAAGAACTGTGACCAGCGTATCTGTCTCTGATTCAGTTTCCTGGCCATCTGTAGACTCTCCAGGTTCTTGTGGTCTGAACGCACTTCTATCTGGTGTTGAGCTCCCTCCAGGTATTGTCTCCAGTTCTCAAAAGAATCCTTGATGGCTAGTAGCTCCTTTTCCCACACTGTGTAGTGCCTTTCAGCGTCCCTCAGCTTTCTGGAAAAATAGGCACAGGGGTGTAGGTCCATTCCTTCCTCATTCATCTGCAAGAGAACCCCCCCAATGGCAAAATCCGAAGCATCCGCTTCCACGACAAAACGACGGGTGGGGTCGGCAAAATGCAAGATGGGCTCAGATGAAAACTTTCTCTTCAGCTCTTCGAAGGTGCTTGCAGCTCCCTCTGTCCATTGAAATTTCCCTTTTCCCCTTAAACAGTCAGTGAGGGGGGCTGTTAATTTGGAAAAGCCTGGAATGAACTTTCTGTAGTAGTTGGCAAATCCCAAAAAAAGTTGTACATCCTTTTTAGTGGCTGGTTGCCCCCAATCCAATATACAACTCACTTTTTCTGGGTCCATTTCCACTCCTTCTGCTGAGATGCGATATCCAAGAAAGTCCAAAGACGATAGGTCAAACCCACATTTCTCTAACTTAGCATACAAATGGTTCTCTCTCAGTCTTTCCAACACAGTTTTCACATGCTGATCATGGTCTTCTTGGTTCTTTGAAAACACCAAAATATCATCTAAGTAACAAATCACATACTTATCCAGGAGGTCTCTAAACACTTCGTTCATGAACTTCTGAAACACTCCTGGACTTCCACAAAGGCCGAATGGCATCACCAGATATTCAAATTGACCGTAGGAGGTCAAAAACCCTGTTTTCCATTCATGTCCCTCCGTCATTCTGATCAAATTGTATGCTCCTCTTAAGTCCAGTTTAGTGAAGATCTTTGCAGAGCACAGTCGATCTAACAACTCCGAATTCAGAGGCAGCGGATAGCTGTTGGAAATAGTGATTTGATTTAATGCACGGTAGTCATTACAGGGCCTCAACTCCCCCCTTCTTCTTCACGAACAACAAGGGCGCTCCAGTGGGGGACTGCGAGGGACGTATAAAACCTCGCTTCAGGTTTTTTTCCAGAAATTCTTTCAGGGCCTCTCTCTCTTTCTCTGTGAGAGAGTAGATTCTTCCCGATGGGATGCTGGCCCCCGGTATTAAATCAATGGCACAGTCATAAGGACGGTGGGGGGGTAGCATCTCTGCCTCTTTTTCATCAAACACATCTCTAAATTCCCCATACTTCGAGGGAAGGGTTACTTGCTTGGCTTCCTGCACTGCTCCTGCCAGCGTGCCAGAGGTTTCTTCTGCCTGACAGTTTTCCTGGCAATACTGAGAAGTGAACCACACCACAGCGTCCTTCCACCTTATCTTTGGGTCATGCTTGACTAGCCAGGGCATTCCTAGGATCACATCAAAGTTCGAAAGGTCTGTTACATATAGCAAAATGAACTCTTCGTGCCCCGGGATTTGCAGTTTCAATTCCTCTGTGGCTCGTGTCACCCCCCCTTTCAGGGGCCTCCCGTCTATGGTCTCCACCAGCAAGGGGGTGTCTAGTTTCCATTGGGAAATTCCATAACGCTTTGCTAACTCTGCATCAATGAAATTTGTGGTTGCTCCACTGTCAATCAAGGCTGTGGAGTTAAACATCACTCCTTTCAAAGTTGTAATCCGAATTGGTAATACCAAGACTCCTTTTGAAGGAGGATTGGTCAGCGGAGGCCCTTTGTACAACATAGCCCCCAGTCCACCGGCCTGTGCATGGACTGGGTTTGTTAGTTTCCCGCCGGCTCTGTTTTTCCCCCTTTTAGTCCACAATCTCTAGCCATGTGGCCCGGCTTTGAACAGTAGAAGCATAAACGTTCTTTATGATGCCTCTCCTTTTCTTCTTCCGAAAACTTCGGCCTAGCCCCCCCGTCCTTCGATCGCATTGCCTGATGTTCCCGGGGTTGAAGGGGACTTGCTGCGAGATGCTGAAACTGAGTATCTCTGGATCTCCTGTTTCTTTTCCAGGCGCCTTCCCTCCAACCGATGATTGATCTGTAGGCATAGCCGAATCAGTCCAGGCAAGTCATTTGGGGGGGTCGTTCTAGCCAAGTCATCCAGGACTTCAGAACTCAGTCTACTCCTATACATGAACCTCAAGGCTGCATCATTATAACCAGTTTCCTGGGACAGGATTTTAAAAGCATTAGTGTACTCAGACACAGAGCCTTTCCCTTGTTTCAAGGAGCCCAACTGCCTGGCCACCGTCTCCGCCCTTTGAGGGTCCTGGAACATCTCAGTCATGGCTCGCATAAATTCTCTATATCTTCCCAGAAGGCCATCCTTTCTGACCAGGTACGGAGTCACCCATTTGGCAGCTTCTCCTTCTAAGAGGCTGATCACGAAGGCCACTTTGGCCACATCACTAGGAAACTCTGCATTTCTGATGTCCAAATACAATTCACATTGAGCCACGAAGGTAGAGAGCTGCTCACTCTGTCCCGCATATTTGGTGGCAATCCTATAGGAATCTTCACCACAGCAGCCAGAGGGGCTGCTCGCATCTGATCTACCATGGTTCTCAAGGTCTGATTGTCAGTCTTCAGAGTTCTGACAGCCGCTAACAAGGTTTGAACATCTGCCTGTAGATCCGACACATTAGTCCTCAGCCATCTCACTTCTTCCATTTCAGAAGTGGGATTTGTTCCCCCTGCTCCCTTCTCCATCTTGTCACGTTCAAGCGGTGGGAGCGTTGAGGGTGAAGTAAGTGGTTCTGTCAATCTGTCGTGTCCAGGACTGGACTCAGTAACCAGACCAGGTTGTGAAAGCAATTCAGTCTTTATTAGAGTAATATCCAAACAGAGGCTGTGCCTTCTCATGAAGGAACACAATACACATGTCCAGCGACATGCAAGAGAGTTGACAGAACAAGGAATTCCTGCCCCCCTTATCCTTATAAAGGGGGCTTTCTGGCGCGAATTCTCTCACTCCGCCTTAGAGTGCTCTCTTCCCCACCCCTCCTCTTTGCTCATTTTTGTTTTCTCTGCCTTCTCTTGGAGGCTGGGCCTGGCAACCAAGAGGTCTTCTGTATCTTTAAAAGTTGTGCAGGGGGAAGGGAGACTTCTCTTAAAGATACAGAATCATTCTCAGGCCCTGAGCCAGGCAACCCTAACCCCTGTGCAAATAACAAAGACTGACAACATAATAACAACAACAGCAACAGCAACAGCAATGCTGCCAGTTCCTGTCCTGGATTCCCTTTTTTCAAAAATATAGCAGTCTAATCAGCCCCAGGAAGCTGTGTTTAGCAGTCACCATTTATATTTTCCACAATGCCCTAGACCCACATCAGGCCCATTGTTGAAAATTAAACAATGGCCTCCAGTTGTCCAGTGGATTAAAGTGTTGCTGCTGATGCCCACCACTACCAGATAAGTCTGCATAGGGATGGGCCTACTGATACAGGAGTGGACCCACCAGAAGGCACTTCACTGAAGTCCCCTCAAAGCTGGAGCTGGACTTAATAGTAACAATAGCAACCAGAAAGCCAGACACAATGTAGATTATGGATTCGCAAGCTTCCAATGCAGTAAAAGAGAGCTCATTTTTTAATTAGACCCTATATGTATTTTGCGAAGAACTAAGGGCAAAGAAAAAGATAATGTTGTTTTCAAATACATTGAACCCTCTACACTGTTAGTACTGTTATCTGTAACATCCATGTTTGTGAAAGCTTCTACTTGAATCCAGCCTATTTGAAGATTAATGGTATTTTCTGTTGCAGAGATAGTACATTGCTAGACTAAAGTAAAATATAATGTAAGATTCTAAACTGTAGGCATTAGTGAAAACAGACATTAAAATCCAGGAGGGGGTATCATTTCCTAAATGAGGATAAGAGCTAATCAATCCATGTCCTTCTAAAATCTTATTACAAAGTCTTTTTAAGTGCTTTATGGATAAGAGGTTCAGATAATGCCCAAGCTGTTTAGCAATTGGAAACATACCTCAGGTGATAGTTTTACTAATGGCTTTAGCTGCACACAGTCCAATTGTGGCCATAAAGCTCCCGAACAGCTAAATAACTGTTTATTCGAGAACAGAGAAAATGGGAATCATCCATAGAATGTAAACTTTTCATACTTTTGGTTATAACACGCCAAAGGTCCCAGGGACATCATCACTATCAAAGGAGAGTTCTACAATAGGGCACAGATTTATAAAATTATCACCAGCACAATAGTTATCTTTTTCCTCAATTCAGTGTAGTTTCCCTTTCACAAAACTAATTTAGTTATCATGAAGAGATGGATCTGCCAATTTTGGTTTTCTTGGTTTCTCATTTTTCCAGTCTTAAAATTCTCCTCATTTCTTCATGCATGTATGCATTTGTGATTAATTTATACACTTCTGCAAGCCTTTCTCCTAATATAATGCTATTTTCATTAATATGTTCATTTTTATGCACATTTTCCTCTAATATATGCATTTTTGTATACTTTTTTGGTTGGAGAACTTCACTGCAAAATTCAGAAAAGTGCAAATTTTGAAGGATGGCTGTTTCAGTTCTCATATTGTTTCAGAAAGTGTGAATTGGATAGATTTGGCTTTAAATGCTAACTGAGTTGAATTTATACTCCATTATAGTATTTAATAATTTGTTTTAGTTATTTTCTCATCAAACATTTTATGAGGGGCCTAGCTTCAAGTAAAGTCCTATAATTATGGTTTGAAACACAGGATAAATGCTGCACTCATCTGTACCAAAGTTATATACCTTAGACCTACAATTCCCAGCACCCTTAACAAACTACATTTCCCAAGGTTTTTTGGAAGAAGGCATGTGCTTTAAATGTATGATGAGTACACAGCCTCAGTAGCATTCAGGGGATTTTCCTCCTTTTAACTCCCCCCCCCCAGCTTTCCTTCATATTTTAAACAGTTTTTGCCTCCACTTTCTCACAGTGGCAGCAATCCTTCTTATCTGTCCAGGGCCATCTTACCCCACAATGTATCTGGCAAAAGAAAGAAAGGCACAGGATAAACCTGAAACTGCATGCTAGATGGAGAAGGACCACTGCTACTGTATAATAGGGGAGCAATTGTGATTTGGTGGCAGAATTAGTGAGATTGGTTTTATTTGATCACAGATGACATTTAGATACATAATTTCCATGGTATAACTCTATATTATGTGGTGTATAGTTTTGATGATGTCATCAAGATGGCAAATTCACAAAATCATGAATATCTCTGTAATAGTGGACGGATTTTAATTTATAAGGTCTCGTTTTGTAGGCATTTCACAACACTATAAATCTGATTCCTACAACTTTAACTCAGAAGTCAATAATTTTTATAGATATTTACGTCTTTATAATAACAACCCTATCTCTATACTGGAATTTATTTTTGTGTGTTTGTGGTTAAATTGCATATTTAATACCTAATAGGTAATTATTTAGCAGATAATCAGTTTAACAAGAGATAATGCTATGTTGATAGTAATATGTAATATAATTGCAGTGTTATAAAGTCATTCACTATTGTTTATTGGAACTGTTAGTCATTACTGTAACATAACTATTCACACACTGCATATCCTAATAGGCTTTAGTCAACATGGTCGCCATCATCATCGCCATCATCATCTTCATTATCAGATTCTGAGACGTCCGGTCCAATGTGAGAATCATTATTATATAGGTCATCATTTCCTCCCCATACACGGTACATGGTAGGTTGTTAGCAGGATGGAATGCATCTGATCTTTACACATGAACATCTGATCAACCACAGAATTGAATCTGGTGCAGTTGGCATGGAAGATATCTGTCCATCCTCCATCCATGTTCAATAAGAGATGGAATTGTTGGGCATGCTTGGTCATCTTGGTTCCAAATCATAGCTTGGTAGTTAACCCTCTTGCAAGTATAAAAGCACGTCATGCAGATGGCAATTTTCCCCAATTTGTCTGTTTCCTAGATAACATGGACCAACATAACTCCACAAGAGTAGTTTTCCTGGTGCTTGGCTGACAGACCTGGCAAACGAATGCTTCCCATTTATCAAGTTTGGGATTGTGTCTTGTGTTCCTAGTGAGTTTAAAGCAACAAGGGTGTCCTCAGTTACTGTAGTGAATACTTTCCAGTATGCAATTTTACCTTTCCCTGACAAAGTACTTGTACAATTAGATCCAGACAAGCTGTGAAATGCAGGAAAGGCAGAAGCCTTCAAAGAGCCTAGTGAATGAACTATATTCACAAGTGATATAACTTTTTTGAAGAAGGAGTAAAATAAGACTCAGGATGAAGTCTTGAGTATCTTCGTACAGCAAGAACAAAATATTAGTGTCCTGTGCAAATCTATAAAGTTATTTAGCTCCTTTTTCTGTGGCATTGATGGCATGTAGAATTATCTTGGTATCTACTTTTCCTGGGTACTACTAATAAACTCCAAAGAACAATGTGAGGCAGCCATGTCTATACGCTATGCAGCTACAAAGTCCTTTCTAGTCATTTTTGCATGCTGAAGCATCTTATGAGCTAGGTATGCAGTTAACTCATCTTTGGTGCTAATATGTGAAAGTAGCTTCTTCATAGTAACATTCATGTTCATTCTGTCCATGATTTTGTACTGGGTGGGTGATATCCCCTGGAGTCTCTTTTGTCATGTCATACTCTTAATAGAATTGTTTTTATATGTGTCACACACAAGGTATATTTCATCATGTTCCCAATACTTGCTCTGATTTTTATGAATACATCAGCCAGATCTTTACAGGTTTGAATATATTTTGATTTCTCTACAGCTTGTACCTCTGCCATACCATCAATAATTGCAACAGAAAAGATGCTTTCAGATGTGATGCTAACTGTTTTAGATGTTTTGCTGATTGTGCTAGTACTTTAAGTTGGTAGTGGAAGTGACTTCAAAATTTCAATTACTTTGCTTTTTTGCTGACATGGATGCATAGTTCCATTGGTATTAAACAGTGATTGTGGTACAGCAGAGAATTCTCAGTGTCCCAATGTCTTACGTAAATCAACTTGGCGCTATGATCTAGTTACAATCAGTAGTTGGGCAAATAGTGATCTGTCTGTACTTAACTCTTTAATAACACCGGCCACATTCATTTTAATTTTCTTCTTGGCACTGAAACACAGATGTAATTTGTTCTTGTTTATGAGATCCCACATATTCATGGTACTAGTTTCTGAGATGATTCTCTGTGTTTTGAAATCTTCATACAATCTAGTACTGAGAACAAGCAATCGCCTAACATCCTTTGCAATTTTTTCACTTAAACCTGCCTTGGTTGCAATGTTAATGAGTTCAAGCCTGTCTTATGAAAATGGATTTCCAATCAGTTTCAGTTTAATACACAGTTTATTTATTGCCGTATCTTGTTTAGTGATGGCTTCTTTTGAGTTCTGATTATGCTTGTGCAATGTTGCTGGCCCTAATAGTATCCCTGCCATGCCTGACATCTCTTCAGATATTTGGTCAAGTATTGGTGCTGTTAAAAAATAATGGGCCAGGGCCTTAGAATGCTGTGTAATACCTACCAAGCTTCCTGCAACCTTCAAAGTTCCATTCTGGTGTTCAAGTATTTCATCAGCTCCAAGGGCACAGAACGGAACTGCAGTTTTCCTAAACACCCAGTTAACTTTTCCAAACTCCTTCCATATTTCAGGATCAGACTCTTTCAAAGCACATACTTCAGTGAGGTAGTATGCTATGATCCCAGAGTAATTGTGTAGATCTAATGCAAAGAAATACCCAGTGATTGCTTTTAGAGATAAAGTGTGCACAACATTCCCGTCACAATTCCTAATAGACTTAATTACTTGCAACAAACACTTCACCATTGCCATGTACTCTCACATCATTTTAAATGTTGGGTTTGATTGTCCTTGGTTCTTATCCAATTCTCTTATTTGTCCAGAGATATTGCATTTCTCTATAGTGGTTAACAGTGATAAATATGACAATACTGTATTGTTGTGTGCCACTCCAATCTCTGAGTGGTGAGAGATCACCAGAGCTTCCCCAGGGCTTGGTTTCCTTGGAAAGACTGTGGTGTCAGCAAAGACTGTGGTGTCTTTATGAAATATGGTTTGTTTATTTACACACATTCCAACCGGAGCTTAAGATGGAGGGATTCAAAGCATCCGCAGTCCAATAGATCTTGCTTTTCCATCAGGCTTACAGGAAGCATCCTAAAGCTATGGTACAGGGAGCCAGCCTCTCTGCATGTCTCTAGTTCCCAGTCTTTTCTCAGACTCAACTGAAAATACAAGCCTCTCTTTTGGCCTGAAGAGTTTCAATAACAATAGGATCTCCCTGGCCCATTCACCTGCTAGTGGGCACTCGACAGACCCATAGACCACCTGTCATTAGCCTTGCTGGAGGGGGGTGGACTGACGAGAATGAAGCGGAGGAGGAAGACTTAGATGTTCGAGGCTGTGAAGGGCCAAGTGGGGAGTGGGACTCAGAAGGTGCCCCAGCTCTGGATTTTGACAGTTCAACCCCAGCAGCTCCAGATACCCCTGTGGAGAGTCAACCTGACCAGCTGGTTGTTTCCCAGCCTGATGCTTTCCCTCTCCCTGCATGCATGTTGCCAACAGGCAGCCCTTTGATGGTGTCCAACTTGATGGCATCATCAATATTATGCTTCACACACCAGTTACACTATGGAAATTAATGTTATTCTGTCGCTCTCTGGTTTATATTTAAACTGAGACCTTATAAATTAAAACCCATCCTCTATTTACAGAAATATTCATGATTTTGTGACTTTTGATGTCAGCCATCTTGATGATATCATCAAAACTATATGCAGAGATGAAGGAACAAGGAAATGTAAACCCAACCTACGGAAGTGAATAGCAACACAAAACTGGATTTGTGTATCTGGGCCTAAAATTGCTGATACCAAAGTTAATAAAATAAATACAGGTGTCCAACTTTTAAACTCAATTAATATGTGTAGATTAGACAGACAGACAGACAGACAGACAGACAGATTATACAGCTACAAGAGTGGCTGTATACTATAGCCAGTATGGATTTTTCACATTCCGCAATGTTAAATTGAAAATACCCCCGCATTCCATTCTGATGCTTCCCATAAACTCATTTCAAAACAAAACCTTACAAAACTTATAGTCCTGACACTCTTGCTTAACAACCCTGTAAATTTTCAGGGTGATACACAAAACAGTCAGCAGAATCGAGAGTTCAAATTCTAAAAAGAGAGGAAAAAAAACCAGAGCCCTTTTGGACTTTTTTTCTCAGAGTTCTCATAATCTGTTGAAATTCATTAAAAATCAGCCATATTCACAGAGTACCTGTAATCCTAATACTGACCTTGCCCCACAATCTGACCTTCATCTTCTGCAGTTTAAAAGTTAAAAAAATGCCTGGCTAATTTTTAATTAATTTAAGAAATTGTGGCTGGCACCCTTTGTTAATGTAGAGCACGCTCAGTAAGAACCAACGGTGAGAGTTCTAAAAGCCAGACTCACAGCTGCTGGGCTTGCCTTATCAAGGCACCACACCCACACCAGACTTTGATTTTACGTGAGACAGTCATGACTTCCCTCAGAGAATCCTGGGAAGTGTAGTTTGTGAAGGCTGCTGAGATGAGGCTTCTGTTCCACTGAGAGAGCTCCAGAGGCCAGACTGCTTTAATAGTCAGCCACTCTGATTGAAAGTCTGTGAGGGGAACAAGGAATCTCCTAGCAACTCTCAGCACCCTTCACTAACTACACTTCCCGGAATTCTTTGGGAGAAGCCATGACTGTCCAAAGTGAAATAAAGGCCTGGTGTGGATGTGGCCAGGACAGCTTTGGTTTAAATTTGGGTGGGAGGCTACATGTGCCTGCTGTAGAATAAAAAGGTGGGGGAAATGCTGAAAAGCAATGATACTGTTCACAATGTTTTCCTTCTGGATATGAAAGGAGCTTCCCCTCTGCCCAGTGCCCACCCACCCAATCTCCTTTCCCTCCCCTTCCTGCCCCTCCCCCAGGTCAGTGTTGGACTATGACCTGGGAGACCAGGGTTTGAATCCCCACACAGCCATGAAGCGCGCTGGGTGACCTTGGGCCAGTCACTGCCTCTCAGCCTCAGAGGAAGGCAATGGTAAAACCAACTCTGAATACTGTTTACCATGAAAACCCTATTCATAGAGTCAACATAAGTTGGGATCGACTTGAAAGCAGTCCATTTCCATTTTCAAACATGATTGCACAGAAATAAATCCCATTGAACTCAAAAAGTATGCAAATGATCAAACCCACCCTCACTTCTCCTCCCTCCTATCCCCTCCCTCTTCCCTCTTCCCTCCCCCTTCCTTTGCCCCTCCCTCCCCATCCCCATCCCCTTCCAATACCCTCCTTCCCCCTCCTCCCCCTCCCCTTCCTCCTCCCTGTGGTCAGTTTTTCCTATCTTAAGCATGATTGCACAAAAGTAAATACCAGTGAACTCTATAAGCATGCAAATTATCGATCCTGCCCTCCCTTCCTCTTTCCTTTGCCCCACCAATCCACTCCTTCCCCTTTCTCTTCCCCCTCTTCCTCCATGGTCAGTTTTTCCTATCCTAACCATGATTGCATAGGAATAAATCCCATTGAACTCTATAAGCATGCAAATGATCAGACCTGCTTTCCCCCTCCTTCCCCTTTCCTCTCCCTTCCTCCTCCCCTCTTCCTTCTTCCTCCTCCTCTGCCCACTCCAGCCCTCCCTCCCTCCCTCCCCCCTGGTCAGTTTTACTTATCCTAAGCATGATTGCACAGGAGTAAATCGCACTGAATTCAATAAACATGCAAATGATCAAAGCTGTCCTTCTCCTCCCCTCCCCGTCCTGCCTACTCCCATCCCAGACCTCTTCTCTGCCTTTCTTCCCCTCCCTTCTCCTCCTCCCCTCCCCATCCCCTGTGGTCAGTTTCACCTATCCTAAGCATGATTGCAGGGGAGTAAATCCCACTGAATAAGCATGCAACTGATCAATCCATTCTCCGGAAACTCAGACAGGATCCAATTTCTTACGGATTAAAAAGCAGGGAAATTCACTAATAGGCAAAAAAAACTTTGTGGTTTAAGAACGTACTGATAGCCCACAGATATTTCTATCCAACTTTAAAAAGCAGGGAAATTGTGCAGCTATAGAGAATGCACCAGGGGAGCAGGAGACCTGACCTCCTCTCTGAGATATTGGATTCCCCTTCAAAGTTGTCAAAATGCAAAGACCATTTGGGTTGGTCTTTCACAGTCCAATCCACTTGCTGTGTAGCTTGGAAGAATTGGGCAACATGTCCCTCTGAGCATATGGTGAGTGGTGACAACACCTGCAATCAGCCCAAATAATAGAAACAAGACGTGCTGTGCGGATCTTGTTTTAGCAGGGAGGAAGCAACATTATTAAGACAGTTGATATAGTTCAGATGGTCACTTTAAATATGTCCGATTTACTTTGCAATTTTAGTGAAGTTTCCTATAGTAAACCATTTTCTTTTGTTTCTGTTTCTGTGAATATGTGAAGTACAGCAACACTTTGCAAAATTTACATTAAAAAACCTCCAAAACTAATTGTGGAATAATGGCACTGACTCCCCAGTGGACCTCAGGAGTGTCTCAATTTGCACAAGATAAAACAGTGCTTTAAATGAAGAGGTTTATACATAGCAGGATGAAAACATGCACCCTCTTTTTTCCAACAGCTAGCGTCATTGCTGAAGTAGCAACATATTGTAATCAAATCTGATTTTACATCAAACTGCAGGTTCAGATTCAACTGTTAATGCACCCAAAATAGAAACAGAACATAACCTCCAATTTGAAACACAAAAGGCTGTCTTCACCATCATATGACATTGACCAATAAAAAGGCTTTGAAATTAATAAAAATAAATTTCACACAGATTTCTAGGATGAATAATGAGGGAAATAAAATTTTCTAGATTAGATTCTCTGTAGAAACAATAGTAACACAGGAAATTCTTCCAAGCTACACAGCAAATGGATTGGACTATGAAAGACCAGCCCAAATGGTGTTTGCATTTTGACAAATTTGTAGGGCAGTACAATAGAGAGGAGGTCAGGTCTCCTGCTCCTCTGATGCATTCACTGTAGCTGCCCAATTTTCCTGCTTTTTAAAGTTGGATAGAAATATCTGTGGGCTATAGGTACGTTCTTAAACCGCAAGGTTTTTTGCTTATTAGTGAATAGACAGACAGACAGACAGACAGACAGATAGATAGATAATACCAATAAATAAAATGTCTAAAAGCTCTATATTATTGACATGTATATGGAATATATCAAAATATCAACTGATATAGCCAACAAAGTTGTGGCAAACCAAACATACAAAAACTTAGATAGTAGACCAAACACGTTTCTACCCTGAATGAGTCTTATTCAGTGGTCAATACAGTTACAATATATGATTCAATTTTGCTGTTGTAACAGAGCATAATATAATGACTTATAGAGAGAAAAATAAAACAAACAGATCAAAAAGCCCACCAGAACGGAAAAACTTAAATCTGTTTTGAACTTTTTCTTATACTACTCATCTATCTTCTCCTGAGAATATGTCCTTTGATGGATCTTGAATGAACGTGTGATTTGCCCAATCTGAAAAATAGGTGTTGACTGGTTCAAATTTAATGTGAGCTGATATCTTCAAGTTTCTTGGAGTGGGCACTCACAATTCCTACTAACAGGGCCTTTTCCAAATGGAAGTCCGCCCATTCATCAAAGTTATCTGAAGAATTTCTCCAGCCCATCCGCAAATGTGAAGAAAGTGACTTTGCACCTTCACAGTCCAAGACTGGGGATGTGAAGGTAGAGAGGTACTTTGTGATCCACCTCTTCTCCCTGACTCCCTGCTGATTTTTCCACTACTTGAACATAGGTTAATGAGAGATGGAAGGGTGGATTTCAGCAAGGGAAAGCCAGAAATTCTTTTCTAGCTCAGATTTTAATGGACTTGGAAAATCTACCTCTCTTTTTCAGTAAGCTGTTACAAAGCACATAAGACCACAGTAAAGCGGTACACACAAACTGGGGAATTTATTCTCTGTTTCATATTAATGGATCACTGCATGACAGCCTAAGTGCAGAGACCTCTGGGAAACAGCCCTCTGACTGACCCCAGTTGCAGGATAACCAGAATTAATTTCCTGATCTGAGCAATATATGTAAGAACATAAGAAGAAACTGCCCATCTAGTCCAGCATTCTATTTTCACAGTGCCCAACCAGTTGCCCATGGGAAGCCCACAAGCAGGACCTGAGTGTAAAGAGCACTCTCCCTTCCTGTGGTTTCAGCAACTAGTATTTGGAAGCATACTTCCTCTGCCTATGGAGGCAGAGCATAACCATCATGGCTAGTAGCTATTGATAGCCCTTTCCTCCATGAATTTGTCTAATCCTTTTTTAAATCCATCCAATGTATTGACTAAGGCTGCAATTCAATACATGTGTATTTAGAAGTAAGCTCCGTTGGGTTCAATGGGACTTATTCCCAGGTAAGTGTGTATTGGATTGCAGCCGAAACTAATAAATACCAAGGAAGGATCCAAATTCTAGGTTTGCCCAAGGAGTAATCTGGTCAGCTAAATAGTAGTGCCACCTTGACAAGATTTATGACACCCTTTGACTTCACATGTATGGATGTGAAAGTTGGACAGTGAAAAAAGTGGATAAGAGAAAAATCAACTCATTTGAAATGTGTTGGAGGAGAGCTTTGTGCATACCATGGACAGTGAAAAAGACAAATAATTGGGTGTTGGAACAAATTAAACAAGAACAGTCACTAGAAGCGAAAATGATGAAACTGAGGATATCATGCTTTGGACACATCATGAGAAGACCTGATTCGCTAGAAAAGACCATAATGCTGGGAAAACCAGAAAGGAGTAGAAAAAGGGGAAGAATAAACAAGAGATGGATTGATTCCATAAAGGAAGCCACAGACCTGAACTCACAAGATCTGAACAGGGTGGTTTATAACAGATGCTATTGGAGGTCACTGATTCATAGGGTCGCCATAAGTCATAATCAACTTGAAGGCATATAATAACAACTGACTTCACAAAGATAATTTCCTGAAAAAAGGAAATTATATTATACATCTCATAGGAGAGAGCAGGCTTATCAATAAAATCCATCTGGCAGAAACAGACCCTCACCCTATATTTCAAAGAATTTCTTTGTCTCTGTTCTTTCATGTAGGCACCCTCCGTTTCCCAGCTTACATGCAATTCTCCCATCTCAAAAACATGTTTAAACTAGAGAGTTTGCCAGGATTAAAGCAGAACACTTTGCCTCCAACAAACGTCTTTACATAGCATGCAGCTTGAGACACCAGGCAAGGAAAGGGGTAAGAATGATATGTTTGACCACTTGGTAATATCTAGAAGGAGGGGAGAGAGGGCGCATGGCTCTCACCAAGCATATAATCCTGACCTTTATGCCCCAACTCAGGAAACATGAGGAAAGGTATACTTTCGCTTTTCTTTCTTTCTTTCTTTCTTTCTTTCTTTCTTTCTTTCTTTCTTTCTTTCTTTCTTTCTTTCTTTCTTTCGTTCGTTCGTTCGTTCGTTCGTTCGTTCGTTCGTTCGTTCGTTCGTTCGTTTGTTCGTTCGTGTGAGTCTATGTATCTGCAGTTTTGGAAGTGATTCGTTGAAAGGTTTCTCCCTGCTTTCTTAGCCCTAAGGAATGAATGATTGTATTAACTGGATGCTGCCTGTGTTTCAAATGAAATGCTATATTTTTCCTGTTTCTTCTTGCAATAAACCAACTTCTATTTTACCATTTGTGTGTGATTTTTTTGGGTTGTGTGGTTGGATTCATACACGTTAGGACAATGTGTGGGTTTTAATTCCAGCAAAAAGGTTCTACTATGCTCTCAAGAGTGTGTTTGGATCTCTAGTGGATATACTATGCATGCATTAGGGAATCACACGTACACGCGTAACACCTCATCTTTATGGCATTCTGCCGGCTTTTGAAGATGTACCTGTTTACATAGGCATTCCCTTGAACTCTAAACCTGAGTGTCCTTTTTAATTGCTGTGTTGTTTTAATGGGATTGTTTTATTACATTCTAACACTCTTGTACCTGGCATAGCTCAGGAATTCTAAGTAACAAAAATAGCAGTATAATTTTGAAATATTCAGTCCACCATCTTTATTCAAAATGACATCAATTATATCCAAACCTCGATGATAATCTGCTCCTTGATCTTGGGATCCATCATGCAAAATTTGGTTATAATATCTTAATACATGTCCACTTGCATAGCAAACAGACAAACCTTTCAAAATATATATTGTAGTAGATTTTAATTATGGATGTGTAAATTTCATTAAATGATTTCATGGGATTGTTTTATTGAGCATTTATTTATTTATTTATTATTTATTAGATTTATTAGTCGCCCATCTGGCTGGTTATCCAGCCACTCTGGGTGACGTACAGCATAAAAACATACAAATGCATTAAAACATTAAAATCTCAAACAGTAGTAATAAAACCTAACCCACCCCAAAAGCCTGTCTAGCTATTTTAACTGGTGGGATAGAGAGAAGGCCTTTTGAGGCTGATCTTGTTACGCAGCATCCTTGATGAAGCTGGAGGCGCTCGTTCAGATAAAAAGCAGGGGGTGGCTAGCATCCAAAAGAGAAACCAAAAAAGGGGTCAAAGACCAAGATGCTGGAAAATAGAAACTTTTATTATAGATAAAACCCAACGCGTTTCAGCCTATTATCTGCAGGCTTTCATCAGGGGCTATGGTAAATCAAACAAAAGGGACAAGTTAACTCTACACACATATAAAATCATACACACATACATAGTACATATAAGTCTTTAGGACAATCTGATACTCACATGATGGCTTATAAGATTATAAGACCAGCCAATCGCTTTCTGTACTGTGTCAAAGTCAAATCTCTCAATGAGTAATGCAATTGGATTGTCTGTATATATACACAAGCAGTCCAAAGCGAAGTACAGGTGAATACAATAATGTTCCCTGTAGCATGAGGAACAGCTAACACCTGGATGCAAGAAACAAATGAGGGACTAAGGGAAATTTTCAAAGTTTACGGTAGGGGGAGAAGCTCAAAATCTTCATTTAACCCACTAGGGGTCATTGTTTTTAAAGTTAAAATCAAAGATAACTCTTTTCTTAATAGAATATCTTCATTCTCTCCGTACACCTTCTCCAAAACCCAAAATCTTAGATCGGCTATGGAATGTGGGCATTGGCTATAGTGATCCACTAGAGGGGCTCCCATCCGTTTATTCCTTAAGTTGCTAAGATGCTCTCCTATGTGTTTTTTAATCATTCTTGAAGTCTGACCCACATACATTTTTGAGCAGCCACACTGTATCACGTAAATGACTCTTGAAGTGTTGCAAGTTGAAAAGTGATTCAGAGTGTGTCTTTTGTGATTGACTGGATTGGTAAATTCCGTCATTTTGCAAGTGTATCTGCAGAAAACACAGTGACCACAAGGGTGGTGACCCCTAGGTACAGTGGTACCTGGAAGGACCTTTGTGCTTGGATACAAATTTACCTTGAAATCACTTCTGACTAGGATATCCTTCAAATTCCTGGTTCTCTTAAAGAGATCAAAGGTGGCTCTTGACAACCAGGGATGTGACGTACAATGTGCCAGTGTCTTTTTATGCTGCTCTGCAACCTACTAGTGATTGCGGCCTATTGCCGAAATAAAACACAAACACCATTCATTGAGTTAAATCATGGGCCACTTTATTAAACGGAATCAATTAGAATAATGAACCTGCAGAGGGGAAATCAAGTGCGGGAGCATTCTGATGATCCAGGCAAAGCCTGCTTGCAGCCATAGGGCGACCAAACCTTGCCTGAGCCCGGGGCTGCCCTGTGCACACCCTGTGTAGGGGGTCCAACCCACATCACCGCCCCCCGGAGCCGTGAAACTCCAAGCGGATGAGGCACATTGGCCCCAAAGGCCGTATAGCCCTGAGCTGCAGGCCCCCGGACCGCCAATCGCCCCCAAAGGTGCCTAAAGGTGTCACCTAGCTGCCCTTTCCCTTTAAACCTTTTCCCGCACTTCTTTGCCACAAGTGACCGTTGACATATTGAAGCTAAAAACAGACCAATCAGCCTATTAACCCCAAAGGCACCCATGCTAACCCTTGACCCGTCCCCCCAACCACAGTGTGGAGTAGGCAAAAGAAACCTGCCAGCAAAGCGAGGCAGGCAGGCCAAAAATTCCTAGTCGGCCCCGTAGCGACCAAATGAATCACACTGCAGCAGATGGAGGGTTGGGCGGCACCGCCAAAATTCAAAGGAGGGCGGGAGGCTGGTGGAGTGGCCTTAAATGGCCTTCAGCCACCCCACCTCTTTTCTGCGTGTCACGCTGGCGCGCCGGCACACCGCGTACACACACACACACACCCCTGATGGCGGCCTGGGCTTCGGCTGCGGCCGCAAACTCGCCCCTTTGCCTGGCAGTACCAGGCACAGAACGGGATTGCGGCCTATTGCCGAAATAAAACACAAACACCATTCATTGGGTTAAATCATGGGCCACTTTATTAAACGGAATCAATTAGAATAATGAACCTGCAGAGGGGAAATCAAGTGCGGGAGCATTCTGATGATCCAGGCAAAGCCTGCTTGCAGCCATAGGGCGACCAAACCTTGCTTGAGCCCAGGGCTGCCCTGTGCCAGACCCCAGCTCAGGCCACACCCTGAAGATGTGTAGGGGGTCCAACCCACATCACCGCCCCCCGGAGCCGTGAAACTCCGAGCGGATGAGGCACGTTGGCCCCAAAGGCGGCCCGTGTTCTGCCCCCTGGGCTGTATAGCCCTGAGCTGCAGGCCCCCAGACCGCCAATCACCCCCAAAGGTGCCTAAAGGTGTCACCTAGCTGCCCTTTCCCTTTAAACCTTTTCCCGCACTTCTTTGCCACAAAAGGGGGACAAGCCTCTGCTTAGTCTCCCTTTACCCCACACCCGATAAGAATCTTATGCAGACCCCTCTGCAGGTCCATCAGGAGGATGGCATTGTTGCCTCCCGAACTGCATGTCAAGCATGTCTGCCACTGAGGGCCTTGCCCTCCATGTCTGACAACAGCAGACAACCCAAGGCTACCGAGGCCTCAACTGCATGTCCTCACATGCCTGCCACTGAGGGCCTTGCCCTCCATGTCTGACCACAGCAGACGACCCAAGGCCACCAAGGCCTCAACTGCATGTCCTCACATGCCTGCCACTGAGGGCCTTGCCCTCCATGTCTGACCACAGCAGACGACCCAAGGCTACCGAGGCCTCAACTGCATGTCCTCACATGCCTGCCACTGAGGGCCTTGCCCTCCATGTCTGACCACAGCAGACGACCCAAGGCTACCAAGGCCTCAACTGCATGTCCTCACATGCCTGCCACTGAGGGCCTTGCCCTCCCTGTCTGACCACAGCAGATGACCAGAGGCTATTGTGGCCTCAACTGCATGTCCTCACATGTCTTGCCCTTCAGTAACCAAGGTAATTCCCACCCAGGGGAGTGACCACCACCTGCAGAACCTTCCACCCTGAACCCTGCTGGAACAACATGGGTAGGAGACCATCCCAGCGCATACTCTGTCGACCCTGCCACCAAACCGTGGCCCACCATCAGAGGCCCAGCTGTGAACCAATGTGCGTTTTCGGCCCCAAGGCCAGCCTATGAGATCATGCCATTGCTGCAGAGTAGGCTGCGCATCTGCTCCATCCCCGTCCAGCAACCTGCCAAAACAGAAAGAATCGTGAACAGTTGGGTCCCGGACCTTCAGACTCACCCCTGGGGTAAATGTATTTCATGCACCCCCTACTTCCACCTCCTGACGCCCTGCACCTGCATATACAAAACCAAATAGACAGCCCCAGGTAGGCAATCCCACTGCCGGGTAGGCAACCCCAATTCTGGAGGAGCATGTCCCTAAAACCCCCATGGGTCTGCTCCCAGGCACTGTGACACTAGACCGAAACTTTATGAGGGAAGATCCCTCCCCTGAATATCAGGCAACCAGGCCTGTAGCTTCAGGCCAAAAACGCTATGACGCCCTCATGGGGAAGTGTCCAGTCCAGGGGGAGGGTAAAATAATGTGGAGTGACTCTTGTACCCCTGGTCTGCCTGGGGGATGGCTTGAAGGGGAGTCTGACCTGGCCCCAAACACCCCGGCCCCCCATCCGGAAGGCTGCAAATTAAGTGCGAAGACCGCTACATGCAACTGCTGAACTTTGAAGCATGATGGTCACAGGGCACCTCCCTGATCAACAATCCCTGGCGGGTCAGGTGAACACGGAGGATGAGGATAAGGGGTATGGGGATGTGCATGGGCCAGTCGGCCAGCACATGACGTATCCCACGCCATCTGAATGGTCCCAAAGGCCCCCTGCCAGCCTACCTTGCGACACACTGACAGCCAAGCTTTACTCCTACCATCTGTGATGAATTCCAGCACGTGATTCATATGAATAGGCCACACTTTGCATAGCCCCTGCCGGCTCCTGACTCCCAGGAATCCCCTCCTGCCCTCTGATAGCTGTTGAGCATGCTGGGGCAGCAGATAGCATATGGCCATCTCTGACTCCCCTCCCCCATCTCCCAGTATGCAGTATGGGACTAGCGGAGTCGGTCCTCCCTCTAACTGAAACACCACTGATGCATCGCAGGAAAGGAGGGGGGCCACACCGCAGGTTGGTGCATAAGGCAGCCAAAACCCTGAACCTGTGGTAAGGCTGTGAAATCCCTGTTATGGCACCATAAACCCCACCGCAGAAGGCCCCCAACACCTGAAGGGCAGAAAGCAAACACCTTCCCCAGCCCCTGAAAACTCCGGGATCTTGATCTGCAACAGTTCAAGCTTTTCCCAGGCAGCCTGCAGCCCTGGGTCCAAAAGTCAATCTTAATACCCTGGAAGGTGAACACTGGGGCAGGATCCTCCATTTTCCCAGCTGCCAAAGGAACCCCCCAGTGAACACTGGGGCAGGATCCTCCATTTTCCCAGCTGCCAAAGGAACCCCCCAGTTCATAGCTACCCTATAAACTGTGCCATCAGGTGCTAACGTGCACCCAAAGTCTGCCCTACCTGTGAACTGTAAATCATGAAAGTAGTGCCCCACTGCTTCTGAGCCCTCTCGTCTCCTGACTGTCCCTTCCAAGAAGGGGCTGAAGTGCTCCATGCAAGAATACAGCAGCCCATAGGTAATGCTCTGCTGCATAGTTGACTTAAAGGGCAAAACTCAGCAGCTCAAAATCCACCATGTGTAACAGCTGGTAATGCAGGCAGATTAGCTGCCACACTTGCCCATAAGGCATCACTGACTGACCCCACTTGTATGATGGGTGGTGAATCAGGTAGACTTTGCCCACTGCCACTTTGGGCACTATACGGGGGGGCACTGAGAGAGCAGAGGTAGGGGATGATGGGAAGGGGCCAATAACCCTGCCCAACTGTATGTCTTCATCAATTGTCCTCCGGACCAGTGCGTCCATACCTGATTTAAGATTGCTGGCCATAAGGGCGAGCCGGGGGCCACGGTATAGGATCCGGAAAACCGCATAAAAAAGAAAAACCACATAATAAAATGAGTCTCCCCATAACTGGGCAGTCTGCAAGCAAGGTCCATAACCCTCGAGTGTAGCTGGTAAGGGAAACTTTTCTTGAGCAGCCTCTGCTGGGGGCTTGTTGTTGAGCCTTTAATAGCAGGTTCGTATTCGGCAGTTATTAGATGGCATGAAGTTGAGCAATGTCATCTTCCAGTTTGTAAACTAGCTAAAGAGAAGATGCAAGCAAATGCGCCGCCTGCACGTGATTACTGAAAAGAATTCCCTTGTTTAAATAATTTACTCAGAGAAATATGAATTGGACCAATTCTATGCATACTTACTTATGAGAAAATCCCCTTGAGTGTATCGTTACTTCTTCCCCCGGAAGGGTGCATGTGATTGCACACATACAGCAGAATCCTATGTATGTTTACTCAGCCTATCACAGATTAAATGGGTTTTAGGACAGAGGTTTATGGGACTTATCTGATGGAAAGGTTCATATATTTTTACCTGGGTTTTGAAGAACGTATTTGGGGAGGGGAAGCTTGACAGTGAAAAAAGAGGGGATGAGTTCCCTTTGCATTTTAGAGTTGAGGTAGTTTTGGAGGTATATTTCTCTGAGCAACATCACAATCAAGTAGTTCTTGTGACCCTTCTCTCTACAGTGCTTTAACCCATCCCACAGACAACACAATATATTATGCTTCCCTGGGATACTGAGGCCGCATATATGCAACTAAATATCACCATGAGATATAGTAACAAACAAACTGACTATAATACACCAATGTCAATAACTACAACTGGGCAAGAGAAGTTGAAAGTATCCCCTTTGCAGATCTTCTTTAAGAGAGATGGGGAGGGAAAATGCTCATGAGATAGGATCATGTGCCCACTCTATAATCTGAGTTCTCAGATTAGGGGAAGAGTGTGGCCATGGCTGTTCCAAGACACTTTACTGCTTGAAGTGCAGAAATAGATCCCCACCACCATTTCATGTACAGGAGTTGACTGGAACAGCAGCTGAATCTAATTTCAAAACTGGGTACAGGACAAGCCATATGATATGCACAGTTGTGTTCTCTAACAGAAGGGTACAGACAGGATGCTTATGAGGTAGACCTGGGGGGCTGCTGCCCCTCCCCCCCAAGTTTTTGCCACTTGAAATTGTCAACTCACTCCACCTAATGGCAGGGTCAGCCCTGTGTCCAGATACGTGCAGTTCTCCTCCCATGTCCAGTATCAAGCATCAAAGATGCGGCTGGAAGGCCTCCCGCGTTTTGTCACCGCCACAAGGCCGGCGCCTCAAAGGCCCTGCGCCCCAGCTTGAAAGCCTCCCACGGGTCGCTGGCGCCGGAAGGCTCCCTGCGCCTCGCCACAGCCGCCGCCGCTGCAAGGCCTCACTGCCCTGCAGGCCTCGCCGCCAAAATTCAAAGGAGGGCAGGAGGCTGGTGGAGTGGCCTTAAATGGCCTTCAGCCGCCCTGCCTCCTTTCTGCGTGTCACGCTGGTGTGCCGGCACACCGCGTACACACACACACACACCCCTGATGGCGGCCTGTGCTTCAGCTGCGGCCGCAAACTCGCCCCTTTGCCTGGCAGTACCAGGCACGGAACGGGATATGGTCAAAAGTTAGGTTGCAGTTCAGACGAACAGAGTTTTTTGGTGCTGTCTTATGTAAAATGTCAACGTGTTCTCTATCAGCAACTTTCTCAAAATTATTGTCAATAACATGGGATGGATATCCCCTTTTAAACAATTGATTTTTTAGGACAAGTGATTGTTCCAAGAAATCTCTCTCTGAGGAACAATTTCGTTTTATTCTTAGGAATTGTCCATGAGGTAGATTTTGTCTGAGAGATTTTGGGTGGAAACTATCATATCTAAGATAGGTATTCCTATCTGTGGGTTTTCTATACATTGTGGTGTGCAAATGATTATTTTCTTTTGTTATCAATAAATCCAAAAAATTAATCTTGTCCATGCTATGCTGTAAATCAAATTGGATGTGCGAACTCCTATTATTAACCCATTCAAAAAAGTTTTTTAAATCTTCAACCGAGCCCCTCCAGATACAAAAGACATCATCTATATACCTCCACCATCCCAACAATTGTTCTGCAAAAGCACCAGAGACCACATTGATTTCCTCTTCAAAGGATTCCATGAAGAGATTAGCTATTTCTGGAGCCATGGGGCACCCCATGGCAACTCTTTTACTTGCCAATAATACGAGTGATGGAACCTGAAATAATTTCTACACATTGCTATGTCAGCCAAATCGCAAAGAAAATGCGTTGGAGGGTGTTTAACAATACACTTATCTAAAGTACTGCGAATAATGTCAAGGGCTTGTTCTTGTGGTATGTTGGTATACAGGGACCTAACGTCCATCGTGACCAGGACATCCGAAGATTCTATACAAATAGACTGCGTTTTATTTATGAAATCTGTGGAATCCCTTATATAGGAGGGAATGGAGGGTATAAAAGGTTTTAGAAAATAATCCACAAATTGTGAAAGGGGTTCCAGAACAGATCCACAACCCGAGACAATGGGGCAGCCAGGAGGGGGGCTGATCCCTTTGTGAATTTTGGGTAAGGTGTAAAATACCGGAATCCTTGGGTTCTTTTCAAGTAAAATTTTTTGTTCATCTTTCGTAATGTACCCTAAACTGATACCTTCTTCCAGAATGTTTTCGATTTCATGAACGACGCTGGCAGTGGGGTTGACAGGACATGGCTTGTATGCTGTAGTGTCTGACAACTGCCGATGAATCTCTTGCTTTTATTGTTGGATGTCCTGGATAACTATGGAACCCCCCTTGTCAGCTGGTTTTATAATGATAGAGGGATCTTGTGACAAATCTGTCAGAGTGCGTTGTTCTATGGTGCTTAGATTATGCCATGTCCGCTTTGTAGTCGCCTCTATACTCTCCAAATCTTGAGATATTAGTTTTTCAAATGTTTGTAAGGAGGGATCTATAGGTCCAGGTGGCACCATAACATCTATTTTTCAAGATGCTATCACCGTGCAAATCATTCTGCACATATAAGCCAGCTCTCACTTCTGCATAAGTGAAACCTGACTTAGAAGATAAATGGTCCCAACTACAACCCAGGGCACTTGCATGGAGGCCATTATGAACCAGACTTGAAATTAAAATGAAGACATAAAACAAAATGATATAAAAATTGTTATTTCAAAGTGATATTTGAGTTAGATGGTACCCTCTGCTTGCATGCACTTTTTTTAAAAAAAAAATATAGTTTTCAGTTATTTCAGTGAGCAAAAGAGAATGCTGTAGACTGAATTAACAGGAGAGATATTTTTTGGCATGTATAAATTAGCACATCAATTTTTGAACCAAGGAAAGAATATTGGGGAGGGTTTATATTTGATGGATAGGTAGTATTTTTCTCATGAGTATTTTAAAGCTAAGTAACTACAGGGCATCTTGAATGCACCAAAAAAAATAGAAAAAAACTATTGTTTGACTGAGGTGCGTTGGCTTTAATTATGGGTCTAGGGCTATAATTAATTTTTTCCCATTTTGAGTAATTCCTATTTTAAAAATTGAATTGCATAGAACAGACATCAGAAATAAGCCAAAGTTTTGTATGAAACACAGAATTAGTTGTAAGGTGCTTAGGTACAAAGAAAAAAGTATGAGAAAGTAAAAAAAAAAAAAAGTTTATTTAGGCTTTAGCCTTCTAACTCCAGATGCTTCTAAGATCTGCAAGACCCTGTATTTGCAAACCTGGAGCCAAAAAAAGGGCGGGAAACACAGGTGGGGTACCTATTTTCAAAGGACTTTGTAGCCACCTACAAAGGTTAAAGATTTTATGTTTTCCCAGCCTCCATTCCAAATGCGGATCCTTCTAGCATGTTTGTTCTAGCACTGACCACGATGTGGATTACTACAGTACATCTAGCTTGTTTCTTAGTAGAATGCTGGCATCTCACTGTTCAGATTACCCTTCAGAGCTGGCTCCGGGTTTGAGATGGGCTTTGGACAAGATGCTCTCTGTGCTCCCCTTCTGAGTGGGTCTATGTCCTCCTCACCATTGCGACTACTGCCCATTCACTTGCCCTGTTCCTATGGTATCAATCTGCCCAAGCACCTAGAGGGAGAGCACGATGGTAGTGGAGGATGCTGCCCCATCTCCTTACCATTGTCCTTGCGTGTGTGCTTTGGGAGGACAAGGGAACAAGCAATGACAGCAATGAGGGTCAGCAGGGTCAGGAAGCTCCAAGAGTTAGTAGTGGGGCCCCTGTCGCAATGCTGGCTTCAGAAGGTGCCCAGTTTACTGCGTCCTGCCCCTGATGCTGCCCTGTCACCTATAAAAGCCCCATGGACTGCCATCTGGAAAGCATCCTTTTTTTCCTCCCAGAGATGTCACAGAGGTCTGCGTCAAAGAAATTTACTGGCTGGTGACATCCAGTCTTCATCTGGGGGAGGAGCAGGCATGCACCTTTCCCTTTAACCATGAAGCGAAGATAATACGAGATGCAGGCATTCTGTATGGAAGCCCAAAGCTGCAAAAAACTGCCTTTTTTACTTGTGAACCTCATCTGGAGTATTGTGTCCAATTCTAGGCACCACCCTTTTAAGATGGATATAGACAACCTGGAGGCAAAAACCTGGAGAGACAGGTAGAGAAAGGGAATGAAATGAATATATTACGGGAAAGTGTGCATAAAAATGAATATATTAGTGAAAATAACCTACAAAATTTCAATCTTGGGAGAAATTCCTTGCAACAATGTGTGCATTAGTCAAAGATCATCTTATACCCACTGTGCTCTGCAGGTGAGGACCTCCCACAGATACCATCTTATCAGGAGGTTCATTCCACACAATATAGAAAGTGGACCTTTAGTGTTGTGGCACCTACCGTTTGGAATTCCCTCCCCTTAAATATTAGACAGGCGTCATCTCTGTTATCTTTTCAGCACTTACTGAAGACCTTTCTCTTTCAACAAGCCTTTTATGTGGAGACCTTATCCCATTGTGCGTCTGTTGGAAGGAATTGCTTTTTAATATGTTTTTAAAGCTTTTTTAAAAAGATGTTTTAAAGCTTTTGTATGAAAAACATGTTTTTAGAGATGTTTTGTTTTAATATGTTTCAAAGTTTTTTTATGATGTTTTAAGAGTGTTTTTGTGCTTTTGTTTGCCGCCCTGGGCTCCTACTGGGAGGGAGGGAGGGATATAAATCTAATAAATAATAAATAAAATAAATAGTGCATATGTTTGTTAAGTATCTTTATTAGAAGAAATTCACACTGCTTACAAATATTCATGAGGATTTTCTTTTTTAAAAAATCACAAATTGCTGTAGAAATGTGGAGAACTGAATTTAGGATTGGAAAAATGAGAAACCGGAAGAACCAGAAGTGACAGATCCTTCCATCCCTAGTAGGAATATGATAGCACTTTCAAATACTAAAAGAGCTGCCACAATAGAAGGCAGAAACCTGTTCTCAGTTGTCCCAAAGGGCAGAACTTGATCTAATGGGCTTAAGTTACAGGACAGTAGATTTTGGTTGAATAGTAGGAGAAACTTCTTGAGAGTAAGAGCAGTTCAACAGTTGAACCTAGATGGGCTCTCCTTCACTGGGGCTCTTGAAGCAGAGGCTGGAGAGTCATATGCTGGGGATGTAAAACTCTGGAGTTCCTGCATCAGGTAAGGGGCTGGGATAGAAGGCCTCCAAGGCCCAGTCCAATGTGATTCTATGATCATTTCCCTCTGCAGGTTCAGTTCTGCACATCACCCATGTGCAACACAGCCTGCCTTGTAGGACTGCATTCAGGGAAGTCACGGCCAACCCAGAGGCTCTTGAACAGCAATTGGATGCAGCGGAACTTTACACTGGCTTCTCTTGCACTAGCACCACTTATGCCGGCTTCCCCTGAGTTGGATTGCTCTGCCCAGCAGCAATCATGTACAAAGATAGGTTCTTTATTTGTGAGTGAAGGGGCGAAATAAGACAAGGACACATCAGCTTGGGTTGAACAAGGGCCACTTTATTAAACTATACAAAAACACCTTTTAAAGTGACCTGCAGAGGGAAACCTAGGTGCGGAACTATCTATAAGCAAGCATCTTGCCATACAGCTCACGGGCGACCAACCCCTGCTTGGGACAAGGGCAAGCCCCATCTGCTTACCCCTTCCGCCAGCCACACCCAGTAGGTGAGTAGGGGGCCCTTCTCAGGTCACCACCCCCGGGGCCGCACAACCCTCGGGTGGATGAGTTAAGTTGGCCCCCAAAGCAACCCATATCCTGCCCTCAAGCTGCCAAGCTCTGACAGACAGGCCTCTGGAACCGCCAATCACCTCCAAAGGTGCCTAAGGGGGCCACCGAGCTGTCCTTACCTATTTCCCTTTCCACACCTTCCCACACCAGTGCCCCAATTATAAACTGCCCTCCTAGGGCAATTAAACTTCGACCATAACAAAATAGCCAAATTAGCCAAATTCACCTATTAATCACAACGCCCCCTAATCCGATTCCATCCCACTCTCACAGTGTGGAGTAGGCAAAAAACCTGCCCGCCAAACAAGGGTGGGCAGGGTAAAAATTCCTACTCAGTCCCAAAGCGACCATTGAACACACTATAAGAGAGGGAGGGCAGGGTGGGCGTCGCTAGCTGAAAGAGGAGGTAGGAGGGGCAGCCTGGCCTTAAATAGGCCCATGGCCCTGCCCCTCACTGCCGCACGCATGCGTAACACTGCGACGCACAACATTGCCCTTAACGAAGATGGCCGCGGCAGCATCGCTCCCTCCTCGCAACTATGCCCCACCTATCCATGCTGCGCAGGTAAGCGGGGCTTCATATTCTGTTATAGGTAGGATTAAAATCTTAGGCAGAGACCATAAGTACACCTATCTGCTGTACATTCAGTTATAATAAGTGCCATGCACTTCCAATTAAATGTGTTCAGGCTTGACAGGGGGTCTATGAAAGAAATCTCTTTTGGAAGATGTATCCGGTTTAAGAGATGGATGCAATTGCCCTGCATAGTAGAGCTGATCGAGAAAAACTAATCTCATGATCTGTGGCATTAAAGTTCAATGAATATGAATATGAAAAATGCTCATAAATACTGTTGCATATGAACAGTTGTTTCTGTGTACGTCAGTTATTAGTATTCCAGTTATCAATCACTATTTTTGTTTTTTCCTGTGCTAGAGCTGCAAACTTTCTCAAAATGTTAAAGACACAGACAAATTTTAAACTTTAAATTATTTTTGGGTGGGAAATCTAAATTGAAGAAAACATCAAACTATTTGTACTTGACCAAATTTGTGGAAAATTGATTTTTTTGAAGTATCTAACAAATAAATCATGTTGGAGACAAACATTGTTAAATTAATGTTCTGGTATATAGTTAAAATTTATTGTCTTGTCCAATTCCAGTATTTTAGGACATGTTAAAATATATTCAATTCAAATTTTCTCTTCCAAAATATCTTCATGAATTAAGGTCAGCTAAAAACCCAATCCTGTACATATTTATTCTGAAGTAAATCTACCTAATTTAATAAGACTTACTCCCAGATAAATGTACATAGGAGTGCAACCTAAGGCTTCCCCAAAGCAATTCAGAAAACTTCAAAGTGCCAATTTTATTCACACTATTTTAAAAAAATTGGGGGGGGGATGACTGCCATCTTACAGCTATGTGGTATGAGGAAAGAGCCCCATGAATGCTGCTAAAAGCATCTTTGAAATTTCTGATATAAGTGTTGGCATGGCTGAGCAAGCAATCTGATCTTAAACCAAAAAGTTGCTTGCCTGCAGCCAGGCCAGCAGTTGCATGAGAAACATCAAAGATACATAGTTTATCCTGAATACCCAAATAACTATCTTTCATTTCAGCCACTGCTTGCATATGAAATTAGCTTTACTATAAGCCAGTAAAAGGTATTGTTATTTTTATAGTTTCGAAAAGGCATATACAACTTTCATTGTCTGATCTGTGTCTGGGGAAAAATGCATCATGTTCAATTCTGAAATTTCATTGCTCTTTCCTGCAATTATCACTTTTAAGAAAGGAGACAAATGTATTTAATTACCTAACATTAAGAAACATTATGAAAGACAGAAGGGCAATAGTAGCAACTTTGTTTTAAATATTATTCTAAATTATTTTATTACTCATCATGAGGCTGTTTCATATGATAATTACTTGTTTTTGTAAGTAACCTAATTTTGTGTATCATACATTACTTGCATGAAACAGTTACACTCAAAATAAACAAGAAAACAGAAAACAGTATGTCCATGCATGTGTACCAAAACAGTTTACATAAAGAAGAAAGCACAAAGAAGAAAAGCATTTTCCAATAGTACTATTTTTCTTCAATAGGATGGGGAAAGGAAGATGGAGAATAAATACAAAAAATATACATTCTTATATAGGTTTTAATACCACTATCTTGTTCCAGTTTGAATACATATAAACAAGACACTGGAAGAGGTGGCTTTTACTGGAACATTTCATCATACATAGTAAGTAATAAAATGTTCTGTGGTATTTTATTCAATTTAACATTTTAGTTAATGAAAAGTTGATAAAATGACAATTGTAGTATATTCATGTGATTTCTATCCGTTTATGGAATCTTTCCAGCTAAAGGGCCTTCCTAGTACTGGGTTACACTGCACAGTACTATTCCAAGTCTCAAATGTTGTTGCCTGCAGACTTATTAAACTTTAAACAAGGTTCATTAAGGTTTCAGGGAAGACTAGTAGCTGTGGGGGCCCTGTAATATAAAATGATGTTTGGCAAGCCACCAGCTAGAAAGGCAGTGCAAGAATAAAATGTACCACTTCACAGAAACACACACTAACAGCCATTCCCTATACTGGCATTATGTCTAAAAGACAAACACTAAATGTTGCTCAGAAGCATAACATTGTGATTGCTTGAGAACTCTCATCATCATAATAAAAAAATAGTCTGGGACATTTTTGTTTATGTCAGACTAAGCAAATTATTATAAAAATGATGTGCAATGGTTGCTGGGTCAATAAACTTGCATATATAGAGGCCTGTAATTTATTATTCATTTTTTAGTATTACTGTTAAATATATTTTCCTAATGACAGTTCCATCTGCTTCAGCAGAAACTATCGATAAGAGACCCCTGACTTTAAGGGACATATGTCCAGCAGTGCGGAGCATCATAGTCTGGAACCAACTGCTCATAGCCTCATAATCATAGAGTTCTCTATGAATGAATTATGTGAATTCAAACTTAGTGCTCTGTGTGACATGTGGATCCAGTGCTTTTTGTGTGTGACAGTACTCACTGGTACAAAGTACTCACTGGTACGAAGTACCATCACCTCTTTTTTTCTGCCCATGGCAACCATTTTGTGCTGACATCTGTGGCACTTTTATCAACATATGGGTACTGGCACCTCATTTTTTTACAAAAAAAAACCCCTACATGTACTATAACCCAATCAAAACTGTAAATAATTATGTGAGATTCCATCTCTGAAGAGTTTGGGGGATAAGGAACAGAGGTGAAGAATCAAATACTGCCTAATACAACTGTAACAAATTCCTCACCTACTCTCTTTTCACTTACTAAAGCTGATTGCAGGATGACAGAATTGACTAGAATATCTGTGACTTTGAGGGCAGGTTTCTGTCAAGCCTTTACAACTGAATTCAAAGCACTGAGAGCAGCTGACATTAAATTCTCTTCATTACATGCTTCCTTTGAGTGTATGGCTTATGAAATAAACTAGAAACTTTGAAAGAAAAGCTTTGAAAGGAGCAGCTGTTTACAGCTCTGTCTAAATAACCATTATGGCTTAAGCTGGGCTAATCTGCCCTTTGAGTTACTGTTCTAAATACCCTAGGCATATATTAGTTATAAATGTACCTTATTTTATATGAAGCTATTTTATACATTTTAGACAGAATGTTACAATATTTTTTCTTCATTTTAGAAACGTATTTGTAAAAAATAATGCACATCCAGTTTTCATTATAAAATTGTCTCCAAATATGCCTACAAGCTCACTTAAGATTACCACATGGGTATTACTGAGGCAAAAAATGCACACTAAAATATTAGTACTAAATATAAATGAATCATACATAGTTTAAAATGCATTAGCTAGGTTGAGCTAAGTGAAGGAGCAGATTAATTTCCTAGGGAATGATTTTTTTTAATGGTTTTTAGGTTGGGCTATCTACAAAATACCCTCTTTTCCAGTTTTCCTTGGATTTAATTTAATTTTCTTCTGATTTGTTTCCAAGAAAACCCATCACTGGATTTATTTTAAAGGAACTCCATACAGAAGACAAGGCACTGTTTTGAAGTTTATTGAGTACATATATTTCTTCCATCTTGAAGCTGTGGCAACGATAGAGCTTCCAGGAAGTCTCTTATCCAGGCTCTGAATAGACCCAGACCTGCTGAGCTTCAGTAAGGTTGCTATATCACATGTCTTTAGACCACACCCTAGTTGATTTTAGAATGATGATGTAGAGAAAAACCTATGGAGGTTGAGAAAGGCAGAGTCCATAGCAAAGAGACTACCATTTCCTAAGCCCTATGAGGGTTGTGCCAGGGCAGACAGAAGGTGGAGGACCACTCAGGTCTTTTTCTTAATTTCCCTTCCATTAAGCACAATGGGGAGAAATCAACTACTCCAGGCTGATACAGTTTTGTTAGAGAAATGGGAGGGCTTTGGCTCCTGAAGGTTCAAGTCTTCCTCCTCTCCACCACCACCCATCACTATTGAAAACAGCAGAAAAGCAATAGTGGCAGAGCTTCCAGTGGCAACCCTCCTTCTCTGACTGAAGACCTCCATCTGTGATCACAAAGATGGAGTCCTTCAGTATTCTACAGGCCCTCAGTTGCCCTTCCTAGAAACTTAGGATTGCTTCCTAAGACGTTTTGTGCAATTTTGTACAAGTTGGTCAACGATGATATCTATCATTCATAATCATAAGCTCCTGCTCATAGATTTTCCCCACAAAATCTTATATATTCTTTTCTGATATACTGATTTCCATATGTATTCCTTCAAAGGAATAAATTCAATTGTAGAGCTCTTAGCTCACCGCTAAACACATTAACTTGATTTCACTGGCACTTCTTTCTATGTAAATATGCCAAGATGATGGAATGGTTAGTACTTTTTGTCCTGACATTTCTGAAAATTGTAAGGTTTGCATGATGTATCAAGAGCCTCATGGAGCAACCTCTGGAAGGTTGCTGTTAAAGCTGCTATGGCATGACTTCATACTGATGTAAAATATCAGGCCTGAATAGATGCTCACCTGATTTTCTCCATTTCATTGAGAAGTGGCAAGCATCTTATGTGCAGCACCTTTTCCCTCCCTTCTTGCTCCTTCTATACATTGTGCATGTAGAATAGCCATTTGCAGATTCATTCCAGCCAAGTAGACCAGTAAGGGACAATGAATGAAAAAGCAAACCATACTGCTTGTGAAGCATCCTAAAAACCTGATGGTATAACTGATTAGCAGCACCATTTCTCCTTAATGTAACACTGAGCAGGCAAAACCATATAGCATGTGGGGTTTTGGACCATTTAAAGGGCAAGGAAGGCAGATAATATTAAGGCTCTGTCCCTTCTTGCCAAGTACAGGATTTAATATTCCGTTTGGTACAGCAACTCTGTTCCATGATTATGCTGTAGCAGCAAGCATAGGTTCAAGCAAGAAAGGGGAATATTAACAATGTAGTAATTTATGGTATGTGTGGTTCAGACACATGCCAAAGCAAATCATTTCACAATGAAATGTGACCCTCCATTTCTTCCTGTAGAGACCCTGTGTATACAAACCAAGTCAGACTAATGTGGAAGGCCAAAATATCTCAGCAGGGCATTGCAATCCTAAAAGCATCTGCTCAGTGAGCTCTCCTGTATCATGTGTGCTTGACTTTGTACATTGTTGTTATATATGCTGCACAAGCCAGATCACTGAATTGCCTCTCTCATTCACCTCATAACTAGAAGCCAGCAGGCACGAAGATCGAGTGCCTCTTCTGATGTGAAGATCTGGCAGTCAGCATATCAAGCCGTGCCTCAAATCAAACAACGGCTGTCAAGAACAGCGGGCAGGGCACACAACAGCCGCCCAGTGTACCGAGTTTTCATGCTCACTTTGATGATCTGAAATGAATAGTTGTGGGCTGGTAACAGGAGGGACTGTGGGCACAATTTAAACAGCTCTCTTTGAATGCCTTGGAATTCCCAGCTTTGTTTCTGTTGTAGTTAGGCTTTGAAATGATAGGTAGGCCAGCGAGCAGAGAAAGGGTTAACGATCTCAGTACATCATGTGGCAGCTGGTTTAAATCTGACGTATTGTGTTTGTGCCAGTCTCAGTCCTAGGTAATTTATAATGGCCTAAAGTTCCAGTATAAAAAGCACATAGCTGCAGGGAGACTTGTCAACTTCCCTTACGCAGGCTGTCATTTCCTTGGAAACATAATAATTAAGATGTCTGGTATAACTTGCTTCTGCCAGAAATATTTTTAGATTTCAGACCATTTCAAGAAACTCTAAATTCAAGGAGAAAAATATTAAATGCTGCATGACAAACTTAAGAAAAGGATTCTTTACCAGTTGATTCTGCCAGAAGGAACATATATTCATCATCTTAAGACTCTTCACAATAACAGTAAACTGCCCAGAGAGCTTCAGCTATGGGGCGGTATACAAATGTATTAAATAATAATAATAAACATGCCTTAGGAAAAAAATGAGGAGGGAAAAACATATTAATCTGATAAAAGAAGTAAAGGGACAATTGAAAAAGAAGTGAATGGTAAAGTATTCATATTAAATGGCTTTATTTTGTTTTAATTTTGTGTGCTGTCATGCCACTACCATCATGACAGGCATGTCCTTGGTTTTACATTGGCCTAACTGCAGAATTTATTGGAGGTGTATGAAGTTCCATTTTTTCACTAGCTTTTCCCAGACCTGCTTAATACCGTTTTTGGTTCAGAACTGTCTGCCCTAGGGCTGTCGACAGCATCAGCCCAAGACATTTTGCTGCCTGAGATAAAGGACAACATGGCACTCCCTCCCATTCTATGTCCAGAAGATGACCAGATTGGCACTTGACTATTACTTCAATATTTGCAATGGGGAAGATTTCCACCACCCTTGAGGGTAGAATGCTAGTTCAAAGGGTGCGGGCAAGCCACACTGCCCCATCCTCAAACATATTGCTGCTGCTTCTAAGTTAACATCCACCTCCGTGGCCACCACACTCTGCCTAATGGTAAAGTTGGCTCTTGCTGTCAATAACAGTAATCCCCATTTAACAGGTTTAGCTGAGTTGCATGGGCATGTTTTATTGGGTCTGCTGAGGCCAGAGGGTGGATTTCTCTGAAACCATGTCTAACACTCAGATGGAGTGCCAGGCACTTGTTATAGCCCACAGGGATGCAAGACAAATACCTCACCACCACTATACAGCTCTCATCTAGTGGGTTACTAAGATAATTAGGGATTAGGGGAGAAATTCAATTCAGTTCTCATTTAAAGCTGAATCTATCACATTTGCACTTTCTAAAACAATATGCGAACTGAAACACAGCCATCCTTCAAAATTCATAGTTATCGAAATTTTACAATGCAGTTCTTCAAGCAGTATTCACAAAAGTGCATATATTAGAGAAAAGTGCATAAAAATGAATAAGTGACAATACCATACAAAATTACATTATATTAGGAGAAATTGCAAAAATGAATACATTAGTCAAAACTGCGTACAAAAATGTGTTTAGTAGGAGAGATTTACACTAAACTGCTAAAGAATTTTCATGAGGATTTTTAAAGAAAAAAATTCAAATTGCTGGAGAAATACGGAGAACTGAAGATGGGGAAAAAATGAGAAACCAAGAGAATCAAAACTGACAGATCCTTCCTCCCTCAGCTCCATCTGAGGGTCTAGTGTTCCTACACCTTCAAGCAGCCATGAGTCCATGTACATCAGCTCCCTGTTAGCAGGATTTCCCCCCCCCATTATAAACTTGCCCTATTCTTTGCCTCTGATGCATGTGTGGCTGCATGTTTTCAACATACCATGACTCTGAAATCCCTGTTTTTAATAACAGTGACCTGAACAGGTAAGTAATACAGTAAGGCTTAAACATTCATCTAGTACAGCCACTGTGGTGGATCATGGAGGAAGCCTCCTAATACTGGTGGCCTGCAATTTACATAGATGGGGATGGGGTGGCACAGCAGTGAGGTTGGGGTTATGTACTTTCATCAAGGTATGAGTACTGGCACTTCATTCTTTACCAAAAAAAAGTACTGTCCCAGTACTAATATTGAATGGAGCTTATGAGGTGACTTAGTAAAGCCCCATGGGCATCAGGGACCTGACAGAAGTGGGAAATGGCTTTTTCAGCAGGTTGGGAGCCTGAGGTCTGAGAATCTGCTCTCATCTTCCATTTGTGGCATTTTAGTGAGAAAGTATTAAAACATGGCTAGAAGGTGACATTGCTTTGAAAGTTGGGCTAGATTTCAATTTGACCAGCTTGATCAGCAGTTGCAGTTGTTGTTGGCTTAAAAGGATTTCATCTTCCTGTCATGTAGAAAATCCTGAACTATTGACCCTTAAATAACGAGCGCGGAGAATGTGAGGAAGAGGAAAGAATATAGCTGAATCAGTTGCTAAATCAACAGACAGGAAATCAGCAAGATCACCCGTCAAAGCAGATATGGTCTTAAGGCAGCTTTCTCCTCTCATGAGAGGCAATGTTTCCCAACTGTTCCTTGCTCTGACATGCTGAGCAAACTGTAGACTATACTGACATGCCAGAACTCGTGTGATGCTGCTTCTAATAGCTCAGGGCATTTTAATTTCTCAACTAATATCACCACTTCTCAACTCTCTTCCCTTAACAACCACAATTATTTCTGTTCTGTCCTTGCCTTTAGTTTGGCTGCATAAATTTAGATGGAACATAGGAAGCTGCCTTGTACTGAGTCAGACCATTAGACCAATCTACCTGTATATTTTCTGCCATGACTAGCGGTACTTCAGGATTTCTGGCAGGGATCTCTCCCAACCCTACGTGGAGATGCCAGAGACAGAACCTGGGACTTTCTGCATGCAAAGCATGTGTTCTACCACTGCCCTTCCCCTGGGAGGCAAAAACTGTAGCTATCTACAAGTAGTACATGCACAGGACAAGTAGTAGATGTATCTTAGTTATTTCTGATTTAATTAAAATTCACTAATAGGCAAAACAAACCTTGCGGTTTAAGAACGTATCTATAGCCAACAGATATTTCTATCAAACTTTAAAAAGCAGGGGAATTGGGCCGCTATAGTGAATGCACTAGGGGAACAGGAGACCTGACCTCCTCTCTGAGATATTGCACTGCCCTACAAAGTTGTCAAAATGCAAACACAATTTGGGTTGGTCTTTCACAGTCCAATCCACTTGCTGTGTAGCTTGGAAGAATTTGGTAACGTGCCTCTGAGGGGCTGTTTTTTTTCTCTCTCTCTCTTTTTACACTTTGAACTCTCTGTCTGACTGTTTTGTGTATCACCATGAAAATTGAGAGGGCTGTTAAGCAAGCGTTCCTGAGTTCCGGACTATATATTTTGTAAGGTTTTGTTTTGAAATGAGCTTATAGGAAGCATCAGACTGGCATAGGGGTATTTTCAATTTAACATTGCAGAATGCGAAATCTCCATGCTGACTATATTATATAGCCATTCTTGTGGCTGTATAATAAGTAATTAAACAACAACTGTAACTTCCCAACATTAGCATAGACTATTTTTTACATTATCCATAATGAACACTATTGTGGTAAAAAGCCATAAGATACAATACTTTTATGTGGACAAATGAAAATGTCACAAAGTTGTGAAAAGGCTCATTTGGGTTCTACCATTCTGTGGCCTCATCTGCACTATACATTTAAAGCAGTATTATACCACTTTATGCAATTATGACTTCCCCCAAAGAATCCTGGGAACTGTAGTTTGTTAAGGACGCTGACAGGTGTTAGCAGACATTCCCCTTACCTTCACAGAACTATAATTCCGAGAATGGTTTAACAATCAAATGCTCATCCCAAGGAACTTGTGGGATCAAACCAATTTCTTTTATTAAGTAGATAGCCTGGCATACTGTTTTGGTGGGAGAATGGTCTTTTGCATAACTAAAGGGTTGGCCAAGTATAGGTGATTTGTTGCCACAGACGCAAATGGTTAGATAAGTTATTTGGAAACAGTAATAACTTATTATGGGTGAGGTGTCCCAATGAGGCTGAGCCTATTGAAACTATGAAACCGCTTTTTAAAAATGCATCTGCCTACCACATCTGACTGTTATTTCATAGTTGACTCTGCAGAGGGAATTGCAAAACAAAACGAAAGAAAAATAAGGTCAAACCAGTTTAAGTAGATAGTTTGGCATATTCTGTTTTGTTGAGAAAATAGGCTTTTGCATAACTGACCAAGTATAAGTGATTTGTTGCTATAGTAGTTAATGATCAAAGATGCCATTTGGAAGCAGTAACATCAATATAACATACCCTACATAGTTGCATTAAGAATTTAAAATATCCCTTTCCTTAAAAATCTGGTGTTATAACCATCCAGTTTTGAAAAGGCTAGACTTGTATGGCTTGTAGCCTTGTGTAGCTGCCGCAATACTGGGAAACTATGTTCACAAATATTTCATAAGCAATGTAGGTTTCAGAGTTCCTTTGTTGTTCTGCCCTTATGAATGTACACCTTGTAAATGCTTATGCTGAAAATATTGACTTTGTTTCATTTAATTAAAACATGCTAGCTTTTGTGCAGCACCAAACAATACTTCTGATAGAAAAATACAAAATAACATACTACTACAGAACCTTTATCCATTCTTTGTTTATGCAGTATTTTTTCATCAACACAATTTTCAAACCTGGAAAGCTGCTTCATATACAATATAAGTTTGCCAGAGAAAGTTCATATGAAAAAGAATAGTATTTCAAAGGTCTCTCAGAATACATTTAACAGCTGTGTTGAAATAGGAATATCTTTAATTAGAACAGCATTACGATCACACAGAGATTTTATAGACTCATTGCCATAGCCTTCACTATTGAAATGATACCTAACATGAATCTCCTGATGTACAGTAAAGGATTTCCTAGAATTAGCACAGCTTTTTTAAGTTAGTTGACCACATTAATTCATCTGTATATGAGTATCATAGGCATATGGCAAAGTAAAATATCTATTGTTATTTTTATTTATTTATTTTTGTTTCTTGTGACTGGTGAGAAGAATCTGTAACTCAAACAAAAACCTAATAGGTACTTTTTGCAGAGGACAAAAAAAAAAGCTGGCACATCACCTCTTCTCAGAAAATCCCTATCCATACTTTTTGTACACTGACCTATTTAAGGTCCGTTACATGTCACAGATGTGTGGCCCCAACTGGTGCCCATGGGAGATTCCCTCCCCCCAAGCTTCATAGTTATGCGAGGCAGGCATGATTTTTGTCCAGACCACAGCTAGGAAGGGAAGAGAGAAACCTCCACTCCCTGTGCACTGCATAGATCATGAAGGAAAGAAAAAGCACAAATATAGGTGCTTGGTACACAATTAATCATCCCTAAGGCTCATTAAACCTATATAAACTTTCCTGGGAGTAACTCAATGGTGCTTATTTCTAAGTAGGCATGCATAGCATTGCCCTAACAGCCCAATTCTGTGTGAGACCAGAACGCTCTCAAGATTACAATCCATCAGGCTCCCACTTTGTGTCTTTTCTGTCAGACTCTCCTGTCCTCTGACAACTTCTAGTTTTACTGCTGCCAGTTTTTAATGCGTAGTATCTTAAGCCTCATTGCTGTCAGATTTTATTGTTATTATAACATAAGTTTTATATCACTGTTATTAGTAATTTAACTGTTTTTATTATTGCAGTATATTGCAGTATATTGTTTTGTTTATGCTTCAAGGTACTGTGGTTACAACAGCAAGAAAGTGGGTTAAATACCTGTTGTTTCTACTCAGCCCAGGTCAGTGTCCATATGACTCATCCTTTCAAATGTGCTCTTATGTAGTGCTGACACCTAGCAGCATCTTTGTCAATTGAACTTGCATAGAGGGTTGTGACGTTTAATGGCCCAAAATGTCACTCATAGCAATGTTTGAGAAACTGAGTCTTTGTGAATTCCAATATGATCTGCACCTTCCAAACTAACATGTGCACTGGAATTTAGTTATCCATTCACTTTCACAATTTCCAAATGTTCCGAAAACAGTTATAGGTTCAAAACACTTTTTGAATGAGTATTTTGAGGCACAATGTATGTATTTTGAGAAAAATATGTTGACAAAGGCTTATTTTGAGAGATAAAACATTTACATATATATAAATACATATTTAAATGAACATTTCCATGTGGATTTTTTTTAATGAAATTGATGTAGAAATAAGACAGAATCGATTTACAGGTGAGCACATATAAAAGATACACAGACTGGAAACAGATCAATTTGTCCATATCTAGTCACCCAGGACTGTAGCTCAGTGGTACAGTATCTGCTCTGCATGCAGAAGGTGCAGGTTCAATCCCTGCCATCTCCAGACTAGACTAGGAAAGACTCCCTATCTGAAACCCTGGAGACCTGCTTCCAGTTATGCTGAGCTAGATGGACCAATGGTCTGACTCAGCATAAAGCAGCTTCTTATGTATATTGTGCTGCAAAAGTAATCTCTATTTGTGCATTACAACTCTATGACCCTTCAAAAAAATCACGTCTGAATTATGCTTAGTGAGTTTATTTTTTATGTTCTAGTTTGTTCTACATTTCTGCTATATTGTTATTTTTACTGGATTAATTTGTGTTATGTTTTTAATTATCTATTCATCTGATGTTGAATTTTAACTTGATTATGATTAGCTGCTGCGAGTTGTCTTTGATGAGAATTGCTATGGCCGTTCCTGGACAGGGATAGCCTGACCTCCATAGTCCATGAGTTGGTAACTTCAAGGCTGGATTACTCCAATGTGCAGTATTTCCTACCGTGGTGAGAGTTAACAGATAGCTTCTCCTGTTGTGCATGTAATTCACGCTACCTCAGAATACTGAATCAGTTATATAACCTGAAAGGTATGCACAGGAGTGTTATAACCATAAGGTCAGTGAGGTAGCAGGGCTCCCTACACCATTTCCCCTCAAGCCATCTGTGGTTTGGGATTACCCTCCCTTCACCAGTCTGATGTCTTAGGGAGCTGCACTCACCAATATCCCTATATCTCCTCCTTCCATTCACTGAATCTACCTAGTGAATGGCTACCTCAAACGGGTACTCCTCCCCCCCCGCATTGACTAACCCAGCCAGTCCAGTCTCAACCTGTTGCCTCATCTCATTATGCATGATGGGGAAAATATTTTTCCCAGCCCATGTGGTAAGCTAGAGAGTGTTCTTCGGACTAGTAAATTTTACCTATAAATATAAGAGCACATCTCTCTGCCTGTTTATATCACGGAACACTAATTTCAATGAAAGGGTTCCTTTAGATCAGCCTTTCCCAACCTTTCGGTCCCCAGATGTTGTTGGACTACAATTCCCATCATTCCTGACCTTTCGCCATGCTGGGTAGGGCTGATGGGAGTTGTAGTCAAACATCATCTGGGGACCAAAAGGTTGGGAAAGGCTGTTTTATATTATTTATTTATTGAGAATTCATCCTGATTTGCTTGCACAAATCTTACAAGCAGGTTAGATTATATTGTTCTTGATTGAGCATTCATTCTGATTTGTTTATGGGGTGGTGATATGAGAATGAGCATTCATCCTACATTCATCCTGATTTGCTTGCAGGGTATGTATATGTCTTCCCATTAATCATTTGTTGTTCCCACACTTTTTAATGCATTTCCTCGTCACTTTCCAAACTGCAAAATTCAGATTCTTTTATGTAGTGGATTTGTTGGGCAACAGAGGTCTTTAATCCACTTTAATTGTGCAAACCTACAGTTAAGGTATGCACTTGAATCCTTCCCACATAATAGTGAGAGTCCAGAAGAACCCAAAGTCAATAGCAGTACTACACTGAATTCATGCAACATACAAGAAAATTTGAAGAGAAACATTGGAGGTAAAAAAAATCTAGATTCATTTTTAGCAGCTTTCTGACAGTTTCATACTGTCATTTGGATCAATTTTCCCTACCTGCAGGACTCTTTCAGTGATAGTTTTCATTACGTAAATGTAACAAAGGAATAATGATTTGTCTGTCTCCAGCAGAAGGATTTTGTCAGCATGTGTGCTTTTTCATCACTGAAAATGGAATTACTGAAAAGGCAGGTGCTATTTTTACAGAATAGATATTGCCTCTCCCCTCCCCATATCAATGTTTAGGAAAGTTTGGGAAGAATAAAGGTAATTATTGCTAAGCCCAAGAAAAGAGCTGGAATTAGCATAGCTGCTCAGAACTAATTGAAGTTCAAGTTGGTAATTACTGACTCTGTCAAATAGATTTATTCTGATTCTTGTGCTGTATTAGGACTGTCATTTTAAAAAAATGTTAACAACATTTAAATTAACCTGTCTCTAGTAATTCACATGAGTTAGACAATTACACAGATTGTAATTAGAAAAGCTTAGGCACCAAGTCTAAATAGTGCTAGCATTGTGAAAATATACACCTTGTCCAATATATGATTTTAATTGTATAACTAATGAATAATGGACACTTTTTTTTTACAAAGCACACTAATTCCTCCGTTATTTTCAGAGTTCTGGCATTATAAACTAGCAACATTTAGGGTCCAGTCCCATGAGCCATTGCAATTGTAATAAAGTATGTAAACATGTGTCCCCTCTTGAGAAACATGTGAACTTATTCACCTAGTTCTTGCATGCTAATATTGCAACTATCGCCCTATTCCTGAGCCCCTCGAGCACTGGAATATGAGCTGAATTTTACTTCCTTATACGTATTGGATGGACCCAGTCAGAATCATACCATGCACGCACAATCCCTATTTGGGCATTCAGTCTTCTCACATATAAAAACACATGACCTGCCTCCTTCAACATATCATCTGTACTAGCTCCCTCCAAGTGTTTGAGGGTGAAGATCTGAAGTGGGGAGTTTCCATCACTCATAAGCTTCCTACTTCATTTAAAAGCCTGATTGTGCAATGTTCTAAATCACTCAGGGATCTCCACAAGTGCATGCAACTCTCTGCTTCAGACCTTCATTCTCAAACTTGTGGAGGGCTCTAAATTGTGCATGCACAGATAAATAAATGGAGTGGGCAAGGCCTGGAAGCACTCCAATACCTCTCCTTGTATATTTGCTTACACATAAGGAGACCAAAACTCAAAGAATGCTATAGAGACAGATGCCTGGTAATTTGCAATAAACATGAAACTCCCTGTTGGTGGAGAAACTTCTTACATTACATGCATTGGATATTCTGCACCATAAAAGTAATTCATGGACTGGGGCATTACTGTATCATTTGGAAGCAAGGGGTGTTGTACAAGTGCAACACTTGAAAGCCTTGTGCTGATGTGGGCGGTCAACCACAGGCATTCTTTCACTCCCACACAACTTTGAATTAAAAATGCCTGTTGAGGTACTCTCCTGCTGCCAAAGATCATCCCCACCAGATTTGCATCCCAGAATATTTCCCTCTTGTAGAGAAAACCTTGTCAATATTTTTATTGATCAAAGATATTTACAAAAACATAATGTCCAGGTGACCATCCAGAATCTTGAGATCCAACATCCAAATTGTGACAATTCTTACATTATCATCGACATCCCACACCCAAAGCAGTAGATACCTGGAGAAATACAAATTCAGTTCAGAAATGGAAAAGACTGTAGGGCATATGCATCCCTTGTGTAGTGCTAGTAGAATACAATTTCCACAAGAGTCAGTGGACATAAATGAATTATGAATAATTTAGCTTCTCTTTCTTATCGCTGGGAGACTTTAAGTTGAATACAGGATCTCAATATTCCTTTCAGTCATTCTGTCTAATGGAAGGGATAAATAAGAAGTATATCACTCCTTGAGCTGGCATCTGATATTGAATTATTTCCTTTATGTTGTATTTAGATGGAACAGATAAAAATGTAGCACTATGTGGACTCGATGAAATATTCCTACATCCACAGGACAATTAGGTAGCATTTATGGTTAAATTGTGTTTTACAGTTCATTCTGTAAAGCAGATATGAAACGAAAATACAAATATCAGTAGTGGCTGTGTATTGAAGACAAGCATTGTTTTGCCTAAGAAACCCTGAAACCTTCTAAACAGTTGGAAGTGTCGAATTAAGCTTTGCATTGGTATATGTGTGCTCTCAATCATCCATAAATGAAATGCACTTTAGAAGATGTTCTCCCTGTCATGTGGGACTGATTTTTACAATAGTGTTTAAATAAGCTAATAGCATGGGCATGGCCCAACAGAGAAAGTCTTTCCCACAGAATCATCACTAGGCCAGAGAGGTGGGTCCAATTCCCTGGGAAATATCCACATTGCTGAATTGTTAAAACCCCATCAAAGCACTGCAAGAGTTACCCATGAATAAGCAGCTTCGCTGTGGCTGGAAGTTAATTCAACTGAAAAACATGAGAAAGAAGATGCTGGTCCAGATGTACCATCACTCTGACTTAGGGCAACTTCAAAATTTATATATCCCAAATATATATTTATGTACACACTTAAAATGTAGTATGTAAGCTACATTAGGTTTGGTTTATCAAATTTAAGTATCATTTCCCATTTTAAAAGTCCCAAATCACTTTACAACTAAATAAAATTGCATAGGCCTCAACTGCTCTATATATTTAAAGTTGTATTATACAACTTTAAACAGTCATGGCTGCCCCCAAAGAATCCTGGGAACTGTAGTTTGTTATGAATGTTGAGACTTGGTAGGAAGTCCCTACACCCCTCACAAAGTTACAATTCCCAGAGCTGTTTAACAGTCAATATATCCTCCCAGAGAGAAAACAAAAATGTCTTTCCTGTCACTGAAATGATGACAACATGCTCCCTAGGGAGAGCATTTTATAACATTCACTAAGAGGCAAAAAAACCTTGCAGTTTAAGAATGTAGCTATAGCCAACAGATATTTCTATCAAACTTTAAAAAGCAGGGAAATTGGGCAGCTATAGTGAATGCACAAGGGGAGCAGGAGACCTGACCTCCGCTCTCAGATGTTGGACTGCCCTACAAATTTGTCAAAATGGAAACACAATTTGGGTTGGTCTTTCACAGTCCAATCCACTTGCTGTGTAGCTTGGAAGAATTTGATACCATGTGCCTCTGAGCATATGGTGAATGGTAGCAACACCTGCCATCTCCAAAGATGGACAATTATATTTTTGTATGTTTGTTGGTGTTTTTCTGGCTTACGAGAGGTCTTACGAGAGGTCTTCTCACAAATCCCACAACAACAAATTAGAGATGAGCTTGCAGTATCCCATAATTTGGATGAAGTCAGTAAAGCCATTAATCAAATGAAGAATAACAAAGCTAGTGGCCCTGATGGGATTCCTACTGAAGTCTTTAAAGAAGGTGGGCCTGAACTTACACAACTTCATAAGCTCATTGAAAAAAACTGGATGAGGGAGGAGATCCCAGAAGATTTTAGGGATGCTATAATTATCACTCTTTTCAAGAAGGGAGATGGAACAGAATGTGGGAACTACCGAGGCATCTCTCTTCTTGCTACTGCAGGTAAAATCCTTGCAAGAATCCTCGCAAATTGCCTCCTACCTATCTCAGAAGACATCCTCCCTGAATCCCAAAATGTCTTCCGCCCTTCCAGGGGGACAGTGGACATGATCTTCACTGCACTACAGCTTCAAGAAAAATGCAGGGATCAAAACCGACCTCTGTACATGGCATTTATTGATCTGACTAAGGCCTTTGATACTGTAAATCAAACTGCTCTCTGGACCATCTTTCTGAAAATTGGATGCCCTGATAAATTTGTGAATATTTTGCGACTCCTCCATGACAACATGACGGCAACAATATTGGATAACAATGGCTCTCAAAGTGATCCATTCAAAGTGGGATCAGGCGTCAGACAGGGATGCATCATTGCTCCAACTTTATTTGCTATTTTCATTGCCATGATGCTATACCTTGTTGAGGGGAAACTTCCCACTGGCGTGGAAATCACATACCAAACAGATGGAAAGCTTTTTAACCTCAGTAGGCTGAAAGCAAAAAGTAAGGTAATTACAACCTCTGTCATAGAACTTCAATATGCTGATGATAATGTAGTCTCCGCACATTCAGAGGAAAATCTTCAAACTATCCTAAATGTCTTTGGAGAAGCATATGAAAAGCTTGGCCTCTCATTTAACATCAAAAAACCCCAAAGTGCTTCATCAGCAAGTGCAAACCAATTCCTCTGTAGCACCATCAATCCAGCTTAATGGTGCAACACTGGAGAATGTCGATCACTTTTCTTATCTTGGCAGCCATCACTCTGTAAAAGCTGACATCGACGCTGAAATTCAGCATTGTCTGAGCTCTGCAAGTGCCGCATTCTCCCGAATGAAGCGTAGAGTGTTCGAGGATCTGGATATTCACAGGGAGACCAAAATGCTTATTTACAAAGCCATTGTACTACTGACATTACTGTACACCTGTGAAACATGGACCATCTACATGGACCGAGGTACTGCTTGTGGGAGACAAGAGAAGATTAGGAGACATTGACCTGGTGTTGAATGGGGTAAGATTGCCCCTAAAGAACCAGGTTCACAGCCTCGGGGTCATTCTTGACTCCCAGCTGTCCTTGGAGGCTCAGGTGTCAGCAGTGAGCCGGGCAGCTTGGTATCAATTACATCTGATACAGAGGCTGCGACCCTACCTTCCGGTCCATCTGCTCCCGTGGGTGGTGCATGCCCTGGTCTCCTCTCGCTTAGACTACTGTAATGCGCTCTACGCTGGGCTACCCTTGAAGACGGTTCAGAAATTACAACTGGTACAGAATGCGGCGGCACAGTTGATCAAGAACGGCCGCCGCCAGGATCATATCTCTCCAGTGTTAGAAGATCTACACTGGCTACCAGTTGTTTACCAAGCCCAATTCAAGGTGTTGGTGTTAACCTTTAAAGCCCTATATGGTTTCGGTCCAGTTTATCTAAAGGAGCGCCTCCTGCATCACCAAATACGCTGCCTGACGAGATCAGCCTCGCAAGACCTTCTCTCGGTCCCACCAGTGAAAACAGTTAGGCTGGTGTGGACCAGAGAGAGGGCATTCTCGATTGTGGCTCCCACCCTCTGGAACTCTCTCCCATATGACCTTCACCATGCCCCCTCCCTGGAGGGGATTAAAAACGTGGCTGTTTCAGCGGGCATACAGGATTCCTAGGTAATTTTAGTTTTTAACGTACAGAAGTGGGTGGGCTGATTATCTGAAGATTGATGTTATAATTGTATTTATATGTTGTATTTATTTTAATCTATGTACGCCGCCTAGATTGGCTGTTCATTCGGCCAGATAGGCGGCCTAAAAATAAATTATTATTATTATTATTATTATTATTATTATTATTATAAACGCCACTCCCAACTTCTTGAAAGATTCCACCAACGCTGCCTCCGGAAAATTCTACAAATTACTTGGGAAGATAGGCGGACTAATGTTAGCATATTGGAAGAAGCAAAAACCACCAACGTTGAAACAATGATGCTCCAACATCAATTTTGCTGGACCGGCCATGTTGTTCGAATGCCTGATCACTGTCTTCCAAAGCAGCTACTTTACTCCCAACTTAAGGATGGAAAATGGAATATCGGTGGACAGCAAAAGAGGTTTAAAGATGTTCTCAAAGCTAATCTTAAAAAATGTAACATGAGTATCAAGAACTGGGAAGCCTTGGCCTATGTGCATCCCAATTGGAGGTCGGCCATTATCAAAGGTGCTATGGACTTTGAAGAAGCACGAGTACAGGTCAAAAGGGACAAACAACCTAAGCGGAAGGCATGTCAAGCAAATCCTCACTGTGACCATCTTCCATCTGGAAACCAATGTTCTCACTGTGGGAGGCTGTGTGGATCCAGAATTGGCCTCCACAGTCATTTACGGACCCACTGTTAAAGACCTTACCCTGGAAGACAACCTTACTCGGCCATGAGTGATCACCAATGTAATGTTATTGTCTTACTTTGCTTCTTTCTAGATTTCTCTCATTATTCATCCTAGAAATCTGTGTCAAATTTATTGTTATTAATTTCAAAGCCTTTTTATTGGTCAATGTCATATGATGGTGAAGACAGCCTTTTGTGTTTCAAAATAGAGGTTCTATTTCTATTTTGGTTGCATTAACAGTTGAATCTGAAACTGCAGTATGATGTAAAATCAGACTGATTACAATATGTTGCTACTTCAGCAATGACTCTAGCTGTTGGAAAAAAGAGGATGCATGTTTTCAGCCTACTATGTTTAAACCACTTTTCAGTTAAGGCAAGGTGGGCATGGTCAATTAAAAACATAGAGCACACCTAGAATTTTGCTAGAATATATTTCACCTCCCACTGTTTTACATTGCTCAAACTGAGACACTCCTGATGTCCACTGGAGACTCTTCTGCAGAATAGTCAGTGCCATTATTCCACAATTATTTTTGGAGGTTTTTTAGTGTAAATTTTGCAAAGTGTTGCTGTACTTCACATTTTCACAAAAATAGAAACAAAAGAAAATGATTTCCTATAGGAAACTTCACTAAAATTGCAAAGTAAACCAGACATATTTAAAGTGACCATCTGAACTATATCAACTGTCTTAATAATGTTGCTTCCTCTCTGCTAAAACAAGATCAGCACAGCACATGTCTTGTTTCTATTCTTTGGGCGGATTGCAGGTGTTGCCACCACTCACCATATGCTCAGAGGCACATGTTACCAAATTCTTCCAAGCTACAAAGGAAGTGGATTGGACTATGAAAGACCAACCCAAATGGTTTTTGCATTTTGACCAATTTGTAGGACAGTACAATATCTCAAAGAGGAGGTCAGGTCTTCTGCTCCCCTGATGCCTTCACTATAGCTGCCCAATTTCCCTACTTTTTAAAGTTTGATAGAAATATCTGTGGGCTATCAAAGTTTGCATCTGTGCTGGAATTGCTTTTAAATATGTTTTTAAAGCTTTTTTGTTTTAATATATTTTAAAGGCCATTTTTACGATGTTTTAGAGTGTTTTTAGTGTTTTTGTTTGCCACCCTGGGCTCATGCTGGGAGGAGGGATAGGATATAAATAAATAAATAAATAAATATTATTACAAAGAAGAAGACAATGCAATATATTTCATTTCAATGCACTATACGGTATTACAGGCCACCATACACTGTATTTATAGACCAGCATACTTTAATTTAAATCAGCACAATGCATATGAACACAATTCCACTGAAATATTTAAAAGCACACAGTACAGCAAAACTAAAGGAAAATGTTTCAGTCATACTCTCCAGAGCACCGATGCAACCTGTTTTGCCAGTGATATATGTGAGAAATGGGAATCAATCTCTTGTGTACAAGGATCAATAGATTTCATAAGATGGTTTGTGCTTTCAATTTAGGGCTTTTCCCAATATCATCAAGAGGAATTGGTTGGTGGGCATTGCGCATCTGGAGCATTTCAATCTAGTACTTTGCTTCTGAAAACAGAACACTGGTGTGAACCAGTTTATTTGTATTTAATCTCATGCCTTGTTGATATCATTGTTATTCAGCAGAAATAAATATTGGCAGAATGAGGCCCCAGCAGCTTAACACCCCAATCTAGACACATTAATTGAAAGTAAGTCTTCATATGTCTGACAGAAGTTACTTTCAACAAAGACCTCAAGAATATAGGAGAACCAGTGTAGTATAGTGGTTGGCATTTGGACTTGGATTCAAGAGGTTAGTGCTTAAATCCATGTTTAGACATGGAGTTCATTGGCCCTGTCTCTCAGAAGTTTTGGCTGTGGGGCAAAAACATATAATTTAATATACACCTTGGAAGCTTGATGGTACAACAATGTGACATATAATCAATAAGGAGCATGATCCAAACCAAGTTAAGTTCTTCTCTAAGTCCCATTGATTTTAATTGGAAAGTTAAGCATGAGTTAAAATTTCTCGCACTGAAATATCAATGGGCCTTAACTTTTGATTCATTGTGCCTAATAATAAACCAACAGAGGGCCAGAGAATCCTAACTAGGGTCTGGAAGGCACAGAGCAACAGTTTCACCACCACAACCAGCACTTTGCTGGCTCCTGCCAACCAGAGTGGAATGTGGGGGTGATGGCGCAGCAGAGGGGTGCAAATGAGACCCATCTCTGGGAGCTAGAATGGTTTAGGATCAGCCAATCCATGGCCGGACCAGCTGTGGCCCCACCTCACCCACATAATACCCCATATTGGGTCTCTGCCAGCTACTGCCAGCAGGAACACTATCAGCAGTTGCAGATGGGCTTTCCACAGCTGCAGCAGAGGTCTCCATGGTGGCAGAGCTCTCCTGTCAGCAGAGGCTTATAAAGGCCAGTTAATGAGGCTGCCACTACATCCTAACCCCATCCAGCATTGCAGTCCAGGAATTACAGCCCCCTAATGTGTTCAGGATCTGAGTGCTAATTTACTGACATTCACAGCTGGAATAAAAGTTACTATTTGCCAAAAAAATGATGGTTTGTTTATTATGGCTCTCATAGAATAAGCTACTTTCTTTTATATATCAAATGGTAAGATGTCTCTTTTGATCTGCAATCTATTTTTAAGGGGAAAGTTATATCAACTGAATAATAATTTAAACCAACCTACACTGCAGATCAGTAAATTATACAGCCACAAGAGTGGCTGTATACTATAGCCAGTGTGGATTTCTCACATTCCGCAATGTTAAATTGAAAATACCCCCATGCCATTCTGATGCTTCCCATAAGCTCATTTGAAAACAAAACCTTACAAAACTTATAGTCCTGAACTCAGAAATGCTTGCTTAACAGCCATCTAAATTTTCATGGTGATACACAAAACAGTCAGAAAGAATTGAGAGTTCAAAATCTAAAAAGAGAGAGAAAACCCCAGAGTCCTTTTGGACTTTTTTATGTCAGAGTTCTCATAATCTGTTGAAATTCATTAAAAATCAGCCATGTTCACAGAGTACCTGTAATCCTATTACTGACCTTGCCCCACAATCTGACCTTCATCTTCTGCAGTTTAAAAGTTTAAAAAATGCCTGGCTGATTTTTAATTATTTAAGAAATTTTGCCTTGAACTCAATGATAGTGTCGGGCACGCTCAGTAAGAACCAACTGTCAGTGTTCTAAAAGCCAGACTCACAGCTGCTGGGCTTGCCTAATCAAGGGGCCACAACCACACCAGACAGTTATTTCACTTAAGACAGTCATGGCTTCCCCGAGAGAATCCTTGAAAGTGTAGTTTGTGAAGGGTGCTGAGAGGAGACTCCTATTCCACTGACAGAGCTCCAGTGGCCAGAGTGGTTTAGCATTCAGCCACTCTGACTGAGGGTATGTGAGGGGAACAAGGTGTCTCCTAGCAATTCTCAGCACCCTTCACTAACTACACTTCCCAGGATTCTTTGAGAGAAGCCATGAAACTTGCAGATAGGGAAGGAAGGATCTGTCAGTTTCAGTTCTCCCAGTTTCTCATTTTCCCCATCTTAAATAAAGCTCTCCACACGTTTGCAGCAATGTGTTTATCATCATCATCATCATTAAAATCTCATGAAAATTCTCCTGCATTTTAGTGTAGGTTTCTCCTACTAAACAAATTTTTGCAAGCAGTTTCTCCTAATATAATGCATTTTTGTCTGTTATTGTCACCATGGCATCAGGTGAGCTGACCCATTTTTTCTTTGCAGCACAGCTTGAATTCAATCCGCAATGCAAAGGAAGATCCCAGTTGATGCAACAGAGATCTGAAATCACTGCTGATCAGCTCATTGGCAGTCTCTTTGAGCTCTGCTTTCAGAAAGGATGGCAACAAGGGAGAGTGCCTTCTCAGTGGTGGCCCCCAAATTATAGAATGATGTCTTTGACAAGGTGTGCCTGACACCAACACTGTTATCTTTTCAGTGCCAGGTTAAGACTTTCCTCTTCTCCCAGGCATTTTAGCATGTGGTTTTAAATTGCTTTTTAAAAATGTGTTTTTTAAATTTGTATATTTGTTTTTAATGTTTTAATTGTTGTAAACTGCCCAGAGAGCTTCAGCTATGGGGCGGTATATAAATGCAATCAATCAATCAATCAATAACTGCCCAAAGTGAAATAAAGGTCTGGTGTAGATGTGAGCAGGAACAGCTTTGGTTTAAATTTGGGTGAGAGGCTACATGTGCCTGCTGTAGAATAAAAAGGTAGGGGGGACGCTGAAAAGCAGTGATACTGTTCATAATGTTTTCCTTTTGGAAAGGAAAGGGGGTTTCCATCTGCCCAGTGCCCACCCACCCAATCTCCCACCCACCCTCCCCCTCCCCATACTCTCCCTGCCCCTCCCCTGGGTCAGTGTTGGACTACAACCTGAGAGACCAGGGTTCGAATACCCACACAGCCATGAAGCTCACTGGGTGACCTTGGGCCAGTCACTGTCTCTCAGCCTCAGAGGAAGGCAATGGGAAACCACCTCTGAATACCGTTTTGCATAAAAACCCTATTTATAGGGTCACCATAAGTCGGGATCGACTTGAAGGCAGTCCATCTCCATTATCAAACATGATTGCACAGAAATAAATCCCACTGAACTCAAAAAGTATGCAAATAATCAAACCTACCCTCCCATCTCCTCCCTCCTATCCCCTCCCTCTTGCCTCTTCCGTCCCCCTTCCTTTGCCCTCCCTCCCCATCCCCTTCCAATACCCTCCTTCCCCTTCCCCCTCCTCCCCCTCTCCTTCCTCCTCCCCATGGTCAGTTTTACCTATCTTAAGCATGATTGCACAGGAGTAAATACCATTAAACTCTATAAGCATGCAAATGATCAAATCTGCCCTCCCATCCCCCTTCCTTTGCCCCCTCCAATCCACCCCTTCCCCTCCCCTTCCTCCTCCCCCATGGTCAGTTTTACCTAACCTAACCATGATTGCATAGGAGTAAATCCCATAGAACTCAATAAGCATGCAAATGATCAGACCTGCTTTCCCCTCCTTCCCACTCCATCCCGCTCCCTTTCTCATCCCCTTCCCTCTTCTTTCTTCCTCCTCCCCTTCCCACTCCATCCCTCTCCCCCGGTCAGTTTTACCTATCCTAAGCATGATTGCATGGGAGTAAATTCCACTGAACTCAATAAACATGCAAATGAACAAACCTGTCCTTCTCCTCCCATCCCCCTTCTCCTCTATGCCCTTCCTTCCCTCCCTCCTCCTCCCCTCTCCATCCCCTGTGGTCAGTTTTACCTATCCTAAGCTTGATTGCACGGGAGTAAATCCCACTGAACTCAATAAGCATGCAATCCATTCTCAGCAAATTTGCACAGGATCCCATTTCCCACAGTAGGTAATTTTTGTGCAAATTAAGAGCATTTTTATTTTCAGTGTCTGGTTCAGTAATAGACTGGATGACAGTCAATAAACTGAAGCTCAGTCTAGGTAAGGCTGTTAGTGGGTAGGTCCCTAGACTGGATAGGTGGGGTTCAACCTGTTCTAGAACAGGTTGCACTCCCCCTAAAGGAGCAGATACACAGCTTGGGGGTACTGTTTTTAAATTGTATATTTGTTTTTAATTTTTTTAATTGTTGTAAGCCGCCCAGAAAGCTTCAGCTATGGGCAGTATACAAATGCAATAAATAAATAAATAAATACTTATGGATCCAATTCCATAGCTGGAGACACAAGTGGCCTCGGTGGCACAGAGTGCTTTCCATTAGCTTTTGGTGGTGGTCCAGCTCAATCCTATCTACACAGGGATAACCTAGCTTCAGTTGTCTGCACTCTGGTAACATCCATTAGATTACTGTGATATGTGATACATAGGGTTGCCTTTGAAGACAGTTTGGAAACTACAACTAGTGAAGAATTCAGTGGCCAGATTACTGACTGGGACTAGAAGGTCTGAAGATATTACACCAATTCTACTTGACTACGCTGGATACATATTAGTTTCAATTCAAAGTGCTGGTTTTCACCTTTAAACCTTATACAGTTCAAGACAGCAATACCTCAAGGATTGATTCCCTCCATATGAACTAGCCTGGAGCCTGCAGTCCTTATCAGAGGCCTTTCTCTCTGTATTTCACTCATCCTTTTTGGTGGTAGGCTGTTTAAAGCTCTCCCAGGAAGTCACACCTGGTGCCATCCTTGGCAGTCTTTAGGTGCCAGTCTTTCCATTCACCAAAGCCTTCAGTTAATGTTGCCGCCTACATTGGTACTTATCTTTTAGTGTGGTGGATAGGACCTGGTCCATATTAACATATTGCTGGAGGACCATTTTATGGATTTTGTATTGTCATTGTTTGAAATTTTCTATGATTTAAATACAGCCCCAGCAGATTGACATATTGTACTGTAGTTTATTTTGTCAAGTCGCTCTGAGAATTTTTTATTGTGTAAAGTGACTGATCAATGAAATAAATTATTATCTTTATAATTAGATCATTGTTATCAGGGCTTAGATGATTTGGGATCCTGGAGTAGTATCTGATTATTGCTGTTGAACTTTGTATGTGAATTTAATTTTGTATTGTTTTAATTTTATATTTTGTGCAATACAGTATATTTTATGCCACCTTGTGGTTCTTTCTGGAGTAAGGGCAGGATACAAAAATGATTTGATAAGTACAGTAGGTCCCCGCTTATACGGCAGGTTAGGGACCAGGCCCCCACCGTAAAGCGGAAATTGCCGTAAACGGAACCCCATTGACTATAATGGGGCCATCGCACGAAAATGACGCGAAAACATCGCAAAACATCGCAGAAGAGCAAAAATCGGCTTAAAAATGGAAAACGAAAGCCGCCGCATTAGCGGAACGCCAGGAAGCGATGTGCCAGTAAGCGGGGCCCTACTGTAAATAAATACTAGTGGTGGAAAGCAAGACTGAAATATCAATTCATAAAACAAGCTTACATTCAAATTCTAGTGTATGTCAAAAAGCATTTCCTGGAGAAAATTTGCAAGTATCTTCCCTCATGGTCTTTGGTGTCTATAATGTCCATGGCTACCTGAGGTATTATAAGTACAATGAATAGAGGCATTCAAGAGAAAATAAGAGAATATTAGCAAACTGCCAGTGTATCATTACAGGACAGGGAACACAATTATGTTAAGCCATTGCAACAAAGAACTTCTAATTCTTTAAGGGAAAAGTCAATTGAGTCAGATAACTAGAGCTTTCACTTAAGTAATGATGAGCAGAAGAGACTTGAAGTGCAGTTTAAAGGATAATACCTTGAAGTCAGAATGCCTCTTAGTTTTGATTAGTGTGATGAGAACTAGGTTTGTTGGATTGTTTTGCTTCTTTCCAATCTGAATTAGAAAATGGTTATGGGTGCCTTTTTTAAAAAAAGAATCTAATGTTCCTCAAATATTAATAATACTCAGCATTTTTATAGTGCAGCGGTGGGAAATCACCAGCCCACAGGCCTTATTAGGACCAACAGGATGACACTTTTGGCTCATAAGGACATTTTGGCCAAGCCACATCCACCTGTCAATCACCTGACATCATACATGGACCAAAAAGGGGATCCTGAAGCACCTCACATCAGCTGTTCACTGGCAATTCAGACAGCTTCTAATGAACTTCTAAAGAAATTAAAAATACATCACATTCATTAACTTCCAAGTTTACTGCAGTGTAAGGTCATTTTGTATTATTATTTGTTGTAAACCAAGAACATGGTTATGAAAATGGAAATGGACTGCCTTCAAGTCGTTTCCAACTTATGGCCATATGGCCAACTTATGAATAGGGTTTTCATGGTAAGTGGTGTTCAGAGGCTGTTTCCCATTGCCTTCCTCTGAGGCTGAGAGGCAGTGACTGGCCCAAGGTCACCCAGTGTGCTTCATGGCTGTGTGGGGATTCCAACCCTAGTCTCACAGGTCATAGTCCAACACTCTAACCACTACGCCACACTGGCTATAGGTCACCATATAAACATTTCAAATATATTATTCCCATACTGCAGAGGAGGGTTTTTCAGACTGACATGCCTAATACTGTTTAGGCTGCAATTCAATACCAAGTTATTATGCAGTAAAGACCCTTGAACTCAGTGGTCTTACTTTCAGTAGGTCTATAGGATTGAGCTATAATCCTATATATACATGGTTATAATCCTACAGTCCTATACATATTTACCAAAGAATTAGTCTTATTGAACTAAGGTTGGCATACATTGGCCAGGGCCAGTTTGAAAGTATTCCGTTGACATAACAGGCTGGTATTGATTCAAGTTCATTGTTTGTCTGCAAGCTGCTGCTTTTGATCTGGGTATTTTTTCCCCTTGGAAAAAAATTATATTAATATCAATATTTTAAAAGGGATATCAATATTATGAAATGAAATTTGATAAATTGAAGGGAATATCAGTAAAAATATTGATATTAATATTTAGATGCAGATTCTTAAAAAAAAACATTTCTGAAAATAGCCGCAGAAAATCACTACATAAAAATCTGATTTGCAACAATAGCAAATAAGCAAATTAATGGAAAATTTGGTGCCAAATCCAAACTGAGTGGAATTCTAGCACATCCCTAGATTGAACTCAATGGGATTTACTTCTGAATAGTCATTTATAGGATTTTGCTGTTATTGAATCTATGGTAGTGCTAGAGATAAACAAGTGTAGAGGTGAGAATTAACAGCGTTTTAAAATTTGCGGAGACCAACTCAACCAATATGGCTTTATGAACTCATCTCTATATTTCTCATGGTTTTTAGAGCCTGTATCTCTCTTATACTTCACTTGAGGACACATACCTGTTGGTGAGAACTGGTGCAGCAGAGTTAATGGAAGAAATCAATATTTGTCACTTGAAAGGGAAACGGGATCTAGAGCAAGGTTATGACCATTTCTTTTCTTTTTTCTATTTGTCTTTTGTCAAGGACTGCACACCCTTGGCAAGGTTATGGATGGAGAAGAAATTTGATTCAGTTTATATTTAAAGTTAAATCTATCAAATTCACACTTTCTGAAGCAATATGAGAACTGGAACACAGCCCACCTTCAAACTTCATGTGTATCTGTATTTCCCAATGCAGTTCTACAGCCCAACAATGTTTACAAAAATGCATATATTAGCAGAAAGTGTGCATAAAAATTAATATATTAATTAAAATTACAATTAAAATGCATTATATTAGGAGTCATTGCTTGCAAAAATGGGTACATTGGTCAAAACTGTATACAAAAATGTATTTCTAAGAAGAAATTTACACTAAAATACTGAAGAATTTTTCATGAGTTTTTTTTTTAAATAGCAGATTGCTACAGAAATGTGGAAAACTGAATTTATTGGGAAAATGAGAAACGGAGAGAACTGAAACTGACAGATTCTTCCAGGCATGGGGGGAGGGGTCATATAGCAGCCGAAAGTCAGGCTGGAACCAAAAGTGGTGAGATCAAAATAAAATGTAGGTTGATCTACCTCTTTATTCTCTCGCTTTTTCTGTTCTTTCTTTCTGCAACCCCATTTCTCCTGTTTTTTTCCTCTTCTTGTCACCCACATGAAATTAGGTCAAGGGCCACATGGAACTGGACCAAGGGTAGTTTGCCAACTGTGCCTTGGAATAAATTATACAGCCACAGGAGTAGGTGTATACTACAGTCAGCACCTCTACCTGCTCCCCTTTCCTCCTTCCCTCTACTCTCCTCTCTCCCTCCTCCTCTCCCATGGTCAATTTCACCTATCCTAAGTATGATTGCAGGGGAGTAAATCCCACTGAACTCAATAAGCATGCAAATGATCAATCCATTCTCAGCAAACTTGTAAAGGTTCCCATTTCTTACCTCCTGGATTAAAAAGCAGAGAAATTCACTAATAGGCAAAAAAAAAACACCTTGTGGTTTAAGAACGTACCTATAGCCCACAGATATTTCTATCCAACTTTAAAAAGCAGGAAAATTGGGCAGCTATAGTGAAGGCATCAGGGAAGCAGAACACCTGACCTCCTCTCTGAGATATTGCACTGCCCTACAAATTAGTCAAAATGCAAACACCATTTGGGTTGCTCTTTCACAGTCCAATCCACTTCCTGTGTAGCTTGGAAGAATTTGGTAGCATGTGCCTTTGAGCGTATGGTGAGTGGTGGCAACACCTGCAATCAGCCAAATAATAGAAAGAAGACATGTGCTGTGCTGATCTTGTTTTAGCAGGGAGGAAGCAACATTATTAAAACAGTTGATATAGCTCAGATGTTCACTTTAAATATGTCTGATTTACTTTGCAATTTTAGTGAAGTTTCCTGTAGGATATCATTTTCTTTTGTTTCTCTTTTTGTGAAAATGTGAAGTACAGCAACACTTTGCAAAATTTACACTAAAAAACCTCCAAAAATAATTGTGGAATAATGGCACTGACTATTCTGCAGAAGAGTCTCCAGGGGACCCCAGAAATGTCTCAGTTTGCACAAGATAAAACAGTGGGAGGTGAAATATATTCTAGCAAAATTCTAGGTGTGATCTATGTTTTTAATTGACCATCCCCATCTTGCCTTAAATGAAGTGGTTTAAACATAGTAGGCTGAAAACACGGGAACAGGAGACCTGACCTCTCTGAGATATTGCACTGCCCTACAAATTTGTAAAAATGCAAACACAATTTGGGTTGGTCTTTCACAGTCTAATCCACTTCCTGTGTAGCTTCTCAGAGAGGAGGTCAGGTCTTCTGCTTCCCTGGTGCATTCACTATAGCTGCCCAATTTTCCTGCTTTTTAAAGTTTGATAGAAATATCTGTTGGCTATAGGTACGTTCTTAAACCATGAGGTTTTTTACCTATTAGTGAATATTATCCATATTTTACAAATAACCATTAAAATAGTATGTGCATCATACAGTATTAATAGAGAGTAATACACCACAATCTGCAAACAATTAAAATGATTAAAATCTATGGAACACAAGCATACAGTAAAGCACTCAAGTAATATTGATTTTAATAGAACTTTAGAAAGCTTTTGCTACAAGATTGCATCCTACAGGAAAACATTTGATTATAGCTATGTCCCTTTAAATTACTCTGGTTTTTACAGCAGCCTGAATTACCATCTCATATATTCTTACTGGGCTGGCTGTCCTTCATATTCTGTATTTGTGGTCCTCAATCATTCTTTGGAAGGGGAGCGCCTAGGAACAGGCGAGGAGGATTGAAAGTCTTGGAGTTGGATACATTTTTTATTACTTTGAATTTTCAGTAGTCAGAAAAGAAAACCCTTCATCAATCACCTTGATAGAAGCCCACAGGGCAAACAATCATTCTATTCAGAACAGGATCCGATGAGTTCAGATCCTTATTTATGTTCTTTCAGTACCCAGACATTACACTTCCTTGGCTGTTATCTGAACATTACTATTTATTATTAGTCCGCCACAGAGATCCTATTGTAATGAACTGTGATATCTACTGATGTAATTCATGTTTGCCAGTCATATCAGATTTATTGCAACTGGTCTTGAGAGGAATAGCATAATTTACCAAAATCTCACTCTGCAGGAGGTCAGCAGCGTGGGGGCGAGGTGTTGGTCTGACAAAAATGTAATATTTTAAACCATGAGGACAACTAGCCCAAGATCCAGTTTAACAAACCCTTTATTGCAAGCCATCACACCTAAGAGCAGACTGGTTGTATCCATTTTGTTCCAGAAGCAAGTGTCCATGCTGGATCCCTTTAAATTGATGACCTGGCCTATACATGCAGCAGAATGAGATAGCAGAACTCTGAAGTGTTCAACTAGTCAGTATCACTTCAGACTGCAAGTGAGGACACCATATTTTTATTGCTCTCCATAGTTGCATGCAGTCAGAAAACAAGTGCATTGGGGGAAAGGTTCTATCCCAACCCACTCCCTGTTGTGCTTGTTTTTTGGTCGCATTGTGTTTATCACCTAATGGAGTATTCAGAATTGTCATCCCCCACTGACAATGTGAAAGGAAATAGTCCAGAGTTTGTGAAACTTTGTTAACCACTAGTGGTCTACAACAGCCATGCTGGTGGTCTGAAGAAAGACTATGGAATAGTCAAGAATAATTGAGCCTGACCCAGCACTTGATTTCAGTTGGGTTTTTTTATGACAACAGAGATTGAAGCCATTGTGACCAGAGCCAGAACTACTGATCAGGCTAAAAAGCCCCTAGCATAGGGCATCAGCTTTTCACAATATGGTGCTGTTGCATTCTACAAATTTTTTTGAAGAAATTAATTTACCAGTTAAAGGGGCCCTTACCTAAATTGTCTGGCATAGGAACTGTGATTTTCACAATATGGTGCTGGTGCATTCTACAAATGTTTTCCTAAAATTTACCAGTTAAACAGCAGCTTCTTAGCAGCTTGGCCTATAGACCGTGATTTTCATGATACAGTGCTGATGTTGAAAATGATGCCAGGATGGAAAACTTTTTATTATTATTAAATAGTCCACCAAGGCCCCTAAGCACTTTTCACATAGTCCATAAAAATAAAAAAAAGTTTGAGAACCACTCAGACTCTCATGACATTTCTTTCCAAAGGTTTTAAATTGTTAAAATAGTAATGTTTCTGTGGCATAAGCAGGTTTACAGAGTGAACTTATGAAGGGCATGACAAATTTGTCAAGGCCAAGAAGCATTGGCACAGCCACAGTTAAAAAGCCCAAAACATTCTTCAGTTATTGGCTTTTGGGAACCAAACTGCTCTGATAGCCATTTGGATACACTCAGGGGGACATCAGCAATCCATGCCTACACACTCTAAATAGCAGACCTGTCTCCAAAAGTGAAAAAGAGCATGCTTGTAGGAGCAGCAATGACTGTTGTTTGGACCCTAGTACCTGGATCTGTACTAGTCATGCTACCTTTTCACTATGAAACAGAGTATCTCACACACACAACTATACTGTGTACACACATACATACATATTCAGCCTATGTTACACTGGATCAAAAATTTCTAAGAGTGTGCAAGAATTGTTTGGTTCTTTGTTTCATAATTCCATCTGTTTTTGTTATTAAAACCTTCATGTTGCTGTTCATTTATTCATTCAAATAACATTTGTTTCATGATTCATTTGATATAGCCACATTTAATTACTTGCATTTGCGTTCATTCTGTCATTTATCTCTGTGTTTAATTGGTTTCTTTGCCACTGCTGGACATAAACCTGATTTCAGAACTGCTCCTAGTGACCACCATTTTATTTCCCAAGAATGCCCCAGGACTTGCATCACTCCAGGGTATTCGGGGGAGGGAGAATAACAACCACCACAAAGCCCCCAGTGGAGGTCACCATGTTTTCCAGAATGGCACATCCAGAATGGGCTCCTTCTGAGAGGAAGGGCAGGATATAAATTAATTAATTAAATAAATAATCCTTGAGGGCATTCTGGGAAAATACAATGGCAGCCACCAGGAGCAGTCACTGAAATCAGCTCCATTGCCTCCTCCTGAATGGGTACAAATGAAAAAAAAGTATCCAATCATGGCCATTTGTTCCTCATGGAATTCATTTTGGAGAGAATAAAAACTGAATGGGCTATGTCCCATTTCGTTCAAATTTTCATTTATTCATAAATGAATTCTTTTGTTGCAAAAACTAGGAATCAGTAGACATCTCTTAGTTTGATTTCAGTTTTGATTTTTTTTATTTGGAATTGGCTTAGCTGGTATGAACTTTTTTCTAAAATAAATAAATAAATAAATCAGAGAACAGGATGAATTATGAGAGAACAGAGTGGGTATCTAAATCATATAGCTAAAGGAAAGATCACAAAAGATCACAAAAGATTAAAAGGGCAGTAATTCAAGCACAGGTTTTTTTTTCTGAGCTTAGTTCTGAAATTTGCAAACCAAATGCCAGACGTCCAAGTTGGATTTAGAAAGGGAAGAGGCACCGGAAATCATATTTCAAACATATGTTGGATAATGGAATGGACCAAGGAATTTCAGAAGGAAATCACCATGTGCTTTATAGATAATAGCAAAGTCTTTGATTGTGTGGATCATGAAAAACTATGGAATACTTCAAAAGAAATGGGGGTGCCACAGCATCTGATTGTCCTGATGCACAACCTATACTCTGGACAAGGGGCTACTGTAAGGACAGAATATGAAGAAACTGATTGGTTCCCAATTGGAAAGGGTGTGAGACAGGGGTGTATTTTATCACCCTATTTGTTTAATCTATATGTAGAACATATCATACGAAAAGCGGAATTGGACCAAGATGAAGGTGGTGTGAAAACTGGAGGGAGAAATATCAATAATTTAAGATATGCAGACGATACCATACCACTAGCAGAAACCAATAATAATTTGAAACGAATGCTGATGAAAGTTAAAGAGGAAAGCACAAAAGCAGGACTACAGCTGAACATCAAGAAGACTAAAGTAATGACAACAGAAGATTTATGTAACTTTAAAGTTGACAACGAGGACATTGAACTTGTCAAGGATTATCAATACCTTGGCACAGTCATCAACCAAAATGGAGGCAATAGTGAAGAAATCAGAAGAATGCTGGGACTGGGGAGAGCAGCTGTGAGAGAACTAGAAAAGGTCCTCAAATGCAAAGATGTATCCCTGAACACTAAAGTCAGGATCATTCAGACCGTGGTATTCCCGATCTCTATGTATGGATTTATTTATTTATTTATTATCATTATTTTTACCCCGTCCTTTTTCCAAAACTGGAACTCACGGCGGCTTCCAGATAAAAGCACACATATAATTAAAAACATACAAAAGTCTAGATTAAAATCAAATTAAACAATTTACAGTATTAAAACCATTCATACATACAGTTAAAATAATTCAAATTCAGTTTAAAATAATACAATTAGGCAACAGCAATGCAGCACCCTTCAAGACCTGTCCTTAACAGCTTTCAGTTCCAGAGGCTTGTTGAAATAAAAAAGTCTTTGCTTGCCGATGGAAGGACTGCAAGGAGGGGGCCATTCTTGCTTTCCTAGGAAGGGAGTTCCAAAGCCTTGGGGCAGCCACTGAAAAGGCCCTATCTCGCGTCCCCACTAGTCGTGCTTGTGAGGATGTAGGTATTGAGAGAAGGGCCTCTCCTGAGGATCTCAGGGCCCGGGCAGGCTCATATAGGGAGATACGGTCCAGATAGCCTGGACCTAAGCCATATAGGGCTTTATAGGTCATCACCAGCACTTTGAATTGTGTCCGGAAACAGAGTGGCAACCAATGGAGCTTTTGTAACAGGGGAGTCGTATGGTCCCTGTAACCACCCCAGTTAACATTCTGGCTGCAGCACGTTGCACCAACTGAAGTTTCCAAACAGTCTTCAGAGGCAGCCCCATGTAACAGGATGTAACTAAGGCATGTGTCACCGTGGCCCGATCAGATGGTTCAAGGAACGGGCACAGTTGGCACACTAATCTTAATTGTGCAAAAGCACTCCTGGCCACCGCAGAAACCTGGGCCTCCAAATTTAAAGCTGAGTCCAGGAGCACACCCAAACTGCGAACCTGTGTCTTCAGGGGGAGTGTAACCCCATCCAGAACAGGCTGAATGCCTATTCCCTGATTTGCCTTTCGACTGACCAGGAGCACCTCTGTCTTGTCTGGATTAAGCTTCAATTTGTTCGCCCTCATCCAGTCCACCACTGATGACAGACACCGTTTTAAAACCAAGACAGCTTCCTTGGAGTTAGGTGGAAAGGAGAAGTAGAGTTGGGTGTCATCAGCATACTGATGGCACCGAACCCCAAACCCCTGGACAACCTCTCCCAGTGGTTTCATGTAGATGTTAAATAGCATGGGGGACAAAACTGAGCCCTGAGGGACCCCACAGGCCAATGGCCAAGGAGTCAAACAGGAATCCCCCAGCACCACTTTCTGGGTTTGTCCCTCCAGGAAGGAATGGAGCCACTGTAAAACAGTGCCCCCAAGTCCCATCCCAGCAAGGCGGCCCAGAAGGATACCATGGTCAATGGTATCGAAAGCCGCTGAGAGGTCCAGCAGAACCAACAGGGACACACTCCCCCTGTCCAGTTCTCTGCGTAGGTCGTCCACCAAGGCGACCAAAGCCGTCTCTGTCCCATAACCAGGCCTGAAACCAGACTGAAATGGATCTAGATACTCCATTTCATCCAGGAATCCCTGGAGCTGGGAGGCCACCACACGCTCTATTACCTTGCCCAAAAATGGGATATTGGACACTGGATGTGAAAGTTGGACAGTGAAAAAAAGCGAATAAGAGAAAAATCAACTCATTTGAAAGGTGGGGTTGGAGGAGAGCTTTGCGGATACCATGGACTGCAAAAAAGACAAATAATTGGGTGTTAGAACAAATTAAACCAGAACTATCATTAGAAGCTAAAATGATGAAACTGAGGTTATCCTACTTTGGACACATAATGAGAAAAAATGATTCACTAGAAAAGACAATAATGCTAGGAAAAACAGAAGGGAGTAGGAAAAGTGGAAGGCCAAACAAGAGATGGATTGATTGCATAAAGGACACCACAGACCTGAATTTACAAGATCTGAACAGGGTGGTTCATGACAGATGCTATTGGAGGTCACTGATTCAAAGAGTCACCATAAGTTGCAATCGACTTGAAGGCACGTAACAACAAAGTAGTCTCTCCTGAGTCCTGCAAATCTACCAAATTCTCTGCAAGCCCACAAATTCCATCCCACTTGCAAGTCCTTAGGACCTATCACAGTGCTCTTTCTGTTCACCCCAAATGTACCTGTAGTGGCAGTTGCAACAGCAACCATTTGGCCTTGCAGATAAACCTCCACATCTCCCTGGCACCTTGAACAATGAAATGGCCGCTCTTCAGGTTCCAGGGCCCCTCTACCTTCTGAGCTAGAGAAGAAACTCTTGGGGAAATGGCAGTTGATTCATTACACATCCAAGCACTTTGAGCTGGAAAAAAATCATCTTCCAAACTAGATAAATATGAACATCGTTAGCAAAAATAAAGGTGGGTTTCAGGAATTCCTGAAAATTATTTTTCCATGTGGGAGGCCTTGTCTCCTTAGAAAGGGAGACTAACTAAAAAAAGTATTTAACCCCTAAAGAATTGATTCAGAGCCGAGGTTCTCAAATTTTCTACCTCCAAGGCCCATTTGAGATGGCTGAAAAGTACTATGGCCCACCCGTCAAAAAATGGTGATGCGGGGGCAGAGCCAGGCACAAAATGGAAGCAGAGTTTGGCATAATCAGCTGGCAATTAGCAGTGGATGGCATAGTGGGGCTGTACTGCTAACGTGACCTCCATCCAGGTGAGTCACTGCAGCATACCAGGACAGAGAAGGGGGAGATGTAGCAGTAGTGAGATTGGTGTAGTCCAAACATGCCAGCAAGTACACTAGATTGGCTCCACCTGCACACTTGCACATGCCCTCCATCCTGATATGCTGCAGCAGCTCAGACAGACAGAGGTCAGAGGTCAGCCTCACAGTGCTATCCACTGCTGCAAATACTGGCATCATTTGCTATTGATATCTAATCCATCTTTGTAAATGCTAAATTCTTTACCATACCATACCATACCATAGCAAGGTACCATAGCATGGAATCTTGTGGCAAGGAGTTCCATAGCTCAACTTTCCTCAAGCTAATTAAATGCATTTGTTGAAGCATCTTGAACAACTTCTTCAAAGGTCAGACTAAAACCCAGAGTGGACTCCACTGCCCCACTGATACTGAGCCACCAGCCACCACTGATCTAGAGCCTGGGAAGCAATATGATACCTTATATCTGTTGTGCCTGAATAAAACAGAGCCCTTTAACATGCTTAATTTGCAATATGCTTTGGAGTGTGTTGCCATCAGTATGCTGATGACACACAGCTCTATTTCTCCTTTTCATCTTCTTCAGGTGAGGCTGTCAATGTGCTGAACCAGTGCCTGGCTGCAACAATGGACTGGATGAGGGCTAATAAACTGAGGCTCAATCCAGACAAGACTGAGATGCTGCTAGTGGGTGGTTCTTCTGACCGGATGGTGGATGTCCAACCTGTCCTGGATGGGGTTGCACTCCCCCTGAAGGAGCAGGTTCGTAGCCTAGGGGTTCTCCTAGAACCATCTCTGTCACTTGAGGCTCAGGTAGCCTCAGTGGCACGGAGTGCCTTCTACAAACTTCAGTTGGTGGCCCAGCTACGCCCCTATCTGGGCAGGGATAACCTGGCTTCAGTGGTCCATGCTCTGGTAAACTCCAAGTTAGATTACTGCAATGGGCTCTACGTGGGGCTGCCTTTGAAGACTGTTCAGAAACTGCAGCTTGTGCAAAATGCAGCAGCCAGATTGGTAACAGGGACCAGACAGTTCGAACATATAAAACTGATTCTGGCCTGCTTGCATTGGCTACCTGTATGTTTCTGAGCTTGATTCAAGGAGCTGGTTTTAACCTATAAAGCCTTACATGGCTTAGGACCACAATACCTGATGGAACACCTCTCCCGACACAAACTCACCCATACACTACGCTCAACATCAGAGGCCCTTCTTCGGGTGCCTACTTGGAGGGAAGGTGGGAGTCTGGCAACAAGGGAGAGGGCCTTCTCAGTGGTGGGCCCCAAATTATGGAACGATCTTTCTGATGAGGTGCACCTGGCACCAACACTGTTATCTTTTCGGCACCAGGTCAAGACCTTCCTCTTCTCCCAGGCATTTTAGCATGTGTTTTTAAATTGCTTTTTAAAAAAATGTGTTCTTAAATTTGTATATTTGTTTTTAATGTTTTTAATTGTTGTAAACTGCCCAGAGAGCTTCGGCTATGGGGCAGTATACAAATGTAATAAATAAATAAATAAATAAACATGCTTCTCAATCTATAATAGGTTTGCTGCTATAATATCCTTGTGGGATAGGACATTATCAGTCACATTTGACAGACTGAGAGATGTCACTATTCAAGAATGGCTTATACAGAGCCACACAATGAGCTTATGGCAGAGGTGAGACTTGAACCCCATTCTCCATTACCCAAACTAGTCCCCAGATCCAATTTGCCAACCCTGGATAACACTGGCTTTCCTAATTATAAAACAAAAATATACAGAGATTGATAGAGCAGAGCCAATCATCAAAAAGAAGGTTCTTCATAATTTGTTTTACCTAGGCATATCCATCGTTCACTTACCTATTCACTGATTTTGGCAAAACTTGCAGTTTAATCTTAAAAACAGAAATTGAAGTGTTATTCACAGAAATCAAGTGAGTATTTCATCATTGTATTCCTCAATCCCAAATATCAGGAGGGAGGAATTATCCAAGACACAGGAAAAAACTAAATTTTTCATTACCTAACAGAGAAAAAAAACATTTGTTTGAATAATTGAGTATGTGTAGCATCATAGCTAGTAGTTAATCATGTTTACTCACTTTATTTTTACTGCGCTAAGAGACTCTACTCATACTTGGATTTTACAGGGCATTTTGCAAATAATTGTTCTCCATATGAAATCAAACTATTTAAAATGTCACAGCCAAACATACAACAATTTTTTTCTGTTTAGAATACTGGCCAAAAAAGGGGGGTGGGGAGGTGATATTATACAGGAACATAGAAAGCTGCGTTGAACTAGATCAGACTATTTGTTTATCTAACCTCATACGTCTACTCTGACTGTCAGCAACTCTCCAGGGTTTCGGGCAGAAACTTTTACATCATCTGACACCTCACTGCTGATGTTGAACTTGACATCTTCTGCTTGCAAAGTTATGCGCTCTCCCACTGAGCTGTGGTCCCTCCACAACATTGTCACCATGGGCAAGAAAAGAGAACATTAGAAACAGGGTATGTAAACCATTCTCAATGAAGAATGCATGCAGTGGCTTGAATTAATTTCCTGCTGCTTGCAGAGCGAGTGAATCACAATTTTCTTGCATGTATTGAATGAGCACAAGTTTGGGGGGGGATAAAATATTGAAAAATTGGACTTGATTGCTTAGAACTGATAGATCACATTTGAACTCTGCATGCTTTTGCTCTGAGATGGAATTATTTTCATGAAGATATTGACCTTTTTTGCAAAGGAAAGATTTACAATGTTGCCCTTGATTTAGCAAAATAAATTCTGTTGACTCCATAATAAATGGAATGAATGTCCTTCTGCATGTTTCAACTCCTAGATTGAGTCACACAACATATTTTACAGAAACAGTTATGCCTAATTTGCCAAGTGCCACCAAGATTCTGCACTACGTGATTCAAAAGGCTGGTTCATGCTATCCAGTAGACCACACTCACATGCCACAGGAGTTTGCAAAGCCCCTTCCTAGCTTGTAAATGGAAAGCGCTCACAGGGAGGACCATTTGTAGAAGCTAACACCTCTATCTGTAGGGTTGACAGGTCTCCGGTTTTTGCCCAGAGACTCCATTTTTGGGGGGTCCTCTCTGGGTCTCCGGGTGAGTCACCTTAACCTCCGGACTCTTAGCTTTCATTTTTTAAAAAAGTTTCTAGGTGGTCTGGTTCAAAAGATATAAACCAAAATGTCACCCCCCCTGCAGCCTCTGTTAGTACCGGCTGCTCTAATCCCTGCCCTTTCAGGTTTTTAGCCAATAAGTGAAGTCAGGGTTGACAAGGTTTGTTGGCCCCCAGGCAAGACCTAAACCCCATTTCAAGTTCTGATAACAGTTTCCTTTTCCTGCTTGTCTCACATCAGGAATTCAGTAAATATATTGCTTTCAGCAGCATAAAGAGTACTTTTTCTGTACAGGAATGGGACTTGCTTTTGAGTAAACATGCATAGTATTGCACTACAACAGAAGATCACAGCACGATCTTTGTGGGCATACACAGTAAACAATTTTAGTTATAATTATAATAAAAGTGTACATGCAGGGTTTTTTAATTACTTGCAGAAATGGTATGTCATACATTTTAACTTTCAAATAATTTTTGAACAGACATTTTAAAAAGTGCACATGCTGCAGTGTTATACTTTATATTTATGTTATTATATATTATAATTAAGGAGTCAAACAAGTTTAAATTTTACTAGACTGTTGAAGAGGGCAGTTTATTTGTCTTATGCATAACCTGTTTTGAAAACCTTCCCAATATGAAGCTTTTCTGGGAGTAGAGATGCAATGCTAATTCCACATACCTGGGAGTAAACCCCATTGAATTCAGTAGGACTTCCTTTTGAGTAGACATGGTTGGGATTATGCTGAAAATCAGTGGGACCTTTGAGTGAACATAGAAAAGGATTGTGTTGTAAATCTTTCTCTCCTGCTCTGATTCTTTTTTTAAAAAAGCAGTTAGGCAGGGCTTAGTTAGGTGTCACTGCTTTTATTTGACAGGAAACTAATCCTTTTAAAAAAAATAATGTTTTACACAGAGCTTGGAAAAGTTACTTTTTTGAACTACAACTCCCATCAGCCCAATCCAGTGACCATGCTGGCTGGAGCTGATGGGAGTTGTAGTTTAAAAAAATAAATTTTCCAAGCTCTGGTTCTACAATAGCCAACTGGTTTAGAAAAGAAACTATTATATGGGGTGTATGTATTTTTACATCTCCAGTGTATGTGTATATGGAATATTTCCAACAACCCTATGAGGTACAGTTGGAAACTAAGGCAACTCACAACAAGAAATAAAGCCATTTAAAATCCAATAACCATAAAACAAGTATAAAACAGTTGCAAAACAGCTTAAAGTGCCATGATTCTGAATTTTAGATTGGGTGAGTGAAGTTCCTTATCATTGAATTGCAGTCCTGTGCATGCCTCCCTGTCTAACTAAGCCCCATTGAATACATTGGGACTTGCTTCTGAGTAAACATGCATAAGATTGCACTATAAATATCTTTACAGGTTGTGTAAATAATAAACATCTTTGACATTCATGTTTCTATAAACACTCCTACATACTATGTATACATTATATGTATCTGATTTCACACTATGGTTGTAAATTATTATTAACAAATTATTATTTCCTCTATATTTTAAGTGTGCCTTTCTTCCTTGGGGTGGTCATGGTCCCCCTCTGTTGTTTCTGTTGGAGAATTTTTTCTCCATTGGGATCTTTTGCTGGGGGTCCTTAAAAATATTTGAGGACACAGGCTTGAAGCAAAAAGGTAGGCCTTTATTCTTTACAAGCATATGCACATGCAGGGCCAGCTCCCCAGAAACATCCAGGAGAGACTGCACTGAGGCACTGTGTGCAAGCTCTTTTATAGAGTACAGCTACAGAATGTGACAATGATTTCACCAATATCAAGAGTTCCTGCCCACCCAACATCACAGTTCCTCCTCTCTACAATCGTTCCAAACCAATCAGAAAGCATTAGGAAACTCTAGTGGTGATTCCAAGATTCTGTCCATATAAATGTTACCATTGTCCTACTGTCTCTCAAGATTAATGAATTTTGGGACTAGTTGGAACAGTTACTATTGTGAATATGCTTTCAAGCACACTTGGTACATTCCATATGCAATTGTTCCTGATCAGTCAGGCTGACCCAGGTATGCCTGGAAATATTTGGACAAGTTCCCTGAGTTAAGTTTGCCTCAACTCAGGGTGTTTGGGAATGTATGAGCACCCCCAGTTCTATTTCTTTGCAATAGGGCTTCTTATGTTCTCAGAAATCCCATTTTCTTACTTATAAAATACACAGCTCATAGAGGTTTTTGTTTAAACCCCTGAGCTACATTGTGAAACCACACAGACAAAGAATAAAATGGGTGACGCTGGCTAACTAGTATCTTTTCAGCCTCAGAAATATAGAGGAGGCAGGCCACACCCCAGAGTACCTTTTTCTTAATAAAAACACACTTATAAAGTTGTTGTAAAATCTCACTATTTCTCTTCATTAAACCCTTTGATTATACTGTAAAGCTTTCTTCCTCTCTAGATGGGGCTCTTGCTTTACACAAGAAACTATTTTCTTGGAACAGAATAGTGTAATTATTAATCATACCTTTACAGGTAAAATACTTGCTTGAATTAAAAACAATAGAGTAATCAATCTATGTCAGTCACACATTAGCCGAATCTGGCAAAAACCCAAGAGTTCAAACTAAGTTCTTCTTGCCTGCTTTTTCTCACAGGCCTGCACACAGCTTCTAATATCTGGTTTTTCTGTGGGTCCCATGGGATGAACTTAGGGCTCCTAAACAGGTCAGTGGGCTGTTTGCTTAGTTCTTTATGATTATAAAACATATGCCTTCTTAATATCTATGATTATATATGTGTGGATATATATAATTCCCCATTATTTCCACCCTGAGGGGCAGATTAGGCTGAGAGATGGTGCGTAGTCCATGGTCACCCAGTGAACTTTGTAGCTTATTTCCTTTTTAAATTTGAATGAAAATGATTTATATGCAGGCAAAGTTTATGAAGTAATGCAGATCCACATAATACATTTAAAGCACATCCAACTCATATTTAAAGCGCATAACTTCTCCCACAGAATCCTGAGAAGTGTAGTTTCCTCCTCACAGTTATAGTTCCCACCACCCTTAACAAACTACAATTCCCATGATTATGTGGTAGGATTCATGTGCTTCAAATGTATGTTGAATGTGCTTTAAATGCATGTTATGGATCTGCCCTAGTATGCTGTGCATTCATTAGTGAATTGAAAAGAACGATTTTAAAGATACTTTTGTAAACAGGGCTGTAGCTCAGTGGTAGGACACATGATTTGCATGCAAATGTCCAAAATTCAATTTCTGGAATAGACTATTGCCTGGAATCCTGGCGAGCCAATGCTAGTCCATGTCATCAGTACTGAGCTAGATGGTAGCAAATGGCCTGACTTGGTATAAGGCACATTCCTTTGTGCCTAAAAGAGGAAAGAGACCCAAGGGCCACAGTGATTCCAAAATGTATTTATGTATTTTATTTACAACATTTATATACAGCTTTGTGGTAAAAAAAACTCATTGTGGTTTATAGAAGGAATTAAAACAATAAAATTATTGGCAAAAACAGTTGAAGACAGGTATTTAAAAACATTCAACATAATAAAACCAACAATGAGTTAAGAACAGATTAAACACATAATAGCTTCTACATGCCTGGGTAGGCTTGCCTAAACAAAAATGTTTTTAGCAGGTGCCAAAATGAGTACAATGAAGTGACTGCCTAATATAAATAGGCAGGGAATTCCAAAGCATAGGTACTGCCACACTAAAGGATAGTTTTCTTACAAGAGCAGAACAAAGTGGGCCCGTAACATGGAAAGCACACTTTGAACTAGACCTCGTAACAAATTGGCAACCAGTTCAGATTTCAGAGCAGAGGTATTATGTGCTGATAGGATTTCATTCATGTCAGCAATCATGCCACAGTATTCTGCACTAACTGCAGCCCCCAGGTCAGGTTGTGCTGTACGGAGATTTCTGTGACTTTGGCTGACTGGCTGCCAGGATTTTTTTAGTTTTGCTTAGGAATCCTGACTGGTTGTGGGATGCTGAGTTGTCTCCCTTACTCATAGGAATCTTGATGTGGTTGGTATGGTATTGCATTTAGGAAATCATCACTGTCTTTTTCTTTTTCTATTTGCATTTCATTTACCTTTAACCTCATTCTCTTCATCCATAGAAGTAACAACACTGGTTCCATGTGATCAGCTCAACTCCCTTAAACCCACTAATAATGCATCTTGCATGATGGTTTGTTTCTTGCCCAATAGTGGTAAAAGAGAATACAAATACTAGGAAGTGTGGCTTCAATTGCTGTTGTTCCCAATCTACTGCCTGTGAAAGTACAAGCCATGTGTATTTTCTCTCTGTCAATCATCACTCACTGGAATTGGGTTGGCTGTCAAAGTGAGTTTATAGCAGCCCACAGAGTAGGCAGGAAACAGTAGAGAATCTTCTTAACTCTTACTCATTTCTCAGAACTCTCCCTGCAACGAAGGGTCAAGTCTGTAAAGTTTGGAGCAGCCACGTTAAAAGGCAGGCAAGGCATTCTAGGCAGGGGGTTGCCAACCCTGCTTTGATAAGGATATCATTGCAGAAGATCCCTACTCAAGCCTTACCAACAATAACAATATCTACTCAGAAGTAAGTCATATTGAGTTCTATGGTGCTTAGTCCTTTAGTAAGTGTGCTTAGAATTGCAGCCTTCAGGGGCATTCATCTTTATTCCTGACTGCTCCCATCTAACATCTCCACAACACTAGGTTTTCTTCCTACAAGGGCGCTCTGGTGACTGGCCTTGTCTGAGGGAATTTAAACCCCTCTTGCCAGAAGCATTTAAGCTAGATTAAATGTTCCCTACCCAGGCTGTCTAAGCAGGTGAGAAGGAATGATCCTTCATTTCAGCTGGACTTGGAAACACCCTCATTTAGCTAAGATTTCTATCTTAATTTCCAATCAGATAATTTTTGTTGTTTGAGTAGTATGCTCCAAGCAACTGTGGTTGATGCTTAATGTATCATGCTTAATAACATCACTAGGGTCCACCCCATGACATCACTAGGGCCTCCCCAATTATATCACTAAGGGCCGCCCCTGAAATCTCAGTGTTTGGGATGCTTCTGACCTGGCAACCCTATATCTGAGTCTTAAATGGGAATCTCCCATGATTTACGCAATCATGATAACTCAGAAAAGTCTACATGCCATGAAAAGGAACATACACATTCTTAGGCTTGCTTCAGGTTTGGCAAGGTTCCCTCTACTGCAGGGACAGGGAACTTTTTTCAGCCCAAGGTCCACATCCCCTCCAGGGCAACCTTCTGGTGTCTCATGCCAAAATAAAAAAAAATGGTTGGGGCCAAAGGCAAAAGTAACCAGAGTAATGGATGTGACCCTTACCTCTGTAGAGTAGGCTATATTCCAACCACGCAACAGTTAGAGGTTTTCTACCCACATACCTCTCCATCCAGGCAAGAGAGATATTATAATGGTTCAAGGACACATTCTAGCCTGGCAAAAGCTCTTGAAAAGGATATAGAAGAGAGTCATTGAGGGATATGGCCTGGGGAGAGTCCTGAGGTCAGCTACAGAGGCTTGGAAGGCTGCATTTGGTCCCTAGGCTTCAGGTTTTGCTCCCCTAATGACTTTCCTACTACAAACATACCTGGCAGTAAGTCATTCTGTACCATTCATTGCACATGGATATACTCAGCAATCTGTGCTGACTGGTTCTGCTTGGATCACAACTTGCTGCACTTTCCCTTCAAGAAACGAATGTGTTTCTTGAAAGAACCAAGAAGACTACTTTTGGAGGGGTCAAAAAGCATGGCCTCTATGTCTTGTGTTGCCACCAGGTTGAGGGTGTGGCTAGCACATGTCTGGTTTGGTGGTAAAACAAAATCCTCTCCTGAGTCTGCAGCTTCTTCCTCTGCCTCAGGTCCTGTATCCAGGATCTCACAGATGGGCACAAACTCCACCTCAGCCTCCTCCTCCTCCTGGTTATCACCACCATCATCATTTTCACTGATGTCTGCAGCTTCTGCTGGTTATTTGGCCATGAAAACTTTGAATGCTTTCACAAAGTTGGAGCCATTTTCTGTAGGAGTGCACATAACTTTGTTGTGAATTCTGTACTGCACATGCACATCATGCAGTGCTTTTGCAAGGACATCATATGTATGGCTCCCCTTTAGATGCTTGCAAGCCAAGGCCCCAACCTCATGTTTGTGGGTAGTTGGGTTGATCCAGTGGGCTGTTACCTCAAAGTAACTTGTCTTGCCATGGGTCCAACAATCTGCAGTGGTTGCTATATATGCCACAGCACCCATTCGGTTTGCAAGAGTATGTCTCATGTGGCATCCTCTCTTCTCAATTCTGCCTGTCAGAGGCTTGGCACATATGATGGTGAGATCTTTTGGGAGTCCAATGTGAACCAGACTAATGAATGATGGTTTGTCCACAGTCTGAAGTAGTAATGTCTCCTCTACAATGAAATCAATGATTTTCCTATCAAGATAGCTCTGGGTGATGGCCTCCTTGCCGAATCCCCACCTTTCAAGGGTGTCTGCTGCTGCTTCAGCATTTTGGAAGGAGGGGTGTCATGCATTGGTTCAGGATGGCTGTGATGCCATGTGAAGTGTCCCCCATCTCTTCCCCATCCTGCAAGATCCCCCTAGTCAGAGTGGAAGTAAGCAGACTGGAAGTAAGCAGGCCGATAGCACAATTAAAAGAGGTATCTTTGCATAATTTTTGCTCACTGAATAACCTTGCCTGGGCCAGTTGCTCAGCCTAACCTACTAGCTCACAGGGTTGTTGTGAGAATAAAATGAAGGGGGAGGGAGCCATGTACAATGAATTGAGGTTGGATTTGAAGATGATGATTATGATGGTAATAAACATGCAACTTTTCAAATTAATTCTGTATGAGAATCATTCCATGCCAAGCTTGGAACACCATGGGGAAGGTATAAAATGTAGGCAAAAATACTTTTGACAAAAATGATTTTTTCTTTCCCTTTTCATCCTCCTTTGTAATTTTCTTTTCCTTAATAAAGATTATTTTAAAATATTAATAATAATAATGATAATTAATTAATTCCACACAAGCCTCTATGCACTATTACAAAATTACCTATAGTGGGGGGGGCATGGGTGGATTGAAATGGGTTTGCTTTGGAACTTTGGAAGGAAGGAACTATATGGAACAAACTTCCCCTGCCAGCAACTAAGGCACATGCAGGGCTTGCCTGCCCAAGGGAGGGGAGGGAGACAGGGGGGAGACAGGGGAGGGGAGGCCACCACTCAGAGCTTCACGCACCAAACCAAACACAACTCCCCCCCACTCTCTCAGCCAGCAAGCATCATCTCTCTCACTCTCATTGCAAATGCAGCAAAGTAGCCAGGGAGGGTGGTGGAGGCTGCTTCGTGTGCCCAGTGCAAACACAGCATTAACATGCACACTCTCTCTCAGCCAGCAAGCATCATCTCTCTCATAATTCAACCACCTCCCGCACCCTGCCCTATCGCCAGTTAAGGCACACGTGGCACAGCAAACATTTTCCCCTGGGATGCAAAAAAATGTAAACATTGCAAATGCAGCAAAGTAGCTAGGGAGGGGGCGGAGGCTGCTTCGCGTGCTAAGTGCAAAGAAAGTACTCACACACAAACACATTGTTGTCTCTCACCTCCACAGTTCTTCATCTCCATTCTGCTGCTGCCTCCTTCATCCACGTCTTTGCCCTCTAGCTGCTTTCTCCCTCCACTCCATTCTTCTCCACCACCGTCCATTTTTGAAATAATTTTAATTTTTCTCTCCACTCCACCACTGTCTCCCTCTCCACCTCCTCCCTCGTTGCCTCCTAAACACCCATAGAGCACAAGGGAAGAGCAATGCTATGTATGAGGCACATGACTTTCGTCTATGAATCAGAGAAACAGAAGACTTCCGCTTCTCCCCACCCAAGTAACGCCCAAAGTAATGCTGGAAACATCAAAGTTACACCTCAAAAGCAATAAAATTACTCCCAAGCAAAGTGTAAAGAAATTACCCACTCATTTCTCAAAAAAGTAATAAATTACAAGTAATTCATTTTTCCTAATGAATTATTTCCAAGCTCTGCCTAAGGTAGTGTCAGTACAGCAGTGGGCCTTGGTGAGGTCCTGAGGCCCTTACAGCTGTCCAAGGATGTCATGTGCTGATGCCAAAGTTTATTTATTTATTTATTTGATTTATATTCCACCCTTCCTCCCACCAGGAGCCCAGGGCAGCAAACAAAAGCACTAGAAACACTTTAAAACATCATAAAAACAGACTTTAAAATACATCAAAACAAAACATCTTTAAAAACATTTTTTTAAAAAAGCTTTCAAGACATCTTTTTAAAAAAGGTTAAAAACAAAGTTGCAAACAAAGGTGACTTTGTATACTTCTCAATGTTCATATACAATATTCATATCTGTGCTTAAGCATCACCCAGCCATAAGCTTAATGACAACTGCACATGGTCCTAAAGTACTGCCATGGGGTAGCTGCTAACTATTATGGGCCAGACCAGACAGGAGCAAATCACTGGCATTCATTCTATTCTCAAGCATATCCAAATAGAACATGTCTTGGCCAGAAGCCGTGTGCAAATTAAAATGCAATTTAAAATGTCATGTGTAGGGGGGAAGGGTTAACCCAAAACAGGAGCTTTTGTTACAAAGCATTTCCAGCTTTATATTTTGACTTCCAGTTGCCCTGCCATACTTTGCAATATATTTTATTTTAATTTCCCCATTTTGAAATAGCATAGTTTGTTATTACCTTTTCCAGGTACAGTAAATTTGGAGATATCAAAAACTACACATCTTTCAGTGGTGAGGATAATACACTGATACATCTCTTGTTCTTCAGACTCATAAGCCTTCAGGTTCTTTTAGGCTGTAGTGGCCCCTGGAATATATTAGCCAGTGGGTTAATGTATTTTAAATGTTAATGGTTTGGTGCTGTAATGGTGTCACTGGCCTCGTCAAAATAATCTTAGAAGCTTCTCATCCAGCAGGAGTTTTATTTCAATGAGCTTTTAAAAACACAGGGCTGAACAACATATTATATGGTTTGCCATATTAGATTTGCATCCCATTCCTAGTTTGTCTAAGCGCAATTACACATTTTATTCAGCAAATACTATTGTTCCGTGCAGAGCTGCCCTAAGACATTTTTTTCTGCCTGTGTTGAAGGACAAGATGGAGCCCCCACCCATTCAATCTGTGGAAGCTGACAACACTGGCAGTTGGGAGCACCCTGCAGCACACCCAAGAACAGAAACTTAGTTTAGGGGTGCAGGACAGGCTCTGTGGCAAACACTGCTCTGTCTTCCAACAAGGAGAAACAGCTGGAAGCTCAGCAAAAGCAGACAGAGGGCTGCCACCATAGCATTTGCCACCTGAGGCAGTTGTCTTATTAATGGTAGGGCCGGCCCTGGCAATGTGCACACTGATGATATTCAGCAAACAAATTATGAGTGGTATACCAGCATCTTTAAACACCTATGGACATTGCATTTGGGAATCCTAGCTGGGCTAGTATTAAAAGCAATATGCCATCCATTTTCAATGGAGCTGCTAAGTCTAAAGTATGGGGTGCAGGTCCAGGGCCCTGAGTTGCAACATCAACATAAGTGGCCATATCTTTCCTTTCTTTTTTAAAGAACAGATGCGCTGCTGTGGAGCAGAAACCATACTATCTCATTTTCTCAGTGGTGACATCCACTATCTTCATTTCCTCAAAGTGCTGTGCATCTGGGCCCCATATGGCCACAGAGGCAATCTGGGAAATGAAAATGGCATGCCAGCTGCCTACATTCTAGAAAAGTTTTTAGGAAGGAAGGAAGGAAGGAAGGAAGGAAGGATTGCCACCACTGCCACCTGGTAAGATGAGAAGGGAACAGTGGGGGGTTTCTTTTTTCATTCTTCAAAACTTTTTACAGAAGTTATTGGGCATCCTGGGGCAAAACGATCAATACAAATATCTCAAAATTACAGTCAATATAAATTCGATATGCATACATGAAAGCAATAAATACAACAGTTCAGTGCCATAACAAATTTATAATGATGAACCAACTTATAAATATAAAACATTTTGATAACATAGTATCAATGTTCACTAACAATATATATAACAATGAAACCAGAAAACTGCAGGAACAGACCAACACGTTAAAATTACTCAAGGGAGTTGTTAGGCATTCAAATATAAAAGAAGACACAACACTTTTAAAAATACATTGGTGTGCTAGTTTTGCAAACAAAGCTTGAATATATACAAGAGCAAGCTTTTAAACTTTACTGAGAATCTCCCATCCCCCCCAAAATGTGCAACAGTAAAAGAAAAGAAATTAGAAATCTCCTTCATGTTTTAATTTTATCCCTCCTCCCACCAAGGCATGTGGACTAGAAATTTGCTTTCTTTTAAAAATCTGTGTGACAAATGTGTGTATGATAAATACTCTGGAAACTTTGCTAGTGTTTCTTGGGTTTTGTGTTTGAGACCACACAGTTGCAGCCATGAAATGACTGGGTGACCCTGGGCCACTCACAATCTAATCTTTCTCACAAGTTTGTTGTGAGCCTAACACAACTCTTTGTCAGCAAAGTGGGATGTAAACATAATCCTATTGCTAAACAAGAGGAGGGCAAACAGCACACTCCTGCCAGAGAGCATTTTATGTTAGATACCTACAGACAGAGGCACCTAAGATACTTCCAGTCTTCTCCTAACTCCCTTCAGACACATGCCTTATACTGAAACAAGTTGGATTATCACCTTCATCAATCTCTGATCAGCTGCAGTGGATAGACCTTTATTGTACATATCACTAGAAGCAGTGATATCCTCACTCGGTCATATGGATCAAGCCAGTTTTAAATGGTGAGATTTCTCAACTTCCTGATCTCTAGTTTTGTTTTGTTTTGTGTGCTTATCAGTGAAATTACATTTTATATTTTCCTTGTCATACCAATCAGAGTCCAATATACTCATGTGTTTGGCAGGAGTGTGTGCACTTTCATTTCAGCCCCAGTCAAATGATTATGGATCTGGAGCATTAAGAGCTGTAGTGCTGAATAAATTCCACACAGTTTTAAGTTAAATTCATGTAAAGGTTATAGACTGATTACTGGCAAGACTAAATTGCATAGCATTCATTCATTCATTCTCATGTGTTCAGTAAGCTTATAATAAAGTTTTTGGAGTTTATTGTGAATTTCCTTATGAAGGCAAATTTAAGAACACAATAGCTGCTTAAAAACAGAATATATGTTGTAGAACAGCAGGGATTTAACTCTTTGTTCAAGATTATATCTTAGTCCAGAATTCAGTTTCTGGCTCAGTGTTGGCTTCCAAACAAGCTGGAAAGTGAGCTTTAAGACTTTCTTCATAATTAGCTGGTGCAATGTATGGTTAAGAACCTTGACCATGGACTCACTGTGTGACTTTAAGTAAGCTGTTATAGTCAGTCTTAACAAGCCTGTCAGTCCCTCCATCTGTTGGGGAAATAATATTGGCCTACCTTACAGGGATGTAAGTATTTACCAAGATAATGTATGTTAAATACTTCAAACACTTAGGAAAAGTGGAGAGATCCAGTGGGGTGAGCTGATATAATGCAACATTGTATGCCAATGGTATTTATAGACAAAAAGTAATTAACTGTCAGCTTTGTATAACTTCCATTTGCTTGTACTTTTCATCCTCAATCATGTGCTACGCTAGTTTTTGTGGTATTGTTCTCATGTTTGCTATTTTATGTTTGTTATTTTAATTGTGTTGAATTTTTATAGACTTTTTTACTGTTTTTGTTTTACATTTTTTAGGGTTATTTGGTTGGAAAAATAGCTTATACATTGTAATGTATAAAATAAATAAAATTAGCTGGTGAGTCAGAAATGTGCAGCAATTTCCAATAATGTTTGGTAGAGGTATTATCCAACTTGTGCTGAAAAGACAAACAGTCCTTTTCACATGTAACAAACTATATTTTAGCATTACATGAATAAGTCTGCAAAAGCTTCTGCCCTCATCCTCCAGTGTTGAGGAGCTGAGAAGACATGTTGCTTCCTGAAGCCAACTAGAGATGGGTGAATCAGACTTCACCCTGCTACAGGTCAAAGCCAGTGCTAGAGGATTGGAAGTTTTCACTTCTGCTTTTAAACTTACCAAAATTTGCCATACCCAAACTCAGGTGAACTCAGGTTAGTTTAAACTATGGTTTGTTTTGATCAAACTATAGTTTGTGGTCCTGACTTGTTAACAAACCATAGTTTAAACCAGAGCTTGGAAAAGTTACTTTTTTAAACTACAACTCCCATCAGCCCCAGCCAGCATGGCCACTGGATTGGGCTGATGGGGGTTGTAGTTCAAAAAAGTAACTTTTCCAAGCTCTGGTAACTAACCAGAGTTCCCCAAGTTTGAATGTAACTCTGGTTAAACTGGAAATGGGTTTGTCCAGTCTCCTTCTTGTGGCCATACCAGAGAGGAAACACACAAGCCCAGGCTTATACACATAATACTACACCAGTGATGTGATATCCAAACTGGGTTAATGTATTGGAGCTGGGAGAACAGTCCAGATAAGGAATGAAATAAGACATGAAAACAAGCCTTCAGTGAGGAAGAGTTGTTAGATGGCTAGGTAGCCATTTAATGTTCACAGGAGAGACAGGTGACTCAGACAAGAGAAGCAGGTTCTCAGGCTTTATACTGCTAAGTGGTTATCATTGCTTCCCTGTGTCACCTGATGAACTGCTGGATCAAGATGGCTCAATTTGAACATGGTAGGCAATACACTTAATATGTATGCAGTACCTCCAGCCAACAAGCTAGCCTCAGTGAAGCACAAGAACAGCATGGAACTGGCTTCATGCACCTGCAGCTCCATCTTCTGGGCATCTTTCTTTAATAGAAAGTGGACATGGTTGTTTTTGCTGGTTTGAGACCAGTGGCACCTTGCAGTCAACAATTATCTCAGTCAAATCTGCTGAAAGACTAAAATATCAGTCTGAGCACTCTAGAGAAAGAGTGAAATAAAAATATATAAACAAGTACAATAAATAAATAAATATACTTGAATTTACAAGATTTAGCTCTGATCAGTTTTGCCTCTTACAGCCTATTTATTTTTGGGCCCAGAATGTTAGAGTACCTGAACCTATAGAAAGACTTCATTTCTGAACTATTTTATATTTTAACAAACATTAGCTAAGTTGTAATTCTGTGACTGGTTCACATGTTACCTGATTACTGAACAGCTGAATTTGTGAGTGGATGCCACAGAAAACCTATGTCAAGTAATACATTAAATGCTGTCAGGTAATATACAAGCTTAGTCTGTGGTGTTTGATCTCTGATATCTAGGAAGTCACCATGCAGTTATCAATGTGAGAGATGTAATGTGTGAGTTGACCCAATGTACAGAATAATCCCAACATTTATTTATCATTATCTCCTGTACTTTTTGTCACATTCCAGAAGAGGTGAAATCACTTGGCTTAAGCATGCTTAAATCTGTGCTGAACTGTGACTCCTATGGATTGCTTCTATGATTGCTACTTATATATCACCAAAAAAGAGAACAAAAGAGGATACATATCTCTGTAAGATTTGCATACACTAATAGCTATGTACAGATGCAAATATAGGAGTAATGACCATCATTTAAAAAGAAATATAATGTATCTTTTTGAGAGGCCAAGCTTTTCATATGCTTCTGCAAAGACATTTAGGATAGTTTGAAGATCTTCCTCTGAATGTGCGAACCAATCCCTCTGTAGCACCATCAAACCAGCTTAATGGTGTGACACTGGAGAATGTTGATCACTTTTCTTAACTTGGCAGCCATCACTCTGTAAAAGCTGACATCGACACTGAAATTCAGCATCGTCTGAGCTCTTAGAGTGCTGCATTCTCCCGAATGAAGCGTAGAGCGTTAGAAGATCGGGATATTTGCAGGGAGACCAAAATGCTTATTTACAAAGCCATTGTACTACTAACCTTACTGTATGCCTGTGAAACATGGACCATCTATAAATGCCACTCCCAACTTCTTGAAAGATTCCACCAACGCTGCCTCTGGAAAATTCTACAAATTACTTGGGAAGATAGGCGGACTAATGTTAGCATACTGGAAGAAGCAAAAACCACCAGCGTTGAAACAATGATCCTCCAACATCAACTTCGCTGGACTGGCCATGTTGTTCGAATGCCTGATCACTGTCTTCCAAAGCAGCTACTTTACTCCCAACTTAAGGATGGAAAACGGAATACCGGTGGACAGCAAAAGAGGTTTAAAGATGTTCTCAAAGCTAATCTTAAAAAAATGTAACATAAGCATCGAGAACTGGGAAGCCTTGGCCCATGAGTGTCCCAATTGGAGGTCGGCCATTATCAAAGGTGCTATGGACTTTGAAGAAGCACGAGTACAGGGCAAAAGGGACAAACGAGCTAAGCGGAAGGCACGTCAAGGAAATCCTCATCGTGACCATCTTCCATCTGGAAACCTATGTCCTCACTGTGGGAGCTATGTGGATCCAGAATTGGCCTCCACAGTCACTTACAGACCCATTGTTAAAGACCTTATCTTGGAAGACAATCTTACTCGGCCACGAGTGATCACCAATGAATGAAGGAAATGAATGAATAATATCTCTCTCCATAGAGAGGAAGACTGACCAAATGACCTGTGTGCCTTATCAGTCTGTTGTTCAGGTACTATTGATGAGCACCTTCCAAGGCCTCTACTCTCCCTTCTATGGGTGATCTTCAGTGCTAGTCCTACTCAGAGTAGACCCATTGATGTTAATAGACAACACTAACTTAGGTTCATTAATTTCAACGGGTGTGCTCTGAGTAGATCTTGAAAATGAAAATGAACTGCCTTCAAGTCAATCCCGACTTATGGCGACCCTATGAATAGGGATTTCCTGGTAAGTAGTATTCAAAGGGGGTTTACCATTGCCTCCCTCTGAGGCTAGTCCTCCCCAGCTGGCTAGGGTCTGCTCAGCTTGCCACAGCTGCATAAGCCAGCCCCTTCCTTGTCTGCAGCTGCCAGCTGGGGAGCAACTGGGCTTCTTGGGACTATGCAGCTTGCCCACGGCTACACAGATGGCAGGGCACATAACCCCTGAGCCACTCACTGTGGGGGTGATCTTTAGCTGGCCCTTGACGCCCAGGAGACACAAGCGGGGATTTGAACTCACAGACTCTGGACTCCCAGCCAGGCTCTCCTCCCCATCTTAGTTGAAGACAACCCTTTATCTTTAAATTGGACTTGGATAAAACAGCCCTGCAAACAGAGGATTGTGAAAAGTAGCCATCCTAATTGCTTCTTCTTTTGAAAACTAAGCCCTCCTAGTCATTTCAAAGACTTCAATATGGCACTCCAGATACCTTGAAACTCGCTAGCATTCTTCTGGCGTTCAGAGAACACATGACCTTCCCAGTGAGATGTGTCTGACTCCATTACTATTAACTTTCAGAAGAAACATGAAAATTGTCTTGTTTACTCAGGTATGTGATGACTGAAGAGGACTGTTCCTGGCAATCTGAAGATTACTGATGGAATAATGTTTTTAAGATGTCTTTTAGAATGTTTTTAACTATCTTCCCTATTTTTAAAATATGTTTTAGATTTTTTTTAAAAAAGAATTAATTGCATTTTGGAATGTTTTAACTATTTTAGTATGTTTCTCCTTTCTTTACATTGTTTTGTTTATGTTTGCCACCCTTGGCTCCTTCGAGAGGAAGGGCGGGATATAAATTCAATAAATAAATAAATAAATAATGTGCAAATGTCTGAAGAGGGTGTGGGATCATGCATGCCAGGCCTGTCCTCAGCATTCCCACTCCATTTCCATTTCCAATCTTTGCACATTGAGTGGGTCACATTTCAGTGGCTTTTAATCACATTTACCATACCAGACTCCAAAGTTTGTAAAACAAGCACAGGTATTCTTCATAAATATAGAAATAGCATGTCCCAAAGATGTACTTTTCTCCCAGTCTGGACTTCCTGTTTGGTTTGAGCCACAGTACAATATGCTGAAAAGAAAACAAGTCCTTAGAGATCACAAACAACCAATTTCACAGTACAAGCAGACATAAATAGAACTGAATTCCCTTTCGTAATACACTATTCATCTTTGTGCTTCATTGAGTTCAAAGAAAAGCATTTTTCAGTTTAAGCAATTACGTTTATTTTTCTCCCTCCTTCGCTAGAAAGGAAGGCCTGGGATTAGGAACCACCATGATGTTGGAGGTACCTTCTGTGTATGAAATTTCAATTTAGCAAAGCATGTAAAACTCTAAAGACATTTAAGACTTAATATACTAAAACCATTTTGTTTTCACAATGTGTTTATTTTTGTATCATCATCGACCCAGGCTAGTTACTGAATTAAACTGGCCAAGCATTTGAGACATGTTGCAGTGTCTGCTGCAGCCTGTCATGCTAATGATTTTCAGGGCAAATTAGTCAAGTTTAAAGGGATGTATGCTTACAAAAAGAATCCCCAAAGGCAGGGAGAAACTAGAACATGGACATGCTCAAAATTCAGATTAGAATGCTGACATGCCAATCTGATTGAGGGCTTTGAAATGGAAAGGAACCTCAAAGAGGTTCTGAAGTAATAGCATAATAATTTTGCTACAACAGATATGCCCTATTAGCTGTGCTGATTTGGAAGGCTTCCGGTTCTCTCTATAGCAATATAAAGAACAACCTGCCAACAGATCAGTCGAGATTCCCTGCTCTCCTGTCTTCCAGCCATTAACCTACATGACCTCAAAGTGTTCCCGCTTTCCTCCATCCCAGATAGCTGTCATCTCTTTTCTCTACCAGTTCTGGTCTTCTGGAGTTGATCAGCTGTTGGACTCTGTCTAGCTCCAAATGCATACCCTTGGGCAATCTATAAAACACTTTATTCACATTATAATTACTGAAGGGGCATTCACTGCATAATTTTAACTGAAAATACCCTTTCTGCAACAACACAACAAGCAAATCTTTCTGAAAGATAATAATAATAATAATAAATTTAATTTTTGTGTCGCCTATCTGGCCGAAGCCACTCTAGGCGACGTACACATTAAAATGCAGTAAAATACAATATAATACAAAATAAAATACAATGCAGTCAACACTAATGTAGCAGTATAAAACCATGTAGGGCAATCAATAACAATTATAAAACAATCACAGAAAAATTAGCCCACCCCGGAGATCCCAAAGGCCTGTCCAAAGAGCCAAGTTTTCAAGGCTCGGCGAAATGTATCCAGGGAAGGGGCATGGCGAAGATCGAACGGGAGGGAGTTCCAGAGAGTGGGGGCCGCCACTGAAAATGCCCTCTCTCTAGTCCCCACCAACCTAGCTGTTTTTGTTGGTGGGACTGAGAAGGCCCTGCGTGGCTGATCTAGTCGGGCGGCTTAATTGGTGGTACTGGAGGTGCTCCTTCAGGTAAACTGGACCGAAACCATATAGGGATTTAAAGGTTAATACCAACACCTTGAATTGGGCCCGGAAAACAACTGGAAGCCAGTGTAGATGAAATAACACTGGCGTGATGTGATCACGGCGGCGGCTGTTTGTAAGCAAACGAGCTGCCGCATTCTGCACCAGTTGTAATTTCCAGACCATTTTCAAGGGTAACCCCACGTAGAGCACATTGCAGTAGTCTAATCGAGAGGTAACCAGGGCATGTACCACCAGTGGGAGCTGATGGATAGGGAAGTAGGGTTGCAGCCTCCGTATGAGGTGTAGTTGATACCAAGCTGCCCGGCTCACTGCCGAAATCTGAGCCTCCATGGACAGCCTGGAATCAAGAACAACCCCGAGGCTACGGACCTGATCCTTCAGGGGTAGACTCACCCCATTAAGCTTCAGGTCAACAACACCCAACCTTCCCCTGTCACCCACAAGCAGCACCTCGGTCTTATCAGGATTGAGCTTCAGCCTGTTCCTTCCCATCCACCCACTCACGGATTCCAGGCACTTGGACAAGGTCTCCACAGCCGACTCCGGTGAGGATTTAAAAGAGAGATAGAGCTGCGTGTCATCAGCATATTGGTGACACCGCAGCCCAAAACTCCTGATGATAGCTCCCAGCGGTTTTATATAGATGTTAAATAGCATGGGAGAGAGGATAGAACCCTGTGGCACTCCACAAGTGAGGGGCCAAGGGTCTGAAACCTCATCCCCCAGTGCTACCTGTTGATGCCTGTCAGAGAGAAAGGAATGGAACAACTGTAAAACAATGCCTCCTATTCCCAATCCTTCCAGGCGATCTAACAAGATACCGTGGTTGACGGTATCAAAAGCTGCTGAGAGATCCAGGAGGACAAGAAAGGTGGATTCCCCCCTGTCTAATGCCCTCCTCATATCATCCACCAGAGCAACCAAAGCTGTTTCAGTACTATGTCCAGTCCTGAAACCCGATTGGTATGGATCCAAATAATCCGTTTCATCCAAGTGTGCTGACAACTGGCTAGCCACCACTCGCTCAATGATCTTGCCCAAAAATGGCAAATTTGAAATGGGGCAAAAGTTATTCAAGACTTAGGGATCCAAGGAGGACTTTTTTAGAATAGGTTTTATAATTGCCTCCTTGAGGGCTGGTGGCAGTACACCCTCTTTCAAGGATGCATTTACCACTGCCCTGATCCCTTCGCCCAATTTCTCCTTACAATTCACAAGGAACCATGATGGGCAAGGATCACTCAGACAGGTGGTAGGCTTCACCGTTGAAAGTACCTTGTCCACATCCTCAGAAGGGAGAGGCCAGAACCGATCCCACTGAACCGGATTGCAACTAGTCAACTCTGGATCCTCTACTGCATCCACAGCGTACGGAATTGAGTCCTTCAGGTGTTCGATTTTATCAGCAAAGTGCCTTGCCAATTTGTCACAGGAAGCCTTAGAATGTTCCAAGGGTTCCTGAGCAACTGGACCGACCAGGCTTCGGACCACTTGGAACAGCTTCCTGGGACAGCACTCTGCAGATGCAATAGAGGCAGCAAAGAAATCCTTCTTTGTTGCCTTTATTGCCACCTGGTAGGCAGCTATTGCTGCTCTAACCTGTGTCCGAACATCTTCAGAACGGGATTTCTGCCACCGGCGTTCTAGTCGTCTCACCTCCTGTCTCAGACTTCGCAACCGGGGTGTATACCACGGTGCGGTCTGAGTTCTGTTCAGGGGGAGAGGACATTTCGGAGCCACCCAGTCTAATGCCCTGGTGATTCCCTCATTCCACTCCATCACCAGGGTTTCGACCGGGCAGCCTTCAGCAGGTTCCAATTCCCCTAGCGCAGTCAGGAATCCATCCGGATCCATCAGGCGCCTGGGGCGGACCATTCTAATAGGTCCTTTACCCCTGCGGAGGGTGTGTGGCATCGAGAAGTCAAAATTCACCAGATAGTGATCTGACCATGACACGGGGGTGAAAGAAATAGCCCCCAACTTCAGAACACTCCCTACCTCTCCCAGGACAAATACAAGGTCGAGAGAATGACCGGCTACATGGGTGGGCTCAGTGTTACTAAGGTGCAGTTCCCAGGAAGCCATGGTTTCCAGGAAATCCCGAGGGGCTCCAATGAGAGTGGTCTCAGCACGCACATTAAAGTCCCCCAATACTAACAGTTCTGGGGTCAACGTTCGTACATCCGAGACCACCTCTAGCACCTCGGTCAGGGAGTCTGCCGTGCAGCGGGGCGGGCGGTACACAAGCAGGATCCCCAAACTGCCCTTTGGGCCCAACCTCCAGTACATGCAATCAACAAACTTGGTCCTTGGGAGCGGAGGCCTGGTGAAAATCAGAGACTCCCGATAGATGACTGCCACTCCCCCTCCCCGCCTTCCTACCCTCGGTTGCTGCGCATAATGGAAACCTGGTGGACACATGGCCTCAAGGATGGGAGCTGAGGCCTCGTCCAGCCAGGTCTCCGTAATACACACCAGGTCTGCGCACTCAACCAATATCATATCATGTATGACAGATGTTTTTTGTGTCACAGACCTGGCATTACACAGCAGCAGTCGAAGGTCAGTAGGAATCCTGCGTCCCCCAGTTAACTTCTGGTTTTGGGCAGACCTGGAACATGGGATGGGTATTACGCATCTATCCCCTGTTCCTCTAAATTGACGTGGTCTGCCCCTAGCATCATTCCAGCGCCTGCCGCCCAATCTTGGTATAACTTGGCCCCCATCCTATTCTGTTCCATCCCCCTTGGTTTGCACATGCCCCTATCCTTGCTGCCTAAAGGACAGGCCTATCCTAAACAATAATAAAAGGAAGAGAAATTAATTGATACAGAACTAGGGATCAGATTTAACAGGAAGTCCTTCATGCTCATACCTCAAATATATGACTTCATTTACAAGTAGATTAAGATGTATTTATCTTATATCTGACAACGTCAACATTGTCAAGAATAGTACTTGTTATTCTGGTAGATATGGTGTTCACAACATTTAAACATGTATGTTTCTTTCAGTCTTACAATTTTTGTAAATTACTGTGATCTGCCACTATCTAAATTTTATCATTATTTTCCAGTACAAGAGAAGAGGCCTCTGCATAGATGCCTCATGGTTCCCACAATTGCAAGTATTCTTGGATGAAACAGATTATAATGGCCCATTCCAATCTGGGTTCAGGCCTGGTTATGGGGCTGAATTGGCCTTGATGGATGAACTTTATCAGGAGAAGGACAGGAGAATGCGACCCTGTTATTCTTACTTGATCTCCCAGTGGCTTTTTATATGATTGACTATGGCATCCTTCTGATCCAACTTAGTGAGATGGATATCAGAGGCACTGTTTTACAGTGGTTCTGATCCTACCTCCAGGGTTGTTTTCAGAGAATAGCATTGGGTGATTGTCTTTTGGCCTCCTGGCAGTTGTGCTGTGGGGTGCCACAGGATACCATCTTGTCCCCAATGCTGTTTAACAACAATATGAAAACCTTGGGAGCAGTCATCAGGAAATTTGGGGCAACATGTCTGCAGTACGTTGATGATGCCCAGCTCTATTTCTCTGGGCCTATCCATAGTGCAGTGATTGACTGGGTATATAAGGGGGTAAGATGATCTTTCAGGTATCCTGGTCCCAACTTGTATAGGGCTTTGTACACCTTTGTACAGGTGAGTGGGATTCCACCTACTTGTTGAAGTGGCTCACCAGAAATGGGGAAACCCAGGATCTAGCCTGTCATTCCCCATCCTTTTTACCATTGATTCTACACAGTAAATACCAGATTTGGTGCAGACTACTGACATTTAAGATCCTCCGTGGCGCAGAGTGGTAAGTGGCGGTAACACAGCCGAAGCTCTGCTCACGGCCAGGGTTCGATTCCAACGAAAGGAGGAAGTCGAATCTCTAGTAACAGAGGTCGAGGTCCACTCAGCCTTCCATCCATCCATGGTTGGTAAAATGAGTACCCGGCATATGCTGGGGAGTAAAGAAAGGCTGGGGACGGAACTGGCAATCCCACCCCATATATATGGTCTGCCTAGTAAACGTCGCAAGACGTCACCCTAAGAGTCAGAAACGACTCGCACTACAAATGCGGGGACACCTTTACCTTTTTTTACTGACATTTAGCTAGCCACCAGCTTAAACCTGGAAAGCAAAGTATCAACCTCTGCAATAGAAATTATCATATACTTAGGCCTTAACATTAAGAACATTCATATCTTGCTTCCAAGACAGTGTGCTTAGGATCAAAATGCTTGAGAATTTTAGTCAATATTGTATTGTACGAAATAAATGGACAATAATTTACACAGGTTCATGCAACTTTAAAGTAGCACACATGATTGAATTGAAAACAGAATGAAGTGCCAGACTCTAATGGAAAAAATACTGACTTATTAAACTAGTACAGTTCAGAAAAACAACAATTCTGGACTCTAATTTATAATTTCCATCATGTTTAGAAAAGGATTTTGAAAAGGGATCTTTTCTCAAGGCATTTTAAAGCTAGGCAAAATCACTAAATTTCATAAGGATCTGCAATTGGATTTAGTACCAGATTATATTTATGAAACATCTGGTGTTCTGTCCAGCTAGCTTATTCAGAGTCCAGATGAAATGAATGGACCTAAGTTAGTTATATCTGTTAATTAGAAGGAGGGTTTACTATGACTATCATTGGATAAAACCCCTAGATTCTGATCTTGCTGATCTCTCTTCTTGACAGCATTATTGTTGTTGTTGTTGTTATATCCCACTCTTGTTTCCAGAAGGAGCCCAGGGCAGCAAACACTAAAAACACTCTAAAACATCGTAAAAACAGACACCAGGCTTGAAAACTGATTGGTTCATTTGATTTTGTTTTTTATTTGAATAGCTTGTTGTTTATGAAGCCAGGGTGTCACTCCATTTCAGCACAAGAGGCATATGATCTGCTTATTTAGAAAAATAGGAAGCTGCTTTATATTGAATCAGACTATTGGTCCATCTAGATCTGCATTGTTTACACTGACTGGCAGCAGCTCTCCAGGGTTTCAGGCAGGTAATATTACAAGCCCTACCTGGAGATATTAGAGATTGAATCTGGTACTTCTGCATGCAAAGCAGATGTCCTGCCATTGAGACAAGTCTCTTCCCCACATCACAAGATAGCTGTCCTGCCCCTGGATCATACACAATTTTTTCTAGTAATTTGCCACTATGCTGTTTGAGTTGGGAGTCAAGTGCCAGGATATTGTTCTGAAGGTAATTACAGAACAAGTCCATTTCAGCAAATCATGCCAACACAACAGCGTCCCTATTGAGCACCTTAGCAATGAAGACAGCACAGGTGCAAAATTGGCACATAAGCACATAATACCCCAGCTCGATCACTGAGATCATCTGTAGGAGCATCTTTGGTTGTGCCCGAAGCTAGTGAAGTTCACCTGATGTCAACACAAAAGCAAGTCTTCAGTGTTATTGGCGCACTTGTGGAATGTTCTTCCAATAGAGATTCAGCAAATGCCTTACCTCAAAATTGCCCACATTTTAAACAGCTGTTAATTGCTTTTTGGTAGATCATCACTGCCTTAAGGTTCTCTTCACTTGTTTTATGTACAAAGAAAACATCTCAGAGAGATTTATTATGGTAAGCATTGATTATACAAAAGCAGAGTCAAAGAAAGGGCTTTGTCTCTGGTTTCTGGCTAGCACAGCTGCAGGGCTTACTTTATTTTGAAATAACCAAATCATCAGACCATTTCCAGTTTTCTTTTGGCTGAGTTCTTCCCAAGCCAGAATCTACCCTCATGTATATTTATTCAACTGTGGTGCAATTTCAACACTCCGTAATCTGAGGATAACCCACCTTGTTATTTTTAACTGTGTTTCTGTCTCTTTTGTTATTACATCTGAATCTTAGGGAAAGGTGTCAAGGGATGTGAATATGTTCTGTTTTGAATTTGCCGTCAAAATTCAGTGATTGATCCCATAAGCTCTGTTGCATGCACAACGGTTTGAAGTGCAGATGGAACTCTGCAGTAGCAGAAACTGTCCACTTTGCTCCAATGCTGGCTAAAGCTTCAAGCCTGCTTTTGCAACGTGTGTGGATCTTTGCTCAACTTCAGAGTAAAATGGGCAGAATAACTTAGTGCCCCATGAACCTGATTCCGAATCAGCAAGATTTAATGCTGAAATAATTCTTATTAGAATGTTATATAGTGCAAACTAGGGCACTATTCATTTAAAGCTCCTTCAAAGAATCCTGAGAACTGTTGTATGTTAAGGGTGCTGAGAGTTCTTAGGAGACCCCTATTTTCCCCTCAGAGCTACAATTCCCAGAGTTACCTGGGAAGAGGTATTGGTTGTTAAACCACTCTGAAAAGTATAGCTTTGTGCGGGGAAGAGAGGTCTCCTAACAATTCTCAGCACCCTTAACAAATTACAGTTCCTAGGATTCTTCGGGGGAATCTGTGGTATGATACCGCAATAAATGTATAGTGCAGATGGGACCTAATAGTGGTAAACATATTAAAAGTGGGCAGGATACAGCAGTCACCATCATTTGACAACATACATTTCCCACCCAAAGAGCACAGCTGATGTAGTAGACGAAAGTGAAAGGAGATGGGGTACAAATTAAAGTATGTAAATCAAATATAAAACATTTGGCAGAACTTCATTTATGTCTTGCAGTAATTGCTTATTCCCTTTCCCTCCTTGAAAACAATACGATTCATTACAAAAATAGCTAGCATTTCCAATAAATTCACAGAGATCAGTTAATTGACTTCCAGACTACTGGGGAAATTATCATACAGAAACAACTCATATTAAAAGGAGATTCAGAATCTCTAGGAATTTGATTATACTTCATTGCTTATCATCTTACATCACTGGGTCATCTACACAGGACTTTCGAGCTGCAGTGAGATAATGCTAATGATGTCTGTTGTCCCTTAGTGGTGCTTATCCAGATTGAGTCTGTATTATTAGCAATGCTGCTGCACAATTTCTCCATTGAGAATCTACTGTAACAAAATGTAAGCGGGTTATCCAGCTGCAGTATGGAATCCATGACCTGAACCCAGCCCCATACTGTCTGATCCTTTAATTAAAGAAGATTACCATAAGGCTCTCCACATTCTTTCCTTCTAAGTCACACATCAAATCCTCTGAAACCCAAGCTTTTCTATTTCAGGACCGTTTAGAGCCAGTGCAGCTTTGATTCGCCATAGTGTCATTAGAGAACTCACTGTCAATCAGCCATTGTTGTCCCCTGCCTTATGAATAGCAGAAGAGTCATGATTAAAATGTCAAACTTTTTAATTTCATTTTAAGTCGCTTCCTTTGAAAATGTCATGTGTACATGTGTTGCTGGAACAAATGCAAACAATGTAGAAAATTGGATTGCTGTAAATATGCCAGCAGGGCACATAGATGTCAGGAAGAATAACTACAATAAAGGTGGATATAATAATTAAGTCAGCCTTATCTTAGTTATAAAACACCTCAGGCAAATACCAAATCAGAAAACGAAAGTAAAATGGTAGAATACTAGTTTAATGCATATGCATTTTAAAATATATATATATATATATATGCAATTTTTAAAATATATTGGGTTCCTTTTTGAGGAAGGGCAGGATATAAATGTAATGAATACATAAATAAATAATATTTATTGGAATCAAACAATTGAAGATGACATGCTTTGCTTTGATTTTCTGTGCATTTTTTGAAAAAATTGTCATTAGCTGGGTGTTATATTATTTTATTAATTTATTTAATTTATTAAATTAAAAAAATTAAAAAATTAAATACATTTTATTAATTTATTAATAAAACAGCTTTCAGATTTCTTTAAATGTGATGTTTCAGATTATAGACAAGCATGGACTTATCTCTGGATGTAAAATCGTTATATATTTGGCAAGATATTTCTAACGATGGATCCCAGGGCAGGGTACAACACACAGTTTCAACACATACGTTACATTGGGTTGTATTCAACTAAGTCTTACTCAGAGTATACCCATTAAAATTATTGCACCTAAGTTACTTATGTCTATTAACTTTAATGGGTTTACTTTGAGTAGAACTAGTACTGAATAGCAGCCATAAAAATTAGTTAACATACTAAAAATGTAAAGCAATGTAACAATAACAGCCAACAGCAACACTAATGGTGTCCTCCAGTGGTGTCATCCCACTTGCACAACAGACTTCCACTTGTGCAATGTGACTTCCCATTCCTTTCCTCCCTTGCAACCCCTGAACCCCCCCAAAAAAACCCCTACTCTGGAGAGTTGGAGGACCCTTTGGAGAAGATTTTGGGTGTGTGCAGGGATTACAGAGAGAAGAGAGGAAGGGGAAGCCCCATCATATCTGTTTGACCCATGTTGAATATCACCCAAAGAGTCTCAGACTACTAAAACTGCAAGGTAGGCTATTCACTCTCGATCACAACATATCCTAGTAAACTACACATGTAGATATTAAACTGCAAGGAAAACAAAGTGGAGTCCTGTGGCAACCTGGGAGCCAAGGGCCCTGGGAAAGAACAACAGTCATCTAGCACCCTTCAGACTATTATGGTTTTACCTGTAGTCTATGGAACCAAGAAGCAGGCAACAGTACAGCATGAGAGAATGTGACAAGGGCAGAGGTATAGTTGTCCAGGGTTTCAGAGGGGCTTAGACCCCTTACTTTTTGGGAGCCAGGTCCCAGCACCCTATGAGCCCATCAGCATGAAAGGGGAGTATGTTGGCCGCTGAAAAGAGTCTTCAAACCTGCTTCCTTGTCCTTTGCTTTGGAGCCAATCAGAATGAAAGGAGGTGAGTCAGCCACTGAGAAGACCCTTCTCACTAGCTAACACACTCCCATTTCATAACATCCCATTAGCACCTGGGGACATCTATTGTTGTGGGATAAGGCATTAACAAGAATAGAAAAGCAGATAGCAGTATTCCAGACTGGTCAGATTATTCTTTAATCTTAGAAGGTTGTATAAATTTAGAAGGGGTGAAGCTGTGAGGGGCATGGCTGTGCCTATCATGAAGCAACCCCACACTTCTGAATTTGCCAGTACACTACTGGACAAGGGTGAAGGCCTGTCTGCACAACAGCCGAGTCCAAGAGGCAGTCTTCCCATGTTTCAATTATCTCTGGCCTATAGACTGGCCGTCACTGATTTACAGAGCTTGGAAGTAATTAGTTACAAGTAACAAATTACTTGTAATTCATTACTTTTTTGAGGAATGAGTGGGTAATTCCTTTACATTTTGATTGTAATAGAACTAGGAGTAATTTTAATTACTTTTGACGAGTAATTGTAATGTTTCCAGCATTACTTTGGGGCATTACTTGGGGGAGAGCATGGGAAGTCTTCTGCTCCTCTGATTTGTGGATGAAAATCATGTCCTCAAACGGGGCTTCTGTGCAGCATCACTCTTCCCTCATGCTCTGTGGGTGGGTAGGAGGTGATGAGGGAGGAGGTGGAGAGTGAGACAAGGCAGTGGCGTCACTAGGGTTGGTGTTACTTGGTGCGGTAACTCCTTGGCGAGCCCCCAAATGTCCTGCTGAGCGTGCACGCACGCGCACAACGCCAGCCACCCATGCCCCTGGGAGGGCGCACGCCGGAGGGGCACCCAGCTGGAGAAGCAGGCCTGGGAATGCTGGCGTGCCTCTCTCACCCACCTGCCATTGCATCTACCTGAGCCAAAGGCAACAGGTGCTTCTTCCTCCTCCTCCGCTTTTCAAACAGGACTCTGGATTTGTCCAGGCTCTGCTGTTTCTGCGGGAGGAGTTGGCAGCCACAATGCAGTATCCGAAGGGTCCCAGCCACCATCTTCGGCGCTATGCCCCTATCCGTGCTGGGGAACCGGCCAAGTTGGGGGTGCCCAGTTCTGCTGCTCCCTTTCTGAATGGCCAAGCTGTCGCTCATGAGCCCTCATGGCAGCATCCCTTCTGCCGCCCATAAGCAGCAGGCCCCCAACGCAGGCGTCCCCCCCATCCAATTTTCTCTCCCCCTCCCCCAACTGGGCCTCTGCAAGGTTTTGTTTGCTCAGGCTGGGTGCCGTGAGGGTGGAGCCACCCCTGCGAGAGAGTGAGGAGGCCTTTCATTCCCAGCTCACCCACTGCCCCAGGCCCAGCCCACTGGAGGAGAGGCAGCCGCCAGAGGTTGGGGCGCTGCCGGGCTCCTCCATGTCTCTCACGCTTGGGCTGAGGCCAGGCTTATCATCAACTGCAGCGGGGCGGGGAGCTAATCTGGAGCAGGGATGAGCTGTCGTGGAGGGGGTAAAAAGGGTGTGGGGTGGAGGAGAGCCCCTTTCTGGAGGCACAAGGCGGCAGGGGCAGAGCAAATAGAGGGAGGGAGAGCTGCTGTGTGGAGTGACAAGAGCATCCCTTAGGCGAAGAGACGCGGGGAAGGGAAGGCAGGGAGCCACCAGGGGCTCTCATCTTCATGGCCGCACCTCTGGTTTCCACTTGGGAGAGGTCACTTCTCTCTCCGCGGACAGCCCCTCCCTCCAAGGTACCGCGGGCCTTTGGTGCTCCACACTGGCCTGGCGAGCGCATGACCGTTCCTTTCCGGCTCTGGCCAGAATCTCCCCGGGGGCGGCAGTGGGGCCTCTTTGGATCTGGCGAGGAGGACTTTGCCTCACCAGCTGTTGTTCGATAGTGGCCACGGGGGGGGCTCATGGTGTCACCCACATCTGGGGGTGTCACCCGGTGCAGCCCGCATCTGCCGCACCACCCTAGTAACACCCCTGAGACAAGGTGGAGTGGAGAAAACAATTGTTTAAAAAAATGGATGGTGGTGGTGAAGAATGGAGTGGAGGGAGAAAGGAGCCGGAGGGCAAGAACATGGATAAAGGAGGAAAAGGAGGCAGCAGCAGAATGGAGATAAAGAACTGTGGAGGTGAAAAAAGACAATGTGTGTGCGTGTGTGTGAGTGAGTGAGAGAGAGAGAGAGAGAGAGAGAGAGAGAGAATACTGTTTGCACTTGGCACACACTTAAAGGTACTGCCACATTGTTACTCAAATGTCTGTAGACCTAGCACAATATGTGATGTGATTGTACATGAGGTTCCTGAACTGACTTGACAACCCTTATTAAATTCTAAAAACCCGATTCTATCCTGTGAATCTCCTGAAAAAATGGTAAACCCTCATTTCAGGACATCACAGCACTCACTATGCAAATCTTATACAGCAAAGGAAATCTCTCATCCTACGAATCCAATTATTAATGCATGCCAGGTTTCTGTTCTCTCACCTAATTTTACATTCCACCTTCTCTCCTGGAACATTGCAGGGTGGAATGCCAAACAAAAAATTCCTGACTTTATTACTTTTCTGAACAAATTTGACTTAATTTTCTTACAGGAGACGTGGTGTACCCTTAAATTAATAGTGGATGGTTTCTCTTGTTCATGTTTACCAGCGACCTATTCCCAACCCAGTTCCAAAGGCAGACCCAAAGGAGGCCTAGCCATACTCATCTCTACTTCTGTAACAGCTCGCTCTATAAGTTTAACCCCTTGTAAAAACATTGCACAGGCTGTTTTATTATCTTTTAGCACATTTTCTCTTCTGTTAGTAAATGTTTATATTCCCCCTCATGCCTCTCGGGCACAAATTGACTGTGACTGGGACGTTCTTACCAATTATCTAACATCACTCGAGGCTAAATTCCCCAAAGCGCCTCTCATTGTTATGGGTGATTTCAACGCCAGGTCTGGCCCCCACAATGATGCGCTATTTGCTTCAAACCTCTGGGGGGGCGAGGACACCGCCCCATACCTCCCAGGCTATGCTAGGACTTCCAAGGACCCCAAGATAAATTATGGTGGAATATGTTTATACCGATTCCTTGCTAGACACAGCCTAATAATGTTGAACGGTCATAAGCAGATAGATTCATGTGCGGAATTTACCTACATCTCTGGCCTCAGGTGCAGTGTCATCGATTACGCCTTGATCTCGCATTCCCTGTTCAGGTTTATTTTGGACTTTTCTGTCGGCTCCAGACAGGATAGTGATCACCTTCCCCTTACCTTTTCCTTTTACCTACCAGAACGCGGTCACTTGCTCCTTACCCATAAACCAATGGCAAATCTAATCCACCCTACCCATAAAAGGACATTTTGGACTCCCACAGTAGCCGCTAATGTGGCCTTATTTCTCACTTCCCCCTCTGCCCTGTCCTTACAGAGGGAGATCATGCATGCTTCTGATTCATATTTAGCGTCAATAGCGTATAACTCCTTAATTACCAAACTTAAAGCCTCTATTATCCCACCATCTTCTTCCTTCAGGGCTCCTCCTACCACTGGTTTTCCCAGATGGTTTGATAAGGACTGTCTTGATGCTAAGAAACAGCTGAGACGGCTATACCTTCAATATCGACACCAAAATTTAACCACCCTCCCCCCTGAGTATTTTATTATCAAAAAATACTACAAGCATATGATAGTCATCAAAAAAAGGCAGGTGATGCACGAAGATTGGGAAGCCTTAATTCAAGCCTCCAGATCAAATAATTCGAAGTGTTTTTGGGAGCTGATTTCTGGTTCTATGAGCCCACTAAATCCGGCCCCTTGCCACATTTCCCCATACCTCTGGGAGAAATATTTTTCTGCAAACAACGAGACTGTAAATGCTGTTTCCTTTATTGATAATTTAACAAATCTTCCCACTTGGCCACCTGTAACCCAAAAAGAAATTATTGATTTGATTGCTAGTTTGAAATCCGGCAAAGCTCCTGGACCTGATAACATACTTTCTGAAATGTTGAAGGCGCACCAAGCTTGGTGGGCCCCTCTTCTAGCAAATTTCTTTACTCTGATCAATAATTCCGGATGCTTCCCTGAGTCTTGGCTTGAATCCATAGTTATCCCTATATTTAAAAAAGGGAACAAAGAGGACCCAGCAAATTACCGCCCAATTAGCCTCCTTTCCATTATTGGCAAACTATATGCCTGCTACTTAAAAGAGAGACTCTCATCTTGGTTGGAGGAGGATAATATCCTTGGGAGGGAGCAGGCAGCTTTCTGGAAAGGTAGGTCTGGGATAGAACACTGTGTGATTTTAAATCACTTAGCTGAAAAATACAAGAACCGCTGGGGTAACGGCCTGTTTGTTGCCTTTGTCGACTTGAAATCGGCTTTTGATTCCATCCCTAGAGAGATACTATGGGCGAAACTCGCAAAATCTACGATCGACAAGAGACTCCTCTTCTTAATTAGCCGTCTGCACCACCACACATCCTTTCGTGTTAGATGTAGTCGTGAAGGTCATCTCACAAACCCCATTACTACAACAAAAGGAGTTAGACAAGGCTGCATGCTAGCCCCACTTTTATTTAATTTTTTCATGAATGATCTGTCCCTTTATTGTCAATCCCCGGACTTCCACCCCCCTAAGTTAGCAAACCTGCATTGTCCCTTGTTATTGTATGCAGATGACGCTGTTCTCCTTTCTGTTTCCAAAGTAGGACTCAAACGCCTAACTAAAGCTTTTATGAGTTTCTGTCATGATAACAAACTATCTATAAACTTTTCCAAAACTAAGATCTTAGCTTTTGCCAAGCACTCTCCTGCTCACGCATGGACAATTAATACCCATAAAATAGAACAGGTTTCTCATTTCAAATACCTTGGTATACTTTTTCATTCCTCTCTGTCCTGGAATCCCCATATCCGAGGGGCTATTTCTACTGCTCGCAACTCAGCCAGTGGTATTCGAAGGTTCTTCTTCACTAAAGGAGGACAATACATTCTGGCAGCCCTAAAGGTTTTTAGATCCAAAACTATTTCTCAACTTCTCTACGGGGTACCTTTATGGATTGGCGCCTTCAACTCTTCTGCGGAGGCAGTTCTCTCCTTGTTTCTCAGACAAATTTTTGGCGTTCCCAGGTGCGTTCCTGCGGCGGTCCTTAGGTTAGAATCTGGCCTAGTCTCACTTGAGTCTCAAGCGTGGTTGGCCGCCCTAAATTTCTGGTTTAAAATGTCTTATGAAAAATCTACTGGCTATCTCCCTTTACTCTGGGAAGACTCTTTTACCTCGAAATGGGCCCGTACGTTTACAAATTACCTTGCAAGTATTGGCCTCTCAATTGAACATCTGATGTCCCTCGCTCCAGAGACAGTTAAACATTCTATCCGGACTCGTATCAACGATATGGACTTCCAACGTTCCATAACTGCAGCCACCTCGACCTGCTCTCCTATTCACTTTGGTCTGAGCTTTGTGCCTATGCTCAGTGCCCCTTATCTGGAAACTCTTACGATCCCCAAATATCGTCTAGCCTTTACAAAGGCTAGATTTAACTGTCTTATCTCTGCCTTACTTGAAGGGAGATTTAAATGTATCCCGTATGCAAACCGATTATGCCTTTGTGGTGTCAGCGCCATAGAAACTCTCTCTCATGTCATCTTTGAGTGCACCCTATATGACGATATTCGCACCAAATTCATAACCCCCATCATAAATAAATACGCCTACAAACCGCTTAACTGTTTACTTTTACATCTTTTGTCAGCAGCTAATAAGGATACTATCTTGTCAGTTGCTAAATTTATTTTTGTGGCTCAATCAATTCGGAAGGCATCTATCCTTTCAGAAGCTTCCGCCACCCAACTGTAACTGTTTTCCTTGTTGTTTTATTGTTTTACTGTTTTAACATGACTGCAACTTTGTAACCTTTTATTATAAACGTATGTAGTTTTATTTATAAATGTCTTTTGGTCTATGACCGTATCAATAAAGATTGATTGATTGATTGATTGTGGCCTCCACCACCCTCTCTGGCTACTGTGCTGCATTTGCAGTATTTTAAAAAAAATTGCATCTCAGGAGAAAATGTTTGCTTGGGTGAGTGTCCCTTAGTTGGTGGCAGGGCAGGATCTGGGAGGTGGCTAAGTGAGAGAGATTATGCTTGCTGGCTGAGGGGGGGTTGCACTTGGTTTTACGTGCAATGATCTGAGTAGTGGCCTCTGCCTCCCACCCCACCTTCCTTACCAGCGGTGAGACGACCATTGCTATCTTACGGATAAAAAGAATTATTCTACTACCTCTGTATGTGTGTGTTTATTTTTTATTGTTGTTTTAGGCTACTTAGATGTGCAGCAGCCAAGGTCAGCCACTTGTAGGCTTTTTTTAAAAAAAGTAACAAATGTAATTGTAGTGATTACTTTTGAGAAAAAGTAAAGCAATCAGTTACTTTCAGAGCAATTGTAATTGTAACACTAATTACTACTTTTTGGGGTAGTAACTGTAACTGTAATTTATTACTTTTTAAAAGTAATCTTCCAAGCTCTGCTGATTTAGCTCTAATGGGTTCTCATGGTGTGGCTCATGAAGTCCTCTCTGTGTAAAGTCAATTTTTTAAGGTTTTAGGCAGACCAGAACCCCAAATACATACATAGTTTCCTTCAGTGGAAATAGAAATGTTTTGAGCTCCTCTGCTTATATCATGGATCATGATTCCTGCTTCTTCTGAATAGTGCTTCCAAACACTCCATTAACAGGCAATTCTCAAGCAGTCTTCTATGCTATCACAGTCTTCATGATTGACTGGGTCTTCATTTTAGGAAGGATTTACAGCACATTCCGCATGTGAAAATAATTTATGGAGCTGTTTTGCCCTGGTTACATTTTTATATATAAACTTCATGCAGTCTAAGTGTTTATAATATCCATGCAAATCAGACACCCATGATGGCAAAACCAACCTTATAACATCATCTTCAGGCAGATACATTACTTTTTATTTTTAATACCAAGTAATACTGTTGAGAATCTATCAGCTTCCTAAAGAAAGTTGGACACCAATATCCTCTTCATGTTACCAGGGCTTGAACGTACAAATCCATTAGGGAGTTTGGAGGACCTAGCCCTTAATATTCATAGGTTGAATTTCTGAAATTCAGGTCAACCTCCTAACCTGCCTCTAAGTGCTCTATGATTATAGGTATTCTTAGTGATGCTGTATACAGCAATAGAACCTAGTCCATTATAACTAAAATTTATTTGAGAAACACAGTTCATATGAAGATAAGATTATACCAACTGATTGCATAGATAAGAAACAGCATAGTTATATTTTATCTAGATTTTTAAAGGACCATTTTAGATGAGGAAGGGAAGGCTCATAAAGTATTACAATATTATGATAAGTAAAGGAAATGGCAATGGAGGGAGAAAAACACTATCAAGTGATGTCAAATCAAAAGATGAAAAGGTATCCCGTGGAACCACATATTGATTGTACTTCAACTAGCATCATTCAGCATCTAGTAAATGACCTAAGGGACAATCAAATCTTTCCAGTATCACAGCTGACTTAGTACCACCTCTAGATTGAACACAGTTTATTATATTATCTTCTCAGGCTTCCTTTTAATTTGCTGCAACATTCAAATGCACCACTTTTAGAATGCCTGTGAATGTCTGCCCAAAAGCAATTTTTAATTCTAGAATGGATCAATATTTTTAGCATGAGGGAAAGTGGAGGGGAAAGTATGTATACTGCGGCCAGTGTAAATAATTTTGCTTCATTTTTTCCCTGCATGGAAAACAGTTATGGTTGCAATATTAAAAAGCAGCAGAAAACAGGTGTTTGTTTTTCTATATCTCTTTACTGCAAAATAATTTCTTTTATTTCATGCCAGGTGTTTTTTTTTAAAAAAAAATCCATGCAGCATATATCACTGATTAGTTCAATACAAGGGATGGGCCAAATACAGCCCTCCAGATGTCTATATTCAACCATCAAGTTCTCCTCAGGCCACATCCCTCACTGGCCCTGCTCTGCACGCTTTTGAGTGCTCTGGCCTGGCTAGAATGTGACCTTTGATAATGCCTAATTTGCTTGGATTGGGTACAATGATGTGTGTGTGTGTGTGTGTGCACGTGCACATGCACATGCTGTGTACACACCATACATTTAAAGCACATGAATTCCCTCAAAGAATCCTGGGAACAGTAGTTCATCCCTTTTAGAGCTAAAATTCCCAGTGCCCTTCACAAACTATAGTTCCCTGGACTCTTTGGAGGAAGCCATGTGCTTTAAATCTGTTTTAACTGTATGGTGTCTATGCAGCCTAGGAGTAACATCTGTTGCTCCACTCATTTTGCCTCTGGCCATACTCACCACTGGCATGTGGCCTCCAGAAAGTTGGCAACAAGAGAATGTGGCCCTCAGACTGGAAAGGCTTCTCCAGTGATAAACAGATGCACTATCTGTCTCTCTCACACATGTATGAATGTACAGACATAGAACTAATTTCCACTGGCTGGCCCCACCCTGACATCTGCATTTGCAGCAATAGTGTGAAAGAGGAGCTGCAGCACCTCCATATGAATGGGAACCCTGATTAGAATGGTTTAACAACAATCCCCATTCCCAGGGAACTCTGGGAATTAATTATAGCTCTGTGAGGGGAATATGGGGTTTCTAACAGCACTCAGCACCCTTCACAACTACACTTCTCAGGATTCTTTGCGATAAGGCAGGACTGTTTAAATTTGAGTAATAGTGTAATAAATGTATGGTGTTCCCTTTAAAAAATTAATCTTTAAAAGAAAGTAAAAGAACACCTGTACATATTTCTCAGAAATTTGGCAGACTTCATAGACTCAGAAGAGGTTACTTCAGCTGCACAATTCCACACATTTCTGGCAAATAGTTAAAAAGTTAGAGTCATTAAATGCAATATTGTCAATGCAGTAATATGAGGCAAGGTAAGATGAGGCTTTAGTTTTAAGCTTAAGCAGATTGTGCCTGAGGTGCTTTGACCTGAAGCAACCCACATTCTGAGGCATTAAAGTGGGATCTGAACCAAATCTCATCTTTAGTGTATATCCTGTGTCAATGCTGTGTTCATTATGTAGGCTCCACCTCCAACATATGTACATTTGGGTGAGGGCTACCATAATTCAAATGGGTACTAACTCCTTGTGCAGAGGGCCAGTTCTCATGTCAACACTGTGAGCAGGTGGGCAGCCAGCCAACTGGTAAACCTCTTGGCAATAAACAAAGAGTGTGTGATCTACTGAGGTGGTCCTGATGTCAGTAGCTGGTGATACAAGGGAGCATCTTAGCTGTTTGAGCACCATTCTAATATATATTCCCTAGAACTGGGACTCAAGGCAGCTTACAAAGTAAGAACAAAAACAGCTAAAAACATATATGCAAAACACACATAAAGCTATAATTAAAATGTAATTAAACTATCTGCAGAATTAAAACAACTTAAAACATAGCTATAAAAAAACTTCACGACATAAAAGTCAGTAAAACAGCATGCTTGCAGTCAGTGCCCAAAAGCCTCTCAGAATAGAAAAGTCTTCAAATGCAGTATAAATATAAATGCAATATGATATAAAGATTAGAAACCATTGCATATGTCAGGTTATAGGAGAATAAAGCTTTCAAGGTCATGTTGCTAATAGCAAAAAGCAGAAACAAAAGTATACCCGTATTAAAGTCAATAAAGCTAGAATTCAACTTGGGCTTTGTCATATTAAAAAAATCCTTATTGTATAGTGCAAGGAAGTTTTATGAAAAAAATAAAAACAACTTTTTCTTTTAAAAAAATCAATAATAATTGACTTTTAATTCTTGATCTCCTACTATTGGTTTAGGAAATACTCATTCTGCTTAGTTGCTTTAGGCTAACCTTGTCACAGCTGAAACTGATCACACAGTAGATACAGAAAGGAAAAGAGTTCTTTTGATTTCATATCAGTTCATGGAGTAGAGATTTTAAACATTCCAGAAGCAAACTGTAAAGTAAATTAGTAAAATGAAGTTTACAGATCACAAAGTTTAACACCAAGTGAACAGTTCTTGACTACCACTGGAAAAACTGTCGTACTCCCCCATTTCATACACTTTTAATATATAGTCTTTATCCCAGGAAGATATATATTATTCAAATATTCCAGGTTAAACACTATACCACTTTTTTAGTGTCCCTTTTCCCATGTACAACCTAAAAAATACACTGAAACTTGCCATAAATTAGGTCAGATTTTGCTGTTGTATTTTCAAATTACTACAGTGACATTATTTAAATAAACCACAATCTATGTGCCAGACTTATTTGGGGGATTAAATTTTAGAATACAATGAATGAGATATCTGTCATGATAATGGGGAAGTGAGGCAGGAATGAGAACTTATATTATAAAAAAAGAAACTAGCTAGAAATGTGCAGAACACATACCTTTATTCTCTTGTACATTTTCAAGAAAACTCCTGCCAGTAACAGCTTTTTCAATTGGCTTATGACCATTTATTTATTTATTTATTTAGTTACATTTCTAAACCGCCCTATAGCTAGCAGCTCCCAGGGCGGTGTACAACATGATAAAACCACAATATTTAAAATACAGCAAGTGTGTATTGCGCAAACAATATAAAACATTATATAAACAAAGTAAAAGAAAACTAGAAATAAAATAAGTAAGATTAAAAGCATAAAATGCATTAAAATGCCTGGGTGAAGAGGTGGGTTTTTACCTGGCGCTGGAAAGATGACAGGGAAGGCGCCAGGCGTATCCCATCTGGGAGGGCATTCCACAATTCGGGGGCCACCACCGAAAAGGCCCTAGATCTTGTTACTGTTCTCCGGGCCTCTGTATGGGTTGGGACCCGGAGAAGGGCCTTAGATGTCAAGCGGAGTGAAAGGGTAGGAACATAGCGAGAGAGGCGTTCCATCATATATTGCGGTCCAGTGCTGTTAAGGGCTTTATAGGTAAGGACCAACACTTTGAATCTGGCCCGGAAACATATTGGAAGCCAGTGCAGTTGGGCCAGAATAGGTGTTATGTGGTCGAATTTCTTCGTCCCGGTAAGAACTCTGGCCGCAGCATTCTGCACTAGCTGAAGTTTCCGAATCGTTTTCAAAGGTAGAGAGCATTACAGTAATCCAATCTAGAGGTTACCAGAGCATGAATAACTGAGGCTAGGTTCTCCCTGTCCAGATAGGGTCGTAGTTGGGCTACCAGCCGAAGCTGGTAAAACGCATTTCGTGCCACCGAGGCTACCTGAGCCTCAAGTGACAGAAGCGGATCTAATAAGATCCCCAAACTACGGACCTGTTCCTTTAGGGGGAGTGTAACCCCATCTAGGGCAGGTCTGACATCAACCATCTGAGCAGAGGGCCCTCCAACTAACAGCATCTCAGTCTTGTCAGGATTGAGTTTTAGTTTGTTCGCTCTCATCCAGTCCATTATCGCAGCCAGGCAGCGGTTCAGTACAGCAACAGCCTCACCTGAAGAAGATGAAAAGGAGAAATAGAGCTGCGTATCATCAGCATATTGCTGGAAACGCACTCCATAACTCCTGATGACCTCGCCCAGCGGCTTCATATAGATATTAAAAAGCATGGGGGACAGAACTGAGCCCTGCGGGACCCCATACTGGAGCACCCAGGGACTCGAGTAATGTTCCCCAAGCATCACCTTCTGGAGACGATTCCCAAGACAGGAGCGCAGCCACCGCCAAGCAGTGCCTCCAACTCCTAAATCCGCGAGTCGCCCCAGAAGGATACCATGGTCGATGGTATCAAAAGCCGCCGAGAGATCAAGGAGAACCATCAGAGTTACACTCCCTCTGTCTTTCTCCCGACAGAGGTCATCATACAGGGCGACCAAGGCTGTTTCTGTACCAAACCCCGGCCGAAAGCCGGATTGAAATGGATCCAGATAATCAGTTTCATCCAAGAGAGCCTGGAGTTGGCAAGCGACCACGCGCTCTAGAACCTTGCCCAGAAATGGAACATTTGCTACCGGCCTATAGTTGTTAAAGTTATCAGGGTCCAAGGAGTGCTTTTTTAGGAGCGGTCTCACTATCGCCTGTTTCAGGCAAGGTGGGACCACTCCCTCTTGTAACGAGGCATTAATCACTTCCTTGGCCCAGCCGGCCGTTCCATTTCTGCTAGCTTTTATTAGCCACGAGGGGCAAGGGTCCAGAGCGGAAGTGGTCGCCCGTATCTGTCCAAGCACCTTGTCCACATCCTCGAGCTGTACCAACTGAAACTCATCCAATAAAATAGGACAAGACTGTCCTTGGATGTGTGCTAGAGTCACTGCTAGAACAGGAGCTGATCCAAGACATACTGGAGCTGAAAAGCAGAGTTATTAACCCTGAAAGAGACTTATCTTTTCACTGCCAACTTCTCCTCTTCTGGTCATTTGCTGGGACATTATATTTATAGCTGGATCTTATCCATTCTCCTAAGTAGATCCTTGCCCCCAAGGAGATCCATGGCAGTAAAGCCTTCTGACCACCAAAAGAGTGCTCTTACTCCAACTCTGGGCTTCCCAACAGATCCTCTGCCTTCACTGGTGGGGAAGGCAGAGAACTGGGAACAAAGGCAAGGTTTTGGATACAGTCATATAGAGGTTCTGATAATACATTCATGAGCTGAGGCACTTCAGGTTGCCTTGGGGCTTTTGTGGATTCTTCCAGATTCTCAGTTGAACTGGTAATTTCTGTGGGGTCCCATGCTTCTTCCCAGGAGGTCTTCCCAGGGCCTCAGTTGTACAGGATCCTGACATATTCTAGCTCAGAATCATGAGTTTGGGAAGCTCTAAATGCTCACCCCAAATACAGATTTTAATATGAACTTTAATCTGAGCTGTGGAAAAATTCTACTTCTTCCCCACCCCCACCCCCAGAAGACAAATCAAATCAGGGGCCCATAACTCGGTAGCAGAGACTATGATTTTTAAGAAGAGAGTTCCAGGTCCAATTTCTTTCATTGTTGTCTCAGACTCTAGAGAGCTGCTGCTTCCAGGTTGAACAGTGGAACATGTTCAGTCCAAGATATTCTTGCTGCCTAAGATTAAGGACATGATGGTACGCTCTCATTCCATGTACAGAATCTGATTAGCTTTTTACTTCAACACTGCTGATAAGGCAACATCTTCCACTGTCTTAGAGGAATGGGGGGGAGATGGTGAGAGGACCCCTGGCATCTGCTACCTGTACTTAATGGTAGGACCAGCCCTGTAGTAGAATAAAGGATCAGCTCATGGTTTTGCATATGTATTATAGGTCAGTTTAATCATATGTGTAGAAGTACCATTTCTCTTTACCATCAGTTCATTAATCGTGCTTCAAATTGGTCTCAATCTCCAGGATTAAATCTAAACTGCTCAGTTTTTAATTTATGTTGGGGTCTGACACCTGATATAGGTTCTGACTGACTTCTTGGTCTTTTGCTGTCTTCTCAAAGGTTTCAGAAACCAGGATTACAATAAAAAGAGCACTTCATTATTTAGTTATTTATTGCAAAATCAAGAACTTTTGATAGGAGAAATAATCAAAAATGATAACTGTAATGCAAAATTTCAAGGGCTAGAGCAGAAATGAGGTTTCTGCATGCAGTCAACGTATACATAGTCCTATATATATATATATAAGGATCTGTGGATTTCCAAGTGATCCATGCAAGATGTTTAATGACCCTTATTAGCAACTGATACATCCTTATGTGGCAGGGTAAAACAAAGAATATGATGGAGAAATGGGCAGTGTACATGATTAAAGAAAAGTTGTTTCCATTCTTGAAACTAGCTCTTTTTCACATGGTAGCTAATACAGTAGTTAATATCTGAATATACAGTATTCTTATCTATTAGCAGTGCCATCCTAAATGTGATCACTCAGAAGTAAGCCCGATTGGGTCAATGAGACTTACTCCCAAGTAAGGAATATAGGATTCTGTATTCAGACTCATAGTGTATGAATTATAACTTTTCTTATTATTCTTACACAGTTACATTCCCATAAGGTTTATCTGATATATATATATATAGGACTATGTATACATTGACTGCATGCAGCATTACACCTTATGACTAGGAATGGGATCCACTTGGTGGTGCCAGTTCGAATCACATTTTGCCAGACTAGCAGACAATCGCAGTCCATTTTCATTATTTTTGCACTGTCCTTTGCTTTTGCCAATTCCTTTTTTTCCTGAAAAGTAATGATATTGTTACCATTATTTTTAACAATGTTTTCCTTCCAAAAAGGAAAGGACATTGGCTTTCTTTCTGCTCCATGCCTACCCACTCAATCCCCTTTTGCCGCCGCCTCCTCCTATTCCTGAATTGTATTGGATCTTCCCCCACCCCAGCCATAGGAGAAAGCCAGAGATTGCCTGGTCAGTTACCTTGAGAGAAAGGCAGTGATCACCTTATCAGTTTCATGTTAGCAGAGCAAAGATACATGCTGATTGGCAAAGCTAAGACCCATGTTGGTGAGTTTCAGCTTAGCAAAGCAAAGCCCCCATGCTAGTCAGTTTCAGGTTAGCACAGCAGAAAACCCATGCTTGTCAATATCATGTTAGCACAGCAACACAGAACAGGGAATACAATGATAAATATATTGTTATACTGATGTGGTTTTTTTAAAAAAAATTGGTGTTGGGAAAAACTGGAAGATCACAGTATCAGTCCACAAAGACAGGGAATGTGCGAACTATTATTATTATTATTACTACTACTACTATTATTATTACTATTATTGTTATTACTATTATTGTTATTATTTATTCATTAAATTTCTATACCGCCCCATAGCCAAAGCTCTCTGGGCAGTTTACAACATAAAAATCAATATACAATATATACAATTCATATTTGGTACAATTAAAAGGAAACACAATATATCACATTTTAAATAATCATAAGTAAACAATAAATCTCAACAATATACATAATATAACAGAATAAATAAAACAAAACAAACATAGCAATTATAACAAAATCTACAACATATTCTCCAATGTCCCATTGTGCTTCTCCCCACCTAACCCCATCTTCCATAACCAATAGCAATATAAACATTCCTTCCATTGTCTTCTTTCTCCAAAACAACCCCAAGATGATTCCAAGTGTGGCGCTAAGTGCGCACTTAGCATCGCACATAGCGTCGCACTTGGAGCAATGCCGAGGCGCTGCCTCAAGCAGGTCTTCCCCTTCATATACCTGGAGCAGAAGACGCAAAATGAAGGCAGGGTAGGTAAGTGGCAACTATGAAGAAGTCTGGTGCCAAGTTCTATTTTAGCTAAATTTTCACCCATCCCTACTTATGACCACAATTCAGAAGACTGTGCAGGGCATTGACATTAATTTGATTAATTAATATCAAATAGCCCGTCATTGCACTCCACACTGCTTTCTAAACTTCCTTTTGCCTACATCTCTCAGACCAAAGGCCCAATTTCATTTTTAATCTCTATGGGTTTGTGAAGAAGTAGTTTAAGTGTTGAATGGAAAGAAGTTATTAATATAGAAACATACAGATTAATTCTGCTGTGGATTGTATCATGTTTGGATTGGGATGTCCTTTATCTTTTGAATGCTGTTTCACAATTTGACCTGAATATAAATTGATCTAAATGTCTATAATAAGAAAGTGGCAGTGGCACTGTGCCACGTAACTTTTTCATTGCATCTTTTGCCCCTGTCCAGTAGCCGTGGAGCTGTGGTCAGGGATCCAGTATTCACAACACACACATCAATTGCTTGATCGCTTTGTTACATACAATCTCTCCCTTTGTATAATAAGATTGATGTTTCAAAAGTTTTCATAGCAGGACATAATGGATAACGACCCAAATCTCAAATGCAATGCTTAAAGTTTCAGTTTCAAATCCTCCATGATGTTTCCAGTAGAACACCAATTGAGAGGACATCACATGGATTACTGCAAGTTTATTGGTAAACCCAGAAATCTGAGACAAAACTGGAAACTTTTGCTTACATAAGCAATCTCATGTGACAGGGTTATTTAGATGCTCTGGAGCAATGAAAGCAACTTTGGGTATAATTCCAATCCACTTTCAGATTATATTAGCTCTTCTTAGACCTTTCCATTTGAATGAAATATGCTTTGTTGTAGGTTCCATATTTCAATTTCTTCATTATCATTGTTCATAAAAGTGACAATGCATGTTATGAACGTTTAGTACAAATAGTGAGGTTTTTTATTATATGCATTACTATTTCTATAATAAACCCTAACAATACAGAAGAATTCTCATGCAGATTGCAAATAAATTCTATTAACAATATCTTGGGGTTTGTACCGAAGCAAAGTATGTCCACTATCCTTCATATAAAGATCCTTCTTATAAAGAAAAAGGGTGATGTTGGCATTGTGAATCATATATGGAAGGCTTAACTCTGCTGATCACAACCCTGGATCTAACCCACTGACTTCAATAAAACATTTTAGGACAGCGATTTGGCATCTCTGTTTTCAGCAGTACAGAGGTTCCTGAGGATGGTTCTTAAGCATTACCTTTATGACCCTTGCCATGTCTTGTAAATTAAGATCAGTACTAAGAAGAGAGAATCACTATATCTGAAAATTGCTTATTTTACAGTTTGCTTAGCATATCCCAAAATTCAAGATTTATGGGGTTGTTGTTGTTAGATTATTTACCCACCTTTCACCAAAAGGTTCTTGGCTGTGTCACAACCAGAGCGTGGAAGTAACTAGTTACAAGTAACGAATTACTTGTAATTCATTACTTTTTTGAGTAACGAGTGGGTAATTCCTTTACATTTTGATTGTAATAGATCTAGGAGAAATTTCACTACTTTTGTGGAGTAATTATAATGTTTCCAGAATTACTTTTGGGCATTACCTGGGGGGGGGCAGGGGAAGTCTTCTGTTTCTCTGATTTGTGGATGAAAATCATATGCCTCAAACTGGGCTTCTGTGCAGTGTTGCTCTTTCCTCATGCTCTGTGGATGGGGAGGAGGCGACGAGGGAGGAGGAAGAGAGTAAGACGGGGTGGAGTGGAGAAAACAATTATTTTTAAAAATGGATAGTGGTGGTGAAGAGCAGAGTGGAGGGAAAAAGGATCCGGAGGTTAAGAACATGGATAAAGGAGGAAAAGGAGGCAGCAGCAGAATGGAGATAAATAACTGTGGAGGTGAAAGATGACAACATGTGTGTGTGTGTGTGTGTGTGTGTGTATGAATACTGTTTGCACTTGGCACACAAAGTGGCCTCCACCACCCTCTCTGGCTACTGTGCTGCATCTGCAGTATTTTAAATTTTTTGTATCTCTGGAAAATGTTTGCTTGAGTGAGTGTCCCTTAGTTGGTGGCAGGGCAGGGTCTGGGAGGTGGTTAAGTGAGAGAGATTATGCTTGCTGGCTGAGGGGGGGGTTGCACTTGGTTTGATGTGCAAAGATCTGACTAGTGGCCTCTGCCTCCCTCCCCACCACCCTTACCAGCAGAGAGACCACCATTGCTATCTTATGAATAAAAATAATTATTCTACTACCTCTGTATGTGCTTGTTTATTTTTAATGTTGTTTTAGGCTACTTAGATGTGCAGCAGCCAAGGCCAGCACCTTGTAGGCATTTTTAAAGTAACTGAAATGTAATTGTAGTGATTACTTTGGAGGAAAAGTAAAGTAATCAGTTACTTTCAGAGCCATTGTAATTGTAACAGTAATTACTACTTTTTTTGGACTACGTAACTTTAACTGTAATTTGTTACTTTTTAAAAGTGATATTCCAAGCTCTGGTCACAACAATATAAAATAAAGTATTAAAACAATTTAAATCAAATTTCATCCACAGGGAAAGAGGGTACTAACAATATACAGTATATATCAAGTGTCAAAGGCCAGGGTGCATCTTCAGCTATCAACAAAACCTCTGTGGTGAGGCAATTCTGTCTTCTCTACCTTTTCTATCTTTCTTCCCATACTTCAGGTTCTCACATTTTGCCTGTTGTTTGCTACCAGTTTCCCAGCCAGGATGCAAACTTTCAGTATAGATATCTGGTTTAGATTTCTGAGGTTCTTCACATTTCACCAAGGGACTCAGGACTGATTCACACATACATATTTAAATACACATATTTAAATCTTGCTGTGGGCATAAGCTGAATTAACTGTGACATACAGAACAGTCCAAGTCATGGGAAGATGGCAGGAGGGGGGCTGGCAGAGGAGGAGCCAATGGGAAGTTCTGCCGCATCCACTTTCAGGAGCCACCAGGCCAGCTGAATGCAGGCTCAGTCAGGAGCTACACATGGGGTCAAGAGCTGCACATGGGAGGTAAAAGGGCATCCGATGAATCTCCTACTGGGAAGTAAGAGCTCCCCATTGACAATCATTGTAATTATTTACAATTATTGCCAGTGGAAACTTTAGGCATATCAGGACCCACAGAAGTGCTCCGAAGGGAAGTTGGATATAGTAGAAGTCCTCTCCCCTCAGTTCCACCTCCACCATGCTCTTAGAACACCCCATTTTGGGGCCTTTTGCTAGCTTCCACTGGCTCTCCATCTGCTGGGCTGGGCTTCTACGGCAAACCCCTGGCTGAGCCAGGAGGGTCCTGGCAGCACCGCAGCTCAGTCGGGATGAGAGACTTCTGCTGGCAGAGCCTGATAGAGCCCGGCAGTGCCAGAAGCCTACTGGCTTGGCCAGGAGTCTGCCAAAGCCAACTCCCCCCAACCCAGCACAAATACAAGTTGGATTGCGCCCCTAGTCTTCTTTCAAGTAAATAAGCCACATAATACCAGAACATTTGCATTTGTGTTAAGTTAGGGGTCATTTGGGTACTTTTTGAAGTATTTGACAATGACAGCTTTTTCTACTTGTATTGGCAGTTGATCCAAGTAATAATAGTAGAAGGGCAGACCTACTTTCTGTCACAGTGAGGTCATGTGACCACCATGTGCTTGGTCACATGTTCATAACAAAGACCACGTGACCAAACATGCCACCATCTGTCAAAATAAATACTGTATGCTTGGTCACATGACCAAAACAAAGACAACATGATCAGAAGCAATGTGTTTTGCACATGGTTAGAAATGGCATCATATCCAGCCATGTGGTGGTCATATGATCTCATTTTGACAGGAAATAGGTCTATCCTACTACTAAAAGTTCTTAGTGTCCTTTTCTGGAAGATGAAACCAATCACTAAATCTCCCAGTATTGTTTGACAGTAATCTATATTCACTAATAGAAAAACAAACTTCTCAGTTTAAGAACATACATATAGCCAACAGATATTTCTATCAAACTTTAAAAAGTGGGAAAATTGGGCAGTTATAGATTCTATACACTATAGAATCCAGAGCTTGGAAAAGTTACTTTTTTGAACTATAACTCCCATCAGCCCCAGCCAGCATGGCCACTGGATTGGGCTGATGGGAGTTGTAGTTCAAAAAAGTAACTTTTCCAAGCTCTGATAGAATCCTAGGAAGTGGAGTGTGTGAAGGGTGTTGAGAGGTGTTAGGACATGCCCCATTCCCTCACAGAGCTACAATCACCAGAATTCTTTAGGAAGAGGGGCTGACTGTTAAACCATTCTGGCCACTGGGGCTCTGTCAGGGGAATAGGAATCTCCTCTCAGCCCCTTCACAAACTACACTTCCCAGGATTCTTTGGGGGAAGCCATAACTGTTTAAAGTGGAATAAATGTCTGGGGTTGGTATGGTCCCCTGATTAGCCAAGCCAAACAGCTGTGAGTTTGGCTTTTAGAACACTGACAGTTCTTACTGAGCATGCCTGAGCTCCAATGTTAATTTTCTTAAATTAATTAAAAATCAGTCATGCATAAAATTTTTAAACCTTTAAATGGCAGAAGATGAAGGTCAGAGTATGGGGCAAGGTCAAAAATAGAGTTACAGGTACTGTGAACATGGCTGATTTTTAATTAACATCAACAAATTATGAGACCACTGACAGAAAAAAAGTCCAACAGGGGTCTGGATTGTCAAGATTGTCTCTGAGTGTTTTGTGTATAGCCATGAAAACTTAAGAGGGTTGTTAAGCAAGTGTTTCTGAGTTCAGGACTATAAGTCTTGTAAGATTTTGTTTTGAAATGGGAAGCAGCAGAATGGCATGGGGGTATTTTCAATTTAACATGGCAGAATGTGAAAATCCATGCTGGCTATAGTATACAACCGCTCTGGTGCCTGTATAATGAGGCTTTGTTTCTGATAGCCTTCCTCCAGTAACCCCTTTCTCTATTATGGGAAAGCTCAGCAAAACTTTCTGAAAATTCAAGCTGTAGTCAGAGAAGCTTTCTGTGCCACCACTGCCCTCCCAAAACTGTAATTTTCCATTGCCCTCCCACATCTTTTACACCTTAGAAAAACTAATGAGACTTATGAGTTAATGACCAGTGAAACAGCTGAGAACACTGACATTTAAAGCATCATTTGCCCCTGAATTACAAACCATCAAAATATCAGAAGCAATTGACACCTCCGGGTATGTTTTGGCTTTTTGTAAACTCGAGCAGACACATAAGAACTTGCTATCTCTCACAATCATCAAATGATGAATATGAATGTATCAACTCACCCTTATGAGTGCAATATATCTGGTTGGTTGACTACTGCTCAAGGCATATTTATTTTAATTATTTATTTAGCACATTTCTTCTTCCACTTTTCTTCCAAGGAACTTATGGAATCTTACATGGTTCTTCCCACTCCTAATTTTATCACAAAATCTCTGTGAGGTAGCTTGGACTGAGATAGTGTGGCTGGCCCAAGCTCACCCACCAAGTTTCAAGCCAAGAAAGAATCTGAACCCAGATCCACCTGGTCCTAGTACAGTACTATCTATTACACCATACTGGCTGTCACACTGGCTTGGAAGGCACTTTGCTCTGGACTTGTATCATGACTCCTGGATGTGTCTCTTCCTTTAATTTGAAAGATCTTGGAACCCCATTTGAAGAAATGATGCAACTTTAGAGATGATAACAAATCTCCTTTGCAGAGAGAAGAATGCAAACCAGATGTCCATCTTAGATTCTCCTTTGGGACCCCCAAACCAATATTATGGCATATATGTGAATATATGAAGCTGCTATATAATGTCAGATCATCTAGTTCAATATTGTCTGCTTTAACTGGCAGCAGCTCTCAAGGGTCTTGGACAGAGGTTTATCACCTGCTACATGATCCTTTTAATTTGGGGATCCTCAGGACTTATTCCAACACCTTCTGGATACTATGCATGTGTTCTACCCAAAGAGCTGTGGTTTGTCCCCTATAAATGTTGCTGGACGTAATGTCTGAACTATGCCTCCTCATAAAGGCTAGCATACTCAGGCAGGAGATGCTGTTATATCTCTTATCTTAGGAATCTAAGTCCTAGGTAGTGCCATGCTATTATTTTTTAAAACCCAGCATTCTGATCATATCTAATGAGATTTTTCTGAATTTCAGGGGTTTTATTATTTATTATTTTTGGATAATTTCAATAAATTAATGATAAAAGGCATATTTATCAAGTTTCTAATTTTTCAACTGGGGATAGGGAGGAAAAGGGAGGGGAAAACCTTGTAGCACTTCTATTCTCAAGGAAGGGGAAGGAAGGGAAGTCTTTAAAATATTCTCTGCAGAAGAAATCAAAGGCAAAGAGGCTGGTAGGGGGAGAAAATCAAGAGAAAAATGGCAGTCATAAAAATGAAGAGGAAAACATAAAGCTGTTAGTATAAAGGATTCCACACTGGAGAAAATAATAAAAAGCTACTAAAGCAACAAAACAGGAAACAAAGAAATCATTAGAAGAAAAAGAAAATGCTTAAAAAGCAGAAATGTAATAACCACACAATGCAAAGTACCTGCTGCATTAGGATGCTGCTGTCATCTGAACAACTGTGGTATAATATTTGAATTTTCAGTGATATGAACAGATTTTATCAGTGCTATGCTATAGCTCTGGTTTGTATTATTATAAAACTCCTCCAATCTGGGGCTTCCGTCTACATCAACAAAACATACCATTATTGCATATAATTTGCCTGTTTCTATCTAATGGAGGCAGGCTTATAACATCCATTGAGAGTGTTACAGTGCTGGGAAATCATCTTCTGTTAGGTTGATGTCTCACAATGGGAGCTAACAGGAGAGGTTATCTTGATAACTGGGATTATTTCTCTGTTGTTTGGAATGAAATACCCATCAGACTTTGAGATTGTGACACCATCCAGCTAGCGAAAGGAGGCATAGATGTGGAAGTCCACTTCAGGCCTTAATCATCTTGGCGAAACTAACATGCAAGGGAGGAGAGAGGGGATGAGTATGCTAGCTCCATCCCTCCCATCACTGATGCCATTGTCTTCCATAAATTGGAGTATGACTGTCTATAGCAAGGAGCCTGTTCTACTCATGTAGGCTCATTTTTAATTCTAGAACCATGATTTTTTCCCCAGGGTTCTTCATTGTGCAGGGAACCTATGCAAGCAGAGCAAGGACCCCACTGGAAATGGTTGCTTTCCAACTTGTGGAGGGCAACAGGGGGTAGTCTTAGCATGCTTTCCCCCAGTCTCCCTTGCACATTTTGATTCAACTCAGAATATGCATGCCGGAATAGGGTTAGGAAAGCAGCTCCCCCCTGCACTGCCCTCTTGTGCCAAGTATACAACTATCCTTTGGGATTAAGTACATAGCTGTTATTGTATGTAACCACTTAGCAGCATATAAATGTCTTAAATAAATAAATATCCCTTTGGAAGGATCAGACGTCAATTACAAGGCCATAAGCTAGTTTACAGGAGAAAAGCATTGAGCTTCTGAGAACAATGGTGAAGGCTCAAGGTGTGGAAGAATTTATATTTCTTGGCTCACCAATAATCCTCACTTTTGCCCTCACATTTATTTGTCCTTATCTTTTAACAAGGATACAGTAACATTGGTTGGATGACTGTAAAACTGATGGGGGGGAAACTGAGAGGGAAATCATGAAGCCTATGATGAAAAAAATATTTTCCAATTTCTAACTAGCTCTAATTCAGGGAAGCTGCGATCAATAGTAATCAAGTCACTTTACCCTTGTAAAAATAGACCATTACCTTGACTTTCCAGGATTGCTATTAAGAACTATCATCTCTCTTAAAGACAATATCTAACATCATTAGGTGGCCACAGTTGTACTGGGACATGATACTTATCCTTACAGCTTGATCCTATGCATGTTTGCTTGGAAGTAAATCATACTGAATTCAATTGGATTGCACAAGATAGCCAAATAGTTGAAAAATGGAGGCCAATCTAAACATGGGGGAAGATGATTAAATGGTTCGTTCTCACCTAAACTTAATTTACAAATGGTGAATTTGCTCTCATCTTGTCAGGAAATAATGCTGCAGGAGAATTAAGTTAGTGATGTCAAGTCAGTTACATATTTGTTGTTGTTATGTGCCTTCAAGTCAATTACGACTTATGGCGACCTTATGAATCAGTGACATTACATATTAGCTATGCATTATTTTGAGTTGGCTGACTTTATTGAATATGTGAACTCACTGCAAGACAGTGGAAGAATGAAATTATTGCATTGAATATTTAAGGTATCCATATAAAGGTCATCAGATAGTAATCATTTACTCATGAGTAGCTGAGTGAGCCTAAAGATGACCCCTCAAGAATTGTGAATTACAACTACATGACTTGACAAACACCACAAAATCTAGATGTGATTGTGTTCTGCTAAATAACTGTGGGTCTGAGTCTCATTGATTTTAATGAGATGAGAGTATGCATCTTTCATTTGCTTTATGCCCTGAATTTGAGGGAGCACTGATTAATGCAGGGTTGGCTCCAAAGTAAGCCACGCTTAGGTCTCACTTCTCCATATGAACAGTTTTTCATAACTAACAATTTCCACTGATTTCAGCAAAACCTAAACGTAACTAACATACTGCACAGTTCTATACATGTCTAATCAGAGATGACTCCCATTGAGTTGAATGTGGCTTACTCTTAGATAAGCAGGCATAAGATTGATCCAGCCCACCAAAAATGAATGGATTACTTTTCGAGATAGAAATAAACTTCACAGCATATAAAGTTTTGTAAAACACAGCTACTTAACGGTGCTTTGTGGAAGTACAGTTTTGTCATTCTGTTGTTGAACAACTCTTTTTGATCTTTGTATCGGAAAAAAGTTTGAGAAGATAAAACTTACTTTTTTAAGACTTCTACCGATAATCATCAGAGCAAGTTTTTAAGTGATGAGCATGACATTTTAAAAAGGAGTTACACTGAGATTCTCTAATTTCTGTCAGATCTTTAATGTGTTTTGCATGATAATGCTACCACCGAATTACTTGGCTCAGGGCCCAGAGTAATTATGTTTCCTGTACTGTTGTCTTAGCTTAGTGCCAAAAGTGGCAAAGTAGGCATTTTTCCTCACACAACACTGTTAATGAAAACTGTCAAAGTCCTTTCAACCCTACTTATTTTGTTATACTTAAGTTGTCATTGTACTTGGTAGATTTCTTCAACTCTTTATTCTGGAGAGGAGAGAAACATCCCTTGATTGTGCATTCATTCTTTGGCAACACAATGAAGCGTTCAGTTTAAAAATAATCCAGTCCATAACTTTTAAAGGAAGGGGAATCTGTCCATTTCCCTCACTTTGGCAAAGATACAGGCCTGCATACTTTCCTGCACCATGTGAATGATCTTCTTCCTGCTTCTCTAGTCAGCCATAGAATTAAATCCAAATCAGTATCAAACTGGTGCCAAGTTGTTTAACAGATCATTCATACTAAACAGAATTGTTTTTTGTAGTGGTGATTACCATTTCCTTTTCATAGGATTGCTTTTTTCTTTGTTAAACTTTACCAAATTTATTTAATTACTTTCTTAAAATTGAGGCACACATTCATATATATATTGCTCCATTTAGAACTGGAGTCAACTGGAGAAAATGTTTGTGCTTTATTTTTTCTTTAACGTAGCTTTGTCTGCTCTCCCTTGTTACAACCTTTCAAATGGGTGCTGAAGACCTATTTGTTGAAAGTTGCTTTTTCGTGAAAATATCTTACGCTGCAGCTGCTTGATCCTGTACTGAATTTTGTTTTAATGATATTATCCTAGGCTGAATATTACTTATTACTGTTGCTGTTTTACTGCTATATTATCATTATTTATTCCCACCGATGTCATTTATAATGTTTTACGGTGGCTGCATTTTTACCAAATATACCAAATACAGTATGGCGGCATAAGAGCTCGCTGCGGCTTGAGCTCCGCTACTGTTTGTTTGTTTTTTACATTTTTAACATCTCTTAGCAGCGTTTTCGGGACTTTTCCAACTTGCAGATATTTGCACAAGAGATAGGCAGCCAGAACCCCAAGAGTAAATAGAACGACGCAGACAAGAGCGAGTGTGTGAACTTACCAGCAGACGCCGAGTCTCCTGCCGTTGAGGTCGGGTGAGAGACGTTTCCTCTCAGCATTGAGGGCGGGTGAGAGCCGTTCCTCTATAGGCTCGTTGCTTTCCATCGCTGCTTCGTTCTGTTGCTGCATCTTGGGTTTTGGTTGTGGTTGCTGTGTACTGCTTGGGGGGGTCATTGCAGACCCGTTGCGGCTTTCCATCCTCGCCGCCGCTGCCTACTCACGTGCAAGTCTGCCGCTGCTTGGGTCTCCATTCCTGTATACGCCCATTGCTTTTGCATCGTTACCTGCTGTGTTGTTTTTTCGAGCTGGTTTGGGACGGAGAGGAGTGTGGCCTGTTGTTCCATCTGGAGGCCCCTGTTCGACTGTCCATTTTCCTCATTAGCGTCGCTGGTGGATGACGTTGCTTCGAGGGACCTTGGAAGCATAGAAGGCCCAGGCGGCAGCGAGGAGGCGGTCTTGGATATCGCCTCCTTTTGGGAGCTGTCGGGAGCCGCTGGAAGGTAGGGGGTCCCCCGCTTCCACTTCTTGCTCCCTGCTTGTTGCTTTTTATTTCTCTCCTGCTGTCGCGGTTTACTGGAGCCCGAGCCTGAGCCCGGGCGTCGTTTCGGCCTTGATCACTGTGACGCCGCGGTTTTGGATTGTGGCTGTCGCCGCTGCCGTTGATTTGGACGCGGCCATTGCTGCAGCCAATTCCCGTGGCGTTGCGGGACGGGTTGGGCCGTTGCTGCTTCCCGGAGCGTGGACGCTTCTGTTGCTGCCGTTGGGCTGTCCTGGAATGTGAGACTGTAGTGCTGCTGCTGTCTCTTCTGAGGTGTACGCCACCGTTGCTGCTGTCATTGTCATCAGGCTGGGGACATTGCTGTCCATCGCTCTTGGGCCCCTATTACATCAGCTACTACAGACTGCCGGTTGCTGAAGCTCCTTGGATGCTGCTGTGTTGTCTGAATGTATGAGTGGGTTGTATGAGTGAGTGTGTGATTGTGTGTATATGCCATGAGTTTTATTATCTATTTTATTTTTATTATGTGCCTGGGCGAGAGGACAGTGTTGTGGGAGGGAGGACCAAAGGGGGCCCCTATTAGTGTAGTGACGGGTAATGGGAGGTATGGCGCTGTGAGTAGGACATGCCAGTTAAGGGGAACTCGCCCCAGACAACTGGTGGCTGTGACGTGTTCCGGTCCTCCCCACACCCACAGGATTGCTGGTAGTTCTATCAGCCAACCCTCGGATCTCCAGTTGCTGCTTTTCAATGCCAGATTGGTAAATAATAAAACCTCCCTCATCCATGACCTAATTGTGGATGAGGCGGCGGATCTGGCATGTATTACCGAGACCTGGGTGAGCGATCTGGGAGGTATTAATCTCTCCCAGTTGTGCCCACCTGGGTATTCGGTTCAGCATCTGGGTAGATCCGAGGGTCGGGGAGGGGGAATCGCTGTGGTCTATAGAAGTTCCATCCCTCTTGTTAGGCACCCTATCCAGGTGGCTAATGGTCTAGAGTGTCTGCACATAACGTTGGGTCAGCGAGACAGACTGGGAATACTATTGGTGTACCGTCCACCCTGCTGCCCAACAGCCTCCCTAACTGAGCTGACAGAGGTGGTCTCGGATCTATTGTTGCGTTCCCCCAAACTTTTGGTATTGGGGGATCTCAACATTCATGCTGAGGCCGCTTTATCTGCAGCAGCTCAGGACTTCATGACCTCCATGACAGCCATGGGGCTGTCTCAATTTGCTACTGGCCCTACGCATGTGTTGGGGCACACTCTGGACTTGATTTTTGCCACTGGGTTAGGGGATGGTGATCTGAGAGTGAGGAATTTTACATCTATTCCTTTGTCATGGTCAGATCACTGCCTATTAAGGTTTAGACTCACATTGTCTTCTCCCCTCTGCAAGGGTGGAGGACCAATTAAGATGGTCCGTCCCCGGAGACTAATGAATCCTGAGGGTTTTCTGATGGCTCTAGGGAATTTTCCGGCTGATAGAATTGACGGTCCTGTCGAAACCCTGGCCACGCTGTGGAATATGGAAATGGCCCGGGCAGTTGACACGATCGCCCCGGTGCGCCCTCTCCGTTGCAGAGCTCAATTGGCTCCCTGGTTTACCCCGGAGCTAAGAGTGATGAAGCAAGAAAGGAGACGGCTTGAGTGCAAATGGAGGCGAACTCCCGATGGCTGTAATCATGCACTTGTGAGGGTCTCTACCAAACTCTATGTGAAGGCAGTGAGAGCAGCAAAGAAGCAATACTTTGCTGTCTCTATTCAGTCATCCCTTAACCGTCCAGCGGAACTTTATAAAGTTGTCCGGGGACTTTTACACTCTGGTCCCCAGGACGCAATAATACCATCAACTGCCCACTGTAATGAGTTTGCGCAACACTTTCGTGATAAGATCATGAACATCCGCCGGGACCTTGACTCCATTATTGTAGCAGTTGATCCTAATGAGGTGTCCAGAGCACAGTCTTGTCCTGTTTTACTGGATGAGTTTCAGTTGGTACAGCTCGAGGATGTGGACAAGGTGCTTGGACAGGTGCGGGCGACCACTTCTGCTCTGGATCCTTGCCCCTCATGGCTAATAAAAGCTAGCAGGAATGGAACAGCTGGCTGGGCCAAGGAGGTGATTAATGCCTCTTTACGAGAGGGAGTGGTCCCACCCTGCCTGAAACAGGCAGTGGTGAGACCGCTCCTAAAAAAACCCTCCTTGGACCCTGATAATTTGGACAACTATAGGCCGGTAGCAAATGTTCCATTCCTGGGCAAGGTCCTAGAGCGTGTGGTCGCTCGCTAACTCCAGGCTCTCTTGGATGAAACTGATTATCTGGACCCATTTCAATCGGGCTTTCGGCCGGGGTTTGGTACAGAAACAGCCTTGGTCGCCCTGTATGATGACCTCTGTCGGGAGAAAGACAGAGGGAGTGTAACTCTGTTGGTTCTCCTTGATCTCTCAGCGGCGTTTGATACCATCAACCATGGTATCCTTCTGGAGCGACTTACGGATTTAGGAGTGGGAGGCACTGCTTGGCGGTGGCTCTGCTCCTATCTCAGGAATTGTCTCCAGAAGGGGATGCTGGGGGAACATTACTCGAGTCCCTGGGTGCTCCAGTATGGGGTCCCGCAGGGCTCAGTTCTGTCCCCCATGCTTTTTAATATCTATATGAAGCCGCTGGGCGAGGTCATCAGGAGTTATGGAGTGCGTTTCCAGCAATATGCTGATGATACGCAGCTCTATTTCTCCTTTTCATCTTCGTCAGGTGAGGCTGTTGATGTACTAGACCGCTGCCTGGCCGCGATAATGGGCTGGATGAGAGCTAATAAACTGAAACTCAATCCTAACAAGACTGAGATGCTGTTGGTGGGAGGGCCCTCTGCCCAGATGGTTGACGTTCGACCTGCCCTAGATGGGGTTACACTCCCCCTAAAGGAGCAGGTACGTATTTTGGGGGTCTTATTAGATCCGCTCCTGTCACTTGAGGCTCAGGTAGCCTCGGTGGCACGGAATGCATTCTACCAGCTCCGGCTTGTAGCCCAACTACGACCCTATCTGAGCAGGGAGAATCTCGCCTCAGTTATCCATGCTATGGTAACCTCTAGATTGGACTACTGTAATGCACTCTACGTGGGGCTACCTATGAAGACAGTTCAGAAACTTCAGCTAGTGCAAAATGCTGCGGCCAGAGTTCTCACTGGGACAAAGAAATTTGACCATATAACACCTGTCCTGGCGCAGCTGCACTGGCTACCGATATGTTTCCGGGCCAGATTCAAAGTGTTGGTTCTTACCTATAAAGCCCTAAACGGCATCGGACCGCAATACCTGGTGGAGCGCCTCTCTCGCTATGTACCTACCCGTTCACTACGCTCGACGTCGAAGGCCCTTCTCCGGGTCCCAACTCATAAAGAGGCCCGGAGATCAACAACTAGATCTAGGGCCTTCTCGGTGGTGGCCCCCGAACTATGGAATGCCCTCCCAGACGAGATACGCCTGGCGCCTTCTTTATTATCTTTTCGGCGCCAGGTAAAAACCTACCTTTTCGCCCAGGCTTTTTAAACATTTTAAATTTATATTTTAAACTTCATATGGATCTTAATTTATAAACTCAATGGCAATTCTATTTCAGATTTTTATCATGTTTAATGTTTTTATAATTGTACTATATTTTTCACACTTGCTCATATTTTAATTGTGATTTTATTTGTTGTACACCACCCTGAGAGCTTTCTGCTATAGGGCGGTCTAGAAATGTAATTAAATAAAAAAAATAAAAAAAATAAATTTTATGTTTATATGACGTAAGCAGCCTTGTGAGGTCTTAGCCCTAAATGGCAGCCTAAATGTGAGTTGCCTATATGGTGCACATGGGTGCACATGTGCTCACAGAGGCCTTCCCTGGTGACCCACAAGGTTTCATTTCCCCACATCTCCTCCTGCTATAATTAGACTATTATATCCAATAGAAGGCTTTTTTCAAGCTTCTGATTTTTGGGGGGAGGGTGATCTTCCTGGAGATTGCAGTTGGGGAGGGAAGCTTAACTTTTGCCTCCCTTTTCTCCAGGAAGGTCACACACACACATCCCAATTGAGCTTGAAAAAAAGGAAAAACATTTTTTTAAATCTAACTGCTGGGGAGCAGTAAATGAGTGTGCGCACACACAACCTGTGTGTTCATCATGTGTCCATATTTGCAGTATGTGTGCGGTTGTGACATATGTATCGTGTCCACGTCAGTTTCTCTTTTGCAAATAAGCACACAGTCCTCCTCCCAAAAATTAATTAATTAATTAATTCAATTAACTAATTAAGATAAAGTTACCTTAATTAATTGAGAGCTATTATTTTAGGTACTGAGCCTTATTCCAAAACAGAAGATTTCCAATGCATGTAACAGAGGTTTCCCTTTTCCAGAGAATCACATTTGAATTGCCTTTAGTTCAGATAATATAGATCTTTTTCTGAAAATATTGTCTGAGAACTGCATTTGCCTAAGCACAAAGAGCAAAACCCAAAACATATTAGGGCTGTGCATTGGATTCAGCTAAAGCCTGAAATCTGAGTTGGATTGGGGTGATTCGGGGTAATCTGTAGTGGCCACAGGGTGGGAGTGACATACCCCAATATTTTCTCAGATATTCCAGTATATTCAGTGTAGCTTATTCTTTGGAATGTTTTTCAAAGGAATACTCAGAGTAGATCCATTAAAATCAATAGTCTTCAGTAAGCCTATTGATTTCAGTGGATCTACTCTGAGTATGAGTTAATAGCACCCTTAGAGTTTATACAAGGTTTTTCCTAAGTGTTCAGATCACTTCACATATATCAGTAATCCTCATAACAGCCCTATAAAGAAGGCAAAATACACATATTATAAATTTGTGGCAGAAAAACAATTGCTTTCCCAGTTATGGGCCTCCCATCAGTATCTGGCATGGTAGGGAAAATGTTGGAGCCCACCACAGCTGAGCCAAGCCCCAATAAAAAAATTTAAAGTGGCTGGACCAGGTAGCAAGACCCAGAAGCATGGAGGATAATAAAGATAGTAGTGACTGTAATTGTCTTGCCCAGAGATTCTCTTAACTCTGCTGAGCTGAGGTGGCTTAAACTTCATTGCTTCCAGCATCACTACCCAGTGGGGACTAGTGGATCGATCCAATGTCAATAGGGCAGTGAATTCGCTCCAGGTTTTAGTCTGAACTTTTAAGGAGCTGTCCAAGGTGCTGAAAGCTTTCAGAAACTTGGACAGCTCCTTGAAAGTTCAGAATAAAACCCAGAGCAGATTCATTGCCCTGCTGACATTGGAGCCAACAGTCTTCACAGCCAGTACCTGTCCCCATTGGTACCTGCCCCCTCTGCCCTAGTCACCTTTTTGGAAGGGGCACCTTATCTAGGTCCCTGTCAAACCTGGTAGCATTCCTGCCCAGGACACATCCCACTCTCTTAACCAGTCCCTCACAGAAGAAAGCAAATCCTAAGAGAGGTAAATCTTGGAGAAAATATTCTGTCAGCTGAACTGCTCCACAAGGAAATCCATAGGATGTTTCTGCCAGATATTTGTATTCTGGCCAGCTTGTGCTTCTGTATATACATTATGGCCCATGTTTAAAGCTTGAGTGGTGCCAGTTGGCTTGATGATAGGCAGATTTGGCATCAGAAACACAGACCCCATTTTGTCATAAATAGAGCTGTACTGTCAAATAGTATCTTCCAATGTAAATAAGTATTTTAAGGAAATGCTCACCTTCCGGAGCCTAATAGACTCAAAGGTATAAAACGGGGTGGGGGGGAGCCTGCTTTGCATTTCTGACTTTGGGTTGTGTGATAAAGCAATATGCCTCCAATATCTTCTCAGTGCTACCTTTGTGTATCTTGAAAAAATGGAAATGGACTGCCTTCAAGTCGATTCCAACTTATGGTGACCCTATGAATAGGGTTTTCATGGTAAATGGTATTCAGAGGGGGTTTACCATTGCCTTCCTCTGAGGCTGAGAGGGAGTGACTGGCCCAAGGTCATCCAGTGAGCTTCATGGCTGTGTGGGGATATGAACCCTCATCTCCCAGGTCATAGTCCAGCACCTTAACCACTACACCACACTGGTTCTCTTGTGTATCTTAGCAAGTGATAATTCTCTTTACCCAATATAAGCACCATGCTCCCCCTTCTAATATAAAAGTCATAGTACCACTGTTAAATGATGGTGCAAGCACATGACTCAGTATGTCAGCCTGTAAGCTAATAGTATAGGAAACTCAGGGGCTTTCACACCAACCAGCTACATAGAACAAAGTGATCTGTGCCAGACATAATCATACATAGGGCAAGCCATGAAGTTTCAGAACTACATAAAGGGTGCCCCCCTCCATCTCATAACAGAACGCAATACAAATATTAAGTAGGATGCTCCTCAAAGTCTCCTTAACCAATAAGTGTCCAAGATCTTGCAGTTCTGGCTTACCTAATCCTCTTTCCAAAGCAGAAGTCAGGAGAGGTTGTGTGGGCCCTGGACTTGAGCTTGGACACAGTGGTGGGAGAGATGAGGCAAAATAATCTGAGCTTGAATACTGGCAAGATGGAGGCACTGTGGTGAGTGGTTCTCATGTCCAAGAAATGCTAAATTACCTGCCCTGGATGGGATTGTGCTCCCCTTGAAGGAGCTGGTATGCAGTCCAGGAGTGTTTCTGGACCCAGTTCTACCACTGGAGGCTGAGGTAGACTCAGTGGCTAGAAGTGCATTTTATCAGCTGCACCTGGTATGACAACTACAACTGTTCCTGGACCAGTAGAACTTCACCACAGTAGTTCACGCACTAGTGACTTCAAGCCTGGATTACTGCAATGCACTCGATGTGGGGCTTCCTTTGCACTTGACCTAGAAGATGTTTTAATATGTTTTTAAATATGTTTTGTTTTTAAGATGTTTCAGAGTGCTTTTAGTGTTTTTGTTTGCAAACCTTGGCCCCTTTTGGGAAGAAGGGTGGGATATAAATGTAATAAACTATTATTAATTATAATAATAAACTGCAGGTAGTGCAGAATGCTGCAGCAAGGTTGCTGAGAGGAATGAGATCCTGTCAATATATATAACACCTCTGCTCATTGGTTGCCAATTTATTACCAGGCCAAGTTCAAGGTGTTACTATTGGTATATAGTCTTTAACAAGTTGGGGCAGGTTTACTTGTGGGACCACCTTACACCATATGTGCCCACTCAACTGCTTCAGTCTGCAGAACTGGCACAGTTACAGGTGCCACACAATAATCATTCCACACATGTAAGAAATCATTCTTTTAGTGTGATAGCACCTACACTTTGGAACCCCAGCCTATTGACATCTGGCAGGTGCCTTTTTGGCGTCTGCTTAAAACATTTCTGTTTATGCAAGCCTATCCAGACACATAGATGTTGATGTCTTTTAATCCCTTTTTAGTTTACTACAGTTTTCATTGTTTTTAAAATGTTTTTAATTTTTAAAGTTTTTTAATTTTTTAAACTTAAAAAATTAAGTTTTATTTTTAAAAAACTTGTTTTTAATTGTTTTTATTTATAATTTTAATGCTTCTTTTAAACTACTTAGAGGGGTTTTTTTACAATCAAGCTGTATATAAATTTTGTTAAATAAATAAATAAGAGATACGTTAAGATTGGGGTGATAAACTTGTGGTCTTCCAGATGTTTTTTTTTACCTTGGTTCCCATCAGCCCCAGCCAGTCTGGACAATGGTTAGGAATGATGGGACATAGTCCAACAACTTCTGAAGGGCCACACATTCTCAGCTACCCAGGTTTTTGAAATACACCATTATTCTGTTTGTATTTCCAATTTTTGTACAGAGCGCTATGCATATGCAGTTTGCTGCAGCTTTTATTTTCTTAACTTCATTTCATCTTTCTCCCATCTCTACCTTACCACTGCACATATGTGAATTGTTAAAACACTGGATGCAATTGCACATGCAGATGTATCTCAAGATTCTTTTTGTGTGGTGTTTTAAATATCCACAGGAGAGCACATGCACATCATTGAAACATTACGCAAAAATAATTGCAGTGTCATAATTTGTATAATCACATCAAATTTAATCATCATCAACATCATAACTCAGTGCATTGATGTGCTGTACATCATTAATGTAGAAGGAAGGAAGAAATATCCAAATTACCTGAAGGAAATAAAACTCATTTGGCAAATTGTGCATACTGCAATTCTGAACTTAGCTTTAGAAATTCTCCTAGTTAAAACAGAATTCAGAAGAACTGGGATGGGAGCCAGAGCAAACCCATCCATAATATAGATTGCATGCATTCACTGTGAACACAACAGCTTGTCCAAACTGCACATCTACCAATTATTCCCTTTCTACTAAAGATGATGAGAAATTTCTCATGTCTTGAGCTCTGAGTAGAGAGACATTGCACTTGTGCAGTGCTCCTTTGTTTTTGCTGGAACCAGCTGCCATTTGGCTCCTCCTCCATGGAACTGCCATTTATCAGCAGTGACATCACCTGGCTACAGCAGAAGAAGAGATGGAATAGCATTGTCTTGCTGAGAGACCAGCTGCCATTTGGCTTTTCTTCTTCCTGAACCATTTCCATTCAAGCTGGTCATTCTAAGAACTATATAATTTTTAGAATGACTGCCTGAGCTTGTTTATTTCCCCTTCCATTCATTTTTCTTCAGAGATGTTGTATCTATTATATTGTAAACCTGTGGGCAAGGACACTGCCTTGTTTTGTAATCTTTGTCCAGTAATCAGTACATTTTAGGTAATTTAGATAAATTAAATAAATAGTAGTCTCTTTTGATTATTTAGGAGCTTTGCATTGTGTTTCCCCCTTCCTTTCAAATAATAGCTGGCAATGGTAGGTGGTATCATGCCTTCAATTGCCTCTTGCCTGTTCTTCTCCTTTCTCCCAATTTAAGAAATGGAAAGGTAAGATGAGTATGTGGGAGGCTGTCAAAAAGAAAAAGAGACACGTGGAAGCAGGTGGCTCTTCTCCCACAATTACCTTACCAGCAACTCCCAATCTACCCCCTATTATGTGATCTCTACTATATTAATCATGTTTGTACATTTAAACTTAATTATCATGAAACTTTCTGCAGTGTGTAGCAAATGCCACTTGCAAATTAAGGATGTCTTTATGCACACACATTGCCCTTACACCCCTGGAATGAAGACACAGTTGGTCACAAATTTATTATAACTTACAGGGATCTACAATGAGCATTTACTTTCCCTAAATTTTGACCTCAATAGTGCAGGCTTCCTATCCCTTAAGGTGAGAGCTAGACATGCAGCCTACCTTATTTGGGGGCAAGTCAACTCCAGATCTAAGGTCCAGATCAGTCTGATAACTGATTGATGCTTTTCCTTAGCTGCTTATCTTAAATAAGGCTTTCAACAGCTTTGTGCAATCTCCACTGGATAGCTTTGGATAGGGCACAACCACCATCACCTAAGGGAGCTCCCTTGCCTATCCCTTCAAGCTGAGCAGCAATGAGACATGATTTGATCAGGAACCCTTTACTCTTAAGGTGCTATGGGTGTTCACTAGCAGAGCTTGTATTTATTTCCCTCCCACCTCCCACTGAATCTGGCTTGAATGCTAAGCCAAATAAATCATATAGGAAATCTGTCTTCCCCCCAAATAATTTCAGTGTAGAATAGGTGGAAGAAAAGTGTTCCCTTTAGCTAGTTTTGGGAACTGCTACACAGCCCCAAAAGACTTTAGAGAAGATGGTTGGGCCTCCCAAATGGTGAAAACTCTGCCAGGAAAAGGCAGTGACAGACTTTTGGGAATGGTGTATCCCACCATTGGGCTAGACAACCTACATGCCCTGCTAAAAAAAACCTTTCCCTTCCCCCAGTTGTGTTACTCCCAGCATAAGTTGGAGCAAAGGTACCCTCCACTCTAGATAGAGGGAGTAACTTTCTCTCACATGCGGTGTTTTTGACTGGTAGCAGAGTCCACATGGAAGTCATTCTTCTTAATTCACCTAATGCAGGAGAATATGCAATATAAAAACAGGGCTTGTGGCATGTTCTTCCATCATGCTACCAGCCTGTCTTTACAACTAAGCAAATGAATGAACAGATTAATAAAGTGACCACTGCTTTAATCGGTCAAACTCCCCCCTCCCCACTCACTCCCTTGCTCACTGCTTCCTCCTCTTTCTACTCCAGCTGCAGAAGAGCTTTGGATTTCTGGATGAGTGCAGAGGGAATGGGAGAGTGGGAGCCTGGGTGTGTACCAAGAAGTTGCCCTGATTCAAACACTTTCCCTTGCTCACTAGAAATACAATTTGGTGGGTCAAGTTGAAAGACAACATGCTTCATAAATGCATCTATCACAGACTTGGTGCTTTTATTTTTCAGTAGTTGGGCAACCATTTATCACATACTACTATGTCAAGCTTTTATTGCTAATGCCCAAGGAAGAGGGAGGGGAAGTTGGGTTGCACAGCCAAATGTCCTTGTGCTGACAGAACAAATTAGATGAATACCACCCATTATTATGATGTGAGTGAGATGAAGAACAAAAGCCGAACTTGGAATTTATTTTCAGCCAGATTCAGAAGTTCTAATAATCTAACCCCTAAAACTTCTAATCATCTGGTGTAAAAATGATTTTTCATCCTTCTCACTTGTCTCTTTCAATACATCTGTTGACTCAAATATATACAGTTTAAGGTCCTAGTGGCAAATGTCTACCCAGGCCCAGACTGCTCTTATTTTCACTGCTGAGAGCATCTGCAACTCCATTCTGCTTTTCAGGTTTGTGATGAATTATGAATGTATATTCAGACATATGTGGATTCATCTCTACAGGTGACTTTCTGGATTGTGCTTCATGAGTTGCCACATTTATTCCTGAGTTTTGAAAGTCCCTATCATAGACGAGGAGTGGAGGCTGGGGCTGTGAGGCTTGTCTATAGCACCAGGCAAGTTTGTGGCTAAGGTAAGATCTGAACCAGGAGTGACATTCTAGCCGACCATGTGGTATCTATTTAGCAATCTGATGGAAGAATTTGTTGCAGTTACCATTGACATGAAAGAGGGCTCAGGTGGGGAGACAGGGAGATACTTCTGTGGATTTTGTGTAGCAAGGGAGCATTTAGACTGATGGCTACACAAACATCTTTGCATTGGTGACAAGAGCTATTTGATGGCATCTGCACATCACCATCTCTCTAAAGAGCATGAGATATGGTAGATTGCATGGGAACTGTGTGATGCTGTTATTTCTACAGACATCTGGAGGAAAGGAGAAAGGCTTTGTTTACTAGAGCAACCAAATGCCCCTTCACACGAAGAACATTTGTCAGACTGTCTCAAGGAGAGAAAGCACTGCTGTGCTCATATTCAATCAGACCAGTATCATGAGAGCCACAGGAGGTACAGTAGCTAGAGGCTGAGCATCTGTTTCATATACAGCTAGAGTGCTAATTTTTCCTTTCCTTTAAAAAATGATGAGAAAATGTCTATTAATTTGGAAACAATTTAAAGAGTACTACTTCCTTCCTTTTGCCACTGCAGTAATTATTGTCCTATATTCTGCAGTGCCCAATGATATATTCCTTAGGTTTAGTAATCTAAGTCATTATTCTCCACCCACGTCCCCCCCCAAAAGACTTTCAAGACATCCAGGAACTCTCTCTTCTTTTCTTTTATTATGCATTGTTTGGGTGAAAATAGGCATTAACCAAAATGTGGCTACCCCCCCCCAAAAAAATAGGATCCTCATATCAAATTCTTCCTCCTCGTCTTCATGATATGTAGTAATGAAAATGTTGTTGTATCATCATCATCATCATCATTAGATTATGTATTTCCTTAGTGTGTGCATTTGTTAAAGAATGAATGAAAAAGTGAGCAGAAGGGGCCATTCAGTTCAACTTTTATTCATTCCAGAGCAAATACACAAAGTAATGCACAATGCAACGTGCAACATGCAGATGTAAGTTCAGTGACTTTATAACAAAATGAATGATATTTTAATTAATGAATAACAAAATCAAAGATTTAATAATGTAAACAATCAAATAATTTAAAAAAATTCTTACAGCCCTCTAGTGTTTCCCCATTAACATGAAAAAACACAAGATGTATTTCCTTTACTACATATTAGGAGAAAAGTGATACTGGAATGGCATTTTCAGTGACATTCCCATATTTATTTATTATTTATTTATTATTTGATTTATATCCCACCCTTCCGCCCAGCAGGAGCCAAGGTCAGCAAACAGAAATGCTAAAAACACTTTAAAACATCATAAAAAGACCTTAAAATACATTAAAACAAAACGTTTAAAACATTTTAAAAAACTTTTTTTAAAAATTGGTGCAATGTCTTGTTCTACCCTCTATTTTTTTTCTGGAAGCATTACCATCCCTTTTGCACCACTTTCTAGGCATAAAATGTAGCCATAATAACAATGGTTGGTATCCTTTATTATATTTCCTTGCCTCATTTCAGTGATAAGGTCTGTAATTCCTTTCCCAGTCTTCCAAGTATCCATAGAGAGAGGATAGACCAATGTGCTAGAAAAGTATTTTATTTAAAATTATGTATTTCCTTTCCATCTTCAGAAGTGTCATCAAAACTGACCACATAAAAAACTTTTTAAAACCCGTAAAACACAACCAAAGTGATAAAACCATAAAAAACCAGTACCTGTATTGGCATAAACAATATCCATTTAGCTTCTTTCTCAAAGTCTTTGTGAACTCAAAGTATCTTGGCCACCCTCTGAAATGCCCTGAAAGAACTAGCTTAATTGCCTCCCTAAACAGGGAGTTCCATAATGAGAAAGATATGCCCCTTGCAGCTATACACCTAACTTGAGACAGCTGATGCACTCAGATAGAGGAGGGTCTCTCCTGCTGACTAAGCTATATGAAAAAGTTCATACTAGAGAAGTCATTCTCTTAGATACTCTGGAATCAGACTTTAATGGACAGTGCATTCTGATATATAACTGGGAATCATGGGTGGAGAGAAGCTTCACTGACATTAAACCATTGTGAAATTGTAAACAGGTTAAAACTGAGATTAGATTCAGATGGCTGGGGACCATGAAATATCTCCTTAAAATGTTTCATATGGTATCTGTACTGCATGCAGAGGCAGTGGCACCTATAGTCTCCTAGGTTGCTAACCCCATGTTATCACTCTTACACATCCCTGAGAATCTGAGCAGCCATGCAGAGTTGCCAGTGAAGTGGTCAGAAGATTCAGTTGCTTGGCTTCGCATGTGGTGGCATGTGCCCATCAGTGAACTTTAAAGCAGCTGCTGTGGGTTCCAGTCATATAATTGCATCCAGAGAAGTGACTCCAACAATGAAATGTACTTTATTTATTTGTGTGTGTGTATTTGTCTCTTTTCTATTTATATTTAAAGTGCATTCAAATAAATTAAAAAATAAAATGAAACCAGCATAAAACTATATTCTAAAACAGTACAAACAAAACATTATAAAAGAACAGATATCAATAGTTAAATACTGCATCCCTTGATTTTGTTGGAAAGTCATAGAAAGGTATAAGTTGCCAGCAGAAATGGACAAATGAATGGGCATATGTAGATTTGGGCATACCTAAGCCCATTGATTCTGTGCTGGAGAAGGTCATGATATGTCAAGCTTTCCTGAGCATGGAATTCCACAGCAAGGGTGCCTCCACTTAGGGAAAGACAAATCTGTTCCAGTCCATCCCATCTCATTTCCATATGGGGAAGTATGAGCCATTCTGTTGCTGCACAAACCTTTTTTGGATAATTCTGGAAAAATCCTAAAAATCTGTGCAAAACAAAGTCACCAAAAAACATTGATGAGTATTTACAAGGCACACTGAGGACTGCTTTTCCTTTCTTGTTTCTTGCTTTAACAGTATATAACAGTGTTCAAAGTGATTCACCATGCCAGGTAAAAAAAAAAAGCTTTTTAAAATGGTGCAGGAAACAACCACGCTTAGCTTCCTGTGTAATTGTATGTACAAGGGGCCACTGTGAGGACAAAAATATGAGTGCCCCATATATTGATGAGAGCAGCCATATTTTTTATTCCATACAATGGCCTTGTATATATCATTGTATGGGGGGGGGGGAAAGAAGGCTAGACCATTATGTACTGATTGGGGCATCCATGGTTTTGTCTATATAATGGCTTTTTGTACATACAATTACACAGGAAACAATGTGCAGTCTCTTGCTGCACCATTTTTAAAGCATTTTAACTGGCACAGCAGAGGTGCTGTACTTTGAAGATGCTCCAAGCAGCTTTACATTGCTAAAGCAAGAAAAAAAGTAAAAACAGTCCTCAGTCCAGACCCAGGTTGTATGTATAATAATCAGAGTGACTCTCGGAATGGTTCATAGATCTATGGACTAAAATGCACAGGAACAACGTGAGATTCTGTCACGGCTGTCATCCTTGAAAACTACCCTTACGAACTTGACTAATCCTTTTTAATCTGAGAACTATATTGAGACTGTTCATTCCACCCCTAGCCTGTCTCGTGTCTGTTCTCATAGGGCATCTTTGAACACCAGTCTCGACTCATCTTGGTCTGACTTGGAGAATACAGAACAGGGGTCATCAGCTAGTTGTCGAGGACCGGTCCCGTTAATTTTGCTAGCTCCTCTGAAGTGTTCTCCCCCTAATGTTTGTAGGCTTACACATACCTTTCCTTCTCCCTGACTGCCTCTGCCCCACTCCCCTGGTGTAAGATGGTCATTTAAGTTTGTGGATGAGTGGGCAAAGGAGGGGATCCATGGGGTGAAGGAGGGAATCCAAGGGGATGCCATTAATGTTGTTGAAGGCAGAGGGAGATACGAAGTAGGGAGACAGCCATGCTATCAAGGGAGGGTTGAGTGTAACCAATTGTTGATAACCCCCAAGCTGTCTTCCCGCTCAAACAACCTGGATGGCCTCGGTGACAGTGCCCCTGGGTTAAAACTGCTGCTGGTGAATGCCAGATCGGTGAATGGAAAATCGATGCTCATTCAGGATTTGGTCCTTGATGAGCATGCTGACCTGGCCTGTATTACGGAAACCTGGTTGGATGAAGCTGGGGGGGTTAATCTCTCCCAGCTTTGTCCATCTGGTTTTTCAGTACAGCAGCAGCCGAGACCTGGGGGACGGGGAGGTGGGGTCGCAGTGGTCTATCATGATACTATCCCCCTGACCAGGTGCCCTCTCCCACAGTTCTCAGGGTTTGAGTGTATGTACTTGAAGTTAGGTGGCCAGGACAGAATAGGGATTCTGTTGGTGTACCGCCCACCCCGCTGCTCCACAATCTCTCTACCTGAGCTAGCCGGGGTAGGCTCGGGGTTGGTGTTGGAGTCCCCTCAGCTTGTGATATTGGGTGACTTCAACATCCACGCTGAGACTGCTTTGTTGGGAGTGGCTCAGGACTTCATGGCCTCCATGACAACCATGGGACCGTCCCAAGTAGTATCTGGCCCCACTCATGTTGCTGGTCACACCCTCAACCTTGCTTTCTGTGTTGGTCAGGATGACGGTGATCTTGGTGTGGAAGAACTTGCGGTGGTTCCGTTGTCATGGACAGATCACTACCTGGTTGGGTTTAGACTCACTGGGACTCAGAGCCTCTGCAGGGGTGGGGGACCGATTAGAATGGTCCGTCCCAGGAGGCTGATGGATCCGGATGGTTTCCTGACGGCTCTTGGAGATTTTCCTGTCACCTTGGCAGGCGATCCTATCAAAGCCCTGGTTGACCTCTGGAATAGAGAAATGGCCAGGGCGGTGGACACGATTGCTCCCGAGCATCCCCTCTTTCGGAGTAGAGCCAAACCGGCCCCATGGTTTTCCAAGGAGCTGGTGGTGATGAAATGTGTCAGAAGGGGACTAGAGCAACGTTGGCGGAAGACTCGGAGCGAAGCTGATCGATCTCGGGCTAGAGCCTATTTGAAGGCCTACTCCGAGGCAGTACGGGCTAAGAAGAAATCTTTCTTCTCAGCCTCCATTGCCTCTGCTGGGAGCCATCCATCGGAACTGTTTCGAGTGGTTAGGGGGCTTTTAAGTTCTAGCCCCTGTGAGGGTAATTCTGACCACTCAGCAGACCGCTGTCAAGAATTTGCACGGCATTTTGCGGACAAAGTCGCTCACATTCGCTCTGATTTGGATGCTGAAATTGATACAGTCTCTGAGGATGTAACTTCGGTGCCTGTTTGTCCAATTAAAATAGATTCTTTTCAACTTGTTTTGCCTGAGGATGTGGACAAGATCCTTGGAGCAGCGCGTGCCACCACGTGTGTACTGGACCCTTGCCCTTCCTGGCTCATTAGAAGTACCAGAGGGGGACTGGTCGATTGGGTCAGGGGAGTAGTCAATGCCTCTCTACAACAAGGCAGAATTCCATCATGCTTAAAGGAGGCAGTTATAAGACCACTGCTGAAAAAGCCCTCCCTGGATCCCTCTTTACTAGGTAACTACCGGCCAGTCTCCAATATTCCATTTTTAAGCAAGATAATAGAGCGTGTGGTGGTCACCCAACTCCAGAGATTCCTGGATGATACGGATTATCTGGATCCATTTCAATCTGGTTTCAGGCCTGGCTATGGGACAGAGATGGCTTTAGTCACCTTGGTGGATGACCTACGCAGAGAACTGGACAGGGGGAGTGTGTCTCTGCTGGTTCTACTGGACCTCTCAGCGGCTTTCGATACCATCGATCATGGTATCCTTCTGGGCCGCCTTGCTGAGATGGGAGTTGGGGGCACTGTGTTACAGTGGCTCCAGTCCTTCCTGGAGGACCGAACCCAGAAGGTGGTACTGGGGGACTCCTGCTTGACCCCTTGGCCATTGACCTATGGGGTCCCTCAGGGTTCCATTCTGTCCTCCATGTTATTTAACATCTACATGAAACCGCTGGGAGAGGTTGTCCGGGGTTTTGGGGTTCAGTGCCATCAGTATGCTGATGACACTCAACTCTATTTCTCTTTTCCACCTGAAGCCAAGGAAGCCGTACAGGTCCTAAACCAGTGTCTGGCATCAGTGATGGACTGGATGAGGGCAAACAAGTTGAGATTAAATCCTGACAAAACAGAGGTACTCCTGGTCAGTCGGAGGGCAGATCAGGGAATAGGGATTCAACCGGTGTTGGATGGGGTTGCACTCCCCCTGAAGTTTCAGGTTCGCAGTTTGGGTGTACTCCTGGACTCAGCTTTGAATTTGGAGGCCCAGATTGCTGCTGTATCCAGGAGCACATTTGCCCAATTAAAACTGGTGTGCCAGCTGCGCCCGTTCCTGATCTGACTAGGGTGATGCATGCCTTGGTTACATCCCGCTTAGACTACTGTAACCCGCTCTACATGGGGCTGCCTTTGAAGACTGTTCGGAAACTTAAATTGGTACAAAGAGCTGCAGCCAGAGTGCTAACCGGGGCTGGTTACAGGGACCATACAACTCCCCTGTTACAACAGCTCCACTGGCTGCCAATTTGTTTCCAGTCACAATTCAAAGTGCTGGTTTTGACCTACAAAGCCCTATACGGCTCAGGTCCAGGCTATTTGACAGATCGTATCTCCCTACATGAACCTGTCCGGGATTTGAGATCTTCAGGTGAGGCCCTTCTTGTGTTCCCCACACCTTCGCAAGCACATATGACGCAGACACGAGATGGGGCATTTTCGGTGGCTGCCCCTAGGCTGTGGAACTCCCTTCTGAGTGAGGTACGATCAGCTCCCTCCTTGCCGTGTTTCCGGCAACAAGTAAAGACTGTTCTATTTCAACGGGCATTTGGGATAGAGAACGACCAGGATTAAGTGTCATAGGTTTGGTGACTACATTATATGATTTTATTATTTTAAATTGTCTGCTGTTTATAACCTATTTTTTATGGTTTTAATTTTTCTCATAGTTTAATTCTTTTTTAATAGTATACTTTGTAAGTTTTAATTGGTGTTGTTTTTACTTGTAAGCTGCTCTGAGTCCTATTGGAAAAAGGGCGGGGTAGAAATAAAGTTTATTATTATTACTTTCAGTTCAAATGAAGTTGCACACTGGAATAAAATCCTCCATCATCCCAGTGAGACAGGCTCAGTTCCCACCTCTGAAAATTATGGAAATGATAAGAAACAGAACAGAGCACATGCCAGCTAATGGAGAAGAACACACATATTATTATTTATTCAATTTATATCCTGATCTGTTCTCATTCTTTCCAGAGTGCAGGACACGGAATAATAGGCTCAAGTTACAGGAAGCCAGATTTCGGCTGAACATCAGAAAAAAATTCCTAACTGTTAGAGCAATACACCAATGGAACCAATTACCTAGGGATGTAGTGGGCTCTTCAACACTGGAGTCATGCAAGAGGCAGTTGGACAGCCACCTGTCGGGTATGTTTTAATTTGAATTAATTTAATTTAATTTAATTCCTGTATTGAGCAGGGGGCTGGATTCGAAGGCCTTATAGGCCCTTTCCAACTCCACTATTCTATGCCCTTCCTCCTGGAAGAGAGTTAAAACTCTCTAAAAACAATTGAAAATATTCTAAAGACAGTTAAAAACATTATCTCCACCAGAATCTCAGTTGCCAGGAACAGTGTCTTTCGGCCATCAAACGCCTGGGTAAACAGGAATGTTTTTAAATTGCGGCTGAGGGTTGAAATAAGACACACACACAGCAAGCTGGGTTGAACAAAGGGCTACTTTATTAAACTATAAATAAACCCCTTAACCACCTGCAGAGGGGAAACATAGGTGTGGACAGGAAAAAGTCTATAAGCAAGCAATTGCAATACAGCTCTCAGGCAAACATCCCCTGGGCAAAGGCAAGCCCTACTGATCACTCCTTACCCCCACCACACCATGTAGGTGAGCGGGGGGGCCTTCCCATGTCACCACCCCCCAGGGCCCTACAACCCTGGGTGGATGAGGTAAGTTTGCCCCCAAAGCAGCCCATATCCTGCCCTCGGGCCGTAAAGCCCTGACTGGCAGGCCTCCGGAGCCACCAATCACCTCAAAAGGTGGCTAAGGGGGCCACCTAGTTGTCCTTACCTACTTCCCTTCCTGCACCTTACCACCACCAAAGGGGGACAAATCTGTATTTAGTCTCCCTTTACCCCACTACCAAGAACCACATCTCACAGACACCTCTGCAGGTCAGCTAGAAAGATGTTGTTCGCTTTATCCATGAAGTGAACTCCATCAGCCCTATAAAGCTCAACCCTGGAGTGCTGTATAACGGGGTGATGCATAACCAACCAACCCTGAGTGAGAAGAGCCTACCAAATCTGCTGGTTGACCTTCTAACGCACCATATCCAAACCCCTTAGGTCCCCCAAACAATGCCAGACCCTGTGAGGTAGTATGTCTGACCATATCAGACATACCAGAGGCCATTGTTGCCTCATAAACTGCATGTCTTCACATGCCTGCAAACAGAGGGCCTTGCCCTTAAGCAAACCAAGGTCATTCCCCCCCAGGTGAATGACCACAACTTGAGGAACCATCTGCACCAAACCTTGCTGGAATAACATGAGTAGGAGCTCATCCCAGTGCATCCCTTGCAGGCCAAGCCACTGAACCATGGCCCACTGACTGAGGCTCAGCTGAGAACCAAAACATGACTTTGCGGCCCTACGGCCCACCCAGAAAATCATGATATGGCCGATTAGGATGCGCATCCACTCCATTCCCATCCAGCCACCTGCCAAAAACATGACAAACAGGCTCCCGGACCTCCAGGCTCACCAAAGGGGCATATGTAACTCTTGTAAGCCCTTGATTTCCACCTTCCAATGGCCTGCACCCACAACTGCGAAAACCCAAGTTCAGCTGCCGTGGAGGCATCTCCAGTCCTGAAACAGTGGGCCCCAAACCCTGCCAGGCCTTGATTCACCCAGGCCTTGAAGTGCTACCCTGGTAAGCGCCCAAAACTGAAACTTTGTAAGGGGAGACCCTCAATTCAAGCGGCCAGCACACAGTGGACCCCAAAGTCCTCTGAATGGTCCTAAAAAAACCCAGCCTTGGCCATAAAGGAAAGCCCCACCAGCTTACCTCGCAGCTTCCTGACTTCCTCCTGTCTTCCACTAGGAATTCCAGCAGGTGATTCACTGGAATAGACCACACTGGTGAGTAGCCCCTGCTGGCCCTGAATTCCTGGAGCTCCCTACCTGCTTTCTGATAGCTGGTGAGCATGCTGCGGACAATGGGTAGACTTATGGCCCTCTCTGACTCTGCTGTCCAACCTCCCAAAGCGTGGGTGGCATGGAATGCAGTTGAGCCTTGGCCAGTGGCGCCAGCTGTTGAAACCTCCCCATCTGATTCCATGACTATTGACTATTGTCAATGCCCAGTACATGCCACACCCGAAAGAGAACATTAAAACGTAGGCACAGGAGAACAAAGGACCAGACAAGGCCCATAACCCTGATGCTGCTGGATGTAAGAGAGTTGATAACTTGGACCGTGGCCATGTTATCACACCAAAAATGAACGGAGAGTTCTGCAGCCTTTCTGCCCATAAGTAGACAGCCACCATGATAGGAAAGAATTCCAGAAAGGTTAGATCCCTAGTTAATCCCTCTTGAATCCAGGTCTGCGGCCAGCAGCTTTTGCACCAGGAAAACCCCAAACCCACCCCAAATCCAAAAGCAAGGAAGCATCAGAGTTGACTTGCAGTTCTGCCTCCAGGAGCCAGTCCTCTCTCCAGAAGGATATCCCATTGAAATCCTGTAGGAAGGGGGACCACACCACCAGGTCGGCGAGTAACACTGCTGTAACCCTGAAACTGTGGTAAGGCCATGAAAGCTCCACCATGGCATCATAAACTAGCCTTAAAAATGCCCAGCCTGGTGCAATAATCCTGCACACAAAGTTCAGATGCCCTGCCAGCTCCTGGAGTAGAACAAGGGAAACCTTCCTGGCCCCTGAAACCTCCCTAATCTTGATCTGCAAAAGGTCAAGCTTTTCCCTGGGCAGCCTGCAGCACTGAGCCTCAGAGTCAATCTCAATACCCAGGAAGGTTAACACTGGGGCCAGACCCTCTGTTTTTTCCATAGCCAAGGGAACTCCCAGGTCACCTGCCAAGGACTAAGGGGACGGCGTGGGCTTAAATAAGCCCTGACGCCCTGCCCTCCAAACAGCATGTCGCACATGCACTTCCTGGGCGACATGCGGCCAGGGCTTCAACGCCAGGCTGCAACTGCACCCCGCCCGCCCAGGCTGTGCTTGGGCGAGCAGAGCGGGACTTCCTCTGAAAATAAATAATGAGGGAACCAGATTCCCACCACCACGGAGGGCATTCCACAAATGAAGAACTGCCACTGAAAAAGCCCTGTCATGGGCCAATGATAACTGGCAGCCCCCAGTGATGGCATCACCAAGGGCTCACCTGCCGGTCATAGGGTCCAAGATGTTCATCCCCTGATGAAGGCCAAACTACTGAGTGGCCAAAACACATTGGGCTTTTGTTACAATAAATAATATCTTTTCAAGCATTTTGGGGTTCCCTCCTTTTTGTCCTTTCTTTTGCCCCACTTACTAGCCCAGCAGCTAGTAAGGATTTAATAATATCAAAAATGTGATATATTAGAACACTAGCTTCCCATTGTGTTTCCACTGACTTCAACACTAAAATAAACAACAAAATGGTATTGGGTAACTTTAGCAAACAAAGGTTTTTGCTTGAATGGGCACTTTTAAATCACCTATCCAAATAAAACTATATTGTTAGTGTGCACATTTAAATATATTTAAATGATATTTCTGCATATGTTACAAAGCTGCACAGCAATCTGCATTTTCAATGAAATGTAAATACTTGCAGATTGAATGCAAAAAGCTTTGTCATTCTCTGTGTCATATTTTTTTAAGACTTACTGCTGCAATCAGTGAGAGAGACAATAGGCAAGGACAGCGAACACCTGTTTCAAAGAGTTTAATCTAACAGCCTGGTCCTAAAGTGAGGGGCCTAGAACGGCAAGTGGCCACACTGAAAAGTACAAAAGAAGATGAAGAGAACACTGGAACAACAGCAAAGAGAAGTACAGGAGGTGGAAGAACAATAGCATGGTGAAGTAGAATAGGAGACTGTTGTGGAGAGAAGTGGAGGAAACTCCGTGGAAAAGGGTGACAGAGCAGAAGAATGAGAAGACATCCATCATTGGTGGAACTATGGAACTGCTTCCAGGCACTTGAGGATAAGACTAGAGGACGGGAAGAATTGCAGAAGCTCCCATATGACAACGAGCAAGAGGCTGAAGCTCAATCAAGCAGGGGCAATGAAACTACGCCCCACAACAAGAAGAGAAGAGCACTAATAGTGGGAGACTCCCTACCATGTGGGATCCAAACCCAAGTATTCCGAAGATCCGTAGACTCGCCAGGCATGCTGGCTACCAGGAGGACGGATTAGAGATGTGACTGAAGGGTTGCCATCACACATCAAGCCCACTAACAGATATCCCTTTCTTCTCATCCATGTGGAAATGAATGATACTGCCAAGTCAGACTTTGAAGCTCTGGGGAGGAAACTCAAGGACTTTGGGGCCCAGATAGGTTTCTCATTCATCCTTCTGGTACTTAGAAGAGGAGTAGAAAGGGAAAGAAAAATGCTCAAGGTGAATGACTGGCTATGAAGGTGGTGCCAACATGAGAGCTTTGGATTCTGGGATCATGGGCTACACTTCCTAGAAGATGGACTGCTGGCAAGTGATGGGTTGCACCTCACAAAGACAGAGAAGAATATGTTTGGCCACGACATGGAGAAATTAATCAGGAGAGGTTTAAACTGAATTCTGAGGGGGTGGGAGATGTAAACTTGGTTGCAATGTGGCTTCTGTACAGTAAGAGGAACGGAGGGAATGGCTCTAATGGGGCCCAGTAATAGTCTTCATAAAAGCGTAGGAAGGAAGCCGGGCAGTAAATCAAATGGTCTTTGATGTCTATATACTAATGCCTGGAGTATGGGAAACAAACAGGACGCACTTGAACTCTTAATACATGAGAGTAAATATGACTTGTTAGGTATAATTGAAACTTGGTGGGATGACTCACATGACTGGAATACAGCAATTGAAGGACATAACTTGTTCAAAAAGAAAAGAATAGAAAGGAAGGCAGAGTCGCGCTATATGTTAAATATATATATCGCTGCACATAAATACAGATGGATGAGCTTGGTAGCTCTACCAAGAGTATCTGGATTATTTATTTTTATTTATTTATTTCATTCCATTTCTATACCGCCCTTAGCCTATGGCTCTCTGGGCGGTTCACAGCAAGGAATAAAATACAATACAGTAAAATAAAAATCAGATAAAATCACTAAAAAACATACAGCTTGAGCATTTAACCACTTGGTATAAAATTAACATTAACAATAAACATTAAACATTAAGCATTAAAATGCCTGGGAGAATAAAAAGGTTTTAACCTGGCACCGAAAAGATAGAAGAGTAGGCGCCAGGCGCACCTCATCAGGGAAACTGTTCCATAATTCGGGGGCCACCACTGAAAAGGCCCTGGATCTAGTAACAGCCCTCCGAGCTCCCCTATGAGACGGGACTCGGAGGAGGGCCTTAGATGTTGAACGTAGTGAGCGGGTAGGTTCATAGTGGGAGAGGCATTCCGCAAGGTATTGTGGTCCCGCACCGTGTAAGGCTTTATAAGTCAAAACTAGCACTTTGAATCTAGCCCGGAAACAAATAGGTAGCTAGTGCAAATGCGCCAGAACAGGTGTTATATGTGCGGACCGTCTGATCCTCGTCAGCAGTCTGGCTGCTGCGTTTTGCACTAGCTGTAGTTTTCGAATTGTCTTCAAAGGCAGCCCCACGTAGAGTGCATTGCAGTAGTCCAATCTCGAGGTTACCAGAGCATGGACAACTGAGGCGAGGTCATCATTATCCAGATAGGGCGTAGCTGGGCTACCAACCGAAGATGGTAGAACGCATTCCGTGCCACCAAGGCCACCTGAGCCTCAAGCGACAGGAATGGATCGAAAGGGACCCCCAAGCTATGAACCTGTTCCTTCAGCGGGAGTGTAACCCCATCCAGAACAGGTTGAACATCCACCACCTGGGTCAAGAAGGCGCCCACCAACAGCGTCTCAGTCTTGTCTGGATTGAGCTTCAGTTTGTTAGCTCTCATCCAGTCCATTATCGCGGCTAGGCAACGGTTCAGCACATTAACAGCCTCACCTGAAGAAGATGAAAAGGAGAAATAGAGTTGCGTGTCATCAGCATACTGGTGACAATGCACTCCAAAGCTCCTGATGACCGCTCCCAGCGGCTTCATATAGATGTTAAAGAGCATAGGGGACAGGACCGATCCTTGTGGGACTCCACAATGGAGAGTCCAGGGCGTCGAGTAATGTTCCCCAAGCCCTACCTTCTGGAGACGATCCACCAAATAGGAGCAGAGCCACCGCCAAGCGGTACCTCCAACTCCCAATTCCGTGAGTCTCTCCAGAAGGATACCATGGTCGATGGTATCAAAAGCAGCTGAGAGGTCAAGAAGAATCAACAGGGTTACACTCCCCCCGTCCCTCTCCCGACATAGGTCATCATACAGGGCGACCAAGGCTGTTTCAGTGCCGAAACCGGGCCTAAAACCGGATTGAAATGGATTAAAATTAATGGGGCAAATAATAAAAGGAACATGGTAGTTGGAGTCTACTACTGACCATCTAATCAAGGAGAAGATGAGGATGAAACATTTGCAAAGCAAACTGCCAGTGTTTCGAGGAGCCATCCTGTAGTAGTAATGGGGGGCTTCAATTACCCTGATATCTGTTGGGAGACAAATTCTGCCAAACACGGCCAATCCAAGAAATTCCTGACTTGTGTTGGAGATAACTTTCTCCTACAGAAAGTGGAAGAAGCAACTAGAGGATCAGCTATACTTGACTTGATTCTAACCAACAGAGATGACTTCATAGATGAAGTGGCAGTTATGAGAACTCTGGGAGAAAGTGACCACACTATACTAGAGTTCTTGATTTTAAAGGAAACAAAAGCTAAAAATAGCCATACGTGTACCCTGAACTTCAGGAAAGCTGATTTTAATAAACTCAGAACAATGGTAAGTAAGGTTTTGTGGTAAGTGACTTTAATGAGAAAAGGAGTCCAAGATGAGTAGGATTTTCTAAAAGAGAAAATGCTAAAGGCACAATTCCATCAAGGAAAAGGGGAAGACAGCAGAAGAAGCCAATGTGGCTTCACAGAAAGCTTAGAGATAGTAAAAGACAGGGAAAAGAAATGGTGGTATAGCTACTCAGTGAGGATGTAAAATGATAATAATGACAAAGAAAAGGCAGAAATGCTCAATTCCTACTTTGGCTCAGTCTTCTCCCAAATGGGGGTCTATAACCCTCCTGAGAAATGTGAAGTAGAAGGGGCAGGATTGCAGCTTGAGATTGATAGACAAATTGTCAAGGAATACCTAATCACTTTGAACAAGTTCTAATCTCCAGGGCCCAATGAACTGCATCCTAGAGTATTGAAGGAACTGACTGAAGAACTTTCGGAACCACTATCTATTATCTTTGCGAAATCGTGGAGGATGAGTGAAGTGCTGGATGATTGAAGGAGAGCTAATGTTGTCCCTGTCTTCAAAAATGGCAAAAAGGAGGAACCTGGGAACTACAGACCAGTCAGCTTGACATCGATCCCTGGGAAATTTTTGGAGCAGATTATAAAGCAGTCTGTCTGTAAGCACCTTGAAAACAATGTGGTGATTACTAGAAGCCAACATGGATTTATCCAGAACAAATCCTGCCAAACTAATCTTATCTCATTTTTTGATCGGACAACCTCCCTGGTAGACTGTGGGAATGCTGTGGACATAATATATCTCGACTTCAGCAAGGCTTTTGACAAAATGCGCCATGATATTCTGATTAGCAAGCTAATTAAATGTGGGCTGGATGGAACAAATATCAGGCGGATCCACATTTGGGTACCAAATCATACTCAAAGAGTGCTTATCAATGGTTCCTTTCAAACTGGGGGGAAGTAACAGGTGGGATACCGCAGGGCTCGGTCCCCGGCCCAGTGCTCTTCAACATTTTTATTAATGACTTGGATGAAGAGGTGCAAGAAATGCATATCAAATTTGCAAATGTTAAAACATTTGGAGGGATAGCTAATTCCTTGGAAGACAGAAACAAAATTCAAAGGAATCTTGACAGGCTGGAGCATTGGGATGAAAACATCAGAATGAAATTTAGCAGGGAGAAGCAGGCCCACCCTTAGCATGTGCGGGGCCCAGGGCAAAAGCATAGTTGGGGGCCCCCACATTCTTTCTCTGTCTATATATATATATTTATTATAAAATATATAAAATACGTAATATTTATTATAAAATATATAAAATATGCAGCAGCAGGACAGCCACCTGTTGGAGATGCTTTAATTTGGATTCCTGCATTGAGCAGTGGGTTGGACTCGATGGCCTTCTAGGCCCCTTCCAACTCAGCTGTTTCATGATGCACAACTATGAAAGGCGACGGAGCCCTACCCTCTTTTGCACCTCGCCACCCTCCTATAATACAGAGGAGGAGGAGGGGAGGGGTTCCCCCCTTTTCTAATTCCTGCATTTTGGGATCCTTTTTCCAAACTGGGCAGGGCAGGGATTGAGTCACCTGCAATGGACAACATGCGCTCCACCTCTGATCTGGAGCTCTTTGCCGGCCTCCTCCCTTTTCCATCCAGCGCTCCTCTGAACTCCAGGGGAGTCTCCCAAACCACCCCTAGCAGAGGGAGGGGTGAGGGGGGACAGCAGAAATGCAAAGCCCACTTTCCCACAATAGGTGGGTCAGGAAGTTCCCGCTCCACCCTCCGACCTTCTCCCTTGGCATGCTTGGAGGAGGAGGAGGGGGTGTCCCCTCTAGCAATCCAAGCTTGCTCTGCTTAACCCTGAGAGAGCCACTGAAGCCAAGAGGAGCCAGGCCTTATCTTTTCCCTGGCTTTGGGAAGAGATGAGGTGGGGGTTGTGAGTGTTATATGCAGGAGGGGGGAAAGAGAGCCTGTCAGCAGGTGGTGCACAGCTGCTTGACAAGCTCAGCCGGCTTGCAATGATGATCTCTTTGACTCAGTCATGAAATCTCTTTACGTTGTGGTTATGATACATGCAGATTGCCAGGTGTGGCACGCATGGGGGGCCCCAAAGCACGGGGCCGGGGGCAACTGCCCCACTTCCTGGTGCCTAGGGGCGGCTCTGGGGAGAAGTGCAAAGTTTTACACCTAGGAAAAAGTTATATGATGGGGGATATTTGGCTCAACAATACTACATGCAAGAAGGATCTTGGGATCTTGGCATTTTAGCCCTGAGAAGAGAAGACTGAGGGGAGATATGATAGCACTCTTCAAATACTTGAAAGGTTGCCACACAAGGAGGGCCAGGATTTCTTCTCGATCAACCCAGAGTGCTGGACACAGAATAATGGGCTCAGGTTACAGGAAGCCAGATTTCAACTGAACATCAGGAAAAACTTCCTAATTGATAGAGCTGTATGACAATGGAACCAATTACCTAGGGAGATGGCGGGCTCTCCAACACTGGAGGCCTTCAAGAGGCAGCTGGACAGCCACCTGCCAGATATGCTTTATAGGGTATGCCCTATACAGCTTGGGACCAGGATACCTGAAAGACCATCGTATCCCTTACAATCACTGCGCTCTGCAGGTTAGGGCCTCCTTCAGATACCATCTTATCTGCACAACATAGGAAACGGACCTTTAGTGTGGTGGCACCTACCCTGTGGAACTCCCTACCCTTAAATATTAGATAGGCACTATCTCTATTATCTTTTCAGTGCCTATTGAAGACTTTCCTCTTTCAACAAGCCTTTTTAAGTTGAGACCTTATCCCAGTCTGCTTCTGTGTTGGAATTGCTTTTTAATATGCTTTTAAACTCTTTTGAAAAAAACCCAATATGTTTTTTAACCTTTTTTAAAAAAAATATTCAAAGCTTTTAAAAATGTTTTTAACCTTGTTTGGTTTTAATGCATGTTATGTCATTTTATGATGTTTTAAAGTGGTTTTTTGTGCTTTTGTTTTTTGTGCTGCCCTGGACTCCTGCAGGGAGGAAGGGCAGGATGTAAATCAAATAAATAAACAAATAAATAAATAAATAGGATTTCTGCATTCAGCAGGGGGTTGGACTCGATGGCCTTATAGGCCCCTTCTAACTCTACAATTCTATGATTCTAAAATGATGATGATGATGTTTTTATACTGTAGTAGTAGTAGTAGTAGTAGTAGTAGTAGCACTGCAAAAGGAGTGGCTTAATGTAAGAACATAAAAAAGAAACTTGCTGCATTAGTAAGATTTTCAACTAGTCCTGCATCCTACTTCTAGCAGTGAATGAATGAATGAATCTTTATTTTTACCCCGCCCTTTTTCCAAAACTGGAACTCAGGGCAGCTTACAAATAAAAACTACACATAGGTAAAAAAAAACATACAAAAATATACAATTAAAATAGAATTAAACTATTCGTGACATTAAAACCATGAAACATACACTTAAGATACTAAGACAATTTAAAACATTAAGAACAGGACCATAGACCAATACAAGCAGGTGCTTTTGGGAAGCCCACAAACAGGGAAGAAAAGCTTGATTGACATTAGAAGCAGGCTGATCTATTTTACATTTTTCAGGGCTTAAAAGCAAATCTAGGTCAGTATTCAGCATTAGTACAGACAGAAAACAAGCTGCTGCTGTGCTGGCTCAACTCTTGTATTGCAAAATAAGTCAGCTGTATATCTTCCTCCTGAAGGTTACCCATCACTCATTGTTTTAACCATATCCATGCATAATCTATTTGTAGACATTTAGTGGTGGCATTAATTATACAGCCACAAGAGTGGCTGTATACTATAGCCAGCGGAGATTTTTCACATTCCACAATGTTAAATTGAAAATACCCCCGTGCCATTCTGAGGCTTCTCATAAGCTCATTTCAAAACAAAACCTTACAAAACATATAGTCCTGAACTCAGAAACGCTTACTTAACAACTCTGTCAATTTTCATGGCGATACACACAACAGTCACAGAGAATAGACAATTCAAAGTGTAAAAAGAGAGAGAAAAAACCTCAGAGCCCTCTTGGACTTTTTTCTCTGAGAGTTCTCATAATCTGTTGAAATTCATTAAAAATCAGCCATATTCACAGAGTACCTGTAATCCTAATACTGACCTTGCCCCATACTCTGACCTTCATTTGCTGCAGTTTAAAAGTTAAAAAAATGCCTGGCTGACTCTTAATTAATTTAATAAATTTTGGCTCGAACCCAATGATAACGCGGAGCATGCTCAGTAAGAAACAACTGTCAGAGTTCTAAAAGCCTCACAGCTGCTGAGCTTAGCTAATCAGGGGGCCACACCCACACCAGACTTTGATTTCATGTGAGACAGTCATGGCTTCCCTCAAAGCATCCTGGGAAGTGTAGTTTGTGAAGGGTGCTAAGAGACTCCGATTCCCCCCCCCCCGAGAGAATGTTTAACAGTCAGCCACTCTGATTGAAGGTCTGTGAGGGGAACAAGGCGTCTCCTAGCAACTCTCAGCACCCTTCACTAACTACACTTCCCAGGATTCTTTGAGAGAAGCCATGACTGTCCAAAGTGAAATAAAGGGCTGGTGTGGATGTGGCCAGGGAAAGCTTTGGTTTAAATTTGGTAGGAGGCTACATGTGTCTGTTGTAGAATAAAAAGGTGGGGGAAAGCCTGAAAAAGAATGATTCTGTTTACAATGTTTTCCTTTTGGAAAAGAAAGGGGCTTCCCTTCTGCCCAGTGGCCACCCACCCAATCTCCTCCCCTCCCACTCCCTGCCCCTTACCTGGGTCAGTGCTGGACTACGACATGGGAGACCAGGGTTCAAATCCCCACACAGCCATGAAGCTGACTGGGTGACCTTGGGCCAGTCACTGCCTCTCAGCCTCAGAGGAAGGCAATGGTGAAATCACCTCTGAATACCGTTTACCATGAAAACCCTATTCAAAGGGTCGCAATAGGTGGGGATTGACTTGAAGGCAGTCCATTTCCATTTTCAAACATGATTGCATAGAAATAAATCCCACTGAACTCAAAAAATATGCAAATGATCAAACCCACCCTTCCTTCTCCTCCCTCCTATCCCCTCCTCTTGCCCCTTCCCTCCCCCTTCCTTTGCCTCTCAATCCCCATCCCCTTCCAATCCCCTCTTTCCCCTTCCCCCTCCACCCCTCCCCTTCCCCTTCCTCCTCCCCATGGTCAGTTTTACCTATCTTAAACATGATTGCACGGAAGTAAATACCATTGAACTCTATAAGCATGCAAATAATCAAACGTGCCCTCCTCTCCCCCTTCCTTTGCCCCCCTCCAATACGCTCGTTCCCACTCCCACTCCTCCTCCCCCATGGTCAGTGTTTCCTATCCTAACCAATATTGCATAGGAGGAAATCCCATTGAAAATAAGCATGCAAATGATCAGACCTGCTTGTCCCCTCTCCTCTCCTCTCCCTTCCTCCTCCCCTGCCCACTCCAGCCCTCCCTGCCTTCCCCGCCCCCGGTCAGTTTTACCTATCCTAAGCATGATTGCACGGGAGTAAATCACACTGAATTTAATAAACATGCAAATGATCAAACCTGTCCTTCTCCTCCCCTCCCCATCCTGCCTGCTCCCCTCCCAGTCCTCCCCTCCCTCCTCCTCCTCCCCTCCCCATCCTCTGTGGTCAGTTTCACCTATCCTAAGCATGATTGCAGGGGAGTAAATCCCATTGAACTCAATAAGCATGCAAATGATCCATCCATTCTCAGCAAACTTGGACAGGATCACATTTCTTACCTCCCAGATTAAAAAGCAGGAAAATTCACTAACAGGCAAAAAAACCTTGCGGTTTAAGAACATACCTATAGCCCACAGCTATTCTATCAAACTTTAAAAAGCAGTGAAATTGGGCAGCTATAGTGAATACACCAGGGGAGCAGGAGAACTCCTCTCTGAGATACTGTACTGCCCTACAAATTGGTCAAAATGCAAACACCATTTGGGTTGGTCTTTCACAGTCCAATTCACTTCCTGTGTAGCTTGGAAGAATTGGGTAACATGTGCCTCTGAGCATATGGTGAGTGGTGGCAACACCTGCAATCAGCCCAAAAAATATAAAGACATGTGCTGTGCTGATCTTGTTTTAGCAGGGAGGAAGCAACATTATTAAGACAGTTGATATAGTTCAGATGGTCACTTTGAATATGTCTGATTTCCTTTGCAATTTTAGTGAAGTTTCCTGTAGGAAATCATTTTCTTTTGTTTCTATTTCTGTGAATATGTGAAGTACAGCAACTTTGCAAAAATTTATACTAAAAAAACTCCAAACATAATTGTGGAATAATGGCACTGACTTCTGCAGAACAGTCTCCAGTAGACCTCCGGAGTGTTTCAATTTGCACAAGATAAAACAGTGGGAAGTGAAATATATTCTAGCAAAATGCTAGATGTGCTCTATGTTTTTAATTGACTGTGCCCACCTTGCCTTAAATGAAGTGGTTTAAACATAGCAGGCTGAAAACATGCATCCTCTTTTTTCCAACAGCTAGAGTCATTGCTGAAGTAGCAACATATTGGAATCAGTCTGATTTTTCATCAAACTGCAGGTCCAGATTCCACTGTTAATGCACCCAAAATAGAAATAGAACATAACCTCCAATTTGAAACACAAAAGGCTGTCTTCACCATCATATGACACTGACCAATAAAAAAGCTTTGAAATTAATAAAAATAATTTTGACACAGATTTCTGGGATGAATAATGAGGGAAATAAAATTTTCTAGTGTAGATTCTCTGTAGAAACATTAATAACACAGGAAAGAAGCAAAGTGAGAAGAACACCAGCAAACATACAAAAATATAATTATCTTTGGAGACGGCAAGTGTTGCCACCACTCACCATATGCTCAGAGGCACATGTTACCCAATTCTTCCAAACTACACAGGAAGTGGATTGAACTGTGAAAGACCAACCCAAATGGTGTTTGCATTTTGACCAATTTGTAGGGCAGTACAATATATCAGTGAGGAGTTCAGGCCTCCTGCTCCCCTGGTGCATTCACCATAGCTGCCCAATTTCCCTGCTTTTTAAAGTTTGATAGAATAACTGTGAGCTATAGGTACGTTCTTAAACCACAAGCTTTTTTGCCTATTAGTGAATTATTTATACAATGTACAATGACATAAGCATTCTAAAAAAGACAACTCCCTGCCCCATGGAGTTTGAAATCTAAATACCGACTGTGGCAAAAATGACAGAGGGAGACAAGGTAAGGGAAAAGGCAGAAATAATGAGCAACCGGGAAAGAGGGGAGTGAGAAGGGCAGAGAAAACAAAGGACTGGTCTGCATTAGTTTTTGTTGCTGTTGTTACTTGTATTATTGCTTCTTGTCTCCTTGCAATGCACATGACGCTCAACTCAACTTGTGTTGATGATGCTACTTCTGACCATCAGATTAGTTTTATGCCCACTGAGTTATTGCATTTTACTACCATTGTTCATGCCATGTGAACCAGCAGTGCACTATTATTTTGATGGGAGTGACTTTGATCCTGCAGAAGCAGTTTAATACTCGTTTTTGATGCACGTCATGGCAAATACATTGCTACAGTAACATACAAAGTAACCCATACTATACTCAATAGCACTTCTATTTTGCAGCTCAAGGAGTGCTGGCTGGTGATTGTCTCTGTGTGAGCTCTATCTCAGAGGAAGCTTATTTCAGTTAAAAGCCAGTCAAGAGGAATTTTTGACTGGCGTAAATGTTCTCCAAGATAAAAGGGGAACCGAAGAGATTATCCACGGAACTCCGTCGAGCTGTAGATTGCTAGATTTGATCAGGAATCCCCCTGAGATAAGAAGGCATTTCTAGCAGCGGAAGACAGAGTCTGGATTTCCAACAGGCTGTGCTGAAAGTAAGTGAGATGTTTTTTTCTTTCTCTTTTAAAAACGTTTTTAACGAGCTAGCCTCCTTCTGTCTAAATCTTATCAACTAACTTAAATTACTATCGTAAAAGAGACTTGTTTACGAATCAGCAACTCAGAAACTTGGGTGACTCACACTTTTTTCGTATTATACAAAGCTAAGGAAGAAGGGAGCAATTCAAAGAACCTGCTTTATTTTTTATGACAAAAAGCTGGCTTAAAGCTGGAATTACAAAGATTAAACGGATAAGAGGCAACTTATTAGATAAGATGATTTGATTATTTGAAGGAAATATATCTGAGAATATTTTTTTTATTCTGGATTAAAAAAATTTTTTGAATGAATCTGCTGTTCGTGTATCTTACTAACTGCTGGATGCTGAGAACTGGATTTGTTTTACATTCCTGAATGTGCTGGAGATAAGAACTGTGGTAGTTAAACAGGCCTGGAATATTAACTTTTTTGTTGCTGGGAGAAAAGAAACTGTTTGGCTCTACATTGGCTAATAATAGAAAAGGTTTTTTTTTTTTCAAGAATGACAACTAGGAAAACAGCCAAAGTTTTGGAGCGAAGAGTTTCAATTGATACACAGGAAGGGATGGACATGTTTCAGAAAATTATGGAGGGATTTAGTGATTTTAAACAAGAGTTGAAACAAGAGATGAAACAGGACAGACAACAACTTAAAGATGAATTTTGCAATATGAAAAAGGATTTTAAAGATTTACAAGATCATATTAAAACAGAAGTGGGTAAGATTAAAAATAACATTGGGCAATTAACACAGGATGTAAAAAATGTTACATATAAGGTGCAAACCTTAGAGAATAGGATATTACAAATATGGAATTGGAAAAAAAATTGGACTATATTGCTGTTATGGAACTTAGAGATAAAGAACATTGCTTGAGATTCCGTGCAATTCCTGAGGAAACAGGTGAAGATATCAGAGAGAAAATTGTTAATGTTTTGGCAAAATCCTTCAACAGGAACGAAGGTCGGATGGAATTTGAAATAGACAAAGTTTATAGAATTAATTCCAGATATGCAACAATAAAAAAAATCCCAAGAGATGTGCTTGTTTATTTTTTAAAAAAGAGGACCAGAGATATGGTTTTGCAACATCATTTTAACAATGTCTTCAAAATTGACGGTAAAGAAATACAGGTGATGAAGGAAATTCCTGTTAGGCTTCTACGTAAGAGAAAAGATTACGCTTTCTTCATAGAAAAACTTAAACAATGTAAAATTCAATTTAGATGGGATGTTCCAGAGGAAGTGATTTTTACATTTAGACAACAGAAGTATCGATTAAATACTGTTCAAAAAGCAAGGGATTTCTTGAGAAAAGCTTCAAAAGACATGGAAGAAGATAAACTCAAAGATATGGATATAATTCCTGGGAAACAAAGTCAACAGAAACAGGTAGAGGAAGAAATGGATGATGATGGATCAAAGGGAGCAACAGGCACAGACTTTTCTAAAATACATGCTTAAAAATGGATGACAAATATCTAACTTGGAATATAAATGGAGCCGATTCGTCGCAGAAGAGAAAGAAAGTATTTCATTATTTGAAAAAATTAAAATTGGATATAATTTGTTTACAAGAAACTCATATTAAGAAGAAAGATTCTAAATATTTAATTTGTAAAAATTTGGGTGAAGAATTTATTTCGGCAGGATTCAAAAAAAATGGTGTGGTTCTTTATATTAATTCACAATTGTCTCCTAAATTGATATTATTGGATGATAGTGGCAGATTTGTGGGAGTTGAAATCACCATTCAGGGTACAAAAATTTTGATAGTGGGCATTTATGCTCCTAATGAAGATAAAACAAGGTTTTATACTGGACTTATGGAAAAATTATCAGAGTTTGCATATGATCATTGGTGTGTCATGGGTGATTGGAATGGGGTAATTTCACCAAAAATGGATAGACTTTCTGAGAAAAATATTAAAGAGACACAGGGCAAATTGCCGAAGATCTGTTTCGAATTGATGGAAAATTTAGAATTGGTGGGTGCTTGGAGATATATAAATGACAATGCAAAGGAATTTACTTACTTTTCAGAAAGACATAAAACATTTTCGAGGATTGATATGATTTGGATGTCTAAAAATTTAGTGAAAGATATTTCCAAGATGGATGTGTTACCAAAAACCTTTTCGGATCATAATCCAGTGATATTGACTTAAAAAAAAAAATCTTGGATTTAGATGGAGACTAAATGAATCTTTATTACAGAATGATAAAATAGTGCAGGAATGTAAGAAGAAATTAAAAGAGTTTTTTGAACACAATTTACATAAAGGAACAGGTGAAGATATTGTTTGGGATACAAGTAAAGCATTTATGAGGGGATATTTTATTAAATGTAATTCTGAATTAAAAAAGAAGAAACAACAAAAATGCAATTGATCTTGGAAGAAATAAAACAAAAAGAGGAAGAATTGAAAAAGAATCCAACTAAAGCTTCTACTGTAAATCAAATCAAAATGTTACAGAAACAAGTGTCAATGTCGACAGTTAGAGAAATTGAAAGGAAATTAAATTTTGCTAAACAAAGGACTTTTGAATTTGCAAATAAACCGGGGAAATTGCTAGCATATAAATTAAGAAAAGAACGACAAAAAAAATCTTATTTTAAAGATACAAGAAGGAGATGAGATGTTGACAGACAATTTAAAAATCCAAAGGGTTTTCCATCAATATTATTCAACTTTGTACAAGTGTCAGGAAATTCCCTCAGAAAAAATAGAAGAGTATATATCCAAACAGAATTTGCCTAAAATTACAGATCTTCAGAGACAAGCTATTAATGGTCCTATTATGTCAAGAGAAATATCTGAGGCTATAAGTAAAATTAAATTAGGAAAGGCGCCAGGACCGGATGGACTATCAGCAATGTATTACAAATGCTTGGAGGAGGAACTTTTACTACCTTTACAGTATACAATGAATTCTATTTTACAAGAGGGGAAGATACCGGATAGTTGGAAAAATGCCAATATAACATTAATACCTAAAGAGGAGCAGGATTTAACTAAAACAAAAAATTATCGGCCAATATCTTTACTGAATAATGACTATAAAATGTTTACAATGATTTTGGCTGAAAGAATGAAAATAATATTGCAACAATTTATTCAGGAAGATCAAGCGGGGTTTTTACCTAAAAGACAATTACGTGATAACGTCAGGAATATTTTGAATGTGTTGGAATATCTAGAACAACGAAATGACATACAAGCTGCTTTGATTTTCTTGGATGCTGAGAAAGCATTTGATAATTTGAATTGGAAGTTTATGTTTAAGGTTCTAGAGCAAATGGACTTTGGAGATAATTTTATAAAATGGATCAGATCGATTTATACATCACAGAAGGCACAGATAATTGTCAATGGGGATTTAACGGACTCATGTGAAATACAAAAGGGTACAAGACAGGGATGTCCATTGTCCCCCCTTCTATTTATTCTGGTTTTAGAAGTGCTGCTTAGAGACATAAGGCAAGACAAAAGGATTTCGGGAATAAAGATAAAAAAAGAGGAATATAAATTGAGAGCATTTGCTGATGACTTGATAATTGTATTAGAAAATCCCTTGGAAGGAATCAAAGTATTGATGGATAAATTAGAAGAATTTGGACCATTAGCAGGATTTAAGATCAATAATCAAAAAACGAAGTTGTTGGTGAAAAATTTATCTTTAAGAGATCAAAAAGAGTTAATGGAGAAGATAGATTTTAAAATAGAAGAAAAGGTGAAATATTTAGGTATCATTATGACAAATAAAAATTCAAAGTTGTTTCATAATAATTATGAAAAACTATGGACAGAGATTAAGAAAGATTTGTTAAAATGGGATAAATTACAGTTGTCATTAATGGGTAGAATATCTGTAATAAAAATGAATGTATTGCCGAGAATGATGTTTCTATTTCAAACAATACCTGTCATATCCTCTGATCTACCTTTTAAACAATGGCAAAAAGATATTTCTAAATTTGTTTGGCAGGGGAAAAAACCAAGAGTTAAATTTAAATTATTACAAGACGCCAAAGAAAGAGGAGGGCTGGGATTACCAAATTTGAGACTTTATTTTGCTGCTTGTTGCTTAGTCTGGATAAAGGAATGGATTCTATTGAGGAATAAAAGATTATTGGATTTGGAGGGTCACAACCTGAAGTGGGGATGGCATGGATATCTATGGTATGATAAAGTAAAAGTTAATGTGGATTTTAATAATCATTTTATAAGACGTCCTTTGTTGAATATATGGAATAAATACAAAACAAGGGGTTTTTTTTAAAATACCACTATGTGTTTCAAGTCAAGAAGCATTTTATAGAAGAGAAATGGCTGGAAAAGAGAAATGGTTAACTTACCAAGAACTATTAAAAAATGTGCATGGTGAATATATAATGAAAGAGAGAGAACAACTAATAAAGGAAGGATATAGTTCACAATGGTTTGCCTATTTACAATTGTTAGAAAGATTTAAAATGGACAAGAAAATGTATGGGTTTGAAATAAATAAATCTGATTTTGAAATAGGTTTGTGTACAAATGATGAATGCATAATTGCAAAAATGTATAAATTTTTATTAAAAATGGACATGGAAGAAGAACAAGTAAAAGAGTGTATGGTTAAGTGAGCAAAAAATTTTGGTTATAATATACAAATGGATCAATGGGAAAATATGTGGAAAAAAGGTTTGAAATTTACATTATGCTATAATCTTAAAGAAATTTTTTATAAAATGATGTATCGTTGGTATATGACTCCAGAAAAGTTGTCAAAAATGTATAGTAATGTTTCTAATGTATGTTGGAAATGTAAACAACAAGAAGGATCTTTTTATCATATGTGGTGGTTGTGTAAACAGGCAAAATTATTTTGGGCACAGATAGGTAGGATGACGCAAAAAATCTTAAAGATAAATATTCAGTCAAAACCAGAATTTTTTTTGTTGGGTTTTATGGATAAACAAAAGGAAAAGAAATATGGAAGAATAATATTATATATGATCACGGCAGCAAGATTACTATATGCACAAAAGTGGAAAATGGAATCGATACCAACAATGGAAGAATGGCTATTGAAATTAATGGACTTAGTTGAGATGGACAAATTGACATGTCTTATTAGAGAAAAAACGACAGATACATTTCTTAAGGAATGGAAGCCTCTTCTGGACTTTTTGTTGAAAGAAAAAAATGAAATGATGATAATGGGATTTGATGATTAATTAAGATAGACTTTGGAAAAAAGTGAATTTCGTATGTTCTAGGAGACAGGTTTGATATATATTATATACTTATAGCTGATCTGTAACAAATCGGAAGTCAAGTTTTTCTTTTTATTTTATTTCTTTTTGTTGTATTGTTTTTGTTGTATTTGTATTTGTTTTTATAAAAATTTGAATAATAAAAAATTATTATAAAAAAAAAATAAAAGTTGATCATCCAGGGTCCTTCCCACTAATCCCCTTCCAATAACATTAAGCTTCTCCTGTTTATACCCTTTATATCTTGAAGTTCATATTTCACTTCTAGGAGGCAGCCACTTAGCTTTTATGACCAGGCTGAATTTCTTGCTGATGTGTGCAATGCAGGTTTCTAATCACCTGTAACTACTTCCCAACATGCTACTAGTTAGTCTGAAATACTGGCATAAAAATAAGTAAAGATGTTAATATACAGTTCTTCATTTACTCTGAACTCTAAACTTTTATAGGTGTATAAATCTGAAGTGTCATACTGGATGCTCCATAAATTGTAAATGTAGACTCTGAAAGTAAAGGACACAGCGACTAACAAGAGGTTTGGTATAAACCTGATTAGGTTTACAATAACCCAGTATTGTATTTTGAAATGAGACAATATCCTCCATATTTCAAAATCCCTGTCTTAAATAACAGCTAACAAAGAATTGAAAGGAGGGGCAGAATCTAACTGAACACAAAGCTTATAAATCCAAATGGCCGATGTGTTTATTTATGTTCTCATATCTATCAAGTGGTAACTATAGAAATGCAAGGCAGGTATAGTTGTTTTTTAGAGTCATATTTTAAAACAGCAGAATCCAAAGCAATGCTCACCTGTTCCACCAGAACCTATTCCTATCTCAAGATCGTCATTGAAGGCAAGGATGTTGCTAGGTAATTAAAAGATGCAGGCCCAAGCCCACATGTCACATAGGGAAGGTTCCACTGAAACAAATGGGAGCTTTCCCCCCAATGCAAACAGCAGGTACTTGGCATTGACCTGGATTGCGACTACAGCAGGGGACATAACAAAGGTAAAAAGCCCTCTATCCCACACAACAAGCTCTCAATCCAGATTGGTCTTCCATGCTTACAGTTTACTTTTTAAAAGCCATTCATTATGTGAATGGCCCATCCTCTAGCTTGGCCCTTACTCATATCTCTCACCAGCTTATGAAGACTGAAGGGAAAAAAACTTTCTGCACACCTCTATCCATCAGATCAACTCTTTCCTGTCTATATAGCTGTGTAAAAAAAAAAAGGATTTTTCTCTAAGCCAACACATTCAAATCCCCTTGAAAGATCATTTGTTTTAGTTGACTGCTTCTCTCTGAAAATTCTCTTGCACTCCCAACAATGCAGGTGCTAAATCAAGCAGGATTGCCGAAACAAGAACTAATCTAACCTACGTTCTACTTGGAAGGAGAACCATGTAAAACAGGGGGACAAAACATTTAGCTATTAAGTGAAAGTGCATCCAGGTAGGAGTTTTCCCTAAAGCTGAATTAAAACTAGAGCACTAAACTAGAAAGGGGGGAGAGAGAGAAAAGAAAGAGGTGCCAAGTACCCTGAGAGTGGGAGCACTTTAATCCCTATTGAGACTGTGCAACCTAGGCTGATTGTTTAGATTACCAGCAATTGGCACAGGCACTGGATTTTAACCGTAAATTGCTTTGGGAGCTAGTTTTAGCTGAAAATGTGGTGTAAATAAAATAAAATAAAGTCATCAAGATATATGGATGCCAGGTGTCTGGCATTAAAAAAAAAGCTTCCATCAGTAAATTCTTAACTTATGATGAACAGCATAGATTTTTTGCCAGTTTTGTATTTTATTTCATTTCAGGCTTGGTATACCACAACAAAGAAGGATCTGCACCAAGTCCTCACAAATTTCATAGCAGGACCTCTTCTGAGGATCTCATTGAATGTAGAGACTCATAAGAGACAAGGTATTCCTTCCTCTAGTGCTTCAGTTAGATGCTCTTTGTAAAAAAAAAGTGAATATAATCAAGAACATTCTTCATTCTCTTTGTCTCATAAACTCAGCTAAGCTAATGTTCCTTTTTTCCTGTCCATTTTTAATTTGTTCAGCTTACCCCTTCTTATTTTTATAAATATTCTGGGACAAATTATGCCAGTGTGGTACAGCTAGTGTGGTAGAAGTTAGTTCTATGAAAACATAATGCTCAAAGAGGAGTTAAGGTGCACATATGAAACTCTAAATAAAATATAAATGTTTAATGCACATACATAGTTAAACCAACATAAAATCACTGCTAGAGTTCTGCATGTGCTATTGAATCAATGTCCATATAAAGTAAAATAAAAAATAGAATATAAAAGCCGTAAAATCCTGCAGCTGTAATAAGTAATGCAAGATGAGATACAGAAACAAAGTGCAGCCAAACACGTATTGACAAAGAGTCTTCTTCAGTGGCCGTATAACTTTTTAGGCATATTATACAGCCACGAGAGTGGCTGTATACTATAGTCAGCGGGGATTTTTCACATTCCGCAATGTTAAATGGAAAATATCCCCCATGCCATTTTGAGGCTTCCCATAAGCTCATTTCAAAACAAAACCTTACAAAACTTATAGTTCTGAACTCAGAAACGCTTGCTTAACAACCCTGTCAATTTTCATGGCGATACACAAAACAGTCAGAGAGAATCAAGAGTTCAAAGTCTAAAAAGAGAGAAAAAAACTCAGAGCCCTCTTGGACTTTTTTCTGTGAGTTCTCATAATCTGTTGAAATTCATTAAAAATCAGCCATGTTCACAGAGTACCTGTAACCCTAATACTGACCTTGCCCCATACTCTGACCTTCATCTACTGCAGTTTAAAAGTTAAAAAAATGCCTGGTTGATTTTTAATTAATTTAAGAAATTTTGGCTGGAAGCCTATTATAACGCTGAGCATGCTCAGTAAGGACCAACTGTCAGTGTTCTAAAAGCCTCACAGCTGCTGGGCTTGGCCAATCAGAGGGCCACACCCACACCAGACTTGATTTCACTTGAGACAGCCATGGCTTCCCTCAAAGAATCCTGAGAAGTGTAGTTTGTGAAGGGTGCTGAGAGGAGACTCTTATTCCCCTGAGAGAATGGTTAACAGTCAGCCACTCTGATTAAAGGTCTGTGAGAGAAACAGGGCGTCTCCTAGCAACTCTCAGCACCCTTCACTAACTACACTTCCCAGGATTCTTTGAGAGAAGCCAAGATTGGCTTTGAGCCATGGCTTTGAGAGAAGCCATGATAAATTGTTTTAAATTGTTTTTAAAATATGTGTTTTTAAATTTGTATATTTGTTTTTAATGTTTTTAGTTATTGTAAACCGCCCAGAGAGCTTCGGCTATGGGGCAGTATATAAATACACTAAATAAATAGATAAATAAATAATGATTGTCCAAAGTGTAATAGAGGCCTGGTGTGGATGTGGCCAGGGACAGCTTTGTTTTAAATTTGGGTGGGAGGTAGGGTTGCCAGGTTCAGGGCCTGAGATTGATCCTGTATTTTTAGGAGAAGAGAAAGTCAGCCAAGTGCCGATGTTCTTGCAACATTGCAATGGGAAAAACCACAAGGTAGAATTGTCCCTTCCTCCTGCCCAACTGTGAAAGATACAGAAGACATCTTGGTTGGCAGGCCCAGCCTGGTCAGTTTTACCTATCCTAATCATGATTGCATAGGAGTATATCCGATTCAACTCAATAATCATACAAATGATCAGACCTGCCTTTTCCCTCCTTCCTCTTTCCTCTCCCTTTCTCCTCCCCTCTTCCTTCTTCCGCCTTCCCTGCCCACCCCAGCCCTCCGTCCCACCCACCCAGTCAGTTTTACCTATCCTAAGCATGATTGCACGGGAGTAAATCCCACTGAACTCGATAAACATGCGACTTCCGGGAAGGGTGACTTAGCCTGTGCCTGCTTTTGAGACGGGCTCCTGCCTCAAAAGAAGCTTATTCAGATATATCAGTCAGATTTTTTTTTTTTTTGACTGATTAAACTTCTCCCGGGTAGGGAGAAACGAAGAGATTAACCTCAAAGCCTATTTTTGTTGGGACGACCAGATCTCATTAATTTATGGGACGAGGTCCAGCCGACGAAGGTGGGACGGATTTTCAACAACAAGCTCTATCTGATAAAGCGAACGTTCATCTTATCTTCTAAGAGAGAACGCACTAACAGGCAAGCACCCTTCTTTCTATATTTTTCTTTTACTTGACTTAAATTGTTGCTGTTTAAAAGAGATTTGCCAGATTGATCGGTTTTTGACATCTCACTGGGGAGCCATAACTTCTCTCTGCTACTCACTAATTAATAGCTTATCTCTGTTTTTGTTGCAAAAAGCTGTCCTGGATTTGCATTCTAAAGATATACACAGAAGAGGGATTTCTATTCCAGATTTTTATTTTGAAGAATATTATATTGTCTGAGACTACTCTCTTTTTGGTCTATTTTATTTTGACGAATCTGTTTCCTGACGACCGCCATTAATTGTTTCGATCCTGGGAACTGCATTTTGTTTACTTAAGCATGAAGAGATAAGGCTGTCTGCTCTGTTTATACTGTGATGTCACCAAGTTTGGAGTATTAACCCAATTGTTGCTGAAATAAGAAGTGGTTTTCCTATATTTTTCTTTTAAAATGGCAATTAAGAAAGTGGCTGAGAATCTGGAAATAACTATGTTTCAGAAAATAATGGATGAGATTGAGATAACGAAACAAAACCTGCGACAGGGTTGTAAGGAGCTGAAAATTGAATTGAGTAAAATGAAGCAGGAGATTAAAGATATAGGGGTCCCTGTGAGAGAGGTGACCCTGGAAGGGGTCCCTGTGAGAGAGGAGACCCCGGAGATTGGAACAAACGTGGAACAGGAAAAAGATTTGGAGTCTATGGACTTTAGAAACAAAATCTATTGTTTGGAGACACAGGAGATTAAAGACATAGGGGTCCTTGTGAGAGAGGAGACCCTGGAGACTGGAACAGGGGTCCCTGTGAGAGAGGAGACCCTGGAGACTGGAACAGGGGTCCCTGTGAGAGAGGAGATCCCGGAGATTGGAACAAACGTGGAACAGGAACAAGATTTGGAGTCTATGGACTTTAGAAATAAAATCTATTGTTTGGAACTCAATGTTATCTCTGAAGAAATTAATGAAGATTCTAGAGATAAAGTTATCAACGGCATGGATTATCTTCTGGACTGGATTGATGTGATGGAGCCCAATATAGAGAAAATCTATGGAATTAACTGCAGCCATGTGACAATGGAAAAACTTTCAAGAGATGACCCAGTGTATTTTGAAAAAAAGAACAGAGATATGATTTTACAGCAGTATTTCAGCAACCTATTCAGAATGGATGGCAAGAAAATATTTGGGATAGAGGTAATTCCCATCAGACTCTTACTATATGACTATGGTTTTGACAGCAAGATTATTATGGAATACTGATAATGGAAGATTGGATACTGAAATTACTGGACTTAACAAGACTACTGAAGATGGAAGATGGAAAATGGAACTAATAGGGATAATAGAACAATGGCTACTGAAATTACTGAACCTAACAGATTCTGATGTGATGGATTAATTGAAATGTTTATTTTGACTATGGTTATGACAATAAGATTATCATAATTAGTAATGAGATGGATTAATCGATATGCTTATCTGGAAAAAAAATTGATAGATATATTTCTTAAAGAATTGAAACCTCTCTTTGACTTTTTGTGGAAAGAATAAAGTAATGTTTATGAGATTTGATGATTAAGTAAGATAACTACTGGAGGAAAGTGATTTTATAATATGACTTAAGAGACAGGATTGTTATATATTATAGACTTATAACTGATTTGATCTTTGACAAATGGGAAGTCAATATTTTACTCTTTATTTTTTATTTTTTTTTGTTTTTTTTTTCTTTTTTTTTTTTTTTGTTTAACTATTTTTGATTTTGTTTTTTGTCTTTGAATGTTTTATGATTTCGTCTTGTATGTTTTATGAAAATTTGAATAAAAATTATTGAAAAAAAAAATGAACTCGATAAACATGCAAATGACCACATCTGTCCTTCTTCTCCCCTCCCCCTCCTGCCTGCTCCCATCCCAGTCCTCCCTTCTGCCTTTCCACCCCTCCCTCCTCCCCCTCCTCCCTTCCCCCTCCTTCCTTCCCCATCCCCTGTGGTCAGTTTCACCTATCCTAAGCATGATTGCCATGTGTGTGTGTGTGTGTGTGTGTGTATGTGTGTGTAAATCCCACTTAACTCAATAAGCATGCAAATGATCAATCCATTCTCCGCAAACTTGCACAGGATCCCATTTCTTACCTCCCAGATTAAAAAGCAGGGAAATTCACTAATAGGCTAATAGGTATTGTTATTCTCTTCACCGCTGCCACCATTTGTTACAGTTCCCCTTCAGCCTTGGTCATTACCTTACCCTCCCTTCTGGTCTGTGAAACCCCAGCCAAGGATCAGGCCTTTGGTAAACCAAATTAAGTATTTATTACAGATAACAAAGCTAACAAGATTAACAAGATTTCTTCTTAAGGCACATAAGCATATGGTTTTACTCAATACTAATCCGAACTCCACCTCCCTCCTGGCAAACAACTCTCTAAACCCCACCAAGCAACCCACTCAGTTCTCTTCCCCCCCCCAGATTCCACTCTCACTCTTCCTTTTATACATCCAGCCATTTTAAACACTCAGCCAATCATCTCGCATTCTACTGCCCATTCACTCCCCCTCTTTCACTCCACTTACCATGTATCTTCTAAACAACCAACACTTACCATATATACATTAATATAGGAACATCACAGGAGGCCATGGTAAACCCCCTCTGAATACCTCTTACCACAAAATCCCTATTCATAGGGTAGCCATGAGTCGGGATCAACTTGAAGAAAGTCCCAAGTAGTTAAACTATGTCCAAACTGAGCATTTCTCTGATTTGTTTACTGGGTGGTTAGATGACAATGAACAATCAATTCATCCTGCATTTATCCTGGTTTGTTTGCAGGGTGTTTACATGTCTTCCCATTAATCATTTGTTCATCTCATACTATGCATTTCCCCATCACTTTCCAAACTGCAAAATTTGTGTGTGTGTGTATTTTAAGTGGATTTGTTGTGGTAGGGTGACAGAGCACTTTAATCCACGTTAAATACACAAATCTAAAGTTCTGGTATGAGTTTGAATCCCTCCTGCAAAATCCTGAGTGACCTTTCCCACCTTCCCAAATTGACGTAGCAGGTAAGCCTTTGTAACAGCATGTGAGTTGTCAGAAAGAGAAGCCTTGCCAGGATGCCATACCATAGGAAAGGGTTGTCAATAACTGAGTGGTACACCATTTGCTTTGCATGGAAAAGGTACCAGGTTCGATCCCTAGCTTCCAGGGCTAGCCCAAAACATTTTGCTGCCTGAGGTGAAGGGCAAGATGGCAAACTCCATTCCATGTACTAGACTGACAGCTGCCCCTTACTTCAGCACTGCTGATGGGACAGCATCCTCCACTGCACCTCAGGAGGGAGCAGGTTTGATCATTTGCATGCTTATAGAGTTCAATGGGATTTACACCTGTACAATCATGCTTAGGATAGATGACACTGACGTGGGAAAGGGGAAGGGAGGGGGAGGAAGGGAAGGAGTAGGGAGGTGTTATGACCCAGGAAGGGGGCTTCAAGGAGGGGGGCTCTGAGGACTGGGAAGATGACTTGAGGAAGGAGGTCTCGCAGCTCACCCAGTCACCTGCCCACCCTCAGAAGTGCAGCCTGGGCTGTCAGAGACTGCTCCTTTGGACACTCCACCCACACCTGAAGCGCCACCTTGCCAACTTACTGATCCACAGCTGGGCACCCAGCAGCTTTCCACGCCTGACCAGCCTGCTAGCCCCCATCATTCAGAGGGGGAAGCTAAGGTCCAGCTCCCTTTGCCCCATTCCTGGTGGCTTCAGAAGCACGAAGAGCAAGAGTTGGGGTTAAGGAGGAGCCTTTGTTTATGCGCGAAAGAGAAATCTACTTAAGTGGGTGCTGAGGAGGGGGGAGTTGCTGAGTCAACGTCTGTGGCTGCGAAGACATGCTTAGTCAGAGAGGGAATTAGTTCCTAGAAAGCATTGTTAGGTGAATGAGTCAAAACTCTTTTGACATAACTAACCTTAATAAAAAGAAAAAACCACACAGAACCGGCTTCAGGCAGGACAGGGGGAGGGGGGAGATTGGGTAGGGCACTGTGCACATGGAAAGTCCCTTTCCTTTCCAAAAGGAAAACATTATTTTTCGAGGTTTCCCCAGTATTTATTCTACAGAAGACACATGTAGTCTCCCACCCAATTTAAACCAAAGCTGTCCCGGGCGACATCCACACCAGACATTTGTTCCATTTTAAATAGTCATGGCTTCACCCAAAGCATCCTGGGAAGTGTCATTTGTGAAGGGTGCTGAGAGTTTTTAGGAGATGCCTGTTCCCCTCACAGAGCTGCAATCAACAGAATTCTCTGGGAAGAGGGGCAGACTGTTAAACTAATTTAACCACTGCAGTTCTTGGTGCTGCTTATAGATTAGAATGGATAATGGAATAAAGTTAGCCATCAAATACAAAAAATAAACTCTAGGTTGTATTGGTAGCTGGGTGGATTACTGTCAGGTAGGGATGGGTGAGAATTTTGATTCAGTTTGCATTTCAGCAGAATTTATCAAATTCGCAATTTCCGAAATAACATGAGAACCAAAACACAACCATGCTTCAAAATTTGCATTTATTACAATTTTGGAATGCAGTTTGCTAACTAAACAACATTTAGTTGTTTGGGGCAGCTGGAGTGCTGGAAAGAATGGCGTCTATGGGCAGGACTCACCCCTGCGGCAGATGACTGAAGGGCTGGTGCTGCCAGAGGGGATCAACGCCATCAACACTTGCAAACCCCTCGCCAACTTCAGCATCCTTGCCGCGCCACCATCGCAGGTATGCCGTGGCTGGCCCTCATCCAGCAGGGCGGCAGGTGCACCTTCTCCGAGAAGATCTATGTGGCAGCCAAGCGGGGGCCGCCACCACCATTTACGACTACAATGGCGGGATGGGGAACGGCATCCAGGCCTTGATCCACCCTGTTTCTGTGGGACTGGCTGGTGCTGGGGAAAGCTTACTCATATTTTGCCATCAGAGAAGCTGATCAGAAGTTCAACCAAAGGTGTCAGACTTGCAAGCATTGAAGGAAAGAGAGAGAACTAACTCACAGCTTTGTTGGGGGCAGCCTGAGATGTTTCTGCCGCTCCAGGCACCTGCACCGCCCTGTATTTTCACTGGAAGTTGTAATCACTGTTTTTTAATAATGTTATTTGTTATTTAATTTTTGTAAATTGTATTGTTTTATTGAAGTGTTTCTATATTTGTGTTTTTCTTGTAAGCTGCCTTGAGGGCCTTTTGGCCATAAGGCGGGGTATAAATAAACTATAACAACAACAACAACAATAATAATAATAATAATTTACAAGAATGCATATATTAGGGGGAAATGTGCATAAAAATGAATACATGACTGAAAATAACATGTACCTTTGTCAAAACTGCCTACAAAAATGTGTTTATTTGGAGAAATTCACACTAAAATATCGGAGAATATTCATGAGGATTTTTTTTTTAAAAAAATCACACATCACTGTAGAAATGTAGAGAACTGAATTTAACACTGGAAAAATGAGAAACTGAGGGAACCAAAACAAGCAAATCTTTCCATCCCTACTGTCAGGGTAACAGGACTTCAACATGCTGGAGATGTTTGCTTGAGTGCTACTAGTACCATCATATCCTGATCCTGCCATCCACATACTAAAGGAGGAAAAAGAATTATCTTTCAAGGTTTCATTTTACAGTGCTCATCTCATAGGTATTAGTGGGACTATGTAGACTTGAGACATTCCCCAACTGAAACTGATTTGCTAAATCGTGTTGGGTAGTATCTAGAGAGCCATGTGTGTGGTCCCCCCCTTTTCTCGCCTGCCTTTCCACTGCAGCCCTTTTTGTACTTTCCAATTGACCAGAAGAGTATTGAAACAGAAAACAACCCATCCACATATATTCAAATGTGTGGAATGTAAATAGCTATCTTAATAAAAATCGCTTCCTACTCCAAAGTTACATTTATGGTCAATGAAAGTTATTGTACCATGCAATCATGAGTCAGTGTGAGTTTACAGCTTCTATACTCATTTCCCCTAATACCTCATGGTCTCTACATTCTAGAGAAAAGAAATCATGTGAGTCATGATAGTCACTACCTACTATACCAGAATAAAAATTGTATACATTTCCTAAAATCATCGTTATATTCAAAGTGAGCCTTGCAAATAAGATTTTAATGGACAAATCATAGTAATCTAATCTAATCTAATCTGTTCCATCCTCTGATAGCCAAACTAAATGTTATGTTAAATATATATTTGGATTTGTGTGCATGTGTTTTTTGAATAAATAGCATCCAGGGTTGGAGCAAGGGTCTAAGATCTTGATCCCTTTCTGCCAATCCCATGGTCATGATGTAAATTGCCCCTCCATAGCTACTGTTTACTTCAGCTGCTATTTCTGCTAGTTGGGAGACACAGTGGTCCTAACCCAGATCAGATGCCCCAACAGGTTTCGTTTAAAAAAATAAACATGAAAATGCAAATTTAATGAAAAGTGTTGTTTAGTTCTACTTGCAAAAAAAGGACATATGGCCAAAATGCAGATAAATGTTTTATAAAGCTTTATTATACAGCCACGAGAGTGGCTGTATAATATAGCCAGCATGGATTTTTCACATTCCACAATGTTAAATTGAAAATACCCCCATGCCATTCTGATGCTTCCCATAAGCTCATTTCGAAACAAAACCTTACAAAACTTACAGTCCTGAACTCAGAAACACTTGCTTAACAACACACTCAATTGTCATGGTGATACACAAAACAGTCAGACAGAATCGAGAGTTCAAAGTCTAAAAAGAGCGGGGGGAAATCCAGACCCCTTTTGGACTTTTTTCTGTCAGAGTTCTCATAATCTGTTCAAATTAATTAAAAATCACCCATGTTCACAGAGTACCTGTAATCCTGTTAATGACCTTGCCCCATACTCTGACCTTCATCTTCTGCAGTTTAAAAGTTAAAAAAAATGCCTGGCTGATTTTTAATTAATTTAAGAAATTTTAGCTTGAACCCAAATATAACGTCAGGCATGCTCAGTAAGAACCAACTGTCAGTGTTCTAAATGCCAGACTCAAAGTTGACAAAGCTGTCAAAATGCAAAGACCATTTGGGTTGGTCTTTCACAGTCCAATCCACTTCCTGTGTAGCTTGGAAGAATTGGGTAACATGTGCCTCTGAGCATATGGTGAGTGGGGGCAACACCTACAATCAGCCCAAAAAATAGAAAGAAAATGTGTGCTGTGCTGATATTGTTTTAGCAGGGAGGAAGCAACATTATTAAGACAGTTGATATAGTTCAGATGGTCACTTTAAATATGTCTGATTTACTTTGCAATTTTGGTGAAGTTTCCTATAGGAAATCATTTTCTTTTGTTTCTATTTCTGTGAATATGTGAAGTACAGCAACACTTTGCAAACTTTACACTAAAAAATCTCCAAACATAATTGTGGAATAATGGCACTTCTGCAGAATAGTCTCCAGTGGACCTCAGGAGTGTCTCAGTTTGCACAAGATAAAACAGTGAGAGGTGAAGTATATTCTAGCAAAATTCTAGATGTGCTCTGTGTTTTTAATTGACCGTGCCCACCTTGCCTTAAGTAAAGTCATTTAAATATAACAGGCTGAAAACATGCATCCTCTTTTTTCCAACAGCTAGAGTCATTGCTGAAGTAGCAACATATTGTAATCAGTCTGATTTTACATCAAACTGCAGGTTCAGATTCAACTGTTAATACACCCAAAATAGAAATAGAACATTACCTCCAATTTGCAACACAAAAGGCTGTCTTTACCATCATATGACATTGACCAATCAAGAGGCTTTGAAATTAATAAAAATAATTTTGACACAGATTTCTGGGATGAATAATGAGGGAAATAAAATTTTCTAGTTTAGATTCTCTGTAGAAACATTAGTAACATAGGAAAGAAGCAAAGTAAGAAGAACACCAACAAACATACAAAAATATAATTCTCCATCTTTGGAGATGGCAGTGTTGCCACCACTCACCATATACTCAGAGGCACGTTACCCAATTCTTCCAAGCTACACAGCAAGTGGATTGGACTGTGAAAGACCAACCCAAATGGTCTTTGCATTTTGACAACTTTGAAGGGGAATCCAATATCTCAGAGAGGAGGTCAAGTCTCCTGCTCCCCTGGTACATTCACTATAGCTGCCCAATTTCCCTGCTTTTTAAAGTTTGATAGAAATATCTGTGGGCTATAGGTACGTTCTTAAACTGCAAGGTTTTTTGCCTATTAGTAAATTATACTGGGTCAGCTTTAAGCAGTGGGAGAGGATATTTTCCTGCACAAGGAAAGGATCCGATCTCTTTTAAAGAGTGACCTGTTCCTTCTCCCTCTTTTTTTTAATATTCAATTTAGCCTCTTGGCTGAAGAAGGCTAGGCTATTAATATGGTTTTGGCTTTGATATTTTGTTCTGTTTTGCGCTGGATTCCCCCCACTCCAGAAACTCCACTTCAGAAACAAGACTAGGGTACTTGGAAATTCAAAACCTAGATGAGGAAAATATATGAATAATAGCAATGTTTAGTGCCTGAGGCCCTATCTGCACTAAACATTTAAAGCACTATTATACCACTTTAAATGGTTTCCCTCAAGGAATCCTAAGAACTATAGTTTGTTAAGGGTGCTGAGCATTGTTAGGAGACCTATATTCCCTTCACAAGGCCACAATTCCCAGTGTTCCCAGGAAGAGGGATTGGTTGTTAAACCAGTTTGGAAATTGTAGCTCTGTGAGGGGAATAGGGGTTTCCTAACAACCCTCAGTATGAGTATCCTTAACAAACTACCACTCCCAGGTTCCTGGCATGATACTGCTTTAAATGTATAGAGCATTTGGGGCCTATGTTTGGGTGTCCCCAAAACCTCTGGAAATCAACAACTCCTCAGTCAGGGTAGTACCTAAGGTGTCCAAGGACAGACATGGATGAGAAATCCAATCTTTGTGATTGCACTGCAAAATGACCTGGTCTATACTACTCAGACTAATGCGTCAATTGGAACTTACCAATCTACCACACATAGTACTTCACTGAATGTTGTGACACACTGCTCAGCAGTTTTAAAATATGCATACATATCAGAGCTTGGACAAGTTACTTTTTTGAACTACAACTCCCATCAGCCCCAGCCAGCATAGCCACTGGATTGGGCTGATGGGAGTTGTAGTTCAAAAAAGTAACTTTTCCAAGCTCTGATACATGTACATATTATGAAAGAAGGCTTTAGGTATATAGTTTATATATATGGTTTATATATATAAACTAACAGCAGTTCAGTTCTTTAAGTGCCAGTCTTCATGGAGAGGAAAGACCATAGCCCAGTGGCACAGCATCTGCTTTCCATGCAGAAGGTCCCAAGTTCAATCCCTATCATCTCCAGGTAGGAATAGGAAAGACACCTGCCTGAAATCCTGGAGAGCTACTGCCAGTCAGTGTATGCCAGGCAGGGAATCTCCTGCCTGTGGGCCTAGTTAGGTCTGGTAGGCCTTGGCAGTTGGCCTGCTAAACACAACCACCTTTCTTGAGTATGACATCATGAAACTTCAAACTGTGACTTGAAACTTCGTGCTGAGGCTAACAGAAGAATGGGAACACAATCTAAATGAACTCTTCATTTGCATCAGAAAGTTGGCTTTTTAAATTTGTTGCCTTTTTCTGTCACCCTACACTGTAGACAGCATGGTATGAGATGGACCAATAGTCTGACTCAGCTTCCTGTGTTCCTATGTAACCAAAATGGCAGCATACACAAGATGGAGAAGCCCCAGAACAGCCTAATGAGGACTGAACATGCTGACTGAATGCATGCCAAGGAACACTGACTGATTGTTGGTTTGAGGAAATGGGGGTGGAGGAATGGAATGGAGAGTCTGCAATTCTGAACAGGAGCAATTCACACTGGAACATTTTATTACAGGTACAACTTGTAAAAACTTCCAAGAGGAATCATCATTTTGAGATGATTTTTTAAAGATGATTTATGTGAAAATGGAAGATAATTATGGGTAAAAGTATGTGAAAATGTACAGATATATATGAACTCTATCCAAGGGTTAGAATTTTCTTTTCTTTCGATATATGTGTATTCAGCAGGGATGGGCAACCAGTGGCCCTCTAAGATGCTTTTGGACTCCAGTCCCCATCAGCCCTAGTCAACATGGCCAATGGCAGGGTATGATGGGAATTATATTCCAGCAATGTGTGGAGGGCTATAGATTCCCCACCCTGGTACATGGTTTCAGAATGAAAGCACAGAAACCAGGATTAAGTAATAACATTAAGCATAAGAAAGTGATTGCTTTGTTAAACCAGTAATTTGGAATATGTAAAGAATGGCTACATTAAGCAAAAGTATTGCAAATAATGAATAAATATATAATTGTGCATGTGGAGAGATAATTATACAATACTAATATTAGTTATGCTGGTTGTCAATATAATTTTACTCTTGAAGGTTAATGGGGATGTGGACAAGCACTTCATTCACAGCAGTGGACTTAAAGACATAATTTGTAGGTGTTACTATGGGAGCCTTGCTGCCAATATAAACATCAATGAGTGGCAATTTTGTCACTGACCTGTTTGAGGAAAGGATCAGAATGCAGCTAATTGAAACTAACCACATCTATCCAGGCTGCTGAGCTTTTTACAAAGCTCCTTGGAAAATACCTGATTACTTGTGTGAAAATGGGAGCTGAAAGATCTTCTTCTCCTAATACATCATAAAAATGTCTTCCATCATGGTACCATGATCTTCTACCTCAACTATATGGTGTGGTAATCTAAAGAATGTCCCCTCCCTGATTTCCAGAGAAGAAAAAGAACAGCATCTTCAGGAATGTTTAAATAGATTCTGCCAAGACAGTAAACAACAAAGCAATCATAATGCCAAAGTACAATTTAAATAACATCCCAGAAGAATATAAAGATCAAATAAGGAGCAGGTTTGAGGCTTTAAACTTAGTTGAGAGAGAACCAGAACTATGGAGTGAAGTCAGAGACGTGATCAGGGAAGAATGCAAAAAGACAATACCTCTAGTTAAAAAGAGAGAAAGATCTCAATGGATGACTGAAGAAACTCTTAAAATGGTTAAAGAGAGAAGGAAGGCAAAAGCAAAAGGGGACAGAAACACAGAACCCTAAATGCAACAATACAGCGAATATACGTAGGGACAAAGAGAACTATTACAATAGTTATTGTATACAAATAGAAGAGGACAACAAAAAGGGATGAACAAGAGCTTTGCGGATATCATGGACTGCAAAAAAGACAAATAGTTGGGTGTTAGAACAAATTAAACCAGAACTATCACTAGAAGCTAAAGTGATGAAACTGAGGTTATCATACTTTGGACACATCATGAGAAGACATGATTAACTAGAAAAGACAATAATCCTGGGGAAAACAGACGGGAGTAGAAAAAGAGGAAGACCTAACAAGAGATGGATTGATTCCATAAAGGAAGCCACAGACCTGAACTTACAAGATCTGAACAGGGTGGTTCATGACAGATGCTCTTGGAGGTTACTGATTCATAGGGTTGTCATAAGTCAGAATCGACTTGAAGGCACATAACAAAAACAAAGACAGTAAACAGGCTGAAGGCACTGCTGTTCGACTGATTCTGCTCTGATGGAAGATAGAGCACTGTTGACTTTCTATCCAGACCCTGAAAAAAGAGAGACCCCCCACAACTGGCATTACAAATGGCGCTTGGGGCAGATCTCAATTGTAGCTGGGTCAGTCACTGGTGTGAGTTTACAGATGATCACTCTCCTCTGCCAGCCTTATGCAGTTACTCTCCTCCTTCCTTCGACAGCTATAAGAACAGGTAGAAGGCCCAGGAGCTGACACTGCAGAGCCTGAGGGAGCCTCATACTAAGACGTTGCTACGCATGCAAGGACACTAAGAGAGAGAGAGAGACAGAGAGACAGAGAGAGATTTTGAAGAAGAACTGGCTATGGTTATGAGGTATGTTCAGCTAGTGCTGGAGAAAGGAGAGTGTAGGCATAATTGGTTCACCTGCATTATTCGGAAAGGCCGTTGCTATCCACTAACATCTTCCTCCCTACCAACAACACAAACCTCGCCAGCAACCCCTTGTGTATTACACAGGATTCTTTTTTTAAGCTTTCGTGCTAAAATGAGGAAATGACAAGAGGAAAATATATAAAAAATCTGTGTTATTTCATAAACAACTAAAATATGAAGATATAAAATATAATGAGTATAACAAGGCTGCAATCCACAGTGCAGTTATATGCTATACATAAATGTGTTCACAACTGTAGCCTAAATATGAGATTTGCTGATGGCATACATTAAAATACAATACAGTACCAGTGCCCTCTTAAAATATATTGCTCTCACTCGCTCGCTCGCTGTGTGTGTGTGTGTGTGTGTAAAATCATAAATATTTTCTACTTTCATTTTATACATCAGGATTTTAATTCTTGGAAATTAACAAGCTAAATTTCATATGACCACATAGCTCTCTGTGAGCAATAAATCCTTTTCAGTGTTGGGGAAGGGGGCTTGATAGTGCTAATAAATGAATTTATGTTTTTCACTTTCATTTTTGCAAGACTTAGGATGCTTCCAGACCGTCACCACTTTGTGAGTCAGATTCAATCACATACTGGCAAATTCCAGTTGTACAATAAGAGTGGATTTGGTGCTGTTGCACAATGAACCCACTTCCCCCCAAAACTAACGTTTTGCAATAGAGGAAGTGCACTGGAAAAAGTGGAACAACAATTGTTTCACATGATGTCATACAACTTCTCCACAAACAAATTAGAATAAACCTCAGTAAACAGCTGCCATTATATAACCTTCCCACAAACTTTGTGCAAAAAAATCATGATGAATGTTCAATAAACTGGTCATTTGGAAGCAACCCCAAACTGAGAAGATTCAAGAGCACTTGCACAGGTGCAATCCCATTACACTCAGTGGGACTGTGCCATCACAATGTAAACATAGTAAATAAGAAAGCAATTGTTCCCACTCAAAAAGTTAAAAGATCAGATTACACAATAGAAACTCCCCTGGGTCTTTGAGTATTTTACAGTGAATTTGAAGACTTGGCTTCCCAAAGTATGTAGACAAACTGTTGTAAAATTTGATAATAGTTCTTTGATATGCCTGTCATCCACCTCCCTCCCACTTGCAAAATGTATGCTGCAGCCATATTTAGCAATATAGGCTTGTTACCTAAAAATGAAAATTATTGTCAGATTTCTTGTGCTGTTGATTTCATGGCAGCACCTCAAGATACTACAATAAGTCCATAACGCAGCAATCAATTTCCCTTTTAACAAAGGTATCAAGATCAATATCCATTACTTGATGCTTCAGCTGTAGTTGCAGTCTCTCCCAACAGTGCCCTTATAGTTCCCAAAAGCACTTATCATTGTGCTCAATCCTGTTGGCCGATTTGTAATTTAATACTTTTGATATTTTACAAGCCAGTGCAATTACAATATCAGATATCCTTTGCCAGTAGATTCAACCACAATGACAAATAATATTTTAAAGGCAGAAAAATACAGCTGTTTTGTTTGCCAAAGAGAATGGGAATTCTAAGAAAAATGCCAATGAAGTGTTTTTATGCCCCTTGATCCTGAAGTCATGGGGATATTAAAATCTTACCTTCCATTCAGATTATACATTTCCATCAATGGAAAGCTCAAATATATGCCTTAAGTCCTGTAGGGCTGAGAAAAAAACCCTCCCTCCCATTTGCAAAAAAATTGCACCCCTACTTGATGTTACCAAATATGCTACCCTATCTGGAGTCAGCAAATTTGAAAGAGGGTGTTTCAGCAATATTTGGAGGTGGGAGAAACAAGTTGTTGGCTTATATTATTTCCTTTTTATAAATGTTGTTTTGTCACCACCAAAATAGCTAGCAATGGCTCTACCATTAGGCAGAGTGAAGTAATTGCTTTAGATGGCTTCTGCAGGGGTGCAGTAGCCCCATCCTACCCTAGTTTTTCCTCTTGAACCTCTGGCTGTACTCTTTTGTTGGAGGACATAGCTGTGTGTGGCACATGACCTGTCCCATACCCCTTAGATTTTGTGGAGCGCACTATCCTGTTGCTAGTATTGAAATAAGATTCAATTGCCAGTCCAGCCAACTTCTGCAGATGAGAGGGTGCCATCTTAATGTCTTGGGCTGGTCCTACAAATTGCACCACAGAGCTCCTCTCAGTGTGGCAGCCATTCTCTCCCATTATGCTCCCCTTGGAATGATACTGGGGCTGCATTCAGACATGGGGTTTATAGCATTAGTGAATGAATGAATCGTGCTAAATTTCATTAACACCAGTGGGTGTGGTATGACACAACAATGAATGTCATTGGATATGTCACTATTCTCTCATCCTTTCTGCACATGCACGCTTCTTTTGCCCTATTATTCCCCCATGAAAATGGCAGGAAAGAACTCTATGCCAGTATACCAGCCTAAATTTTGTCATCTTACTCAAAACTTTTCTGGATTAATGGGGTTGCAATTTTTTATCTTGAAGCATTTAACATGGAAATGAGTGCTAAGCTTCCACTATCAGGGGTGGTGAATCTTTGGCACTCCAGATGTTGCTGAACTACAATTCCCATCATTCCCAGCAAGCATGGTCCATGGGCAGGGATGATGGGAGTTGTGGTTCAGCAACATCTGGAGTGCAAAGGTTCGCCACCCCTGCACTAGATACTCCACTAGATTTCCAGAAGTGGCTTTTCTGTTGTGTGAAAGATCAAACAAAATGTGGAAATCTCTACATAAGGAAACATCAGGACAATGGAATAAACTGCTGTTTGAATGCAGCCTACATTATGAAATAGTGACGTTCTAGGGCATTGTTGGGGAGGACAACAATCAAGAGGTCTGCCAGGACTGCTATTTGTACCAGTGACAAAACATCTTTTAGAAAAAAGAAAAAAGTCACTGTTGCCACCACTAACCAATTAAATACTCAGACTCCAAATGTATAAATCATTCCTCTCCCCTGAAGTTTGCAAATCAATAATTACCTTGCCTCCCTTAAGCTCCTGTCCCCAATACTTGAAATGAAAGGTCTTATGAGAGAATTTTCTGCTGAGTACTATTGATGTGTAGCCTAAGGAAAAGTGATATCCTTTGGGTCCATTCTCAGGTGCAAAAATGACCCTACATATATTAATGGCCTGTGCAGAGCTCACAATAGATCAGCATTGTGCACTATGATGTAAGAGTCACTTTTTAATCCATGCATGGTAGTATATAGAAGGGATACTATCTGAATGGCTGCGACCACAACCTCAGCTGACAACTGCACAGCTGAAAGTCAGTACAAAGTCTGACTAAAAATGCAGCTCTCGTGCAAAGAAAATGAATATGGGCTCTTGGTCTGCAGATTTCATTTCATTTCATTTTATTAAATTTATATACCGCCCATAGCCGAAGCTTCCTGGGCGGTTCACAACAATCAGCATAAAATACAATGAAACACATATTTAAAACAGTTTTTTTAAAAGCTTAAAATTTAAAATTTAAAAACATAAACATTTTTACACATACTAAAATGCCTGGGAAAAGAGGAAAGTTTTAACCTGGCGCCGAAAAGATAGTAATGTCGGCGCCAGGCATACCTCATCAGGAAGACTATTCCATAATTTGGGGGCCGCCACTGAGAAGGCCCTCTTTCTTGTCGCCACCCTCCGAGCCTCCCTCTGAGTAGGCACCTGGAGGAGGGCCTTCGATGCTGAGCGTAGCGTACGGGTAGGTTCATATTGGGAGAGGCGTTCCATCAGGTAAAATTATGCATATTGGAGCAAAAAATCTTAATTTCACATATACGCTCATGGGGTCTGAACTGGCGGTGACCGACCAGGAGAGAGACCTCGGGGTTGTAGTGGACAGCACGATGAAAATGTCGACCCAGTGTGCGGCAGCTGTGAAAAAGGCAAATTCCATGCTAGCGATAATTAGGAAAGGTATTGAAAATAAAACAGCCGATATCATAATGCCATTGTATAAATCTATGGTGCGGCCACATTTGGAATACTGTGTACAGTTCTGGTCGCCTCATCTCAAAAAGGATATTATAGAGTTGGAAAAGGTTCAGAAGAGGGCAACCAGAATGATCAAAGGGATGAAGCGACTCCCTTACGAGGAAAGGTTGCAGCATTTGGGGCTTTTTAGTTTAGAGAAAAGGCGGGTCAGAGGAGACATGATAGAAGTGTATAAAATTATGCATGGCATTGAGAAAGTGGATAGAGAAAAGTTCTTCTCCCTCTCTCATAATACTAGAACTCGTGGACATTCAAAGAAGCTGAATGTTGGAAGATTCAGGACAGACAAAAGGAAGTACTTCTTTACTCAGCGCATAGTTAAACTATGGAATTTGCTCCCACAAGATGCAGTAATGGCCACCAGCTTGGACGGCTTTAAAAGAAGATTAGACAAATTCATGGAGGACAGGGCTATCAATGGCTACTAGCCATGATGGCTGTGCTCTGCCACCCTAGTCAGAGGCAGCATGCTTCTGAAAACCAGTTGCCGGAAGCCTCAGGAGGGGAGAGTGTTCTTGCACTCGGGTCCTGCTTGCGGGCTTCCCCCAGGCACCTGGTTGGCCACTGTGAGAACAGGATGCTGGACTAGATGGGCCACTGGCCTGATCCAGCAGGCTCTTCTTATGTTCTTATGTTCTTAGGTATCGTGGTCCCGCGCCGTATAAGGATAGCATAGATCTGCTGTTGGGGCTACTGAATGTGTCCATCTACTGAACAACCACAGCTTGCATTCAGTTAGAATGCTCACAAAAGGTCAGTGCTTTAAGAGTGACTATTGGGATGATTCAGCAAGATTTTCCTTATGTTTATGCATCCCTACTTCTCAGAGAGGCTTGCCTGGTGCTGACATTGATGTCTTTTAGGTTACAATGAAAGACTTTTTCCCCTCAGGCTGCTTTTATAGATTTTTTAAAAAATGTCTCTTCTCTGTTTTTATATAGACAATGGTTGTTTCATGTGTTTATATGACTATTATGAACCACCCTGGACATTTTTTGTTGAAGGTTGGTGTAGATTTTGTTTTAAAGAGAACAAATATATCCCCAAGAAAAATCCGTTGTTGTTAGTTAAGGTCTGGATTTGCTCCAGTGGATGCTGGAGGCTCCAGTGTCAATGGAGTAATGAATCCACTCTGCATTTTAATCTGAACTTTCAGGAACTGATTTGCCCCCAAAACAGAATGGTCAAGCTGCTAAATTTACCATGTTTCACCTGTCCAACCAGTGTTTAAATCAGAGACAGGGAACCATATTGTTGGACTTCAACTCCCATCAACTGCAACCAGCCTGGCCAATGGTCAGGAATGATGGGAGTTCTAGTTCAACAACATTCCTGACTTAAAATGTGGAACTGCATTGGCCCATATTTACAGTTGAGAGGTAGTTACGATATATCTGCAAAACAACAAACACAAGAAAAACATTCATCTGGGTGAATACAAAAACAGCTTACAAGTAACAACTGTTCCATGTTAACTGATGTCGGGAATATTACATAAAGTGATCCATGATAGCTTCAATCTATCAAATGATATACTTCATCAATTAATTCATATAAATGCATTCCCTTAAGTGTCTTATAGTAAACCATACTATTTACAAATTTATTTAATCTCTAATTTTTTTAAAAAAATATGCTGCTATCTGGAGGCTACACACTCCAAATGGACTTTCCAATAAGTAAAACAGCATTAGGAAAGCATGCATTGTACTGTAAGCTTCTCCTTTGCATTCTTCCAGTGGTTGGGTGCATGGCAGTAGTTAGATATGTGTACAATACAGACATAATACTTGGGCACAAAATCTATTTATTCCCTGGTGCTCTCTAGGGATTGTATACTGAATGAAGAAAAATAACACAGCAGAAGCTTCAATATGTTTAAGCCTCTGGCTGGCAAAATATAATATAGGAACAAAGGTTTGGGTTGGGAACACTTTGATCAAAGACTAACTCTGGCAGCCACTGTTGGTACTTACCCAGAATAAATTCCTAAAACACAACCAAGAAAGATGATAAAAATCAACAGGTCATTTTTGTTAAAATGCAAAAAAAAAACCCTGACACTCGGAGTAGGCCAGAGGAATCAGGCCATTAAACACAGGAGAAAGAATATGTAAGCGTGACAGTTAACTAAACTGTCTTCAGTAGAGTATTGAAAGTAAAGTACTAATCATTATCGTAGATCTAAACACGCCAAATTGGAAGTACCACACTGAAACTGGTAGGATGTATTTTGAAGTAAATATGCTTATGACTAGGAACGTTAAAAAATAAAAATAGGAAAAAGTGAGGCCCAAGAGGCTAAGGAAACTGAACTGTTCCCAATAGGATCTTTTAAACTGTCTTCCTTATATTTTTTCCATTGCTGCACCCTCTCCTCCCCCTGCCCCGAAGGTTGTGCAACTATTCCAGACTATTTGTAATACAGGTAGCACAATCCCTCCTCTGCCCAACCCTTTTCTGTTAAACTCAGTTGAGTTAACATCAAGCTGAATATGTAAATCATATGGTTAAATTTTGCTTTGAATATCTAAACCTGAAGAATTCCATGCAACTGAAAAATCTTACTTCCAGCATTTTTAAAGATTAGTTGGCATAGTTAATGGTATCATCCCATTAGCTTTTGTTTTATTATTCATTTATATGAAGCATATGTATCCCACACTTCAGCCTAAAAGGCTCCTACAGTCTCTGCTTACAGACATGCAATCTTGATTATTACATTTTTATCCTGTTGTTTTTCTAAGGAGCTCAGAGTGATGTTCAGTGCTAACTGGCACTGACAGTGCACCTTCAAAGGGGCTGTTCACAGCACTCCCCAGCTTCATTAGTACTTAGAGAAACTCGTTTGAAGTTGTCATCTCATATCATAATGACATTGTGTGACTGACAGGTGTGTGGTCCTGCCCACCGGTCAAAGTTTGTTGGTGGGAGAGGTATGGAGCTGGCCCACCAGCCAAATCCAGTTCCTCACTCCTATTGTAAGACATCTTCTCCATTTGGTGATATCTGGATATCATCCACTCCCACACAGCTACTGTGCCACTAGGCTTTATAAGGCAGCCATGATTATCCCTGCTTGGACCCAATATGGCAACATTACAACTGGCTCTGCAGGGGCCTCCTCCAGGACGGCAGATAGTGACCCCACCCATACAGCTAGCAAATGGAGAATGGATCTCTCTTGCTCGTTAGCCTGGCAGGCAGATGGTGCCAGCTGATATTTATTTCCTTGTTTATTAGATTTCTTAGCCACCTTTCACAAAAAGGTTCCAGGGCAGATTACAACAATATAATCATACAATTATAAAAACAGGTAAAAGAATTCCAAATAAAAACAGAACAGTGTAGATTAAACAAAACAGGTGGGTCCCACGAAACAAAATATCTGAACTGTCAAAGGTCAGGATAAAGAGGTGCATCAGAATAGATGAAGGATGGCTGTGAGACCTTTAAAAGCCCATAGCATGAATAGAGTGGTTATGAGCTGGCCTGAGAAAGGGAAGAAAGCATCTGGAAACAAGGAAGCTAGACTTCTCCCTTCTGCAAAGGGAGAGAAATAGAGAACTGGGACAAGGGAAGCCTCTATCTCTCCTCTCAGATGTGGCTGCCTCCAGCCAAGCTCACCACTCCTTCAAAGCCCCATTGGAAGGGGGTTTGCTCTTCCATCTCAGATTGTGAAAACTTGAGCTCTTTGAGCCAGCGGAGGCTGATCCACTAGGGCAAATGAGACACTGCCCCACCACCTTCAGTCTGAGTTCAGCTAGCCCCCACTGCCTACCTGCCTGCCTGCTTACAATCGATCCAGGTGGTGGCACTTCCTCCTCCTCCTGAGGCTTACTGTTGCCCTGGTAGAACTCAACAGAGAAGAGGATGGGAACAAAACTAGAATTAGTTGTCTCTGCCTATCATTGGCCCTGGCTCCACCTACTATTTGGACTCCCTGCCTTCCACCCTCCCAGTCACAATGGGCACCAGCCACCACTGCTTCAGGCCTGAGGGGTGAACCTCAAATCCTGGATTTGTCACCCCGCAGGATACAGCTATGATTTGCCTTCAGCAACCTTGTATATCTAGGCCAGGGATGCCTGTGGCCCTCCAGATGTTATTGGACTCCATGGCCAATAGTGAGTAATGGGAGCTCAATAACCTCTGGAGGGACAGTGTTTTCCTATTCCTGAAATGGGCAAAGTCTCCAATCTGCTAGTGACATACAACTGTAATATAAACAGGCTATCCATGCTCTGCCTCTCTTCTTGCAGAGCTTGCCTGACCTGGTTGAAGCCACCACAGAGACAGCATGGGGTGATGACATCTGTTCAAGAAAGGCAAATTAGAGGTGGCAAAAAGCAACTACTTTCTTATTGTTGAAATTCCTCTGCTGTTGCTAAACAGTACTTACCTGTGAATCTTTTTACTTCAGCTTGGGACCTAGTAATACTGTTTGGGAAAAAGTCAAATCAATTGAGTTGAAGCAACACACTTCAATAAATGCCACTGAAATACTTCTACCTCTGACTTTTTTTTTCTTTTTTCTCTCGAGAAGCCCAAAACTCCTATGGAGCCTTTGGTGTATTTCTTTTCTGCCAATCCATGTGGGCAGGTGATATAGAAGCAGCTAATAGAATTGGGCATATAAAGCATGAAGAAAGTCATAGGGTTGTATTCAGCTAAGTCCTACTCAGAGTAGATCTGTTGAAATTAATGAACCTGTTAGTCATGTCTATTGAGTAAGATTAGCACTGAATACCACCTACAGAAATATGGATATGCATATCAGAGTAGACCCACTGAAGTTAATAAACATGACCAACAGGTCTTCTCTGAGCAGGGCCTCACTGAATATAGCCCTATATTAGCATAACCACATATATATATAAATCTTACTTTCAGTTCATATACTTAGCTGCCTTTATGATGAGGGTGAGTTTTTTTTATTTTTGTCCAAATAGAAAAAAGAAAGCAAAACTGTCCACGAGTAAGCAACCCAATGTTCTAATCCTACTGAAAAAGTGACTGTATTTTATTACTGTGAAAAAGGTCTTTTTTAAACAATATAAATTGTATTTATTGTAGAGTTAAAATATTCTATTTAGGAATATTACTTGGTATATAACAAATACTCCATCTGACAATCCATAATTATTGTTAGGTGAGGTATACATTTCTTCAGTGGGAGGTAGAAAAAATGAACACCTTTATTTTATTTCATTTCATTTTATTCTAAAAACTAGCAAAAATGATGTTCCCAACTCTCTAAAACATTCATAGCAGTGAACAAATGAATCAATAGCAAATATTTTAAAAAAATCCCCATATGAATTTGTTATAGCAATTTATTGATTGTTTGACAGCTCCACAGTGGAAGTCATAAATGTTTTATTTAAATAATATATTATGGCTGTCACTGTGCAGCGCATCTTGTGTAAGGAAAGAGAAAGTTGAGAAAATGTATGCCTTTCCTTTTCTTTCACCTCTACTTGAAACTAATCCACCAAACCAATAACAAAAAAGGAGCATTGAAAATTAACCTTTGTTTCTAATATATTAATTGCTGTATTAAGGCAACACTGCAATTCTAAACACATTTACTTGTAAGCGAGGTCCATTGATTTCAGTGGAATTTACTTCTGAGTATAAGTAATTTCAGTATTCCAACTTGACTAGTGTATGAATAAATCAGGAAACCTGCTGAGCAAATTTGCCCTTGAGGGGCGAAATAAAACACGGACACATAAGCTTGGGTTGAATAAGGGCCACTTTATTAAATTACAGCAGACAAACCCAATTTTGAAGTGACCTGCAGAGGGAAATCTAGGTGCGGGACTAACTATGAGCAAGTAGCTTGCCATACAGCTCTTGGGCGACCGGCCCCTGCCAGGGCAAGGGCAAGCCCATCCACTTACCCCTTACCCCAGCCACACCTTGTAGGTGAGTAGGGGGGCCTTCCTACGTCATCCCCACCCGGGGTTGAATAACCCTTGGGTGGATGAGATAAGTTGGCCCCAGAGGCAGCCCATATCCTGTCTTCGAGCCTCAAAGCCATGAAAGACAGGCCTCCGGAACCGCCAATTACCTCCAAAGGTGCCTAAGGGGGCCACCTAGCTGTCCTTAACTATTTCCCTTCCCGCACCTTCCCGCACCTTCCCGCCACAAAAGGGGGACAAATCTCTATTTAGTCCCCCTTTACCCCACTGCCGAGAAGCACCTCGCACAGACCCCCCTGCAGGTCCCCAAGAAATATATCATTACCTGTGTCAGACAGGTGAAGGCTGTCTGCCCTATAAAGTTCAACCTGCCAGTGCCGAATGCGTGAGTGTGGGATGGTTAACCCACCATGCGGAAGAAGGGCCAAGTGAATCCGTCGGTTGACCATCTTCCGCGCTCTATCTATAGCTCGGGGATCCCAAACCCCCCGCCACTCCCTCCGTGGGAGTATGTCTGACCAAATCAGATGAACGCCAGGCCACCTTTGCCTGATGAGCTGCATGTCACTACATGATTGAATGAGGAGGGCCTTGCCCTGTATCAAACGAAGGTCATTTCCACCAAGATGGATGACCAATACCTGCGGAGTAATCCGCGTCGCATGTTGCTGGAATAGTGTGGGTAGGAGCCCCTCCAATGCATTCCTCGTCGGCCAAGCCACTGTATCGCCGCCCATCTGCTGAGGCCCAACTGGGAGCCGGCGCTCGAGTTCGCTGCCCTTCGAGCTGCCCAAAACACCATGCTGTGGCCACAAATAAGGATGCGTGTCTGCTCCGTCCCCGACCAGCAACCTGTCAAAGATGCAAATGTTAAGCTTCCGCAATTCCTGTCTTCAGAAGGGGCGAATATAGCCCTTAAAAGCATCAGAAGACCAACACCCCACCGCTTGTACCTGTGCCTGGGAAAATCCCACACCTGCTGCTGTAGAAGCAGCTCCAATTCGAAATAAATGGGTTCCAAACTGTGCAGGGTTGTGCCCAATCCCTTGCAAGGCACGTTTAATCAAGGCCCAAAATTGGTAAATAGATAGGGGCTCATGGTTGGCATGGATAAACAAATATCCTTCATTTGACCCCCTGACATTCAAAAATACCCTGTCAACATGCGGCAGACCCTGAAGTCTCTTGCATTATCACGAAGGCCCCTTGCTTTGGCTAAAAATGAAAGCCCAGCCAGCATACCTTGCAGGGCACCGATGGACAGGCCGCGTCTCCTGCCCTCCACCAGGAATTCCATAATGTGACTTACCGGAATAGGCCACTCAGGAGTATATCCCTTGGCGGCCCAGAATTCGTGCATCGCCCTACCTGCCCTTTGGTAACTGGCGAGCGTGCTGGGGGCGATGGAAAGGCCTATGGCTCTCTCTGACTCCTCTCTCCAATCTCCCATATCGCAGAGGGAACGGCCTCCGGCTGAGCTCTGGCCCACGACGCCAGCTGACGGAAGCGATCCATCTGGTTCCGTGACAGAGCATCAGCAACACCATTATCAATGCCCGGAACATGCCGTGCTCGGAACAAAACGTTAAAACGCAGGCATTGGAGAATGAAGGAACGGATGAGACCCATAACCCTAGCGTTCCTGGATGTAAGGGAATTGATGACCTGGACTGTAGCCATGTTATCGCACCAAAAATGGACCGTGGAGTTTTTCAACTCCGCGGCCCACAGATATACTGCAACCACTATTGGAAAAAAATCCAGAAAGGTCAGATCTTTGTCTAAACCATGGAGCGTCCATGTCTGTGGCCATTGTCCCTTACACCAGGAAGACCCGAAGACTACACCAAAACCATAGCCCCCAGACGCGTCAGATTGTACTTGTAATTCTGCTTCTAAAAGTCGGTCCTGCCTCCAAAAGGACACCCCATTGAAATCCTGTAAGAAGGAGGACCACACCGCAAGGTCAGCGCGTAATGCCGCTGTCACCCAAAATCTATGGTGGGGTTGGTGCAGCCCCGCCATGGCATCATAGACTCGACGGAAGAAGGCTGTGCCAGGTGCTATAACCCGGCAAGCAAAATTTAGGTGCCCTGCCAACTCTTGAAGAGTGGAAAGATGAACTTTTTTGGCCCCCGTGACTTCCTTAATCCTCCTATGTAGCATAAGAAGTTTGTCATAGGGCAGCTTGCAGCATTGTTGGTTAGAGTCAATTTCAATGCCCAAAAAAGTCAAGACTGTGGCGGGACCCTCAGTCTTCTCTGTGGCCAAAGGGACACTGAGTTCCTTGGAAGTCATGGAACTTGGAAGTCATGGAACTGTGTCATTAAGTGTTGGCATACACCAGTGCCAGCACTACCCACAAACAAAAAATTGTCAAGATAATGCACCACCGAAGCAAGCCCCGTCCTTCTTCTAACTGCCCATTCCAAAAAAGTACTAAAACGTTCAAATAGAGCGCAGGAGATTGAGCATCCCATTGGCAATGCCCTATCCGTGTAAAAATAGTTGGCAAAGGAAAAACCCAGCAGTTCAAAATCATCTGGGTGGACAGGTAGAAGGCGGAAGGCGGATTTGATGTCACACTTGCCCATGGAGGCACCTCGGCCACAAGCGCGCACCATGCGCATTGCAGCATCAAAAGAAGTGTAGTGGACAGTGCATAGACTGTCAGGAATGAAGTCATTGACTGACTGTCCACGTGGATATGACAAGTGGTGTATTAATCTAAACTCACCCAATGCTTTTTTGGGCGCAATACCCAAGGGGGACACCCTGAGAGTAGGAAGGGGGGTGATGTAAATGGGCCAAGCACCCGCCCTGCCTGCACTTCCTTATCAATTTTCGCTTGCACAAGCGCCTCCATGCCTGTGATAGATCTTAAGTTGGGTGACATGAAGGCAACTCGCGGACCGTCATAAGGAATGCGGAAGCCTGACCAAAACCCTTGTAATAAAAAGTGTGCATCCTCAACTGCCGGGTAACCAGCTAGTAAGTTTTGCAGAACGTGCCATTTAATTGGGGAGGGGCCCTTTTCCTTGAGTAACTCCAGATGGGGGTTGCTTTCTGCCCCCTGGCTGGTCCTTAGTACCTCCCCTGTAGAATCGCTGTCTGGGGCAAGCACTGGAAGGATGTGTGGCTCCGCAGTTGGTACACTCGTGTTGGAAATGACATGGGTTGCGTGCGCACACCCCACGGGCATTAAAGTCCCAGCACAACCGCCGTGGTTGAACCCCCTGCCCCGCATTAACGCGGGGAAGGGTAGTGGCCAACTGTCAGCTGAGAAGATGCCCACTATCGCACCTGTCCCCATTCATGGCCCTTGCTGCAGACATAAACTGCAGCCATAATTCGGGTTCTTTTTTGTCCCACGGTAGAGACCCATCGCATGCCACACGCATACGAAAGGCCTCGTCGTAAGTCAGCCAAGCTGGGCCCGAAAACTCTATATACGCCCTGTATATAATGTCTAAATACTTCAGGAGGGAGAGCCCTCTCTGGGGCTGCCTCTCCATCAAAACCCCCTGTAAATCAGGTATGCCGGTAACCAATTAGCCCAGGTACGGTCAACCATACGCCGTCTGGGCTGTTCCACATCACTTTCCCCGTCCTTATCTTTATCCCTCTTGGGGTGTTCTCTATATAACATGGTAAAGACATCCTCATACTCCCCCCGCCAAATTTTTTCTTTCGTCGCGGGTAGTAAGTGGAATCCTAGGGTGACGGATGTATACCCAAAAGGGATGGTGTTCGCTGCTATTGATCCGAAAGGATCGGCCACCACCTTAGATGCCCCCGCTGGTTGTTCAGCAGGAGTATGGGTTGCATCGAGCTCAGCAGGTGACACCACTGATACAGCCACCTGACCAGAGCCTGTATGCTGCCATATCTGAGTGCACGCAGCCTGGATTGGGGGCTGCAACATTCCAGAAATCATCATCTGGGAGGGAGTAGATGTCCTCCCAGACCCAGACTCACCTGTGCTCACTAGAGGTCCAGCCACACTCAATCCAATAGTAGCCACCTCGTCTCCAGATCCCGGTGCCATTGTTGTTGCCACAGGAGTCACCTGCCTTTCAGTTCCTGTCTGTTCAGAGACAGGGCAAGACTCCAAGGTGTCTAACCGGGCTAAAATTAAGGCAAGGACATCAACGTTAGCTTCCTGCTGCTGCCCCACAGCTGTATTAGCCCGTGCAATGGTCTTAGCCTGTTTTGGCCGCCCAACAACCCCCTTGGATGTACCAGGAGTGGCTGCCAGGTCTGCTGCAACCAAAGGTAACCCAGGACCAGGAGCTGGTGATACTCGACCCCGATTTTCTAAAGCCTCTAGGCATGCCAAAATAGCAGCCCAAGGCGGTGCCTCCTCCTCATCGGAAGAGCCAGGCATCGGGGGGGCGTTTCTGGGTGGACCGGGAGGCCTTCCCTTTACCTTTCACCCCACCTTTACCTTTTTTGGGCATTGTATTATTATCAATAGTAACAGGAATAGGAGTAACAATAGCAACCGCCCACAATATAAGCCACTAATAAACTTAAAACAATACGAAGGGTTAATCCAATCTTATATGAAAAGGGGGAGGAGAAACGTGCGTGTCTTGCTTGACTAGCTGCTGAGAAGCCAATATAGGCAAGCCTCGCAGCTCAGCCACCAGCAGGGGCTGAAAAAGTACAAGAAATGTGAGAGCTTGGTGAACTGGCTATTGCCGGGGGGGCGGGGGCAGCCGCAGCGCCCTGCTGAGCAGGCCTTGATAAAAGGCCCACGTCGGCTGCTGTGTTCTATCTGCACCTGGCCACCCAGCCGCAATCGCCACCCCCTCCGGGGTAAATCAGGCCAAAATAGGCCGAAGAAAAGGCCCGAGCCGCTCGAAGGAGCGCAGAAACGGCCGCAAATTGGTGCAGCAAAATGGCACCGATCAGTCCAACTCGCGGTGAAACAAAATGGCCGCCGTGATCATCCAGCGTCGTCCTCTTGTCCCTCGTCGTCCTCGTCGCGATCCAAAGAGGCAGGTAGGAGGAGCGGCTGGGCTTAAATAGGCCCAGCGGCTTCGCCCCTCCCTCGCAGCTGAGTCACGCTCGCGTCATTGGCGCGACACGCGACTACCCCCCTTTCAAAATGGAGGCGGCTGCTTCGCCCCCACTGGCAACTATGCTCCGCTCGTCAGCTGTGCGACGAGGGGAGCATCATTGCTCAGCAAAAGTGCTATAGGCAACAGAAGAGAGGAGAACAATAGATGAAAGTGTGCTTGACAGAATGACTACCATATAGAACAGAATGAGGAAAATAAATCTAATGATTCTGGGCACAATCCAGCCAGTCAATGTTAAGTACTGTTAAGGATGGGTTAAGTGGTCATTGGACAAGATGGTAGAATAACCCATTAGCTCCCGCTTCAACCTCTTATCTCAGCATCTCAGATCTTGAGAAACCACTTATAATTTACTGGAGTGGGCAGGAGATGTCCTTGTCCTCCTCTGGGACAAAAGAAAAATAACTAAGGAGTTATTTTGGAACCCAGGAGTCTGTCAGTCCTACAGAAGAGGATTCAGGACCAGGCCCAATTCTATTGGAAGAATGGAACTAAGCCTTCACTCTGCTAAAAACAGATATTAAAGATACCTCGTTTAAACTCTCTGACCTTTTGAAAATGACAGGTGTGGCTATGGACTGGGGGCTGTGACACAAGGCCGCCATTAAGAAGCTTACTGCTACCACTACAGAACTGCAACTCCGAATGGAGTCTTGGGAGGATCTCAATCACATTGGGATGTATATGGAACGCTTCCAGTCTGTGGGCGATTGTTTAGTTTTCCATATTTCTTGACAGATTTTTGTCAATATTTGGACAGATTCAGTCCCAGTAGCTTGTAGCAACTCTATTGGTATGCCATCTATTCCTGGTGATTTGTTTCTTCCAAGGATTTTAAGAGCAGCTTTATAATAATAATAATAATAAATTTTATTTTTGAGTCGCCTATCTGTCCGGGTTAGCGGACACTCTAGGCGACTTACAATATCATAAAACACAATATACATCAACAATAGTCACAATTAATTTAAAATCAACTTCAGTTAATACAACAGAGAAACTAATCCACCTCAATCTTATAGGCCTGCCTGAAAAGCCAGGTCTTTAAGGCTTGGCGAAAGCCTATCAAGGAGGGAGCATGTAGAAGATCAAGGGGAAGAGAGTTCCAGAGGGTGGGGGCCACAACCGAGAAAGCCCTCTCTCTGGTCTGCACCAGCCTAGCTGTTTTGACCGGTGGGACCGAGAGAAGGTCCTGTGAGTCTGATCTTGTCAGGCGGCATAGTTGGTGATTCTGGAGGCGTTCCTTCAGATAAACTGGACCGAAACCGTATAGGGTTTTAAAGGTCAGCACCAACACCTTGAATTGAGCCCGGTAGACAACTGGTAACCAGTGAAGATCTATTAACACTGGGGTGATATGATCACAGCGATGGCTATGCTTAATCAAGCACGCCACCGCATTTTGTACCAGCTGTAATTTCCGGACTGTCTTCAAGGGTAACCCCACATAGAGCGCATTACAGTAGTCTAAGCGAGAGGAGACCAGGGCATGTATTACCTATGGGAGCAGATGAACAGGAAGGTAGGGTCACAGTCTCTGTATCAGATGCAATTGATACCAAGCTGCCCAGCTCACTGCTGAAACCTGAGCCTCCATAGACAGCTGGGAGTCAAGAATGACCCCGAGGCTGCGGACCTGGTCCTTCAGGGGTAAACTCACCCCATTAAGCACCAGGTCTGTAATTCCCAACCTCTTTTTGTCTCCCACGAGCAACACCTCGGTCTTATCGGAGTTTAGCTTCAGCCTATTCTCTCCCATCCATCCACTTACGGATTCCAGGCACTTGGACATGGTATCCACAGCCAACTCTGGTGAGGATTTAAATGAGAGATAGAGCTGAGTGTCATCCGCATATTGGTGACACTGCAGCCCAAAACTCCTGATGATGGCCCCCAGCGGTTTCACATAGATGTTGAACAGCATGGGGGAGAGGATAGAACCCTGTGGTACTCCACAATTAAGAGGCCAAGGGTCTGAAACCTCATCCCCCAATGCCACCCATTGGTGACTATCTGAGAGATAGGAACGGAACCACTGTAAAACAGTGCCCCCTATTCCTAATCCTTCTAGGCGATTTAAAAAGATACCGTGGTCGACGGTATCGAAAGCTGCTGAGAGATCCAGGAGGACGAGGAAGGTATATTCTCCCTTATCCAACGCCCTCCTCATATCATCCACCAGGGCGACCAAGGCTGTTTCAGTTCCATGTCCAGTCCTGAAGCCCGATTGGAATGGATCTAAATAATCCGCTTCCTCCAAGTGTGTCTGTAACTGTTTAGCCACCACTCTCTCAATCACCTTGCCCAAGGATGGTAAATTAGAGACTGGGTGAAAGTTATTCAACTCTTGGGGATCCAAGGAGGGTTTTTTTAAGATGGGCTTTATCACCGCCTCCTTGAGGGCTAATGGCATTGCACCCTCTCTCAAGGATGCATTTACCACTGCCTTGATCCCTTCGCTCAGCCTCTCTTTGCAACTCATAATGAGCCATAATGGGCAAGGATCAACCAGACAAGTGGTTGGCTTCACAGTATCGAGCACCTTGTCCACTTCCTCAGTGGGAAGAGGCTGAAACCAATCCCATCGGACCGGAATGCAACTGGCCGACTCTGGCCTGCTTCCTGTATCCACGGCGAACGGAATCATGCTCTTCAGACGCTCGATTTTATCGGCAAAGTGTTTAGCAAAAGTATCACAAGAGACTTTAGAATGTTCCATGGGTTCCTGAGCAACTGGACTGACCAGGCTACGGACCACTTGGAACAATCTCCTGGGACAGCACTCTGCCGACGCAATAGAGGCAGCAAAGAATTCTCTCTTTGCTGCCTTTGTTGCCACCTGGTAGGCAGCTATTGCTGCTCTAACCAGTGTCCGGTCGTCTTCAGTGTGAGACTTCCGCCACCGGCGCTCAAGTCGTCTCACCTCCTGTCTCAGACCCCGCAGCCGTGGTGTATACCAGGGTGCTGTCTGAGCTCTATTCAGGGGGAGAGGACGTTTCGGAGCCACCCGGTCCACTGCCCTAGTGATCTCCCTATTCCACTCCATCACCCGGGTTTCGACCGGGCGTCCTTCAGCCAGCTCCATATCGCCCAGCGCATTCAGGAATCCCTTGGGCTCCATCAGACATCTGGGGCGGACCATCCTAATAGGTCCTTGTACCCTGCGGAGGGTGTGTGGCACCGAGAAATCCATATTCACCAGGTAGTGATCTGACCATGACACGGGGTTAGAAGAAACAACTCCCATTTTCAGACCACTTCCCTGCCCTCCCGAGACAAACACAAGGTCAATAGCATGACTGGCTACATGGGTGGGCCCTGTATTACTAAGGTGCAGATCCCAAGAAGTCATGGTTTCCAGGAAATCCCGAGGGGCTCCCATGAGAGCAGCCTTGGAGTGTACGTTGAAGTCCCCCACAACCAATAGGTTGGGGGAGAGCAACCGCACGCTCGACACCACCTCGAGCACCTCAGCCAGGGAGTCTACTGTGCAGCGGTGTGGGCGGTACACAAGTAGAATCCCTAAACTGCCCTTTGGGCCCAACCTCCAGTACATGCAATCGACAAACTTGGTCTCATGGAGAGGGGGTCTGGCGAAACACAAAGATTCCCGGTAGATGACTGCCACTCCCACTCCCCGCCTACCAATCCTCGGCTGCTGTGCGTACCAGAAACCAGCTGGACACATGGCCTCTAGAATAGGAGCTGAGGCCTCATCCAGCCAGGTCTCCGTAATACACGCCAGGTCTGCTTTCTCATCCAAGGTCAAATCATGGATGAGCGTTGTTTTCTGTACCAGAGACCTGGCGTTACACAACAGCAATCAAAGATTGGATGGAGTTCTGCATCCCCCAGTTATCTTCTGGTTGTAGACAGGCCTGGAACAAGGGATGGATATTATGCATCTATCCCTTGTTCCCCTCAACTGGCATGGCCTGCCATGCGCGCCCCTCCAGAATCTGCCGCCTAGCCTTTTTATATCATGGCTCCCCACCCTCCCCACAGCATCCCCCTCTGGTCTACACAGATCTCCCTCCTATTCGCCAATCAGGCAGGCCCCCTGCCCCTAAATGAATGTAATTAGGTTGCTCGTATCTCTCTTGCCCACAAGTGTACTTGGTTCGCCCGCAGCCAGTTGGCCTGTAAACTCCGTCGCGGCCGAAGCATCCTGTCGTCTTCCTCCCTTCCTCCCTTCTCGAGGACCCTTCCTCCCCTCCTCCCCTCTCGAGGTCCGCTCCCCAAGACGGCCGATAAGGGTGTGCCACGCCACGCCACCAATGTCGTGGACCACCCACCAATGCCGTCAATGTTACTCCAAGGTGGCCGGTAAAGACGTGCCTCACCACACCACCGATGCCACGGGCCAACAAAAGGTCCGTTGCACCATGCTGCCGATACCGTCGATATCGTGGCCCTCATTCTCCTTCTTCTCCTCCAATGCCTCTCCAGAACGGCCGGCAGGATGCGTCACCACCGTGGCCAGCAGAGGGCATGTCACACCGATGTCGCAGCCCTCGCTCTCCTTCTCCTCCTCCGATGCCTCTCCAAGGCGGCTGGCCAGGATGTGCCGCAGTGCGCCGCCGATGCCGCGGCCAACCAAGGGCACATCGCACCACGCCACCGATATCGCCGACAGCGCAGCCAATGGAAGGCGTGCCACACCGCGCCCCTAACACTGCGGCCTTCAGTCTCTCCTCCGTAGGGACGCTCAAGATGAAACAGGGCTGCAGTCCACAACCCAGGCTCACTGCTCCACACCTGCTGGCAACAAGCCGCCACCAACAAGCTCCGAGCAGGAGGTCACCGGAGGCTGCCCAAGCAGCAAGCCGTGGGGAGTAACGGGGAGGCACAAGCCAGGGAAAATTCCCCACAGGGCCAGCGATCACCCAAACCCCACACTCTTTTTGCCAACGACAACGCCGGGTCCCGTAATGCCGACCTCGCAGCCGGGGAGGTAAGTAGGCCACGTTCGTTCCTCGTCCTCGACCTCGATTTACTGCACCCAGCAGTGGCGTTCTTATCGCCAGCGCCTCGCCATTCCGACAATCTACAAAAGGGCAAGAGAGGGTGGGCAACCAAATATGTCCAAACAGAGGTGCTCGCATATCTAAAGTCCTATATGAGCTCCAGAGAATGTTAAAGGTGGAAAAAGGTCAAAAAGATGTTAAGATAAAATAAAAACGGCAGAGCTCTAACCACAACCTCCTTCTACGCCGCCATCTTAGTCAGCATTTCACCTCGCATTCTGAAATTTCTTCATCGTACGGTTCCTCCGTGAATGAATCTGTCATCCGGGCATCTCATTTGTAGAGTTCTTCAGTGTATTGCTTCCATGACTTCCTGGGAACTGCACCTTAGTAATTTTGGGCCCACCCATGTAGCCGGTCATGCTCTCGACCTTGTGTTTGTCTCGGGAGGGGGAGGCAGTGCTCTGAAAATGGGGGCTATTTCTTCGAACCCCGTGTCATGGTCAGATCACTATCTGGTGAATATGGACCTCTCATTGCCACACACCCTCCGCAAGGGAAAGGGACCTATTAGGATGGTCCGCCCCAGATGCCTGATGGAGCCAGAGGGATTCCTGACAGTGCTGGCAGATTTGGAGCTGTCTGAAGGTCGCCCAGTCGAAACCCTGGTGACAGAGTGGAATAGGGAGATCACCAGGGCTATAGACTGGGTGGCTCCGAAACGTCCTCTCCCCCTGAATAGAACTCAAACCGCACCTTGGTATACACCATGTCTGCGGGGTTTGAGGCAGGAGGTGAGACGACTAGAACGCCGGTGGCGGAAATCTTGCTCCAAAGACGATCGGACACTGGTTAGAGCAGCAATAGCGGCCTACCAAGTGGCAATAAAGACAACAAAGAGGGAGTTCTTTGCTGCCTCTATTGCATCCGCAGAATGTTCTCCCAGGAGGTTGTTCCAGGTGGTCCGTAGCCTGGTCGGTCCAGTTGCTCAGGACCCCATGGAGCACTCTAAAGCCTGCTGTGACGCGTTTGCAAAACATTTTGCTGATAAAATCGACTGTCTGAAGAGCTCAATTCCGTACACCGTGGACACAGGAAGCAGGCCAGAGACGGCCAGTTGCATTCCGGTCCGATGGGATCGGTTTCAGCCTCTTCCCTCTGAGGAAGTGGACAAGGTGCTCTCTACTGTGAGACAGACCACCTGTTTGTTTGACCCTTGCCCTACATGGCTCATTGTGGGCTGCAGAGAGAGACTGAGCGAAGGGATCAAGGTGGTGGTAAATGCTTCCTTGGAAGAGGGTGCATTGCTATCTGCCCTCAAGGAGGTGGTAATAAAGCCCATCTTGAAAAAGCCCTCCTTGGATCCCCAAGATTTGAATAACTTTCGCCCAGTCTCCAATCTACCATTTTTGGGCAAGGTGATCGAACGCGTGGTGGCCAAACAGTTACAGACACACTTGGAGGAAACAGATTACTTAGATCCATTCCAATTGGTCTTCAGGACTGGTCATGGAACTGAAACAGCCTTGGTCGCTCTGGTGGATGATTTGAGGAGGGCGTTGGATAGGGGTGAATGCTCATTCCTCGTCCTCCTTGATCTCTCAGCGGCTTTTGATACCGTCGACCACGGTATCCTCCTGGGCCGCCTGGAGGGAATGGGAATTGGAGGCACTGTTCTACGGTGGTTCCGTTCCTATCTCTCAGACAGGCACCAGCGGGTGGCATTGGGAGAGGAGGTTTCGGACCCTTGGCCTCTTAATTGTGGTGTGCCACAGGGCTCTATCCTCTATCCCATGCTATTTAACATCTATGTAAAGCCACTGGGAGCTATCATCAGGAGATTTGGGTTGCAGTGCCACCAATATGCGGATGACACTCAGCTCTATCTCTCATTTAAGTCCTCACCGGAGTTGGCTGTGGATACCATTTCCAAGTGCCTGGAGTCCATAAGTGAATGGATGGGAGGAAACAGGCTGAAACTGAACCCCGACAAGACCGAGATACTGCTTGTGGGAGACAAGAGAAGATTGGGAGATATCGACCTGGTGTTGAATGGGGTAAGATTGCCCCTAAAGGATCAGGTCCGCAGCCTCGGGGTCGTTCTTGACTCCAAGCTGTCCATGGAGGCTCAGGTGTTAGCAGTGAGCCGGGCAGCTTGGTATCAGTTACACCTGATACAGAGGCTGTGACCCTATCTTCCTGTTCATCTGCTCCCGCGAGTAGTGCATGCCCTGGTCTCCTCTCGCTTAGACTACTGTAATGCGCTCTACGTTGGGCTACCCATGAAGACGGTTCAGAAATTACAACTGGTACAAAATGCGGCGGCACGGCTGATTAAGAATGGCCGCCGCCGGGATCACATCACTCCAGTGTTAGAAGACCTACACTGGTTACCAGTTGCCTACCGAGCCCAATTCAAGGTGTTGGTGTTAACCTTTAAAGCCCTACACAGTTTCGGTCTAGTTTATCTAAAGGAGCGCCTCCAGCATCACCAAATGTGCCGCCTTACAAGATCAGCCTCACAAGACCTTCTCTCGGTCCTGCCAGTGAAAATAACCAGGCTGGTGCGGACTAGAGAGAGGGCATTCTCGATTGTGGCCCCCACCCTCTGGAACTCTCTCCCATATGATCTCCGCCATGCCCCCTCCTTGGTAGGCTTTCGCCAAGGATTAAAAACATGGCTATTTCAGCGGGCATACAGGATCCCTAGCAAATTTTAGTATATAACGTACAGATGTGGGTGGGTTGATTAGTTGAAGACTGTATTTATATGTCGTATTTATATTGTATTTATTTGCTGTATCTTATTTTAATTTATGTGCGCCGCCTAGAGTGGCCGTTCACTCGGCCAGATAGGCGGCATAAAAATAAAATATTATTATTATTATTATTATCTTCCTTTTATTTCATCTTGGTCAATCAGTGTGTTCCCCTGTTGATTCAACATCCCTACTCTTGGTTTAAATTTCCCTTTCATTTCTCTAATCTTTTGGAACAGGGCTCTTGTTCTACCCTTTTTGTTGTCCTCTTCTATTTCTATACAGTAACTATTGTAATAGTTCTCTTTGTCCCTACGTACTAGTCGCTGTATTGTTGCATTTAGGGTTCCGACTGTGTTTTTATCTCCTTTTGCTTTTGCTTTCCTTCTCCCATTAACCATTTTAAGAGTTTCTTCAGTCATCCATTGAGGTCTTTCTCTCTTTTTAACTAGAGTTATTGTCTTTTTGCATTCTTCCCTGATAACATGTCTGACTTCATTCCATAGTTCTTCTGGTTCTCTGTCAACTAAGTTTAAAGCCTCAAACCTGTTCCTTATTTGATCTTTATATCCTTCTGGGATGTTATTTAAATTGTATTTTGGCATTATGATTGCTTTGTTGGTCTTCTTTAGCTTTACTCTGATTTTCAATATGACCAGTTCGTGATCTGTACCACAGTCTGCTCCTGGTCTTGTTTTCATGGAAAGTATGGATTTCTGCATCTTCTGCTACCAATTATATAATCATTTGATTCCTATAGTGACCATTGGTGATGTCCACGTGTACAGTCGTCTTTTCGGTTGCTCAAAAAATGTGTTTGCAAGAAACAAATTATTGGCTTCACAGAATTCAGTAAGTCTCCTAGGCCCCATTTCCCCACAATTCCTAGTTCTTCTCTGTTCCCTGCTTTTGCATTCCAATCCCCCATGATTATCAGCACATCTTGTTTTGGTGTGTGATCAATTTCTTCTTGTAATTCTGTGTATAATCTCTCCAATTCCTCTTCTGCGTTTGACGTCGGAGCATAGACTTGGATGATGGTTATGTTAATAGGTTTCCCATTTAATTTCATTGATATCACGCGCTCAGACCTTGCATTGTAGCTCCTAACTGCTTTTGCTACATCACTTCTCACTATTAAAGCAACCCCATTTCTTCTTAATTTCTCATTTCCTGCATAAAATATTTTGTAGTTGCCTGATTGAAAATGTCCCACTCCCGTCCATTTTAGTTCGCTCACGCCAAGTATTGTAATGTTGATGCGTTCCATTTCTTGCTTGACAATTTCTGTCTTTCCTTGGTTCATGCTTCTCACATTCCATGTTCCTATTGTGTGTGTCGTACAACTCCAGACTCTCCTTTCGCATCTGTGCGCATCAGCCTCTGGGCTTCCTTTCGGCTTTGATCCAGCTGTGTCATTAGTCACAGCACTACTCGTCCTTTGTTCTTCCCCAGTAGCTCGGTGAGTGCCTTCTGACCTGGACGTCTCATCTCCCAGCACTATCTCGTGTTGCATTTTGGATACTCTGTTCATAGGGTTTTCGTGGTAAGAGATATTGAGTGAGAAGATATATGATAAAAAATTAATCTGAAACAGATTTTATAAACAGTTATATATAGCTAATGACACAACCTTAGGAAAGATATGAAACTATCTAAATGACAATGCTCCAAAAGAATTAACTGAAGATCAATGGAGCTCTCTCATTGACACTATAACAGCAGAAGAACTAAAATGAACAATAGGGAAACTCAAGTCCTTAAAGGTCCCTAGCACAGATGGCCCACCAGGTATATTTTATAAGAAGTTAGTACCAGCGCTGTCACCTCATCTACTGCACTTATTTAATCAAGTTTTGACAGGAGGCTTGGTGCCTGAAAAGAGACATGGATAGTTGTGTTGTTAAAGCCTGGTAAAGATGCTGAATTCCTGGACTCTTACAGACCAATCTCACTGATATGCCAGAATGCCAAGATATTTACCAGCATTCTGGCCAACTGGTTGGCTACATTCCTCACCCTGTTGGTACATGAAGATTAGGCAGCGTTTGTAAGAAACAGATATATAAATGATCCCATTCATTGGCTCTTCAATGCTATTAATTACAGCAAGCACTCACACAAGCCTTGTGTTATTGCTTCATTAGATGCACATAAAGCATTTGATAAGAGTCCGTTGGGATTTTCTTTTTTGAGTTGTTACTTAAAATGAAATTTGGGGAAGGGTCCGTGCATATATTACAGAAAATATACCTTTAATAGCATGGCTGTCATTAGAGTCAACAGACAGGACTCCAGTAGGCTTCCTATTCAGCAGGGCACCAAGCAGGAGTGCCCACTGTCTCCCTTGCTTTTTGCCACTGCAATAGAGGCATTCAGAATAATGCTCAGATGAAGGGTATACAGAGACATGACATTTCACACACATTGACTCTCTTTGCTGATGACATTGCACTGATGGTCTCTGAGCCAGAATACTCACTCTCAGAGGCCCTCAGGGCAGTTACGTCTTATGGCAAAGTGAGAAGCCTAGAGATGAATACAGCAACTTCTTAAATGTTATGTATTAATACCCCAATCTGCATGCAGCACCACCTACAAGAGACAGCAAGCTTGGTATTTGACTTATATTTGTAAAATTTCTTACTTGTGTGGAAAATTAAAAAAAAGTTTTAAAAATTGGATTAAGTCCCATTGATTTCAATGGGAGAAGGTTAAGCATACACTACACTCAAAGTTCTGTAAGCCTCATTGTCCCCATGCCCTGAGAATGAGGCTGCATTGAGACATGGGGTGTATTGCATTCGTTTTCCTGGTTATAATGCTTTTACTTCTGTCCCAATTTCTAACATTCCTTTTACACTGCAGTACCTACTGCATTATGGAACTGCGGCTTTTTAATCAATATTCTGCCATGTCACACTAAATGTCATTCACGCTAATGGGTGTGATATGACACAACAATGAATGTCATTAGACACATCGCCACTCCCCCATCCTTTTTGCACATGCACATGCCTGTTCTCTCATGTGCAAAATGCCATAACACCACCCAGAATTTTGTTACATGAGCAGTGGGTTTGTCATCCACAAAAAATGTGGGAAACTTACAGTGCAAAACTCCTGCAATATTCCAGGTTTCCAGAGTTGCAAACTGATTTTTTTGAAAAAGGATTTAACATGGAAATGAGCGCTAAACTTCCGCTAGCTTCCAGATTTCCACTAGATTTCAAATGGCAAGATTTTTCATTTCATGTGAAAAAATCACATAAAATGCAAAAATTAACTGATTAGGAAACAATCAAGAAGATGGAATAAAGTGCCATCTGAATGCAGCCAATGACAGTAACTGGGTGCAGAATAGAGAGACATAGTTCAGTGATAGAGGACATGTTTTGCCTTCTGAAGATTTCAGGTTCAATCCCCAGTATTCTTCTGAATACCAGTTGCTGGAAACTGCAAAAGGAGAGAGTGTTTTCGTGCTGAGGTCATGCTTGTGGGCTTTCCATAGGTATCTGCTAGGCCACTGTGAGAACAGGATGCTGGACTAGATGGGCCGTTGGCCTCATCCAGCAGGACCTTTTTATGTTCTTAGTATTTCCAGATAGTGGATAATGTGGGATAATGTGCTGCTCAGAGTCAACAATATTAGGCTAGGTGGACATATAGTCTAATCTAGTATTAATTATTTATTTGTTAGATTTGTATCCCACCCTTCCTCTCCAAGAAGCCCAGGGTGACAACTATAACCTTCTATGTTGCTAGATATGTTTACCACAAAAAAGGTAAGATATCATTGGAACAAATGGTCTTCTTTTTTAGGAAAAGCCCTAGCTCTGTGGGTAGAGCACATGCTCTCATGTTTAGCCCACATCTCTAGGTAGGGCTGGGAACTGCTGCCAGTCAGTGTAGACAATACTAAGCTAGATGAACCAATGATAAGAACTAGTAGAAGGCAGCTTCCTGTGTTCCTAATTATGGCCCCCAACTCTATTAATTTTCATGTCTAATCTACAACGTTCTTAATTAAAGCTAAGCACTCCAAACTCAGTGCAGGTGTACTTGCTACCAAGGTATAAGCTAGGAATCACAATTCCCACATGTCACCTTGGATGGGCAACATTAGCCCAGCTGCAAGTATTAGATCCGTACTATAACTGGTCTTTGCTTTGCATTTCCCACACATTTGAAAAGTGTGCACAGGAGGATCTATCAGAGTCATCAGCCTCTCAGCCAGTAAACCTTAGTGTCAATGGGATTATCATTGCCCAAGGATTCCTGCTCTAGGTCCCCTCTGGTGGTAAGTCATGAGAGATTGTCCTTTCACCTTGTGATGCTTCAGGGTGCTCACCAAGCATGCTGAACTTGACAGTTGTTCCCTATTTACATTGGGAAAGCCTTACCCACAAAAAAAAAAAAAAACAGTTCTTCAGCCATGATATGACAGTGCAGAGCAGGTTTTAAAAAATCATTCCTGCATCCAATTTAGGAAAGGAACAAGAAGAAAAAATCCTGATGGCCCCACTAGGTACCAACTAATCTTGCAGTCAGAAGTCAGAAGGGCAGCAGGTGCAGCCTATGAACAAGAACTTTAAACTGTGGGAGGCATTGCAACCTTAAACAGGTGAAGCATACCTGTACCTGTTTGGCTGAGCCAATCCCGCTAAAAGGTAGGGCAAAATAACACACAAACACAAGGCAGTCTGATTAATGTTGGGTTACCAGGTCTCTGTTTTTTGGCCAGAGTCTCTGGTTTTTTGGGGGCCCTCCAGCTCTCCAGCTAGCACCCCTTAATCTCCAGACTCTCAGCTTCAATTTAAAAAAAGAAGAAGTTTCTAGGTGGTCTGGTTCCCGAGATATACACCAAAACATCAGCCGCCGCCCCGTGACTGTTTAATCTATTTAACTGATAGGACGCTGAAGTTGGTTCCTAGTTCCCAGTTCCTTATTTGCTTGGAAGTTCAAAACACTAAAAAAGAAGAGTTGACAGCTACAGCAACTTCAAACCAAACTTAATATGTCTCTGAACCCCAAAATATACATCGAGGTACCCTGTGTAATATATCACTGTGATCGGGGGACTCTCCCCGTCAAGAATAATAATACATTTATGCAATCAAAATAATCAGGCTTCTGATATTATCATAAATACATAATGATGTCATAAAATCATAAAAAATAAGTAACTGGGGTACCCACCCCAAACTCTGCTCGGGGACAGGACAAATCATATACCCCAGGAAAGGGGAGGGTGTCCTCTACAAGATGCCAGTGCATCTCACCTGGTCCAGAGCTTCTGCTGGGCACAGGGGAAGGATGAGGGCATCTATGCAAAATCAAAGCAGACCAAAACATACAGAAAAAATAAGTAACTGGGGGTGCCCACCCCAAAATCTGCTCTGGGCCAGGACAAATCATATACCCCAGGAAAGGGGGGGTATCCTCTATGAGATGCCACTGCGTCCCGCCTGGTCCAGAGCTTCTGCTGGGCGCAGGGCACAGAGGAGGACATCTATACAAAATCAAAGCAGAAAAAGACATACAGGAAAAATAAGTAACTGGGCGCATGAGAAGGATGAGGGCATCTATGCAGACAGAAAGGGTAGAGAATCTTCTTACTCCTACTCATTTCTCAGACCTCTTTCTGAAGTTGAAGGGTCAAATCTGTAAAGATTAAAAGATAAGGGCAGGGCATTCCAGGCAGGAGGTTGCCAACCCTGCTTGGAGAAAAGAACATAAGAAGAGCCTGCTGGATCAGGCCAGTGGCCCATCTAGTCCAGCATCCTGTTCTCACAGTGGCCAACCAGGTGCCTGGGGGAAGCCCGCAAGCAGGACCCGAGTGCAAGAACACTCTCCCCTCCTGAGGCTTCCGGCAACTGGTTTTCAGAAGCATGCTGCCTCTGACTAGGGTGGCACAGCACAGCCATCATGGCTAGTAGCCATTGATAGCCCTGTCCTCCATGAATTTGTCTAATCTTCTTTTAAAGCCATCCAAGCTGGTGGCCATTACTGCATCTTGTGGGAGCAAATTCCATAGTTTAACTATGCGCTGAGTAAAGAAGTACTTCCTTTTGTCTGTCCTGAATCTTCCAACATTCAGCTTCTTTGAATGTCCACGAGTTCTAGTATTATGAGAGAGGGAGAAGAACTTTTCTCTATCCACTTTCTCAATGCCATGCATAATTTTATACACTTCTATCATGTCTCCTCTGACCCGCCCTTTCTCTAAACTAAAAAGCCCCAAATGCTGCAACCTTTCCTCGTAAGGGAGTCGCTCCATCCCCTTGATCATTCTGCTTGCCCTCTTCTGAACCTTTTCCAACTCTATAATATCCTTTTTGAGATGAGGCGACCAGAACTGTACACAGTATTCCAAATGCGGCCGCACCATAGATTTATACAACGGCATTATGATATCGGCTGTTTTATTTTCAATACCTTTCCTAATTATCGCTAGCATGGAATTTGCCTTTTTCACAGCTGCCGCACACTGGGTCGACATTTTCATCGTGCTGTCCACTACAACCCCGAGGTCTCTCTCCTGGTCGGTCACCGCCAGTTCAGACCCCATGAGCGTATATGTGAAATTCAGATTTTTTGCTCCAATATGGATAATTTTACACTTGTTTATATTGAATTGCATTTGCCATTTTTCCGCCCATTCACTCAGTTTGGAGAGGTCTTTTTGGAGCTCTTCGCAATCCCTTTTTGTTTTAACAACCCTGAACAATTTAGTGTCGTCAGCAAACTTGGCCACTTCACTGCTCACTCCTAATTCTAGGTCATTAATGAACAAGTTGAAAAGTACAGGTCCCAATACCGATCCTTGAGGGACTCCACTTTCTACAGCCCTCCATTGGGAGAACTGTCCGTTTATTCCTACTCTCTGCTTTCTGCTTCTTAACCAATTATGGTTAATAATGGATTAACCATTAACCATTAACCATTAAGATGGATGTCTTTGTAGAGGATCCCTAGTCAAGCTTTACCAACAGCACAATCCAAACTATATCTACTCAGAAGTAAGTCTTGTTGAGTTCTATGGGGGCTTAGTCCCTTAGTACGTGTGTTTAGAATTGCAGCCTTCAGGGGCATCCATCTTTACTCCTGAATGCTCCCATCTAACATCTCCACAACACTAGGCTCCTTTGTTCCTACAGTGGCCTTCTGGTGACTGGCCTGGCCTGAAGGCACTTAAACCCTTCTTGCCGAAAGCAAGTAGGCTAGATTAAATGTTCCCTACCCAAGCTCCATCTTTTAGCTAAGATGTCTAGCTTAATTTCCAGTCAGATATTTTTTTAATTGTACGCTCTAAGCAACTGTGATTGATGCTTAATGTATCATGCTTAATGACATCACTCGGGCCCGCCCCGTGACATCACTCGGGCCCCATGCGTGACATCACTCGGGCCCACCGCCATGACATCACTGGGGCCCGCCCCTAAAATCTCAGGTTTTGGGATGCTTCTGACCTGGCAACCCTAGATTAATGTCACCCAGGAACATTCATTGCTTCCTTTATCAGATAAGAGACTTTTCCATTTTGAAATCTATGCCAGGAAATGCTGCAATCACTATTAAGGTTGCAATCCTATGCACACTTACTTGGGACAAATCCTGTTCAGTGGGACTTCATTTCTGAGTAAACACATCAGCTGATGCTGGATATTGTACTGTAAGAGTCTTCCCTTCTTCAAATTATTTTAACTAGTCCAGGGGTAAACTTCATTACTGTAAAACAAAAAGTCCAAAGCAACTTATTTTCTCCTTCGTCCCCATCCTTTTTGTTTTTTCTTTTAGATTGTAAATCTGAAATCAGGGATGTTGTTTTTATTGGTCTGTAAGCCACTTTGATCTGGAGCCTTTTCAAAATAAGAGTGAGGTAAAAATACTTCAAACAAACTTTGGTTGGTATAAATTCAGGGTAGGGGACCTTTGGTCCTCCAGATGGTGCTGAACTACAACTCCCATCTGCCCCAGCAAGTATAGCCAATGGCCAGGGATGATGGGAGTAGTAGTCCAACAACATCTGGATTATGGATGCCATAGATTCCCCATCCCTGCTTTATACCAACCAGAGAAAGTTCAGTAAAATATATCATCTTATTTATTTTGCATATCTTATTACTTTAAGAGAGCATCTGCACAGTTCTCATTTTGGATATGTTAAAACATTTGAAAAAAACGGGTATTTATCTGTGCAAGCTGTAACAGTAATGGTAGGCAGACTGTATGGTCAGTTCTAATCTTCCAGCTGGCTATATATAGTGTTGGGGTCAGGTAAAGAGCCCAGTCACTTGTGTGCGTATCATACATTCACCTTTGTATGCAATGCATCATCATTCACAGAGCAGGAAATAAAAAGACAGAAGCTTTATTAAAGGAACACAGCTTGCATTAAGACCAGTGTGGAGGGAACAGCAGTTCAATCTAGTGAGATGGGCTGGCATGATTAAGGCTAATATCTCCAAATTAACTAATAACCACCTACTCTGAAAAAGTTAATGGAAACCAATATCAGCAAAATGATATAGTCTAAATAATCTTGCTCAGATCACAACAGCAATATAGTGACACAATTACAGCAATGCAGTCTAAAATAACAGGGAAAGCATAAGAGGAACAAAGAGACATTAAGAAGTGATATAATTTAATAGAATTAAAGCTATGCTGCTTTTTCACAAAAGACTCTAAAATGTTCTGCTAATATTTTATTTTTGAAACAACATGGTTGTCTAGCCCAACTTCTACCAAGTAAGTGGGAGTTATAAGGAGCAACAAGGCCTAAATTCTGGGGCAAGGCACACATAAACTTAGAAGTTCAGCTAGCTATATTCATTGTGACACCAAGCATGTTTTACTCCTCTTTCTTGGTTTTTAACTAGGTGTGTTTAACAAGAAGGAGATCTTGGAAGGCATCCTGACTTTGAATCCCAGTCTTGAACTTTTAAAGACCAGGTGTTGGACAACATACTGTTGCACTCCTCCCAAATCTCTGAGCGGTGAGATTTCAGGGGTCCCTGCACTCATCCAGGGTTTGGTTTCCTTTGGGAAGAAGGTCAGCGGAGACTGTGGTGTCCTTATGAAATAGGGTTTATTTATTTACACACATTCCAACCTGAGCTTAGGATGGAGGGGTTCAAGGCATCAGCAGTTCAATATCCAGCTTTTCCATCAGTGTTACAGGAGGCATCCTAAAGCCATTATGCAGAGAGCCAGCCTCTCTGCCTGCCTCCAGTTCCGAGCCATTCTCTCGACAACTCTAAAAACACTCACAGCACAAACTTCCGCAAGCCACAGAGGGGGGGAGCCTCTCCTGAAGAGTTACAATGACAAAAGGATCTTCCTCGCCCATTCACCAGTTGCTGGCACCTAATAGGCCCATTAACAACCTGGCTACTCTATTAGCTTAACAAAGGAAACTCCAGCAGAGCCAGCCCCTCCCCCCAAGGCACAGGATTCCAAATCAGAGGCTGGAAGGGGACTCACAGGGATCATCCATTCCAACCCCCAAACTCATAACACTACTTTCTGTGATGTACCTGACAGAATCATATATAGTCAATCAAATATGCCATGTATTTTCTCTCCTTGGCTTTATATGAATAGCTACTTGACATGTAATAAAAAATGGGGAAACTTGAATTTGTTGTAATACAACATTGCTAACCAGAATTAGCTGGAAAAAAGCTATCCTGTCATTTGTTGAATCTACTTAATTTCTTTAGCATGAGGTTTGGAATTGTACACAAGGTATACACAGGACCCTGCTGAGTGCACACTCTTAAAAATATTTTAATTGTATTTGGTATTTAAAAAAGCACTAGCCAGTTCTTGAATTGTTGGCTAATTTTATGCATGTATTTGGGGGGTGATAAATGAAAATGTCTTTTGTCTTCTTGCCTTTCATCATTGGCATCTACATCTGGGAAATAGTATAGAATAAATAAAAAGCCTCCAACCCAAACTGTGAGAAACTGTAGCTTTGCACCCAGACAGATTGCTACATCTGTGTTACTGTACATAAACTGTTACAGCCGTACATATTGGCTTTGATGAGTTTGAAGCAATTATCTTAAACACTACACGTTTGCATTTTATTGAACTATCTTAAGTGAAAATGAAATAGTCTAAACAGAATAGTGAAATAGTGTCGGAGCTCCACTGTGTACTGTGTACTTATAAAGTGTATGTAAAGCCACATCATTAATAGTAAGATCCTGAAATATAGCCTCTTCACGCTCTATAAATATTTGAAGGCATATAAATCACTAACCACATAGTAATACTAGCATTAATCTTAGGTGCAATCAGATATTACAATGTGCCTCGACAGAGGTAAGGAGAAAGTTCTCCACCGAAGTGATTGTCTGTACTAGAGGTGTGTAAAAGATCTGTATGAGTCCTTAATAATGAGCCAAAGCAGAATGCCTCAAAGGGATTTGGGGCTTCTCCAAGGTGAGTTGGGATCTCTACAAGGCAGGCATGAGTTGAAGCAGAGCCCCTTGTATCTTTAATTTGGCAAGATTCATGCCCTCAGTAGGGGTGACCTTGGGCCCTAGGCCTGCAAATGTCATCCAATTGAGCCCATTTTTTTTAAAAAAAGTTATAGATTTATCTTTAAAAAAGAAAATAAAAGAAAATACATTGTTAAAGGTGCTGAGTACAAAAGCCTCTGGACCGATTTGCTGTAATTTAGCATGGTTTTTCTTCTCTGAGTTAGTATGCCAGCATATTTCATCCACTTCTGTCACAAGGGGAAAAAGTTATAGCCATTGTTATATTTCCCAATAGTGAATGGGGAGAGGAGAAACAAAGCAGACACAGTTGGATGAGTAGAATCAGATAACCCATGAAGCACCTTGGACCGAGACTGTCTGATTTACAAGTGCTGATTCTGGATCCAAACCCAATGTTGTGGTTGGTGCACGCCCCTAATCTATACATAACTTCAGTGGCCAGATGCAGCTGTAATATTGCTAGTCTCCCCATGATAACAAGATTGGGAGCATGCTACATGCTTGGGTATTCCCTTCACGTCCCTCCTTCTCTCTGTCATGTAAATTGCACATCTCTCCATGGTTTGCTTTTTTTTTATGGAAGGGGTGGGGAAGCTTTTTCAGCTTGATGGCTGCATTCCCTTTTGGGCAACCTTTTGGGCTCTGGATAGCAGTGATGGGCATGGCCATATATAAAAGTAGATGGAGCAACGAATGTAGGCTAGTTTCTAAACTCTCTCTCTCTCTCTCTCTCTCTCGCTATATATATATATATATCCTCCATCCAGGCAAGCAAGTAGCATTATCGACACATTCCAGCCAGGCAAAAACACTCCAGGTGGTGTGAAGCAAGGATGGTAAGGGGTGTGGCCAGGAAAATGAGGTGTGGTTGGGCAGGGGGTGTGGCCAAGTGGCTCCCAGACCTGATGTTCTCCACCTCTGACTTATGGGTGTGGTTATACTATACTTTCACTCACTCCTAGCCATAGTTCCCTTGCCAGTTCACTCATAGCCAGATTCCCTTGACAAAAACAAACAAATAAAAAACAGTGGGAAGTTTGCAAACCCACCTGAATAGCCTGCTTTCAAATTTTGTTTAGGAAAGGAAATGTAGCTATGACCCATTGTATTTTTATGATCTTCAGATTAGGAACATTATGTCTGTAGTTGCATTAGATCAATGCATAAATGCCTGTGCTTTGAATTGGATGGACCCAGGTCCAGATATCTGACACTAGCTTTCTCAGATCCTAAGACTCGGTGGGAGAAATACCTTTTAATAAAGCAGAAAAGGCTGAACAACAAACGTGGGCATGTTGGTTTCTGACAAGCTGACAGATTAGTCTATTCAGATGATTTATTTATTGTTTCTTGCATTTATATATCACCTTTTCCTCCAGGGAGCTCAAGGTGGCAAGCATGGTTCTCCCTCCCATAGTTAATCGCCACAACAAGCCTGTGAGGGAGGTTAGGGTGAGAGGCAGTGACTGGACCAAGGTCACTCAGTGAGGTTCATGGCCAAGTGTGGATTTGAACCCTGATCTTCCAGGTCCTAGTCCAGCTCTCTAACCACTATACCACACTGGCTCTAATATGTTTCTAGTCAAGTGTCATCTTTCTTCATCACTGAAAGGAAGAATCATTAAATTAAATTTTAAAACATATAAAAAAGCGAAAGGCTTTAGGACTGAAAATCCATTTGATATTCTTTATCATTCTCAGAGTATTCTCATTCACTATTTTATATTTTTCTCTAAGTGTTCTTATTCACTATTTTTGAGACAGTTTAGTCACTAAAACAGTACAATCAAGTAATGCTTTCAGAAGCAGTTGGGAAAGATTATTTCTAGGGCTCTTTCCTGGGGAAAATGATAACTTAGTTCTCCCTCTTTCTTGCACAATGCCTTAGGACAAGCACAATAGATTTTGAACAATGTTAGTGGAACGACATGGCTCCCTACTGGAGTTTGTTTTATTACTGTATGAAGTGTGATTGTCTGTGGGCTTCAGTAAAACCACAAGGAACTGGTTCTGTACAATAATCCTATTCACAGACTCCCCATTGTTCTGTTTCATTTACATCTGAATGTACTGAACTTTATACTTTGCCATGCATCAGTATTCACTGGGTTAGATCATTTTGCCTATAGAAGGAGTAGCCTCAGTACAAGCCGAAAACGTTATTGTTAAGAAAACAAAAACCCACCCTGCTTGAAATTTAAAGGAATTACATGTGATTCCTTTAAATTTCAAGCAGGGTGGGTTTTTGATTTGCTGCCCAAAGCAAAGTACTGGGCCAATCACTGTCTCTCCCTGAGCCTGCAGCAAATCATTTTCATTGGCCTTTCCTGGAAGACAAATAGGTTGATCAGTTGCAAAATCTGCCTGAAGCTGATTTTTAAAAAATGCATTCAAGGAGATCCAGCCAGGATTTTAGAGTAAAAAGAGGTGGAGTTTGACTAGAGTTGTATGCTCTCATTTTCAGAAAACAGAGGTGGAGACGCACTGGAACCAGCAGTACAGCAAGTGTGTCTTTTCCCTTAGTCTTTGAAGCCACACCTTCAGTTATTTGTTCATTATATATGGGTCTTCCAATCACAGATTTTAGGATACATGGCTGATTTCCTAGACTCCTTGGTTTGGCTCTGGTACACTCAGCTGAGAATGTGGGGGGTGTCATGGGACAGCCAGGAACTTTCCAATCTGGTCACTATTTGCTAAACACAAAATGCTGACTTCAAAGCCTACAAAGCCCACACACGGCCATTGCTAGTTCTTGTAACTAAGTCATATTCACTACACACATTTGGACTAAGGAGGTCTAGAATACGGAAATAACACCCTGATCCCCAAATGAATTGCTTGAATGTATCTTCAATCCCAGGCAAAATCATATTATATAAGAAGCAGTCTGCAGAGTTAAATGAAAAACGTACACAGCTAAAAGCACTCATTTTTTGTGTAAACTAGCCTTACAGGAAGCAGTTTGCTCTTCAGAGTGCTTTTTCTCTCTCCATGCAACTAGGTATTTAAGCACCCAAATCATAGGAGAAACTTCATTGTTAACTAGGCACTAAATGTGGAGCCCCTGTCATGCAAATAACACATGATAGGGGCTCACGAATATCTCAAATCAAATGCAACATGTAGTGAAATGGTTTCCGAGAGAACTATGCTCAGGAGGCTATACCCCTTTGTAAATAAAGCTGTAATACAACTCACATCAAACCATATACTTATTTTTGCTAACTTTGAGGAAAATCCAGACAAAGTTTAAAAACTTCATTCTGGAGAACAGTAAATGTTCATATAGAGCATCCTCCTGGCCTAAAAGAGGCCAGCTGCTGGGTGCAGCTTACACAAATACACACCACAACAATATTAAATACTCTAAGCAGTATTAATTTGCATAGAGAGACCACTTTCAACAAGTAGATAATACTGACTAGAAAAGGGCAAATATGTATGTCCCACTGAAAACTTTAGTCACTTAAATGCACCCTTATCTTTTTATTCCATGAAAGTTGCTTAAATTTATTGTTTTATTTATATTTTTCAGGGCATTTCAGCATATGTATGATTTGTTATATAGTCCAAAGAAATTGTTGGGCTTACTTCTCCTCTGAAATTGCTCAAATTGTCAAGCTCATTCTCTTTGCCTGCTTTCAAAATTTCCCATGTGATGTACGGCTTCATAAGGACAGCGTATAAGAGCTTGTAGGATGCAAGCAATTCACCTTCATATTTAACGTCTCTATTAAATAATAGAGCACTGATTGGTCCCTGGAGTAATTTACACCAATAGATTAAGTGTCAAGATTGAAAAAAATGGACTTTAAACCATCTCATAGCTATAGTGAGAAGGTTTAAGCTGTAGCTCAGTCACTACTCTGTTGAATGCTATATTTAGTCACTCTTCAATAAACTCAGCCTGGAAACTGATGTATAAATGATCTTTCTCTCTCATGAGAGTCATACCAAAGTGTAGCAACTTTAATATAAAAGAGCCTTGAAACCCTATTTATTAAGGAAGTCATTTGAGCACCTCCTAGCCTTAAAGGTGTACTATTAAATATAACATGGCATTGGCTTTTTCTGATGAAAGCTAGTATAAATATTATTTGTAGCAATTTCCTTTACTGGGCAAGGGAATAAATTGACTTAAAGAGTCTCTTTGTAACAGTCATCTGGCTGAAGTTATTCTTAGCCTATAACTAACCCCACCATCTTGTACTGAAGAATCATTCATTTACTGAATGTCTAGGCTATCACATTCTTAGTCCTCAAGACAGATTCATAGTCCCTCATAAAACAGAAATACATTGGTAGGACTGGCTAGGGAGGCAGCTGGATCTTTGGAAAACAAGACAGTCAAAGGTGTGCTAAAGGAGAGAAAAGAGATTGCAGAGAAGCTGAATGAATTCTTTTTGTCTTCACAGTGCAAGATGTAGGGTAGATCCCTGTGCTTGAACAAACTTTCTTAGGTGGTGACATGAGACAAAGTTCTAGGCCTTATTGTCATATTAAAAATTGACAAATCACCAGGTCCAGATGGCATCCACCTGCAATACTCTTCCATACCAAACCTGTCCTACGTGTCAGAGAGAAGGGGCCTACTCTAGCCTTTTGCTTGATGTGCTCATTTTCAAAGTGGAATTATTCTGAAGATGTTTTTATTGTTTTATTCACTTGTTTGCTGCCCTGGGCTCCTTTTTGGAGGAAGGGCAGGATATAAATTTAATTAATAAATAAATTGAAGCGGGGCTTTGTACAGAGGATCTTTTTGGTCCCCCGCTTGCAGTGAGCACCCAACTTCATTTGAGGCTTTTACAATCTTAGAATTAGTACACTTAATGCAGTAGATATAAAACATATCAAGCAAATTTCAAATAATAGGTGCATCGCTATGCAACAAGCAATAATATCCATTAAACATTCTGAAACTTTCAAAATGCCTTACAAGACCAGCTCAGTAGCATTTAAAAATGTATTTCTTTTCTTGGTTTGAAACAAGATATTGGTAGATTTTAGTTTATTTTATTATATTTCCAGGCTGAAGAAGAGTGACCCAGTGAGCTTCGTAAGAGAGCCAGTGTGGTGTAGCAGTTAAGGTGCTGGACTACGACCTGAGAGACCAGGGTTCAAATCCCCACACAGCCATAAAGCTCACTGGGTGACCTGGGCCAGTCACTGCCTCTCAGCCTCAGAGGAAGGCAATGGTAAGCCACCTCTGAATACCGTTTACCATGAAAACCCTATTCATAGGGTCGCCATAAGTCGGAATCAACTTGAAGGCAGTCCACTTCCACTTCCACATATATGCATGATTTTGGAGATACCACTTATTTAAATATAACACATTTATCTGCTTGATACTAAAAGAATGCCAGAAACTACAAATGTCAGTACAATTAGAAAAGGCAATTGCGGTCGATGGGTGAATTAATACGCAGACAACAGCAGCTATGGTTGAATAAAGGGCCACTTTATTAAATTACAAACAAAACTTTTAAAACGACCTGCAGAGGTGAAACCTAAGTGCGGGAACTAACTATAGGCAAGCAGCTTGCCCTACAGGTCTTGGGCAACCAGCCCCTTCTGGGACAAAGGGCAAGCCCCTTTTGCTTACCCCCTGCCCCGGCCACACCTTGTAGGTGAGTAGGGAGGCCTTCCCACATCACCAACCCCCCAGGGCCGTAGAACCCTCGGGTGGATGAGGTAAGTTGGCCCCAAAAACATCCCATATCCTGCCCTCGGGCCATAAAAACCTGAGAGACAGGCCTCCAGAACCACCAATCACCTCCAAAGGTGCCTAAGGGGGCCACCTAGCTGTCGTTACCTATTTCCCCTCCCGCACTTTACCAAATCCGGGTCCCAAACATGCCCACATTAGTATTTTGATTTGAACCAAATTAGCCAAATTAGCCAAATAAACCAATTAATCAGGACACCCCCTAACCCAGTCCCCTCCATCTCCCAAAGTGTGGAGTAGGCAAAAAACCTGCCCGCCAACAAGGGTGGGCAGGATAAAAATTCCTACTCGGCCCCGAAGCAACCATGGGCACATCTTAAAAGAGGGAGGGCGGGGCTGGCGTCGCGAGCCAAGAGGAAGACAGAGGGGGCGGCGTGGGCTTAAATAAGCCCTTGGCTCCGTCTTCTCCATGCGGTACATCGTGAATCATCTCAGTGTGACGCGCGACGTTGCCCTTCCTTAAAATGGCTTCTGCAGCTTCATCCTTGGCCACAATTGTGCTGCCACTCCCCAGCTTCGCCCAGGTAAGCGGAGCTACATATCTGCAAAAATAATATGAAGATGCAGCTATATTGTACTTTAAAACTTATACCACATTATCACCATTATTTTGCAATGTTACATGGGAACTTTTGTAGAAATCCTGAGTTGAATATTTAAACTATAAAATTTTATTCTCTGACAGAAATTTGCACCCCGTGGTAGGCTCATACTTTTATACCACCTTCCCCTGTTTATTCATAAAAACTATCCTCCACAGAACTTCACACACCCTTTCAATGACGTGTGGCTCATAATTCCATTGTTATCATTAAGAGACACTCTCTTTTTTATTATTACAAGATATAAAAACATTCACGACAACTGTACAATGCCTTCTCAGTGAGAGAAACAATTGGGACAGAGAGAAAGGCTATCTGCACTGGATCCCCTTGGAAGTAATTGTTCATATCTTTCCTGTCTACACACAGTTTAGTCCAGGGATACAACTGCTATGGGAGCAGCAGTTTGCCCATCCTGTTATTGTCAAACCTCAAGTACTGCAATGAAGTAGTAATACTGCAATCATATGAATTCTAGAAATGATTTCACAACTGGTGATGTCTTTACCTAAAAATTGATCAAGATAATTACCTAGCCTCTGACTGCTTTTAATAGTGTGTTGTTCTATTTATCTTTATATTTGGCTTTTTGTTGGATATGTTTTAAATGGTTTTAATTCTATAAGTTTAATTACATTTTAACAATAACTTTTTGTATGTTATTATCTATACATTTCTATCTGTATTGTTTTAATATTTGTAAACCACCTGGAGTCCCAGTTTTGGGGGAAAGGTGGATAATAATAATAATAATAATAATAATAATAATAATAATAATAATAATAATAATAATAATAATAGGACCCAGCCACTTTGACTCAGAATGTTAGGAATGGGGCAACAGAATTTCCAGCTTTCATCCCTGCCACACCCCAGCGAAGGACATGTTACTGAATACTCAGAAGCCATTGACTCAATCCTGCAGGACAGTAGGAGGAGGAGCCTGGGGGCAGGTCACTGTTCTGTAGGCAAGGTTCAATGCTGCCTCCATCAGCACAAGCAGTTGCAGCCCTTTGCAAAAGTGCCTATCTCCAAGTGTGGTCTTCCTATGCAGGGCAAAAGTACAACGACTGAGCTCACCATGCCTTGCTCTTTTAAAGCTAAGCAGGAAGGGCATGGAGATTTGTCAGGACATCTTCATTGCTACCCTTGTACCCCAGACTCTGCTCTAGATTTGTGAGCCCAGTAATCTTAACCTGTATCAAGCTTTCCTGAATAAATCTCTCACTGTTACTTGAAAGAAAAGCCTTGTCATGGTGTTTTGGGATCAGAGCTAGGACAAGATATATAATTCCAGCCAATTACCATGATCCCAGTGTCTGAGGATTCCACCCAATCTTGGATCTAATGTGTTTATGCCATGAAACTATGTATCCAAGCAGATCTGGCTAAGAGATTACATGAAGGGCAAATAAAGCCATTTCAGAGTGAGGATCATATTTCTTGAACTGGTTTTAAAAAAAGTTTGGGTGTCGCTGCTGGTATTTAAAGACTTGGTGCACCCCTGAGAGGCAAAGTTTCCTCTCTGGTCTGCACCAGTACTCTCCTGTGAGGGACCAATTAGAGTGTGCCACCCAGAATCTATGGAAGCTTAAATAGCTCCTGTTCCCTTGCAGTGCATGAAGCTTGAGCAAGCAGGGATTTTTCACTCAATCCTGCTCTATTCTACTTATAACTAATTCTATCTTCATTTTCAAGGATATATGGAAAATAAGAGCAATTTTTAAAAAATGCTTGACTATCCAACTTGTTTAAGGCTTGTTACTTCTACAGATAGTTGCATATAATTCAGTGTGTCAACGTATTTAGTTCCCATATATTCTCACAGCTAGATACTTTAATTCAGCATCATATTTCATGACTGCATTATCTCCTTTGGAAACCATTTCACACAGATAGTTATTGTTTTGTGAATGGAAACATAATATATTCAAATTGCAAATGGTAAGAACAATCACACTAAGAGCTCCTATATTAAATGGAACAGAAGTGCTCTTTTCTCTCCAGAATGTGCTAACAATTTTTCCCTGATGTATACAATTCCACCATCTTCATCGTCTTCCGTTACTCTTTCCATATTTTATGCCAGAAATAGAAATTATGCCTCTGTATTCATTGGGTTTCTTATACTGCTTTAATCCCAGTTGAGAGAGAAAAGTAATTTCACTATAATAATGACAGAATATTCATAGTTTCAGAAATCAGAAGGTATTCAAGAGAAGGATTTGTCTTAATTTATCCAATGTTTAAAAGATATACTGAGGAATTCAAAACAGTGAATTCAAAAGTAGCATTCAGTCATTTTGAAGGCTAAGAACTTATCCATGTGTCCTTTCTCTCACAGTATGGTAAGTTTTATCAGCCGTCCAGTGATGGAAATCCACTTGGAATTTAAACCTTTCCTTTAAACAGATTCTCAGCCTCAATGTTCAGAGGGAGTAATCAATTAGCTATTGAAAACAGGATGCTAGATAGATAAACATATATGTTACCCAACACTTGGACAGGCAGCTGTACATTCACACTCCACAGTTGGAGAAGAAAACAATCCTCAAATACCTTTGTTATTTATTGTATATACTGCCTTTCTGCCTAGTTACCCAAAGCGGTTTACAATTTTAAAATACTAAAACAAATATTCCAAAATATAGAACAAAGACATCTGGGACAGGAAGAGTTTTACAGACTCATTTGGTGATCTTGTCTAGTTTGTTATATAGAGTTCTTCCTTTTTGTTGCCTGTATTTAAACATTTTTACTTTGTCTCAAAATAAAATCTCATATTCAAAGCAAAGAAGGAAAGGGGAAACTAAAAATGTTGTATACAGTTGAATTATGCAATGCACATCTCCCTGTCAGTGATTTTATTTGCGTTGGAGGAAATATTATTTTAAAAGCTGCCCTTGGAGCAGCTCAAACTATATATGTCTGATTTATCCTGAGTTTTAATCCACTCTATGGATTAATATCAGTTTAATATAGTACTACGTACAATATTTGCATAACAGAACATTCTCTCCCTCTCCTCCCCCTGCACACCTAAGTCTGGTGTAGGGTTTCCTCCAACCCTCCAGAGCAGGGTACATATAGGGGGGGAGTGGAAATTCCATTGTGCTACCACTAATCCTTGCACTAGCACAAATATTTAGTTGCATACTACCCCATGATATGACTGTTGGGAAAATACTTGCAGCGTGTCTTCATGGGCAAAACATGAGCACAGAAAATGGCTCTAAGGTCCTGGGCCTTACTACGCTTTAGATTGTTGACAGTTGACAACTGTGTGAATTAACAGCTTGGATTACACTTTATTCATAATTCATGTTGATAATACACACCATAATTCTCCTCTGTTTAACTTTGTTTGTTTATCATTTATTTTATGTTGTAAATGCCCTGGTATCAGAACTGATGAGGGGTGGGCTTTACATCTTTTTAATAAATTCATAAATATTATAAACTCAGAATACAAAGTTGCTTCAGTTTTATTACTGTAGGTGAGATCCAATATAGTGTGAGCTAATGTACAATCACACAACAGGACTGCTCCTACTCTTCTCCCCCATGTAGCCCCTGAGCAACCAAAACTCTGTCCAGTTTGGTTGGGAGACTCCAGAGCAGAGTTTGTGGTGCACAGAGGGCTACATGGAGGGGAAAAGGAAGAAGTCTCATTACACAAGTGGATTTCCATGAGAGGGCATCACTGGATGCTACCCCATATCCAGAGTTACCGAATACAGAGGAGTATACTCACTATTCAGGAGCTATTGCCATGTGAAGAATGCCTATCCAAGCATTTTGATTCCATGCTATCTTTCTAAAATAGTACTCTGTTATACAAATTGTTGCCCTAGTGCACATATGAAGAACCATGCATGACTCACTGGATAGATTACACACTGCACTGGTTGTGTATTGGAATGTATGTTGTGGTACATCTAGTCATGCCTTTCAAAAGTATGACTAGAGCTGAATTGGGACAACTATCTATAAATGATGACAAAAACCTTTAAATGATGTAAACAAATGAAAAATCAGTGTGCATATCCCCATCTATATTATGTTGCAACTCATCATGGCTTTTAAAGTATGCCTAGAGCTGATAAACATACATCTATGACCAAAAAAACCCACATGCATATAACATCCCAGGAGGCCTATTAATATACATCTCAATAACTTGATAATCCAAAATCAAATAAGTCTGTCCATGAAGATGCAAGTACTAAATCATTTGATACTCACAATAGACCAAAGGCAAGCTTTTGGAAGCAAATATTTGCTTAATCTGAAGCACAGATATAAATATGAGACTAAATTCAAAAGGTGCTCCTGCTTCATAAATGCCTCCTGTAGCAGCATGAATGATTAAACTTATTTCACCGAAATGGGCATCACATTATTTTGTTGTGCCCTTTATTTTTGTGCTCTAGAGATTTATTAATACAAAACTCGCTCCAGTGCCTGCAGTTAGGTTTTGTTATTAGTGACCGTCAATATATAAAATGCAGACCACAGGGAGATGAGACTTTGAGTGTTGAACAGTGACCAGTATTGGCTGTGTCCCTTTAAGACAGAAAAGCAAGTGTGCATGCAGACATCTCTAAGCCAGTTTAAGGCTAATTCACACACATTCTTCCCATTGTGAAGCAACATTCAGACAGTTACAGTATATCATGGAAGAGATTTGTGCAGAATCTCTTCCTATTAATGTGTTCATTGTGTGCACCTGTGTCCTATCATTAGATACCAATCACGAGTTATTTCAGCTATAAATGAGCATGGGATGGGAAGATATGGCTATAGGGTATGAACATAAGAAAAGCCTTAGGGAAGCCCTCAAGCAGGACCTGAATGTAAGTGCACTCTCCCCTCCTGCTGGCAACTGGATTTTAGAAGCATACTGCCTCTGACTATGGTAGTAGCCACTGATAGCCTTATTCTCTATGGATTTGTCTAATCCTCTTTTAAAGCTATCAGAGTTGGTGGCCATCACTGCCTCTTGTGAGAGTGAATTCCACAGTTTAACCATGTGCTGCATGAAGACTCCTGCTCCTGTTGGGAGGAAGGGCGGGGTATTAATCAAATAATAAATAAATAATAAATGGAGAAGTACTTTCCTTTGTCCTTCCTGAATCTTCCAACATTTAGCTGCATCGAATGTCCATGAGTTCTAGTGTTATGAGAGAGGGAGAAAAACTTTTCTCTATCTACTTTCTCCATGCCATGCATAATTTTAGACACTTTATCATGTCACCTCTGACTCGCCTTTTCTCTAAACTAAAAAGTCCCAAATGCTGCAACCTTTCCTCATAGGGGAGTTGCTCCATCCCCTTGATCATTCTGGTTGCCCTCTTCTGATCCTTTCCAACTCCACAATATCCTTTTTTAGGTGAGGTAACCAGAACTGTACATAGTGTTCCAAATGCAGCCATACCATAGATTTATACAATGGCACTGTGATATTGGCAGTTTTATTTTCAATATCTTTCCTAATTATCCCTAGCATGGAATTTGCCTTTTTCACAGCTGCCACACACTGGCTCAACATCTTCATTGTATATGTGGAACAAGAAGGAATTCTGCGCTGATCTGTGATACATGCCTTACTTCATTATGGAGGGAGGTCACTGCAAACTAGCCTTTACACTATAGCCTGGGTGAGATATTTATTCGACCATCAAGAATCTACATATGGGGGGAGAAAGGACCTGTGAGTTAGCCTTTTACACTGAACCGGGTTCAACTGTCAAGAGTCTTTGTATAGTGAGAAGTGAGCATATGCATGCCAGATTTGATTAATTCCTCTCCTCAAAAAGCTTATGTGAATCATGCATTCACACTGAGCACCCACATCAGACATTATGTTTATATAGAAGAGGAGCTGTCACTGGCCTGAACTGAACCTGTAGTCTACTTGCATCATTTAGATAGCCTTTCAATAAACTATCTGCATCATTAAAGATATATTTCAGAATGTCATGCTATTATATAGTGTTATGTTAACTTGTGGGGGGACTGCTGTTCAAGGGGTTGTGGGCATGCTCAATACATATTTCCATATCTTAGATACAGTCCTTAGGAAGTCTAGATAAGTAAAAGATGGGGTTTCAACCCCTTAACACCTTTTAAAACTTTAAGCAAAGGCTAAATGTCCTGCAAGTTCCACCTTGTTCGCTGTCTTTGCTGTATTGCATGAAAATATTCCTGAGCTGCAGAATTTATTCTTTCCCTGTTGATTTTTCTTTTTTTAATAAATTCACATCCACCTCTGGCTATAACATTAAAAAGTCATGAGAAAGGAGTTTCAACTATTTATAGTCCAAGGCTAAAGTACCTAGCATTGGTGTCAGAGTCTGGTGCACTTGTTCAACGTTTCACCTACCAAGCAAGATGGAATTAAAATGATCAAGATCCAAAGGAGTTATTAAGGCTGCTGACATTCACTGTTCCAAAGACTGCTTCTCACTTCTGTTACATTTCCCAAAATATAGCATCACTTGAGAATGAGCTGAAAATAGACAGAATTCTTTTTAACTTGGCAAATGTACACTTACCCATTCTTACCATGGCTGAAAGTAGAGGAAAAATGGAAATGGCCTGCCTTCAAGTCAATCCTGATTTATGGCGACCCTGTGAACGGGTTTTCATGGTAAACGGTATTCAGAGGGGGTTTACCATTGCCTTCCTCTGAGGCAGTGACTGGCCCAAGGTCACCCAGTGAGCTTCATGGCTGTGTGGGGATTCGAATCCTGGTCTCCCAGGTCGTAGTCCAGCACCTTAACCACTACACCACACTGGCTCTCAAAAGTAGAGGAGCTTGCGGGAAATCTTAAAAGTGGAATTCACCCTTCTTCATACATTCGCTTGGACACAGCACTGTTGTAGTGTTGTAGAGTTGCCACACTGTTCCATGTAGATAGCCTGCAGCTTGAACCAGGCTGACCCTATGAATGCCCAGTCAGGTTAAATTATATTGTCCCATTTTGTTTGGGGAGGGGAGGAGGAGAAGATTAATAAAAACCCGGCCTGCATGTGATGGCCAGTTAACCTGTGGCTTTGCTCACATGGCAGGCTATATGCAGGCCAGAGTGGAGGGGCTCACACTTCTCCATTACTCTCCAGCAGCACCACCATGGGGTGAATGTATGAACCAGGGCTACGTTAGCTATCTTTCTACATTTTTATTCTACCCTATCCTGACATTTTAGGCAGTTAACAATATATAATAATTTGGGCAGTCTATCTAAGGTATGTACTTCATTACAGAACTAAAACAGCTAGATGATAGATAAATGAGATATATATTAAAGATATAAAACATGCATTTTACTATGTGTTTAATTATGTTTTAAATTTTGATATCATTATTTATCTATTTTAAATTGCTTAATATGTGGTTTTAATTATATGTATACTGTTTTTTATCTGTTGTAAACCGCCCAGAGAGCTTCGGCTATGGGGCGGTATATAAATTTAATTAATAAATAATAAAATAAATAAAAATGTCTCCAACTTAAAATCACACTTTTGTTACTTTGTAGTATATGAGGATATACTTATATAGCAGTTTCTGTGCAATGAATGATGTACCGGAGTGCTAATCCAGTGTAAGTATTGAGTAAAGGTATTTCAGTAAAAGTACTTTTCCCACCACTTGAGAATTAAAAATTAGAAAGACTCCATGGCATCATAGCAGCATAAGAGAAGCCCTGCTGGATCAAGCCAAAGACCCATCTAGTCCAGCATCCTCTTCTCACAGCAGCCACCCAGATGCCTCTGGGGAGCCTGCAAGCAGGACCTGAGTGCAAAAGTTGTGTACTTCCAGCTGGGAAGCTGTGTTATTCCCAGCAACTGGTATACTGCCTCCGTCAGTGGAAGGAGAACCTAGCCACTGTGGCTAGTAGCCATTGAGAGCCTTATCCTCCATGAATTTATCTAATCCTCTTTTAAAGCCATCCAAGTTGGCAGCCATTACTGCCTCTTGTGGGAGCAAATTCCATAGTTTAACTATGCACTGTGTGAACAAGTATTTTTGTCTGTCCTGAATCTTCCAGCCTTCAGTTTCATTGATTGGCCCCAGCTTCTACTATTATGAGAGGGAGAAAAACTAAGGTGATTCCCTATTATTGGTGTAGACTGTCCAAACAAAAGAAGAATGAGGCCACTACCCACAGCCCCATGCATATATATGTAATTTGGAAGTGTATCAAATGCACCCTTGAATTGATTCAAGGCACCTGAGAGGGTATTTTCTATAAAGTCTGTGCACCAACTCTGCAATATAAAAGGACTCATAGAGGTACAGTATATGCTTGTGAAACTGTCTTCCTCTGACAAGCAGCAAACTATGTAATTCAGAAAACCCTGTAAGTCTGCATTTGATGTTGTAATGGCTGCAGGAAAGGGTCAATGTAGATCCTCATGCAGGGTAGATCCTCATGCAGAAATGTAGTGGTCACTGGTCAGCGTTGGAAATCTTGGGTTGATGACTCAGGTTATCCAATGCATCTTTGCTTGAAGCTCTTCAGTCAAGCAGAATTATCCATATGCAGAAGCATTGTGAAGCCATTTAATTTAGGTAAGTGTAGAATGCATACGACTGGCTATAAGTAAATGCAAAATAGCAATAAATTAAAATATAGTTTCTCAGCTAAGGCTATAAAAATTAAAATCACTACAGTAAATAATCTGTGGCTCCATGTGCATACCCTTGTCATTCTCATTTGTGGATTTGAGGCTGCATCAACAAAACACTGGCATCTCAATGACTTTTATGTCACAGGGTAGGCCTAGAGCCCAACAGTCCACAAGCCAAAGTAAGGATGATTGGGATGATGGGTTGCTGCACTATTTCCTGTTTCTCCTGTTTCCCCTACTTTCTGAGCCCCTAGATGCCTACTTCCCCAGTCTCTAGATGTTCAGCCCCAACTCCCCATGCACAGTGCCCCGACTACAGTCTGCGCATCACAGGTCATTAAAGAAGGCACTTGCAGTGATACACTAAAGTCTAGATGTTCCTTAGACTTGGTTCCATTTTGCCCTGCCACCAACATCCTTGTGCTACCACAATTTTAAATATGGTAAACATGCATAGTATGATTCCTTTGGTGACACACATGGAATATACACATATGATGGAATATTTTAAGGTATCACCATGAACAACATTTAAAATGGTGACAGTATATAAACAGGGTGGAGATTTGGCAAGGTCCTAACAGACATAACTGCCATCTTCATTATTTGGTTGTCAGCACCAGTTGAAGACATATCTCTTCACCAGGCTTTGAAGGAGATTAATCTAGAATTGTGAATTGATGTCCACTTGATACATTGTATTATTGCTTACTTTGATATTGACTTTAAAGTGTTTATTGGAATGTTATTGATTTGTTATATTGATGATTGGACTGTGAACCACCCTAGGGTCAGGGCATTTTAAAAATTAAACTAATAAATAAATACATGGCAGTAAGGAGCAGTAGTTGGAAGCAGCTATGGCTGAATCTAAAAATCCAAGTTTGTTGTTTGAGCAGATTCAGAAACATGGGTCCAAGATCTCTTTAATTATCTTTTTTAGGGACTCTGGGGTCCCTACCCAAAGGTACATGTCCCGGCCTTCCTAAGTCAATTGCTTATAAAAGGATTTTGCTTGAAGCGAGATATAGATTCACTCCAGCATCAGCCATATTGACTTTATCTACATGTGCAAACTCAGTACAATTAAATTTGTCAGCACATAATTTATAATGTCTGCTGTTATTAATGAATATCAGAGATTAATTAATTAAATGCCACTAATTAACTATGTAAAAATAAACTTTGAAGTGACTCTTTAATGGCATGCAAAAGCCAGCTTCCACTTCTCCAATAGGTGACAAAGTGCCAAGCTTCTCCTGGATTGATTGAATAGCTTCCCTTCTAAAATTCTCTTCCAGTGCTCTTGTGTACTTTCATTTGAGGAACTAGTTCCACCATCATATCACATTACCTAAAGTGTTCTTCTGAGAGATGCTCTTAATTCTCTTACCTATTTGACTGAAAACCCAAATTACTTTACCTCAGTCTCATACATCTGTGGGTTTGAGTAACTTACACAGCCCCCCCTTAACAGGCAAACCAAATAACAAGGTCCAATAACGGATTCTTATTCTTTATTTTCAAAACATGTTGTTTCTCTATGAATATGTATTTACGTGTCTTTTTACTACTTCTGAATAGTGATGCAAAAGCAATCTGAAGATCAGTTAATGTTTTTAAAGCTATTTTTAAAAATAATTTCTGGTGAATTAAAAAAAAACTCTGCATGGCCATAAACAGACCTTATCCAGACTGATGTCTATAGCATTTCTCAGGAGGGAAATTGCATTAGATAAGCACTGGAAGGCAAAAGTGGCTGCAAAGCCCCATAGAAGCCATCTGTAATACAGTATTTTTTGATGATCATATGTATTGTGTCAAGACCCCTTTCTTTTCAGTGTCTGTGCCCATCTCAGTTGTATATGATCACTACCACCATTATCCAGGGTATGACACAACCTCTGGAGCATTCATTCTGCCTATCACCAGAATCACCCAGATTAAAAAAGACACAGCTCATTAAACAGATGGGGAGGAGTATATTGCCTAAGAAATATTACAGTCTGTCAAGGACTGCCTCATCCCAGAGCAGAAACTTATCTGTAAAACCTGCACACAATTACATTTTAATGATTTTTATCTTGGCTCATTAGGAGAGCAGTCACCACTGAGACTTTAAGAATAATCATGCAGATGGACTGATGATAGAGCTACAGCACATCTTTGGAGAGAGAAGCATTTGCTGGAATAGAACTACAGACCCAGAACTGTTAAATGAAACAAGAAGAAAAATAGAAGTTTGTGTCAAGCAGGCAGTCCATTGCTAATCAACCTGTACCGAGCAACAAGTTGAGCCACACTGAGGAACCAGGCCAATAACTAGGGTCAAATGAAATCTTCTTGACCCCCTAGATCACCTGTATCTGCTGGGCTGAAGACTGCAATACGTTTGCAGGCCATCAGCTGGATAGCTCTCCAGTGTAGTGGAAATAAGAACAGCAGTTCCTTCTGCCTCCCAAGCTACACCACTAAGGTGCCTAGGTTCTGCTCACAGTCCCCCTTGGCTTAAGGTATATGTATGATTCACCATCATGTTGAGCTATCAACAGTTTCTGTACTTATCACCAAGTATAGTTATTAATAGCATTTTATATTTAATAGCATTTTATGTTTGTGGTCCTGTTTGGCAAACACCTTTTAAAGCAATACATTTACACATTGGATGATAAATGCTCTAACAATAGCTGACAAATAAATGTCAGTAACTTAAATTAGGAATCCTCTTTATAACTATTATACTCAGCAGACAAAATAAAACAATATAAATCAGCTCTCAAAATTATTACCAGATTGTCAATGAAAACAGGAAATAATACATATTCTGCTATATTTTAAACCAAGCATTGTTTACTGCTTATATAATCTGAAGGAGAAGCATGGCTAGCACAATTTTAAACATGTATACATTTATACAAAACAGTTGGCTAGTATCAGATTATGTGATTTTCTTTGTAGAAATAAAATAATGCAATGTAATTAAACAAGCTGCCATATTGTTTTTTTTTTTTTCAATAATTTTTATTCAGATTTTCATAAAACATACAAGACAAAATCATAAAACATTCAAAGACAAAAAACAAAATCAAAAATAGTTAAACAAAAAGAAAAAAAGAAAAAAAAAAACAAAAATAAAAAATAAAGAGTAAAATATTGACTTCCCATTTGTCAAAGATCAAATCAGTTATAAGTCTATAATATATAACAATCCTGTCTCTTAAGTCATATTATAAAATCACTTTCCTCCAGTAGTTATCTTACTTAATCATCAAATCTCATAAACATTACTTTATTCTTTCCACAAAAAGTCAAAGAGAGGTTTCAATTCTTTAAGAAATATATCTATCAATTTTTTTTTCCAGATAAGCATATCGATTAATCCATCTCATTACTAATTATGATAATCTTATTGTCATAACCATAGTCAAAATAAACATTTCAATTAATCCATCACATCAGAATCTGTTAGGTTCAATAATTTCAGTAGCCATTGTTCTATTATCTCTATTAGTTCCATTTTCCATCTTCCATCTTCAGTAGTCTTGTTAAGTCCAGTAATTTCAATATCCAATCTTCCATTATCAGTATTCCATAATAATCTTGCTGTCAAAGCCATAGTCATATAGTAAGAGTCTGATGGGGATTACCTCTATCCCAAATATTTTCTTGCCATCCATTCTGAATAGGTTGCTGAAATACTGCTGTAAAATCATATCTCTGTTCTTTTTTTCAAAATACACTGGGTCATCTCTTAAAAGTTTTTCCATTGTCACATGGCTGCAGATAATTCCATAGATTTTCTCTATATTGGGCTCCATCACATCATTCCAGTCCAGAAGATTATCCATGCCATTGATAACTTTATCTCTAGAATCTTCATTCATTTCTTCAGAGATAACATTGAGTTCCAAACAATAGATTTTATTTCTAAAGTCCATAGACTCCAAATCTTGTTCCTGTTCCACGTTGGTTCCAATCTCCGGGATCTCCTCTCTCACAGGGACCCCTATTCCAGTCTCCAGGGTCGCCTCTCTCACAGGGACCCCTGTTCCAATCTCCGGGGTCTCCTCTCTCACAGGGACCCCTTCCAGGGTCACCTCTCTCACAGGGACCCTTATATCTTTAATCTCCTGCTTCATTTTACTCAATTCAATTTTCATTATCTCAATCTCATCCATTATTTTCTGAAACATAGTTATTTCCAGATTTTCAGCCACTTTCTTAATTGCCATTTTAAAAGAAAAATATAGGAAAACCACTTCTTATTTCAGCAACAATTGGGTTAATACTCCAAACTTGGTGACATCACAGTATAAACAGAGCAGACAGCCTTATCTCTCCAATAGTTAAGTAAACAAAATGCAGTTCCCAGGATCGAAACAATTAATGGCAATCGTCAAGAAACAGATTCGTCAAAATAAAATAGACCAAAAAGAGAGTAGTCTCAAAACAGTATAATATTTTTCAAAATAAAAATCTGGAATAGAAATCCCTCTTCTGTGTATATCTTTAGAATGCAAATCCAGGACAGCTTTTTGCAACAAAAACAGAGATAAGCTATTAATTAGTGCGTAGCAGAGAGAAGTTATGGCTCCCCAGTGAGATGTCAAAAACTGATCAATCTGGCAAATCTCTTTTAAACAGCAACAATTTAAGTCAAGTAAAAGAAAAATATAGAAAGAAGGGTGCTTGCCTGTTAATGCGTTCTCTCTTAGAAGATAAGGTGAACGTTCGCTTTATCAGATAGAGCTTGCTGTTAAAAATCCGTCCCACCTTCGTCGGCTGGACCTCGTCCCATAAATTAATGAGATCTGGTCGTCCCAACAAAAATAGGCTTTGAGGTTAATCTCTTCGTTTCTCCCTACCCGGGAGAAGTTTAATCAGTCAAAAAAAAAAGAAAAAACTGACTGATATATCTGAATAAGCTTCTTTTGAGGCAGGAGCCCGTCTCAAAAGCAGGCACAGGCTAAGTCACCCTTCCCGGAAGTCCAACAAGCTGCCATATTGTTCATGCCACATATACAGAAGTTAAATTCACTAATAAGCAAAAAAACTACGGTTTAAGAATGTACCTATAGCCTACAGATATTTCTATCAAACTTTAAAAAGCAGGGAAATTGAGCAGCTCTAGTGAATGCACCAGGGGAGCAGGAGACCTGACCTCCTCTCTGAAATATTGTACTGCCCTACAAATTTGTCAAAATGCAAACACAATTTGGGTTGGTCTTTCACACTCCAATCCACTTCCTGTGTAGCTTGGAAGAATTTGGTTACATGTGCCTCTGAGCATATGGTGAGTGGTGGCAATACCTGCCATCTCCAAAGATGGAGAATTACATTTTTGTAATTTGTACTGGGAGCAGAACCCAGGCACTTTAGTGATGTCGCTTAGGAAGCAGAAGGAACTGCTGTTCTCATTTCTAGTGCGCTGGGTGTAAGGGGAGGGGAAGGAGGAGGAGGATGGGGAAGGAGGGGATTGGAAGGGGATGGGGAGATAAAGGGAGGGGCAAAGGAAGGGGGAGGGAAGGGCCAAGAGAGAGGGGATAGGAGGGAGGAGGAAGGGAGGGCATGTTTGATCATTTGCATGCTTTTTGTGGGTGTGGGCCCCTGATTAGCCAAGCCAAGCAGCTGTGAGTCTGGCTTTGAGAACACTGACAGCTGGTTCTTACTGAGCATGCCCGACATTATCATTCAGTTCAATGCAAATTTTCTTAAATTAATTAAAAATCAGCCAGGCATTTTTTTAACTTTTAAACTGCAGAAGATGAAGGTCAGAGTATGGGGCAAGGTCAGTAACAGGATTACAGGTACTCTGTGAACATGGTTGATTTTTAATTAATTTCAACAAATTATGAGAACTCTGAAAGAAAAAAGTCCAGAAGGGGTCTGGTTTTTCTCTCTCTCTCTTTTTACACGTTGAACTCTTGATTCTCTCTGACTGTTTTGTGTATGGCCATGAAAATTTAGAGGGTTGTTATTTCTCAATTCAGGACTATAAGCTTTGTAAGGTTTTGTTTTGAAATGAGCTTATGGGAAGCATCAGAATGGCATGGGGGTGTTTTCAATTTAACATTGCGGAATGCGAAAAATCCATGCTGGCTATAGTATACAGCCACTCTAATGGCTGTATAATTTAGGTTGTTTTCTCACATGGGGCTTATTGTATCATTTTTGCAGATTAAGATGTCCCACTTTCTAAAATTCCTTTCACACTGCAGTATCTGTTGCATTAACAACCTGTAGCTTTTTCAGCTGATTTATTGGCATTTCACGCAAATGTCTTTTACAGGGCTACAATGAACAATGTCTTGTTTCCGTCCTCACCTATTATACACATGCATACTGTAGTTCCCCCATAATTCATTGTGTGAGTTAATGTGTGCTTTACCCCTCATTTCTGCAGCTGTATGCTGATATACCAGCAGGGATGTAGTTGTCTAGGGTCACAGGGGGGGGGTCATAGACCAGTTACTTTTTTGGGAGCAGGGTCCCAGCCAGGCCCCTATGTGTGAGCCAATCAGCATGAAAAGGGATCATATTAGCTGCTAAAAAGAGTCCTTGTCCTTTTGTGCATATTGGAGCCACTGAGAAGACTCTTCTCAGTAGCTAACAGGCAGCCTCCCCTTTCATGCTGATTGGTTCCTATGGATGTCTGTTGTAGTGGAGTGTGGACTCACGAGACAACAGGGAGAGCAAGGGAGATGAGAAAAAGTGGAAAGGGGGATGTGGCTATGAGGGTACATGGTATGAGGACCCTGCACTTCTGAATTTGCCACTAAGCTACTGTATACCAATAGTTCCTCAGTTACAGAGTGCAGTTGAGCTTACAAGAAACAATGAGTTTATAGTTTTATTAAACCTCATTCAGCTCTATTTTCAGGCTACGATTGTTGTTTTAAAAGCAACAGTCCAAAACATATTAATCCACCCGAGGAGGCAGAGGTGGAAACAAGGAAGGGGAAGCTGCTACCTGTGCCTATGCTGGAATACCAGTATAATTTTTGTGAGGCAAAAAAATTTGTGCCAAAAGGGTGGGAACACATTGCATGCTGGAATGCCTATCACATGAGTGGCTGCAACTTGCACAAAACTCCTACAATTTTCCAAGCTTAGAAATGGATTATTTCTGGAATCATTTATCATGGAAATGACCGCTAAACTTACCCTATATCCCATTAGATTTCCGGAAGGAGCTTTTACGTTGTGTGAAAGATCAAATAAAATGAGCAAATAACCAGGTAAGAAATTGTCAAAATAAGAGTAGTGTGAAAGCAGCTTTAGTACTGTCACATTCTGTGTATATTATAAACTAATAATTATGACCTAATTCCCGTATCTTATACCTGATTACTTCACATTATTTACAGTGGCACTGCATGACATGTAATTAGCAGAGGACCCTACCTCATGTACCAAGGTGAGCTCTGAAGATACCAAGTAGACATGTTCACTAAATGCTTGCTACCAAGAAGTCTGTGAACCTCAAAATCAGAGCTTGGAAAAGTTACTTTTTTGAACTACAGCTCCCATCAGCCTAATCCAGTGGCCATGTTGCCTAGGGCTGATGGGAGTTGTAGTTCAAAAAAGTAACTTTTCCAAGCTCTGCTCAAAATATGTACTGTTTTCAAACTAAAACACACAGAGGATTTAAAATTAATAACTATTTTAATACATGTTTAAAATGCTTAACACTTCCAATGTTATACACGTTTGTTAATTGTTCACTACCCAGAACAGAAAGCTTCCTTACATAAGATCAGACTAGTTGTCCTTCTAGCCCAATGTTATCTACTCTGATTGGCTCTCCAATATCTTAGAGGGAAGTCTTTCATGCCATCTGATCCTTTTAATCAAACAACTGTCAAGGATGCCAAGGACTGAACCTGGGACTTTCACACACAAAGCATATGCTCTAGCACTGAGATATGGACTCCATCTATGTTTTTAACATCCAAGGCAAAAGATGAAATCCAGTGTGGCTATTCTGGAATGGTCTTTGATCCAGCAGAGATACTCAGTATCACTAATTTAAGAGAAGACAAGAGCATTTTTACTAATTCCCCTTTCTTATTGCATTCTCTGCGCACCTTCTACACTCTTGAACGGATTGGGGGGATGTAGGGGTGCAGCAGAAAAGGGTTTTGCAAAAATCACCTTCCCTTTACTGACATTTATGGATACCTTTAGTAGATCAAAAGCAGTTCTGAAAGCAGAATGGCAGCACTGGAGTTTACCCAAATAATTGTACAATTATTTTTTGGTCTTTATAAATTATTAATCAACTTCTGAATGGATTTTCAATTTCTAATGCATGATAAATGTATGAACCAAATGTTTGTTTGTTTGTTTAAGACATTTATATAATGTCCTTCATAATATCTAGGCCAGGGTAGATTGAAGATGTGGATTAAAAAAACAGGAAACTGTTTTCTCCACATATATGAAATACCAGAAAAAATCACTTTATTTAAGGGATGGATGCATTTTAATATGAAGAGAGTTTTACTTCTTTTTAGGCCTCCTTTGGAAAATTAAAATATACCTTTATCTCCTTGGCACTGTGTGAAAATAATCAATAAACATCAATGTTCATTGGGCACAATACACAGCAACCTTGAAACACCAATATCTCACAGCAATAAAAAGAGTTTAAGCACACAAGCATTCATTCTTTCAAGCATGACGCTGGCATACCTAACTTTGTCTGGATTATACCTAATATGTCTGATTACTTACACCAGCTTGCATACAATTTGTCAGTACATTATAATTTACAATTTCATAACTAAATAAATTATTAATGACATAATGTTCAACAGCTGTAAATAATTTACAACCTGGAAATGGTGCAATAGGCATGCTCTTAGTGGAAGGCAGTGTATCTTGAATACTTAATCAGAGTGTACTTAACAAATCAAAGTCTATTATTAAACTGTGCTTATGCATGTTATCCTTTAGCAATTGTATTTTGGTTTATAAAGGAAACTATGGCTTGACACACCAGATGCTTGTTCTTCATTTTGGGAATTCTTGTTTTGCACAAAGCTAGAATCCATATTCATTTTGTGCATAATGAAAACAACCCTTTTATAAGTCATTTTAAGCAGACAAGGTGTTAAGGCATAACAGTTCAAACACCAAGCATAGTAAAATTCACTAATGGGCAAAAAACCTTGCAGTTTAAGAATGTACCTATAGCCTACAGATATTTCTATCAAACTTTAAAAAGCAGGGAAATTGGACGGCTATAGTGAATGCACCAGGGGAGCATGAGACCTGACCTCCTCTCTGAGATATTGTACTGCCCTACAAAGTTGTCAAAATGCAAACACCATTTGGGTTGGTCTTTCACAGTCCAATCCACTTCCTGTGTAGCTTGGAAGAATTTGGTAACATGTGCCTCTGAGCATATGGTGAGTAGTAGCAACACCTGCCATCTCCAAAGATGGAGAATTACATTTTTGTATGTTTGTTGGTGTTCTTCTTACTTTGCTTCTTTCCTGTGTTACTACTGTTTCTACAGAAATTCTAACTTAAACAATTATATTTCTCTCATTATTCATCCTAGAAATTTGTGTCAAATTTATTTTTAGTAATTTCAAAGCCTTTTATATTTCAAACTTGAAGTCTTGTTCTATTTCTATTTTGGGTGCATTAACAGTTGAATCTGAAACTGCAGTTTGGTGTAAAATCAGACTAATCACAATATGTTGCTACTTAAGCAATGACTCTAGCTATTAGAAAAAACAAACTTGGCCTGCCCAAAATGCAGGTTTTCAGCCTGCTATGCTTAAACCACTCCTCGTAAGGGCATGGAAAGGTGGGCATGGTCAATTAAAAACATAGAGCACACCTAGATTTTTGCTAGAATATATTTCACCTCCCACTGTTTTATCTTTTGCAAACTGAGACACTTCTCATGTCCATTTGAAACTATTCTGCAGAATAGTCAGTGCCATTATTCCACAGTGGTTTTTGGAGTTTTTTAGTGTTTCAAAGTGTTGCTGTACAACAAAGACAATGATTTACTATAGAAAACTTCACTAAAACCTCCAGTTTGAAACAGGCTGTCTTCACCATCATATGACATTGACCAATAAAAGGCTTTGAAATTAATAAATTTCAATAAAATATGAGAACTCTGACAGAAAAAAGTCCAAAAGGGGTCTGGGTTTTATTTCTCTTGTTTTACATTTTGAACTCTCAATTCTCTCTTACTGTTTTGTATAGCACCATGAAAACTTAAAGGGTTGTTGAGCAAGTGTTTCTGAGTTCAGGACTATGAGTTTTGTAAGGTTTTGTTTTGAAATGAGCTTATGGGAAGCATCAGAATGGCATGGGGGTATTTTTAACTGAACATTGCAGAATGTGAAAAATCTATTCTGGCTATAGTATACCGCCACTCTTGTGACTGTATAATAAGTCCTTTATGATATCATTTTTGCATAAATCTTGACACTTCAGTTAAATTCAGTTCATCCCTGGGCCAACACTGTTCATATGTATGTGTGTCAGGTGTGGGTACCCAAGTTGAAAGACACAGTGTTAGTCTGAAAGAACACATTTTTCAGATGAAAAGATGGAACCCTTTAATATCCCCCCTATTATGAAATAATATTATCAGTAATAGTAATAAAGTCATAATAATAAATGTGTTAGGCTGTAGTCCTAACCTCACTTACCTAGGAGTAAGGCCCAATGAGTTCAATAGGATTTACTTCTGAATAGACATGGTTAGGATTGTGCTGTTAGTCTTTTAAGATACCACAAAACTCTTTCTTGTGTTTACTGCAACAGATTTTTATTATTATTATTATTAATGATAATGATGATGATGATGATGATGATGATAATAATAATAATTTATTACTTGTTAGTTGCTTGTTACCTGAAGGGCTCCAAGTAAATTACAACACATTAAAAACATAAATATAGATACATACTACCATAAAAAGAACAAAATAACAACAACAACCAAAACAGCCACAGGAGCTAATAACAGAAGCCACTAATAACAAAACAACATCATCTCAAGCAGTCAAAGATGTCAACAATGGTGTAACAATGAAATCAATATGCAATAAAATCAATATGTGCAGAATGAAACATATGCTTAATGAGCTCAAAAGTCAAAAATGCTGTTATGCTTTCTCAGCAGTCTGGGATGTTCTCCCACATGGCTAATCAGGGAACAAGGTCATGGTTAGAGGAACCTTAGATAGAGAACAGGGAAGTAAGCCATGGGAAGCAGATGCTGAGGGAACTAAATAAAGATAGGAAAGTTCTGGATGATTTATTCTGATTAGCAATGCACTTTGATACTATGATGCTTTGATGATGATGTATGTGACGTAAAACTGCCTATAAAATGTAATGATTGTCTGTTCTACGGGAGAGCCCACTTTTATGGTGATCTCTCCCTTTGCAAAGGAATAAAGGCTACTGTTTGAAACATAACAGGTCTCGTCTTCAATTCCTGATCGGCCACCTAAGGCATTGAAGGCCATAACAGGCAGACTGGCATTTAAGGTCTGGCCCTTTTGTAACAAAACTAGCGAGCCAGCCAGGAGAGTCCTTCTTGACGACCTCTGGGGTCCCATAAGGGTCCACGGAGAGTTGGATGAGAGCGCTCCGGGTTGATTTCCCCGCATCCGAGGCCACTGGGAGCCGACCAAGACGTCAGAGCATCATCAACGGACCTCCAGAAAATTGAGACCAGAACTCTCTTACTGAAAGGGGAAGTGGGTCTGACAGTGCATCAGAAGGCAGGTGAGACAAGATTGAACTCTGGTGGGGAGTGCTGTGTGTGTGGTGTGTAACTGAGATGAGGCCACGCCTCGAAGCAAGTGTGGAGTTCTCGGTACCGCGTTTCCCTACTCCCGCGAGGGACTGGGCTGGGAAAATAATGAAGCGACTGTCGTGGCTGTTGTTGTGCCCTTGTAGTCCTCTTAGAGCCCCTGGGATGGGAGGAGCTGGTTCCAAGGAAAGGAACAGGAGGCTAGGGAAGAGTCAACAACAGGACACCCCACTGCAGCTTGTCCTCCAGAGGTTCGAGATTATACAAGAACTGACCCAATACCCCCTTGAAAGAGAAAAGTTAATATTCTATTGCCAGAGACTTTGGCCCACTTTGGGAACCGGGTGGCCACCAGAAGGCACCTTCGAGTTCCAGGCAATAGTGAAGGTTTTGAAAGTACTGACAGAACAAAAGCAGCATGATTCCATCCAGTATGCCATAATGTGGAGAGAACTAGATCGAGACCCGCCTACCCCAATGGTACTGCGAGTTATGTCCCAGAGAGGCCCCATCTCCAAACCCGTCCTGCCTGAAGCTGAGGAAGAAACCCTACCAAGTGCCCCACCACCATATAGGCAACCTAGGGACGAGGAAAGGCCCACCAGCCCACTGCCAAGCCCTCCGCAAGCGATAGATCAGGAAAGGCCCACGAGCCCACCACAAAACCTTCCAAGGCCATTGGGGGCCAACATTATAGCGACAACCCCGCTATATCCCTGTCTATCACACGCTGTAACATCCCCCCCAAGCTCAACTGTGATGACCACACCCCCTTTTGAGAACCTCCTGAATTGTTCTCAGTGTCAGGAGGGGAGCGGTTGAAGCCTTTTTCACAAGTATATGCATGAAATCCATAACAGCCCGGCAAGCACCCCTCAGGAGAGAACCTTTAAAGAAAAAAGACTGCGCGGTTTAGAACAAGCAGTAGAAGTGGTTACTAGAACAAGGGAGGATCTCAGAGAGCATAGAAGCGGCAACAGTTATCTCCAAGCCCCCATGCGACAGGTTCTTGATGGAAAAGGGGATAGGGCATACGTCTATGTCCCCTTCACGACCTCTGACCTGTTCAGTTGGAAGAATAAGACACCCCCCTTAAGAGAAGACCCCGGGAAAGCTTATGACTTGTGGCAGTCAATATTTGTCAGCCACCATCCCAGTTGGGCAGATATTCAGACATTGATGAATATTTTGCTAACGCCTGAAGAGAAAAGCTTAGTTATGGGGCAGGCCCGCAGACAGGCTGAGGCAGACAGGGCAGCGGCTGGACGACTGGCAGCGCCCGTAGCCCTCACATTACCAGAGGAAGACCCAAATTGGAATTCGGAGCCCGGAAAATGTCCCGAACTCGAAAATTACCGCCGCCTCATTCTTTATGGTCTGCAAAATGCCATACCTAAGCTCACCAATATGAGTAAACTATATGAGATCAGACAAGGCAAAGATGAAGACCCTTCGTCCTTCCTTGTTCGGCTGCAAGATACTATGAGGAAATACATGCCCCTTGACCCAGCTGCAGCTGACAATCAGAGACTGTTAGTGACACTTTTTATAGGACAGAGCGCCCAAGATATTAGAAAGAAGTTACAGAAAGTTGAGGGAGCCATGGGAATGAACATGAGCCAATTGATGGACATCGCCTATAAGGTGTTTGTAAATAGAGATGAGAGGGAGAAGAAGGAGGATCAGCGTATGTTTAAGTGGCAGTGCGCAGTAATGGCTGCTGCCATGAATAGGGATGGTGACAGAGGGAGAGGAGAAGAAGGCAGGGGGCGACGCCCCAGATGAAGATTGGAGAAGGATCAGTGTGCCAAATGCCTCAAGAAAGGACACTGGGCAAAAGATTGTAAGGGCGAAGAACGTCAGAAACCCGCAGCCCCTCCCCTCCTTTCAGCCTTTGCTGAAGAGGATTCAGAATGAAGGTGGTCGGGCCTACAGGGTAGTGATCTGGGAGAGCCACTTATCCCCATCATAGTGGAAAATCAGAAGTTAAAAGCCCTTGTTGACACCGGAGCTACCTATTCCATGCTACCAGGGGCGGCACCCCACCACATGAGCCCCGATCATAGAACTATTTTAGGAGTGACAGGAGACAAGCAGAAATTGCTGCTGACAAAGCCAATAGGAACACAAGCGGGGAGGCAAGTCTTTAAGCATCGTTTTCTTGTTTCGGAACAATGTCCCCTGCCTATCCTAGGAAGAGATGTTTTAGCAAAGCTCCAAGCCACCATTTGTTTTAAAAAGCACTGTCTTGTCACCACCATTCCTAAGGCAATGTAAGCCGCATATCAGATGGCAACCCTGCAAAAGGAAAATGAATTACCCACATACACTGATGTGAGAGATAACAAAAATATAGACCCCATGGTATGGGCCGCAGAGGGAAATCCAGCCCGAGCCAAATTTGCCGAACCCGTGAAGGTTAAATTAAGACCAGGAGCAACACCCGCCCCTGTTAAACAGTTTCCACTAAAAAAAGATGTGTGGGAAGGCCTTACAGTACTCTTAGAACAGTTCATCCGAGACAAATGGATACGCCCAGCCACGTCTCCCCACAACACCCAGATATTTGGAATAAAGAAACCAGGCCAGCCGAGCAAATATAGGTTCCTTCAAGACTTGCTGGTCATTAACAAGCAAGTGCAAGAGGACGTTCCTGTAGTTCCTAATCCACACATGCTCCTTTCTGGAGTCCCAGCCAAGGCAACAGTGTTTACTGTGATAGACTTAAAAGATGCCTTTTTCAGTATCCCCATTCACCCTGAGAGCCAAGATTTGTTTGCCTTCACATGGGAAAACCCCCGAACTGGCCAAGCCTCTCAAATGACCTGGCAAGTGTTACCCCAAGGATATGTTGGATCCCCCTCCGAGTTTACCAAGGCCCTGCAAAAAGACTTAGAGGAATAGCATCAACAACCAAAGGAGACCAAGCTGAAGCTGAACCCTGATAAGACCGAGGTGCTGCTTGTGGGGGACAAAAGAAGGTTGGGAGAAGTTGACTTGAAGTTCAATGGGGTGAGTTTACCCCTGAAGGACCAGGTCCGCAGCCTTGGGGTTGTACTTGATTCCAGGCTGTCTATGGAGGCTCAGATTTCGGCAGTGAGCCAGGCAGCCTGATATCAACTACACCTCATACGAAGGCTGCAACCCTACCTTCCTGTTCATCAGCTCCCACTGGTAGTACACACCCTGGTCACCTCTTGTTTGGATTACTGTAATGCGCTCTACGTGGGGTTACCCTTGAAAACGGTCCGGAAACTACAACTTATACAAAATGCGGCGGCTCGACTACTTACAAATAGTTGCTGCCGGGATCACATCACACCAGTGTTGTTCGATCTACACTGGCTTCCAGTTGTTTTCCGGGCCCAATTCAAGGTGTTGGTATTAACCTTTAAATCCCTATATGGTCTCGGCCCAGTTTATCTTACGGAGCGCCTTCAACGCCACCAATTATGCCGCCCAACAAGATCAGCCACACAGGGCCTTCTCTCAATCCCGCCGACAAAAACAGCTAGGTTGGCGGGTACTAGAGAGAGGGCATTCTCAGTGGCGGCCCCCACCCTCTGGAACTCCCTCCCACAAGATCTCCGGCATGCCTCTTCCCTAAATACATTTCGTAAAGCCTTAAAGACCTGGCTCTTTCAACAGGCCTTTGGGATTTCCGGGGAGGGTTAATTACTGGATTGAAATGCCTCCTATCCTGTTTTAATACCCTGTTTTAATATCACTGTCTGCTGCTGTACTGTTTTTCTATTGTTTTTATATTGTACTATTGTATTTTATCTTATTGTGTTTTAACTGCTGTATGTCGCCTAGAGTGGCCATTGGCCAGATAGGCGACACAGAAATTAAATTTATTATTATTATTATTTATTAGACCGTTCTTTTGGTTTATGTGGATGACCTTTTGATCTGTAGTCCAGACCGGCCCTCCTGCGAACGAGACTCTGTCTCCTTGCTGAACCATCTAGCTGACAAAGGGTATCGAGCCAGCCACCAGAAAGTGCAGTGGTGCCAAGATGAAGTTAGATACTTAGGATATAAAATATCCCATCATGGCCGAATGCTATCGCCCGAGCGGAAGGAAGCAATTTGTAAATTGAACCCCCCAACAAATGTGAAAGAGCTACTTACAATATTGGGACTGTTCGGATTTTGTAGGCCATGGATTCCTGAATATGCCAGAATAGTTTTGCCTCTCTATAAAGCATTGGAGGCTGAGCAATTAAAAGAACCTTGGCGATGGACTAGAGAGCAACAAAATGCCTTCCGAACACTTAAGGTTTTGCTAACCCAGGCACCCGCGCTTGCATTACCAGATGGCAATAAACCATTTGAATTTAAATTTAAAATTGAAAAATTTTAATTATGTTTTATTGTGTATTGTATTTACATCCACTTGTATTTTAACCTGTTTTATTATGCTGTACACCGCCCTGGGAGCTTATTGCTATAGGGCGGTCTAAAAATGTAATAAAATAAATAAAAATAAATAAATATCACCTTACATTTCAGAGAACAAAGGTGTAGCAGCTGGGGTATTAACACAGAAATGGGGGCCGAAGCACAGACCAGTGGGATATTATTCCTCAAAATTAAATGCAGTGGCCCAGGGATGGCCAGCCTGCCTCCGAATCTTAGCAGCAGCCTCCATTTTGCTCAAAAAGGCTGACAAAATCATGGTAGGGAGTCCAGTCGAAGTCCTAGGACCACATGACTTGAAGAAAATAATGGGTGCTGATGCAGCCAGAGTTTTAAGCCCCAGTCGGCTAACTCTGTTTGAGCAACAACTCCTTGGCAGGCCAGGAATTACCCTTAGCACTTGCAACACGCTTAACCCTGCAACCCTGATGCCCCAACCAGGGGAACTGCTGCACAATTGTGAACATGCCCTAGAAATAGCCACCAAGCCCTGAGATGACTTCTGTGACCTGCTGCTCCCAGATGCCCATGAGGTTTTCATTGATGGCAGCAGCAGGGTAGTAGAGGGCCGCAGAAGAACAGGATTTGCCATAATAGAAGGAAACCAGATATTGTCCAGTGGAAGGTTGCCGGATGGCTATTCCACGCAGCAAGCAGAGTTAACTACACTTGAAAAGGCACTTTCCTTATCTGAGGGACAGAAGGTCAACATATACACAGATTCCAAATATGCTTTTAACACCATTCATGCCTTCGCAATGATATGGAAAGAGAGAGGCTTCATAAATAGTGTGGGGAAAACAACTGAGAATTTGGACATTGTCAAAAGATTTTTAAAAGCAGTCACCCTCCCCAATCAATTAGCTGTGATGCACATCTTAGCGCATGGCAGGGAAAAGGTGAAGAGACTGAGAGAAGGGAATGATTTGGCCGACAAAGCAGCAAAGGAAGCAGCCCTCTCTGAAAAGGATCCCATAGTTGGTCTCCAACTAACCCCTTTGAATATTTTAACGCCTCAATACTCACCAGCTGAAACAGAGGATGCTGCCACAAAAGGAGCGGTTCAGACACAAGAAGGATGGTGGAGGTTGCCAACAGGACAGATCATAATACCACGACCCCTCCTAAGGCAGGTCGTGCAGGCGGCACACCAGAACACCCATCTGGGAGGCAGTGCCCTGGGAGATCTGTTAATTAGACAAGTGCTGGCACCAGGCCTTTATGTCGAGACTGCTCGTGCTGCAGCGCAATGTATCTCCTGTGCAGCCATCAACCAAAAAGGGCCTACACCGCCAGCGCCAATGGGAGGCCGCCCCTGGGCATATTACCCTTTCCAAAGAATTCAGATAGACTTTTCTGAACTCCCTAGGAAAAATGGATACAAATACCTTCTGGTAATTGTGGACCAGCTGTCCGGCTGGATAGAAGCCTACCCCACAAGGCAGGCCACTGCGGCAGTAGTGGCAAAAGTACTATTAAAAGAAAATTTTCCCCGATATTCTCTTCCTGAGACAATAGATTCTGACAGAGGACCCCATTTTATTTCTAAAGAGTTCAGCAGCTTCAGCATCCTTTGGGATTTCAGTGGCGCCTTCACACCGCTTGGAGGCCACAATCAGCGGGGCAAGTTGAAAGGGCCAACAGATCTTTGAAGGCTACTTTAACTAAGCTCTGCCAGGAAACTGGGCAAAATTGGGTAGCCGCCCTACCCATGGCATTGACAATCTTCCGTTGCACTCCCAGAGGACAAACTAAGTTGACCCCATTTGAAGTCTTGTTTGGGAGACCGCCAGTGCTGGCAGCTCTCAAAAGACAGCCATGTGAAATAAATCAAATTGTGGGAGATGCTGTGATAAAAGAATATGTTATTGCCCTGCAGTCTGTTCTTTCCAAACTTTACAGATACACCCAGGAATTCCAGAGACTACCATTGGACGCAGCAGTCCACCCCTTCAGACCAGGAGATTGGGTCCGAATTAAGTCATGGAAGAAGGAACCGCTTCAGCCTGAGTGGAGCCAACCGGTCCAGGTGCTGTTGACTACGGATGCAGCTGTGAAGATTGCTGGCAAGGCCAAGTGGATCCATCACACCAGAGTAAAAAGAGCTTCAGCACCTATCGAGGTGCAGGAACCAGGGCAGGGAATAGCCAAGGATTCCCCCACAGCTGAAGAGCGGAAGAAGACCCCTGAAGAAAACTGGCTCTCAGAGGTCGTGCCGGGCCTCAGCGTGAAGTTGTGTCTCCGCAGAACACCTCCAACATAGATATAACACCCTCAGCCCAGAATATACTTAACCCATATAGTATATGTATAGCCATAGTCATAGCATGTATGGTCTTTATTATGTTGCTTTATCTTGCATTTTACTTCCGACATGGATGTGTCCCCTGACTGGGAAATGGTCCCCTTCACAGGGCAATACTTTCCTCAAACTGGTGCAGGATATGGTAGCCCAGTTCCAGCTCACCAATCGCTGGGTATGTGCCCCTTTGCAGATACACCATGGCCAAATTCCACTATACCCCCTCCCACTGATCATACGTGAATTGGCAGTGGACCATCCACAGCATAACCAAACTTGGCCACAAAAGGACCAAGTGGAAGTTAAGAAAAGAAAGGGAATGTGGTGTTGGGAAAACAATGATGGAGTAGGACCCCAGGTGGGATACTCTTCTTGCTTTTACACACACAAGCGGGGCCCATGGCAAAAGTGGCCAGCAGGGATTCCTTGCCTTAATTTACAGTACAATGCCACCCACATAAACCATACCAGATGCAATTGCACCCCAGACAACATGCAGTATAGTTTTATGTCATTGTGGTCACACAGGGTTGGATGATTATTGGCAATGGTATGGTCTCGCCCTATGTCGGGCCAATAGTTGGACTACCAATGTCCCGGACCAAACCACTATGCTTAGATGGTATAGGGGAGAACAGCCCCAAGCTTGGTCTGAGATCTTTATCGCCTCTGACTCCTGGTATGCCACAATTTGGAAGGGAAGGGGGATGGACTCCTGTGCATCTATAGCCCCAGGGGTCACCAGATGTAATGCCAGTGGTCCCATTTACACTGAGCTGCTGTTCATGAGCTGATATTACACCCCACAACACGGGTTCCGGTCCCATTTGAATGGAACCATGCAAGCCCATCATTCTCAGATATGCCCCCTTGGCAAATGTGCACTTAAACTTCACTGGTTTGTTTGTGGAACTACTGCCTACACTTGTTTGCCCCCTAGATGGAGAGGGAGCTGTTATGTTGCCTATCTAATACCCAATGTTAATGTAAAGCCTAAAGGACAGCATATCTTTAGGCCTTTATATACTAACACCAGATACAAGAGGGGTGCGCTACATGCAGGGAGCCATGACTGGGGAAGTACGATCTGGACCCCCCAAGATTTGATTGATTATTATGAACCACTAACATGGAGCTCAATAGGGATTGTTGGAGCTAGGTCCATGACTAACGGCCTGCTAAGACTGCAAGCTGTCGTGGAGGTAGTCACTAATGCTACAGGGGATGCAATACGCATGTTGGCACAGGAGACTGAGCAAATATGCAAAAAGCTGGTTGTACACCAGCAGGGCCTTGATTTGTTGTTGGCCAGCTCTGGTGGACTATGCGCAGCTTTAAACACCAGCAGTGACTGTTGTATAGAGATAGGGGACCAGTCACAGGTAATTAACCAGTTAGTTGATCATGCGGAAATGACAGCATATGTGGGTGATCAACACTGGAAAGGCCTGAACTAGGATTGGCTTACCAGCTGGCTGCCAAACTGGGCGTGGTTGAAACATTTGTTTGTTATTAGTTGTATTATATTGCTTGTTTTAATGTGCCTGCCATGCATTATAGCCTGTGTGTCTGGAATGCTTGTGAAACTCATGAAAAGGAGAGGCAAGCTGATAATGTATCAGCAATTGGCCCTACATGAGATGCGGGGAGAGTATGCTGAAATGTTGCCGGTCCATGAGAAACAGGGAGACCAGACCGTCTATGCTACTATTGAAGATTAAAAAGATACTTTCTTGGATTAAGAAAGTATCTAAGGGGGAATTGTAACAATGAAATCAATATGCAATAAAATCAATATGTGCAGAATGAAACATATGCTTAATGAGCTCAAAAGTCAAAAATGCTGTTATGCTTTCTCAGCAGTCTGGGATGTTCTCCCACATGGCTAATCAGGGAACAAGGTCATGGTTAGAGGAACCTTAGATAGAGAACAGGGAAGTAAGCCATGGGAAGCAGATGCTGAGGGAACTAAATAAAGATAGGAAAGTTCTGGATGATTTATTCTGATTAGCAATGCACTTTGATACTATGATGCTTTGATGATGATGTATGTGACGTAAAACTGCCTATAAAATGTAATGATTGTCTGTTCTACGGGAGAGCCCACTTTTATGGTGATCTCTCCCTTTGCAAAGGAATAAAGGCTACTGTTTGAAACATAACAGGTCTCATCTTCAATTCCTGATCGGCCACCTAAGGCATTGAAGGCCATAACAGGCAGACTGGCATTTAAGGTCTGGCCCTTTTGTAACAATGGCACCAGGTGGACCTTGCTGGAGAGAGCATTCCAAAAATGGGAAGCCACAACTAAAAAGGCCCACTACCTTCCAAGCCTCCCTCAGAGGGAAGACATTGAGAAGGGACTAACATCTAAGGGTCCAGGCAGGTTCATATCAGAAAAGATGTTCCAGATTTTGGGATCCTGAGCTGTAAAGAGTTTTATAGCTGAAAATCAGCAGTATGAATTGGGCTCAGAAGCATGCAAACAGCTGGTATAGATGTTATATTATCTGTTCACCTCAAACCTGTCAACCGTTGGGCAACATTGTGCACTAATTGAAGCTTCCAAAACATTTTCAAAGACCTTGAGGTTACCAGAGGATAGATGTATCCAAGTTATCCCTGTCCAGATAGGATCATAGTTGGGCATGAGTCTAAGCTGATGGAAGGCACTCTGAGCTTATGGGGCCACCTGTGCCTTAACTCAGCAATGGATACAGGAAAACCCTCAAACTATGAACCCGGACACTCAGAGGGAGTGTAACCCCATTCAGAACAGGCTGCACACCACTCAACCAGTCAGGGAAACCACCCACCAACAGCATCTCAGTCTTGCCTGGATTAAGCTTCAATTTATTGCCCCTCACCCAGTCCATTATTGCAACCAAGCACTGATTCAGCACATCCACTGCCTCACCTGCAGAAGATGAAAAGGAGAAACAGAGCTGTGTGTCATGAGCATATTCTGTATGACCCCACTCAGCGCCTTCATGTAGGTGTTAAACAGCATGGGTGACAGAACCAACACTTGTGGGATTCCATAATGGAGAACCCATGAAGCCAAGCAATGCTCCCAAAGAACCATGGAGTTGGCCATCCAACTAAGAGTGAAACCACTGCAATACAGTGCCCCCAATACCCAAATGAGACAGAAGGATACAATGACCGATGATATCAAAAGCCACTGAGAGATTAAGAAGAATCAACAGTCACACTCCCCATATCTCTCTCCCCACACAGGTCATCATACAAGGTGACCAAGGCAGCTTCCATACCAAAACCAAACCTGGCTCGCCCTCTTTTCCTTCTCCCTCCTGACTGCTCTAGCAGTTCCTCCTCCTACATTTCCCAGGATCCATGTACATGCTGCCCTGGTAGCATTTCATGTGTTGGGAAGAAGAAGAGAGATTGAGGCAGGGTCAGTCAAGACCTCCCCATCCCTGCACAATCACAGAAGCCAAGGGTATATTAGGGGGAGTAAGAGGCAGAGAGTCCCTTGGGTTCTATCATCTTCTAGAACAACCAGAAAGGTATGGTCCCTTTGACCATTTAACAGCCAGCTATTTGGCCTGTGGCTGCTAAAGAGTAGTAATGTTAATTTTAATTGCCTTCAGAGTTGATTTAGGTAAAAAGCAATTAATACAAGTATTTACATACTTGCACACATACAAACAGTTTGTCAGAGACTTGTTTCTTGTGTTTTTAACTGGTGAATCACCTTCAAGTTTGATGAAGGTCTTTATTTCCTTTTGCATCTAAATCCCTTTTCTCTTTTGCACTCTGTTAGATTGCAAGCCATTATTTACACTTTGAAACCATATTTGAGGTAATTGACCAAAAGGTGGTATATGTTACAATGATAGTAAATACAATAAATTAAAATAATGGATTGCATTTAATGGTGGCTTTCTGCTAGCAGAGAGCACTTGTACAGAACACTATTTTTTTTGCTGATTCTCCCTGTTCATTGCAGCACCCTGCATGACTCCAAAAACAGCTTCTGATGATGGGGGGGGGGCTACAGAAAAGTATGGCATATGGATTCAGTCCAAAATAGTAAAATGATAAGATCAGAAATTCCTGTTTTAAATCGGAGGAAATGGTAAATAGAAACTAATGTAAGGTATTCGTCTTAACCTGGATATGTTGACAGACACAATGTGGGCACTAGCTTCCTTTCCATGTGCTACAGCAAAACATTAAAAATGTACAGGAAGCATGTTATTAACAGATGTTATGATGATTGTGTTGTATGATTTAATCCTTTTGCAATCCTATTCCTATCTGCTTACTTTCTGATGATTTGTTATAATATTTGGCCTTGCAAATAAACTTACCCCTCATTCATTTGTTATTCGTGCAAATTATTTCTTCTATCCTTTGTTATTCACAGGTTATTTCATATATTCTCAGTGATTATGGAGCTTCCTGCTAATTTTAGCAATGTAGTTCTACTGTTGTTCTACAGTGTTGAAGAAATACAAAAGAGCTAAAAGAATACAAACACAAAGCTGAACAAATGTATATATGTGCAAATATAAATTCCAGTATAATATTTTGCAGCACCTTATAGTTAAACAGGTACACACTCTTTAAATGAATAATAACTTTCATTTCATTCTTGATAGGCAATTTAGAGCCTAAAATAGAAATGAACAATTTCTCCATTGTCTGTTAATAATAATTTATTTGCAGCATAAGCCTTTCTTCTTTCTGAGGCTCATGCAAGAGACTCTTGGCTGTACACGTCCCTCTAGTGGAGTCCTGTATGAAACTGAGGATTACAGTTTTGTTTCACATTCCCTAGTTCCATACTGCTGAAATCTGTTCAACCAAGCATGAGCAAATATAAATATTCATATTACAAGAAACATATTATAAAACTCTGGGAACTAAATGTTACAACCTGGCTAGCTTTTGTGTGCATACAAAAGCATACATCAGCCAGAGAACAGGAGACAAGGTTTGAAATTTTTTCCATAGGAATATCTGTTGTATGTCTGCTCCTTATAGAGCAAAAAAGGTTATAAATTTCATCAAATACATCATAATCAATTTTATTCTGTCAGTATATATAATGAATGGAGATGTTAAATTAAAAGAGGATCAAAACAATATCAAAAGAGGAAGATAAGTTTCTTGCATTCTGATACTAAATTAATTTAATACATTTGCAAATTTATATATTCAAAACTCTTCACATTGCAAAGATCTGGAATGCAACAGGGCAATATCTGATTGCAGGAAAATGTGTCTTTTTCATTCTGCCTCAAGCTGGGCACCTAAAGTCATACAATGGTTAAATTATGCACATTTAATTGTTTATTGTTCGTAATTTGTATCCAGTGGTGGCTTTGCAAGTAACAGGAGGTGCTTCTAGTTACACAAGGCAGGAGACATGATTTTAGCTAATCCCATCTATGCACTCTCTATACCACATCCAATATGGTTCCAAAAGCAGCATTTTGGAGGATGCATGGAGTTGCAGTGGCTAGGAGGGACTGACCAAAAGAATAATAAAAAAACCATGCACAAGCAGAAGTGTTTCCTACACAAAGCTAACATTAGTTATACAAACTGGCCTCTTCTTCTTCTTCTTCTTCCTACTACTACTACTACTACTACTACATCGCTTATGTACACACGTTACCAAAAAAATGAGAGAACAGGTTTCTACCCAAGAGTCTTACAATCTAAAAATAGACAGAAGAGAAGCAACTGGAGATGGGGAAGGAAATCAAGGCAGGGATAAAGAGGGAAGGATGCAATTATTTCAGTGCTGGCATAGGGTGACTTTTTTTAGCAGTGGCAGGATTAGTTTTGGCAGTTTCCACAGTTTGAGCCAATTTTCTACCTTCTCAGTAGTATGATAGAAAAGTTAGACTTTATTGCTATAGTGATTTTCAAAAACAATTACTAATTAAGTCTTCAATTCTAACCTCATCCACTGCCACATCCAGCCTAGCTGCTCACAGCAGCCACAGCAGAAGGTAGCAGCAGGATGATCAGACCTAATCTTAGCACTAGCTCCAGCCTGGCAGAGAAATCAAGTCCAGATTGGGCCTGATGCCAGCCAGCGATGACTGTGAGATCAGTTTGGGATCTAGCAGATCCCAGGCCAGCTCAGCCTTGCTCCCTTTCCAACACTGGAATACCCCATTTCAGGACTTTCTGCTTGGCTCCACAGCAGGTGGAAAATGGAAATCAGTACCAAAAGAGAACAGACTGAAACTTAAATGACTTCACCAGTGGCCAAGTGGAGGGAGAGCCAAATGGAGGGACACTTCTGCTCAATCCAAACCTCCCACATGCTGGTGTGTGGGTGTGATGGGGGTGGATTGCTCTGTTAGTTTCCATTTTGTTTTCTGGTATGACTCATGGGTGAAACAATCAAGATTGATTGACTGACAAATTATTTCAGTTATACATACATAGGTTTAGGCTTAGTTATAATAATAACTAAGAACCAGTGGCTCACTAGATGTTGTGGGACTCTGACTCCCATCAACCTCAGCCAGCATGGCCAATACAAAGTGTAGTTTAACAACATCTGGAGGACCACTACTTCCCCATCCCTGCAGCAGAGTATTGAGAATAGAAGTTGTTCCAGAAGCTACATGGAAAAAGTGACTTTTGAGGAGAGAGGTGACCTCACAGAGGCTTTGAAATGAAAACAAAGCATTTTTCATTGATCCACTGTGATAAAAAATTCCTAAACACAAACATACCAGTCATTACAATGGCAATATAGATGTATAAAGCATTTTCTCCTACCATTGCTAAATATGGCAGACCCACTGCCCCCAACATTCATGGGAGGGGCTTCACACATCCAATTGTATAGCCAAATTATACTAAAGTAGGAATGGAGAACCTGCAGCCCTCCAAATTTTGTAGGACTCTAAATGTTTGCAGGACCAGTGGCCATGCTGGCTTGGGCTGATGGAGTCTAACAATATCTGGAGGCCCACAGACTCCCCATCCCTATACTAAAGGTTTTGAATGATGTGCACTGAAGTGGCCACTTTCAGTGCTTTCAAATATAATGGTTACAGAATTTATGTTGTATAATCTTCCTGTCAAAATCAGTTGTACATGTATCTTAGCATATCTTTCAAGCTGGATGGGTAGACATTAAATGTGAAATGATTACATTCATGTGCAAGAACCCAGACGCACAGTATATTCTACCCCTTACCCTAATCCACTTTTTTTCTTCCTGCATTTTAAGACACTGAAAAAGAAGGCAATTTCCTTTCCATTGTAACAGGAGTATACATTTCGGAGAACAGTTATGGTGGGTAAGATCTGCAAGCATCATCAAATGAACTCATACAGTTGAGCATCTGGACAGAATGGATTATATTACTCAAAATATCAATAGCATTCTTATTTCTCTGAGAGTAAATGTAGCTGCCTACAGCAAGAGCACCACTACAATGTCTTTATAAGTTTACAATTATAACTGGTATATTTCAACATGATTAGCCTTTCTTTTTAAGAAAAACACAGAAAAGCCACTCAACTCACACTTGCTTCACAGGTAGATTTATGATCATGTTTGTGAATGCTATAGATCACACTGTTTTGCATGAGAGAACCAAAAAGGAATAATATTTCGTTCCTGATAAGAAGGCTTATTAGGCTGAAATGTAGCACTTACATGAGATGACTCATTGCTGTCTTCAAGATGAGTTCATCAAATATTTGCATTTTTTAACAGAAGGCATATGAAATGACAGATTTTCTCATGGAGTTTAGCTGTGATTATGTGACAAAATTCAATCCATTCAGAAGAAACCACTGAATCTATATTGCTATGGTGGTAGCATATTGGAAATGGAAAGGATTAGTATTTATTTTTAAGCCAAATCTAACTCTATGGCTCAGGGCATGTAATGATACTTCTCTTATCTCATCCCTTTTCAGCCCTGTCAAGCAGGTTATTAATTGCATTTTAGAGGTGAGAAGCTGGCGATCAGAGAAAATATTATGCCATGACTATCCATTGAACAATTCATGGCCGGGAACTGAATCCTACTCCATATATTGTAGTGCAATCAACTTTACCATATTAGTGCACTGTGACACAGGAACATGAATGACTCTTTTGTTGCTTGTTCCATTTAAGTTGATAATGTCCACCTCTTGGCATGTTTTTTAAAAGTCTCCTTCATTATCCATAATACACTTTGGGCATTACCTTTCCCACATCTGAATGTGCATAAATACACTTTAGCTATAAACACTTACATAGATAAAATTGTCATCTTTTTTGTTTTTTTATCATCTTTGTGGTTCAACAAGCTACAATGATGCACTCTTCAATCACTTTCTCCATTTCTTCTTGAGGTGCTGGTCACTGGTCGCTAGTTGTTTCTACCATTATGTCTCAAAGATGTGTTGACTTTGAGTCAGTCCACTATGATTACAATCCACACAGTTTTTCCTCTTGGCTTCAATGAGCTGCAGCTCATTTTGGCACTTCACAAAAAAATGGCAATTGCAGTTTTATTTTATTTTTAAAAAATAGAACAGTGTGCCTTCCTCCTCATTCTAGTAATCCTTCTACTACACAATTCCAAATTAAAATAATAAACAGGGTCCTCTGAGCAAGCTAGGGACCCTACATGTGTGGAAGCAGTTCTTCATATGCATTTTGTTTGCTAGACAAGGAAACACACAACTTGGTGCTGTGTTCTGTTGCCTGTTGAATTTAACCTTGATTATGGCTCTACGCATATGCTGGCAACTTAATTGGCCAGGTTTATATGAACAGGTTCTATATAGCTCCCTGACATGTATGGTGGCCAGATCAAAAACAGAATGAAGCACCTGCACTTTTAATAGTTGTGAAGAAGAGGCAATGTCAGCAGGTCTAGCTTGCATGATAAGCTACACTTCTGAAATGAAATTCCCTCTACTACACAACTATTATACTGTATACAACAAATTGCTTAAATGAATTTAAAAAAAATTAATGGTGCATGAGCCCTGTCCTCTTTTTCACCTAGCCAATAAGAGACAAAGAGAGGTGGCTGTATATGCAAGCAAAGAAAAAGAAACAAATTGGATTCTCAAAATGTATTGAAGCCTAGTGTGTATGTGTATTGTGTATTTATTAATATTCTGTATATAGCCATTGGCTGTTACAAAAGCACTATAAACGTATATACATAAAAGACACAAGGAACTGTGAACTCCAGATTAAAATAAACATAATTTAAACATTATTTACATCAGCAATTTTGACATAATTAGCTCTAAGCTTCCTTGCAGCTAGAGCAAAGTTAGCAGTGGGAATTATTATATGAGGGTGTATGGAGGATAATAAAAAGACCACTTTCTGGGACCCACTAAAATCATTATTCATAAGAAGCAATGGAAATAAAAATTTCGCTCTCGGAAGGAGAAACAACGGACATTCTAACATATAGTGTATCAAGTCTTCAGGCACTTTACAACCTGCTATGCATAAACGTTCGGCCATTGGAATACCCAAGTATCTGCCTTGTAAACACGCTGAGGGCATCACCTGAAATCTCAATTCAGTATAGGCTCTACGAAGGGGAGCCCTCATCAATATATCCAGATAGGAAGGCCATGCGTGGTTAGGTTTAATAAGGGGGAACCATCTGGAGAATGGTGATGTAGCAATCACTGCTCTGTATTGTTGTGCATCATAATCAAAAATTTGAGTTCGCAGAGCCTTAGGATTAAGGTTTCTGAGAAGATTAGGTGTTAAATGGTATAATGCACCAAGGACTGTGAAATTCATCGCCCAACCCCCGTTTTCCATCTGGTCCTCCCAACATAATTTAACCAACGAGCGTGAATCATCTGCAGAAAGTTTCTTCCAATAGCGTAAAAACGCTAAATCAATCCTGGCCATTAAAGAGGGGGAATTGAATTCAGCTCTCAAGTGGGCTGCCGGAGTACCCTTAGGCAGGCCCAGAATTTGCTTATAGAACGTATTTTGAATTGGCTCAAGAGCTAGACGTAGGGATGAGCCACAAATTTTGCAACCGTACATAATTGTAGGGAGTATTTTTGCTATAAAAAGTTTATACATCGGTCTCACCAGTTGTCCTCCCTTAGTATAGAAAAAAAAATTCAGAAGGCCGAGGGCCCTAGTCGCTTGTAATTTAATATAAGCTAAGTGATAAGACCACAACAGGTTATTATTAATGTGTATTCCTAGGTATTTAAAAGTACATACCTGCTCTATATTATGGCCGTTTAAATGCCAGATGGTTTTGGATTTACTGTATTTCCCACATACCATTATTTTAGATTTTGCGTAGTTAATTTGGAGGAATTGAGAATCAGTATAATCTTGAAGGGATAGAAGCATGCGTTTAAGGCCAATCCTATTCAGTGAAAGCAGGACTAGGTCATCAGCATAGAGTAGGACCGGAATCTTCCTTTCTTTAATTGACGGTGGAAAAAACGCAGGGGAGGCCATTGCTTGGACAATATCATTAATAAAAAAGTTAAATAAAAACAGGGCCAAAATACATCCCTGTTTAACTCCTGTTCTCATTGGGATCTTTTGAGATAAAACACCATTAAAACCAAGACGTATTCTTATAAAGGTGTCGTGGTGTAATATTTGGAGAAGCCATAGAAGTCTTTTATCTATACTGGCATTTCCTAATTTCTTCCAAAGTTGGGATCGGTCTATCGAGTCAAATGTGGCCGCAAAGTCAATGAACGCTAAGTAGAGAGATTGGACCAGTCCTTTTTTTACTTTCCTAATAAAATGGTGTAGGATAAACAATTGGTCGATCGTACTGGACCCTTCCCTAAAACCTGCCTGGACATCAGTAATGATGGATTGTTCCCTATCCCAGTCAAGAAGTTTATTTAGAAGGAATCGCCCATATAATTTTGCAGCTACATCCAGAAGACTAATGGGTCTATAATTAGACGGCAAGGCAGGATTGCCTTTTTTGAATATAGGGATCACTATACTCATTCTCCACCCTTGGGGAAAACATCCTGTTTCATTAATATTTGTAAATAAGGCCGCCAAGATAGGACTCCACCATAGAGAGTATGCTTGATACAACTCAGGTGGAATCATATCTTGGCCAGGGGCTTTCACCGACTGTAATGATGAGATTAAGTTGTCTATTTCCGCGCCCGAAACTGGGGGCCACGATGGACTATCTGTGGGGAGAGTAGGCAAACACTGCCGCAAAGGGGATAAATCCCCGAATAATGTTTGGAAATGAGTTGACCACATATCAGGAAGAATCAGGGGGATTGAAATAAAAGGTCTATCAGTTAAATTGCCGTGGACCAAGCTCCAGAACTCCCCCTGGTTCCCTTGGAGCGCTGCCAAACCAAGTCGTTGCCAGAATGAAATAATATATAGTGACCTTTTAAGTTTCAGGAGGTTATTATACTCTTTTTTAAGTTTTAGAAGTTTGGTTACAGCCGTTTTCAAAAAGTGATGCCTGGTGAAGCGTGTTTGATAGCATACTTGCTTCTTTTTGGCCAGGCAAAACTTATCGAACCAAGGCTTAAGGCCAGCTCGAAAACAGGGTAAATGAACCATAGATGTAGTAACCAATGGTTGTAGGTAAGTAATAATTTGTTCAAATGTCTCCCGGGATTCATTTGTCAAAAGGGACACTTTCTGTCGCAATTCCATCAGCATAGGGGACATTAGCATTGTTTAAACCTCATCCAATAATAAAGAGGACCACCTACGGCGTTTCAGCCCCTGGCAACCCTTGACATCTGGGAGAATCCGGGATTGAATCGGCTGACCAGCTGGGATGGCCAGATTCAAAATCAATGGGAGGTGATCACTATCAGATCTATCCTCTATGGCTATATTCTTTACAGAATCTACCAATTGTGGGGAGACCAATATATAGTCCACCACACTGGCTCCTCTTTTGGAGATAAACGTAAAAAACCCTTTGGATGAGTCATACTTCAATCCATTGAGACATTAAAGATATGCACTTAGTAAAATCTTAAATAAGGCGTGCCCATTATTATTTATTACTTTGTCCCGTGAAATACGAGGAAGTATTGTCAAAGATCTGAAGACTCCAAGGATAGTGGGAAACTAGCGCCCATCCTAGCGTTAAAATCACCCCCTATAATTAAGCTATGCGAGGGGTAATTTTGCTGAATTAATTCAATAAATTCAGCGAAGTCCTGCCATGATTGGTTCCTAGTGCATTGATGCCTAGTGCATCACATCAGCATCAGCACCAGTTTATTCCAGTCAACTACCAGAAATAAGACCAGAAAGAAACCATATAGTACTTCTAATATAGAATGAAATACAAAAGTAACATAGTAACAGCAGAACTTAAAATAAAAAAAAATAGGTTCTAATTTTCAACCACTTGGTAGGCTTGTAAGATTATTGAAACCAAATGAATTTTTGAAATATAATTTCCTTCTTTGAGGCAATCTGGGAATGTGTGCCTATTGACTCCAGGGCATTCCTGAGTCATACTGGTAGAACTTTTAAACAGGACTGAGAGGGAAGGGACATTAGACTGTTGAACTTGTGGGGACAGTGCTCAATTAATTTACTGTGCTTAAACATGAAAAGAGGTATTACACATGCAGTTCCTCTTCCTGATCCAGGTGCCAGAGCTGTATTCACACCTTCTCCTCAACACAATAGTAATTGCACTAATCAGCTGTTCAACAGGGGGAACAGGAAGCTGGATTTTTCCTGTACTCCCCCTTCCCTGATAGGGATGTATGTATCAGTCTACTTCCAGTGGCACTTCCATGTGTGTTCACTTATAAATCCATTCCATCCTGTTTCAGCATTCATTTGCCAATTATGTAATCCTCACCCCAAAAACCATATTTAAATATGCATTTTTGAATCTCAAAATATACCATATAAAATTAAGCATTTTTAGACACTCTTTTAGGGTGTAAGGGTTTGGTTTGCTACTGGGAGGAAGAGCAGGATATACATTTAATAAATAAAATAATAAATAAATAATTTACATTAAATCATCATTAAATATAAATCAACAGAATTAAAAACCAAATCCATTTAAAACATCAGCAAAAACAATACATAGGCCAGACCATTCTATAGAGCAGGGATGGGGAATATTTTGGACTATAATTCCTGTCATCGCTGGCTGGGGTTGATGGGGGTTGGAATCCAACAGCATCTGGAGGGCCACAGGTTCCCCACCTCTGCTATAAAGACATCCACATAACAATATCAAATCAACAACACCAAAAGGCTATAAAGAAAATGGTCCCCCAAACAAATGGGTTATAAAACCCATTTGAAGTGTTGAGGCCTTGCAAAAATCAGGTGGAAGATTATTTTGCTGTTGTTGTTGTTTATTGAATTTATATCCTGTCCTTCCTCCCAAACGAGCCCAGGGTGGCAGTTCTTTATAATTCCACAGTTAGAGTTCAAAATGCATTTTGTTATGTCCTTTGGTCAACAAACTGTGTTGCAAGATTCAAAAGAGTGCAAAATTCAATGGATATCTACATTATGATCCACCCATTATTGCAGGTGTGAATTTAAATTCACAAAGTTCAGATTCCTCAAGCATCCCTACTCTCTGATGATTACATCTTTTTAAAGAGGTGCTCTTAGATATAGATATTCCACTCCCCTCGCCTGTGCGAAGCCTGGGTGGGGGGGCACAGTTGCAGGTAGGGGGCAAAGCCACAGCAGCCATTTCAGAGGAGGGTAGCATCGCGCGTCGCACATAATCTGAGTGCATGACTCATTGCGAGAGGGGGCGGAGCGCCAGGGGCTTATTTAAGCCCATGCTGCCCCTCTCTCCTCCTCTTTTGGCTCAGAATGAAGTATTGGAGATGAGCGGCAAGGTGAGGGAGCTGGTCGCAGCAGGCATTTGAGCCACACGCGGCCAGTGTAGGGTTGCCATATTGCCCAGTTAGGTGGGTTTTACCCAGATTCTTTGCATGCCACCCAGTGCCCGGCTAGCTCCTTAGGTGGCCCAGATTCTCAGCTTTAATTTTTTTAAAAAATTAAGTTTCTAGGTGGTCCGGTTCTCGAGATATACATAAAAACATCAGCCACCCCGACTGTTAAATCTTTCTTTAAACATTACTGTATACAGTACTATAGCACTTCATAGCTTTAATCCCACCCGTTCAGGATTGCAGCCAATCAGTGAAGCCAGGATTGTGTTTCAGTTTCATTGACCTGAGGCAGTGTCTAGAAAACAAAATAGTGGTTTCCCCCCGTTTATCTGAAAATCTCATAAATTGGGTAAGTATATACATTTCAGTTTCTTTTCCTCTTGTGTGCAGGAGTCAGATCTTGTGCAGTGTTTTGAAAAACTTCCCAATACATAATGCCATATGCCCAGAGTAAATCCCATTGAATTCAATAGGACTTACTTTTGAGTAGACATGGTTATGAATGTGCTGAAAATCAATGGGACTTTGGAGTGAATGTAAAAAAGAATTGTGTTTGTGTTCTAAATCTTTCTGTCCCCTCCCCTCCAGTCCTATTTTAAAGCAAGTAGGCAGGGCTTACTTAGGTATTACAGTTTTTATTCTGTAGGAAACTAATACTGATTTTTTAAAACTAATACTGATTTTTCTGCAATGACCAACTGGTTAGACAATAAACTATTATATGGGCAGTGTGTGCGTGTGCATGTTACGAGTCTTTCCAACAACCCTGTGAGGTGGGGTTGGAAACCAAGGCAGCTCACAAGAAGAAATAAAGCCATTTAAAATCCAATAACCATAAAAACAAGTATAAACAGTTGCAAAACAGTGTAAAGTGGCGTGATTCGGAATTTTGGATTGTGTGAATGAAGTTGCTTATCACTTGAGGTTGCATTTCTGTTGCTGTTGGAGTAAGCCCCACTGAATACACTGGGACTTGCTTCTGAATAAACCTAGGATTGCACTATAAATATCTTTACAGTTTATGTAAATAATAAATACATTTGATAGTCATGCTTATATAAATATTTCTTCATTTATCATATTTTTGGTTTTTGGTTAGGAATCCTGACTGGTTGTGAGATGCCTAGTTTTCTGCCTTACTCATAGGAATCTTGTTGTGGTTGGTATGGTATTGCATTTAAGAAATGGCCTGAATCAGTATAAGGCAGATTCCTTGGTTCCTAAAAGTGGGAAGAGACTCAAGGGCCACAGTGACTCCAACATTTATTTATTTCTATGTACAACATTTATATATCGCTTTATTGTAAAAATTCTCAAAGCAGTTTACAGAAAGAATTAAAACAATAAAATTATTTGCAAAAGCGTTAAGGACAGATACTTAAAAACATTCAAAATAATAAAACCAACAATGAGTTAAAAACAGATTTAAAAACACAATAGCTTCCACATGCCTGGAGAGGCTTGCCTCAAGAAAACTGATTTTAGCAGGTGCTGAAAAGAGGCGTCTGCCTAATGTCAATAGGCAAGGAGTTCCAAAGGGTAGGTGCTGCCACTTAACAGGCTTGATTTCTTACAAGAGCAGAACAAGTACTATGTGGCACCCATAACATGAAAAGCACAGCTTGAACTTGGCCGGGTAGCAAATTCAGCAACCAATGCAGATTTCAGAGCAGAGGTATTATGTACTGATAGGATCTCACTCATGTCAGCAATTGTGCTGCAGCATTCTGCATTAACAGCAGTCCCCAGGTCAGGTTGTGCTGCATGGGGATTTCTGTGACCTTGGCTGACTGCTAGGATTTTTTGAGTTTGGGTTTTTGGTTATGAATCCTGACTGGTTGTGAGATGCTGAGTTTTCTGCCTTACTCATAGGAATCTTGTTGTGGTTGGTATGGTATTACATTTAGGAAAGTGATACTGCCTTTTGTGTTGTTTTTTTCCTATTTGCATTTCACTTATCTTTAACCTCACTCCATTACAGCCATAGAAGCAACAGCAGCATATGCAAGATAATTAACTCCCATTAGTGATAAGAGCAAGAATTTATATTTATTATTTCAATTAAAACAAGGGGCTTATCAATACTTTGAAGAGGACCAGACATTTATTTTCTTTCTGAGCCCAGGACTGGGTCTTTCATGATGCCTGGGGGGGGGGGAGCAGGAGAGTAGTCAATAAGACAGACATCCTGGCATTGGTAATCTAATTAGCAAGGTATGTGTGGGGTTGTTGCACACTTCCAGGCCCAGTTTCATTTTGAGTATGGAGGTGGAACCTGTGTAGATGTGGCTGATCAAAGGGAGAAGAAATTTTGAGTTAAGCAAGGCTCTGCTTTTATAAAATCTAAGAAACATACAGATACTTTGAATGTCTGAGTGCCTGCACCAGTGGAGTACTGGAGGAACTTGTAAAACTTGCTGCAACAGTATTTAGGACTGAGCATGTGGTGTGAAAGACTCCTTTTCCTAACATTTTGGCTTCTTGTTTTTCTCCACCCACCACATCTTTGATATATGTCGTATATGGTTAACCATATTGCTGCCCTGACTTACTTTATGTTTGTTGCTATTTTATGTTTTTATTATGTTTTTATATTGATTGTGTATTTTTATTGTTTTTATTATATTTGTAAATTGTGCTGAGCTCTGTTTTTAACAGCAGAAGAGCAAGATATAAATCCTCTTAATCAATCAATAAATACTCCATAGTGTTGGAAACTAGAGTCTAGGCATTTAAGGCTGAAAATGTTGCTTTTAAAAAAAAGATTTCTCACATCTTTCCCCAGTTTTTGGTGGTAATTCCTAGGCACAAAAACCAAACAACTGTACAATCCAAATATTAATATGCAAATATTTGCATAATATGCAAATTAGCCTGTCTGGATTTGTGGAACTGGAATATGGCAACCCTGGGCCAGCGCCATTTTGGGTGGCCACAGCCTACATTTTACAGGCCTGGCTTTGGCGACTGCGGTATCCTCAGGGTGGTGGAGGCTGGCTGGAGGCTGCGCAGTTTGTACAGTGCAGTGGCATCACTTTGCAGGGGAGGTGGCACTGTGGCCTTGTAGGCTTGGGGCTGGCACCCCCCTGCACTGATTTCAGTCACACTCATTCCCCCCACAGAATTTGTGGAAGGGGGGAGAGTTTGACTTGCAGGATCCCCCCCCATGAGCACACAGGTGCTGAAGAGGAGTATATCAGGTTCGCAAGTTGCTTTGCAGGGGTGGTGGTGCTCAGGCCTTGTAGGATTGGGGCCTGGTGCCCCCTTATGTGGATATCAGTCACACTCTCCCCCCTGACACACAGGGTTTGAGGAGGGGGGTGAATTTGACTTGCAGGATCCCCCCCCCCCGAGCACAAGGGTGCTAAGGGGCATATATCAGGTCCGTAAGTCACTTTGCAAGGGAGGTGGTGCTGAGGCCTTGTAGGCTTTAGGCATGGCACACACCCCATGCCAACTTCAGTCACACTCAAAATGAAGCATATAACATTTTTTATATTTAATAAACAACATGCAAACTTCGGCAAGGAATAGAAGGTCTAACAGATTATTATGTTGCTTAATTTGGGAACAGGAAGGGAAGAGGAAAACCAGATTTACTTAACAGGCTCTCATCCTCATTTTGCAGGATCTTAGACTCTTACTGAAACAGAGGCTGCCTTGACAGGATCTTAGACTCTTATTCACACAGAGGCTGCCTTTTAAGGTCCACACAGTATCTTAACCCTTTCCTGGTGATTTTACAGCAACAACAAAACCTGCTTTGTTAGGACTTCTGATGTCATTTACCTGAAATCATATATAGCATGATACTTTTGCATTGGGAAACCCAAAAGGAGTACTCCGCTACAGTGGGCCGCATAGGGGTGACAGCAACATATCTTCAGCATCTGTTGCTGTAGGAATGATATTACTTACTTGAAATTAATATAGTATGCAAATATTGCATGTTGAACATCTATTCTGATAGGTGTTGGGACACCCACTGGGAGAAAGCTGCTGCAGTGGGGCCAAATATTGGTGACAATAACAGATCCTCAGTCTCTGTGCTTTAGGGGAACTGGGTTAGCTGCAATGACATTGTAGTTGGCAATGTGGACTTACGCATAAATGATTTTCTTTCTTTCTCACAGAAGGATATGTGAAACAGTGAGATATGAGGCCAGGGGCCCTCAAAGGGGTAAGAGGAAGCCCCAGCAGAAGCTGCCCAAGGAAAGTGTCCCTTCCCAGTTAAGCTCTAGGTACTATGGACCTTGCTTGCAGACTGCCCAGGTTACAGGGAGTCTTGTTTTTGTAATGAGGTTTTCTTTGGTTTCTGGATCCTATCCTGTGGCCAACAGCTAGCCATCATGGCTGGCAATCTTAAATCTGTTTTTAAGCATGAACGCATACTGGTGCAGAGACAGTTTTATAAAGACATACAGTATGGCAGGGTTCTTGGCCCTTTCCCATCATCCCCTGCCTCTGCCCTTAGGATGCCCCCCGGTATAGTGCCCAAAGTGGCAGAGGATGAAGTCATAAGAACATAAGAAGAGCCTGCTGGATCAGGCCAGTGACCCATCTAGTCCAGCATCCTGTTCTCACAGTGGCCAACCAGGTGTCTGGGGGAAGCCCGCAAGCAGGACCCGAGTGCAAGAACACTCTCCCCTCCTGAGGCTTCCAGCAACTGGTTTTCAGAAGCATGCTGCCCCTGACTAGGGTGGCAGAGCACAGCCATCACAGCTAGTAGCCATTGATAGCCCTGTCCTCCATGAATTTGTCTAATCTTCTTTTAAAGCCATCCAAGCTGGTGGCCATTACTGCATCTTGTGGGAGCAAATTCCATAGTTTAACTATGCGCTGAGTAAAAAAGTACTTCCTTTTGTCTGTCCTGAATCTTCCAACATTCAGCTTCTTTGAATGTCCATGAGTTCTAGTATTATGAGAGAGGGAGAAGAACTTTTCTCTATCCACTTTCTCAATGCCATGCATAATTTTATACACTTCTATCATGTCTTCTCTGACCCGCCTTTTCTCTAAACTAAAAAGCCCCAAATGCTGCAACCTTTCCTCGTAAGGGAGTCGCTCCATCCCCTTGATCATTCTGGTTGCCCTCTTCTGAACCTTTTCCAACTCTATAATATCCTTTTTGAGATGAGGCGACCAGAACTGTACACAGTATTCCAAATGCGGCCGCACCATAGATTTATACAACGGCATTATGATATCGGCTGTTTTATTTTCAATACCTTTCCTAATTATCCCTAGCATGGAATTTGCCTTTTTCACAGCTGCCGCACACTGGGTCGACATTTTCATCGTGCTGTCCACTACAACCCCGAGGTCTCTCTCCTGGTCGGTCACCGCCAGTTCAGACCCCATGAGCGTGTATGTGAAATTAAGATTTTTTGCTCCAATATGCATAATTTTACACTTGTTTATATTGAATTGCATTTGCCATTTTTCCGCCCATTCACTCAGTTTGGAGAGGTCTTTTTGGGGCTCTTCGCAATCCCTTTTTGTTTTAACAACCATGAACAATTTAGTGTCATCAGCAAACTTGGCCACTTCACTGCTCACTCCTAATTCTAGGTCATTAATGAACAAGTTGAAAAGTACAGGTCCCAATACCGATCCTTGAGGGACTCCACTTTCTACAGCCCTCCATTGGGAGAACTGTCCGTTTATTCCTACTCTCTGCTTTCTGCTTCTTAACCAATTCCTTATCCACAAGAGGACCTCTCCTCTTTTTCCATGACTGCTAAGCTTCCTCAGAAGCCTTTGGTGAGGTACCTTGTCAAACGCTTTTTGAAAGTCTAAGTACACTATGTCCACTGGATCACCTCTATCTATATGCTTGTTGACGCTCTCAAAGAATTCTAATAGGTTACTGAGACAGGACTTTCCCTTGCAGAAGCCATGCTGGCTCTGCTTCAGCAAGGCTTGTTCTTCTATGTGCTTAGTTAATCTAGCTTTAATCATACTTTCTACCAGTTTTCCAGGGACAGAAGTTAAGCTAACTGGCCTGTAATTTCCGGGATCCCCTCTGGATCCCTTTTTGAAGATTGGCGTTACATTTGCCACTTTCCAGTCCTCAGGCACGGAGGAGGACCCGAGGGACAAGTTACATATTTTAGTTAGCAGATCAGCAATTTCACCTTTGAGTTCTTTGAGAACTCTCGGGTGGATGCCATCCGGGCCCGGTGATTTGTCAGTTTTTATATTGTCCATTAAGCTTAGAACTTCCTCTCTCGTTACCACTATTTGTCTCAGTTCCTCAGAATCCCTTCCTGCAAATGTTAGTTCAGGTTCAGGGATCTGCCCTATATCTTCCACTGTGAAGACAGATGCAAAGAATTCATTTAGCTTCTCTGCAATCTCCTTATCGTTCTTTAGTACACCTTTGACTCCCTTATCATCCAAGGGTCCAATTGTCTCCCTAGATGGTCTCCTGCTTTGAATGTATTTATAGAATTTTTTGTTGTTGGTTTTTATGTTCTTAGCAATGTGCTCCTCAAATTCTATTTTAGCATCCCTTATTGTCTTCTTGCATTTCTTTTGCCAGAGTTTGTGTTCTACCTACATCACCATCTGTCATACCCAAGTCCACCTACATCACCATCTGTCATACCCATGGGTTCAGTTAGTAATGGCATCATACCAGGTAGTCCATGAACAGTGTGCTACACTTCAGAGCTGCTGAGTTTTTGCCTGTCAGGTCAATTCTATGTGGCAAGGCATTACCTATGGGCTGTGCTATTTCTCGCATACAGCGCTTCAGCTCCTTCTTGGAGGGGGCAGTCAGGAGACGAGAGGGCTCAGAAGCCATAGGACACTGTCTGTATGATTTGCTGTTCACGGGTATGGCAGAATTTTGGGTGCAGGTTCACACCTGATGTCACAGTTTATAGCCTGGCTATGTATCCAGGGGTTTCCTTTAGCAGCTAGGAAAATGGAGGATACAGCCCCAGTGTTAACCTTCTGGGTATCAAGATTGCCTCTTGGGCCCAGGCCTGCCCAGGGAAAAGCTTGAACTGTTTGCAGATCAAGATCCTGGAGTTTTCAGGAGCCAGGAAGATGTTTCCTTTATGCCCCCCAGGTGTTGGGGGTCTCTGACGGCAGGTTTATGATACCATGGCAGGGCTTTCACAGCCTTGCCACTGGTTTCAGGTTTATGGCTGCCTTATGCGCCGACCTGTCTGTGTGGCCCTCTTTCCTGCAGGGCTGCAATGGTGTTTCATTTTGAAGGAAGGACCGACTCTGGGAGTTAGAACTGTAAGTCCAATAGTGTTATTGATATGCTGTCACAGAATCAGTTGGGGGAGATAGTGGCAGTGCTGTGCAAACCGCACACTGGGGGATTGGGGAGTGGAGTCAGAGATGGCCATAAGCCTATCCGTTGCCCCAGCATGCTCACCAGCTATCAGAACACAAGAAGGGATTCCTAGGAGTTCAGGGCCAGCAGGGGCTATGCAAAGGTGGCCTATTCCTATGAATCGCGTGCCGGAATTTATCATGGATGATAGGATGAGCCCATCTGTCAGTGTGCTACAAGGTAAGCTGGTGGGGCTGTCCTTTAAGGCCAAGGCAGGGGGCTTTCAGGACCATTTGGATGACATTGGAATATGTCATGTGCTGGCTGGCTGGGCCTGGAAACACCCACAAACCTCGTATCTTCGCACCCCTTTTTCACCTGACCTACCTGGGATTATTAGTCAAAGGGGTGTCCTGTGGTTATCATCCTTGAAGCTCAGCAGGGGCATGCAGCGGCCCTCACACTAATTTTGGAGCTTTATGGATGGGGGCAGGGGTTGCTAGGTCCAGGTCAGACTCTTCCCTACGAGTCTTCCTGTGGTCCAAGGTTAGTTTTCAGGCAGACCAGTGGTTCAAGGGTCACACCATCATTTTATCCTGCACCAGGGCTGGACACCTGCCCGGTGAGGGTATTATAGTGTTTCTTGGATACCTGAGGCTCCAGGCCTGGCTGTCTGACATTTATGAGGAGAGATCTCCTCTCACAATGTTTTGGTTAGCATTGCAAGGCCTGGGAGCGGACCCCATGGGAGTTTTTGGGGACATGCTCCTCCAGAATTTGAGTTGCCTACACGGCAGTGGCACAGTCAATCTTGGGTTTTTGGTAAACACAGGTGCAGGCCATCAGGAGGTGGAATTATGGGGTGTATAGAATACATTCACCCTTGGGGCGAGCCTGGAGGTCCAGGACCCAACTGTTCACAATTGTTTCTGGTTTTGGCAGGTTGCTGGATGGGGATGGAGCAGATGTGCAGCCTACTATGCAGCCATGGCATGATCTTATGGGCTGGCCTTGGGGCCACAAACTCATGTCTGTTCATAGCTGGGCCTCAGACGGTGGGCCATGGTTCGGTGGCTGGGTCTGTTGGAATGTATGAGGTTCAACTCCAACTTGTAGGTTGAGGCTGCATGGGGTTAAAAAGGGTAGCTAGAGAGGAGACCTCTTGGTTGCTAGGCTATACCTGTCCTTTGATCTCCTGCTGTCCCTTCCTGCTAGACTGATATGCAGAGGATGTTGATCCCAGTTCCTTACCTCCTTCCCAGTCTTCTTCTTTCTCTTGAGAGGGGAGCAGACATATTCCTTTGTCTCTCCCTCTCCTCCAGCATGAGGGCAAGCACTGGGCGCAGTGCTCGTTGCTTCAACTTAGCTAGTTAGCTAGATATAGGACTCTCCTATCAAGCATGTACTTCCAGAATAAAGTAGTTATTTCTTATTTTAAAGCTTAAAGTCTCTGTCTGACTAATTTGCAGGGAAGGTAGAATCTTAGCAAAGATTCAAACACACAGACATAAGCTCGCTCAAAACTCTCCGTTCCGCTATGCAACTCTGCAGGGTCCTATAGGTCATTGGGCCCAGCCTCCTATAGGGTCAACAGAGTATGCTCTGGGATGGGCTCCTACCCACATTGTTCCGGCAGGGCTCAGTGCGGATGGTCCTGCATGTGGTGGTCATTCCCCTGGGTGGGAATGACCTCGGTTACTTAAGGGCACTCCCCAGTTTGCAGGCATGTGAGGACATGCAGTTTGGGAGGCAATTATGGCCTCTGGTCATCTGCTGTGGTCAGACATGTGCCTACGGTTCCCCTGGGTGGGAACGACCTTGGTTACTTAAGGGCAAGGCCCTCAATTTGCAGGCATGTAAGGACATGCAGATTTGAGGCAACAATGGCCTCTGGTCATCTGCTGTGGTCAGATGTGCTCCCACGTGGGAAATAGCGTGGTGTGAGGGACTTGATGGGGATGGACTGGGAATGAAGGAAGGTCAACCAGCAGAATTGGTTGGCTCTTCTTGAACATGGGGCGTTTGGCTATTCCTCACCCCCACATACAGGATTCTAGGGTTGAACTTTATGTGGCCGATGGCATTCACCTGGTGGATGCAGGGAACAACATCTTTTGAGAGACCTGCAGAAGTGTCTGTGAGAGGTTTCTTGGCAGTGGGGTAAAGGGGGACTAAATAGAGATTTGTCCCACTTTTGTGGCGGAAAGGTGTGGGAAGGGAAGTAGGTAAGGACAGCTAGGTGACCCCTTTAGGCACCTTTTGAGGTGATTGGTGGTCCTGGAGGCCTGTCTATCAGGGTTTTATGGCCTGAGGGCAGGATATGGGCTGCTTCTGGGGCCAACTTACCTCATCCACCTGGAGTTGTACAGCCCCAGGGGGTGGTGATGTGGGAAGGGTCCCCTGCTCACCTACAAGGTGTAGCCAGGGCAAGGGGTAAGCAAAAGGGACTTGCCCTTGCCCCAGCAGGGGCTGGTCACCCGAGAGCTGCATGGCAAGCTGCTTGCTTGTAGACAGTTCCTGCACTTAGGTTTCCCCTCTGCAGGTCGCTTTAATGGGTTTGTTATAGTTTAATAAAGTGGCCCTTTGTTCAACCCAAACTGCTGTTGTCTGTGTTTTATTTCGCCCCTCGGCCGCAAATAGGATGTACATACATTTGAATGGGGCAACAGTGTTTGAATTAGATATTGAAAAGGATATTGAATTAGAATTGATTCCTGCATATACCAACCAGCACAATCTGTGCCACAAATGGAGAACAGATTAAAAGTCCATGCAAAGCAAATGATTCCTGATGACTGGAATAGGGAACACAGAACAGTGTAAGGTGCGTGTGTAGTTCCTGCACAGGGTGAGAGCCTGTGCAGTGAACTGAACAATAGGAGAAAGTCGCCAGATGCCTTCAGAGTAAGAGTCTATAACAGGCAGAAGGCTGGCCCTCCCTGGGCATGAGATGCGGGGGAGTAGATTTGCCCTGTGTAAAAGATATTGAGTGGGTCTGACTGTTCCCAATTCTCGCAGAGGCCTACTGGGATAATTGGCTCAGGTAGGTTTTGTTGGTGGGCTCTTGTTGGTCCATATCAGGTGTTTAGGAGGAGTCTTGGTAAGAACATGGGTGATGCCACCACCAGCATCGGTTGCAGGGATGGGAGGGGGGGTTGCTGTGGTCTACAGAATTTCCATCTCTCACACCAGGAAACCACTCTATCTTGAAGCTGGCTGTGAGGGCCTGCACCTGGTGTTAGGCCAAGGAAACAGGAAACTAGGGTTTCTGCTGGTGTACCATCCACCCTGCTGCCTGGCAGCTTCTCTGACTGAGCTGGCGGACGCTGTTTCAGCTGTAGTATTGGAGGAGCCTTCCTTGCAACGGTGGCGGACAGATTAAGATGGTCCACTCCTGGAGACTAATGGAATCCACTGGATTCCTGAATGTCCTGGGGCAGTTTCCAGAAGATAGAGCAGGTGACCTTGTTGAAGCCCTTGTCATGCTGTGGAACAGCGAGGTGCATTAGGCTGTTGGCATGGTTGCCTCCAAGGGTCCTCTCCGGCATTGTGGAGCCTGGTTTGCACCTTGGTACACCAGTGAGCTAAGGGCAATGAAACAGGCTGGATGATGGCTAGAACGCAAATGGAGAAAGATGTGCTGTGAGGCTGATTGGGCACACGTAAAACATCATAACCATGCCTACTCTGTGGCAGTGAGGGCAGCGAAGAAGGCCCACTTCTCTGCCACCATCGAATCCTTCCGTATTGTCAGGGGTCTGTTGACAGCAACTCCAGGAAATCGAGTTGAGACCCTTAGAAGGCCCACTGTGAATTGTTTGGAAGGCACTTTGAGGGTAAACTTGCTCGCCTCCGTAGAAATCTCGATGCCCCATCCACATCTACTGTAGTCCCCACTGGAATTGTCCAGTGCAACATCTGCTGCAACTTTTTGGGATTGGTTTCAGTTGATGTGGCCTGATGACATGAACAAGGTGCTTGCAATGATGCAGCCAACAACGTGTCCTCTCGAACCTTGCACTTCTTGCCTTATTAAAGGTTGCCAAGGGGGTTTGACCAAGTGGATCCAGGGTGTGGTCAACGCATCATTGTGGAGGGGGTGGTTCCAGCTGCGTTCAAAGAGGTTGTGATCCAACTGCTCCTGAAAAAGCCCACCCTGGACCCATTGGTTTGTGACAACTACTGACCAGTCGCAAATACTCCCTTCTTAGGGAAGGTAATAGAGAGGGTCGTGGTGCAGCAATTGCAAGTACTCTTGGATGAAACAGATTATCTTGACCCATTCCAATCTCGGTTCAGGTCTGGTTATGGGACTGAATTGGCCTTGGTCACTCTGATGGATGACCTTTATCAGGAGAAGGATGGGGGCGACCCTGTTATTCTTACTTTATCTTTCAGCAGCTTTTGATACCATTGACCATGGTATCCTTCTGGGCCAACTTGGTGAGATGAGTATTGGTGGCACCGTTTTACAGTGGTTCCGATCCTATCTCCAGAGTCATTTTCAGAGAATAGCATTAGGTGATTGTCTTTCAGTCCCCTGGCAGTTGTGCCACAGGGTACTATCTTGTCCCCCATGCTGTTTAACATCTATATGAAGCCCTTGGGAGCAGTCATCAGGAGATTTGGGGCAAGGTGTCAGCAGTACAGCTGACGATATCCAGCTCTATTTCTCTGTAACATCTGAATTGGGAGAGGCTGTGCAAGCTCTGGACCACTGCCTGGACTCGGTGGTGGGCTGGATGAGGGCCAATAAACTGAGTCTGAATCCTAGCAAGACAGAGACGGGTTGGTGGTTCCTGAGTTTCGATAATTGGTCAGTTGCCTGCTTTGGATGGGGTTGTACTCCCTCCAAAAGAGCAGGTCCATAGTCTGGGGGTGCTCCTCAAGTCATCTTTGTTGCTAGAGGCCCAGGTGACCTCAGTGGCTAGGAGTGCCTTTTACCAGCTTTGGCTGGTACGACAGTTGCAGCCGTTTCTAGACCAGGATAGCCTGGCCACTGTTGTCCATGAACTGCTAACCTCCAGGCTGGATTACTGTATTGCGCTCTATGTGGGGCTACCCTTGAGACTGGTCCAGAAGGTGCAACTAGTGCAAAAGGCGGTGGCGAGACTGGTCACTGAGGCAGGGTATCGCCAGCATGTCAATCCACTGCTGAAAGAATTGCACTGGCTACCTATTAACTACCAGGCTAAGTTCAAGGTTCTAGTTTTGGTGTACAAAGCCCTATGCTGCTTGGGACCAGGATATCTGAAAGACCGTCTTATTCCTTATATACCCAGTCAATCACTGCGCTCTGCAGTTGAGGGCCTTCTGCATATACCATCTTATCAGGAGGTCCATTCCACACAATATAGGAAATGGACCTTTAGTGTAGTAGCAATTACCCTTTGGAATTATCTCCCCTTAAATATTAGATAGACACCATCTCTGTTACCTTTTCAGCGCCTACTGAAGACCTTCCTCTTTCAACAAGCCTTTTAAGTTGAGACCTTATCCCAGTCTGCATCTCTGTTGGAATTGCTTTTTAATATATTTTTTAAAGTTTTCTTTTCTTAAAGATGTTTTTAAAGCTTTTTTAAAAAAAATCTTTTAAAAATGTTTTATTTTAATGTATTTTAAAGTCTATTTTTATGATGTTTTTGAGAGCCAGTGTGGTGTAGTGGTTAAGGTGTTGGACTACAACCTGGGAGACCAAGGTTTAAATCCCCACACAGCCATGAAGCTCACTTGGTGACCTTGGGCCAGTCACTGCATCTCAGCCTCAGAGGAAGGCAATGGTAAACCTCCTCTGAATACTGCTTACCATGAAAACCCTGTTCATAGGGTCGCCCATGAGTTGGAATCGACCTGAAGGCAGCCCATTTTCATTTCCAAAGTGTTTTTAGTGCTGGAGCCCTGGGCTCCTACTGGGAGGAAAGGCAGCATCTTAATTGATTGATTGATTAAATATGGCTTGCTCTTATGGCCAAAGCTGGTTTAAGTATAATAATCTTCTTTTTTACACACACACATACACATATGGGCAGAAATATTACGCATTAGCTCTGAGAAGTGAAAATATTATTTTTGAATGTGGATGATAAGCTGAACAGTCCATATCAACAGCTAAGAAGGAAAACAAACTTATTGGAAGCAAAACAAAAATCAACTGAAATCTAACATCACCAGGATTTATTTTATTTATGCCTTTCCCCGTTAGTAGATTTTAAGGAACCGAAAAGCTGACAAAAAGTAATAAAATGCTAGGGTTAAAAATGTATACAATTCAGCAGCCAATGTACAATGATTTTGCTTTTCCTAATTGAGTGTTGTTATGAGTCAACACAACTATATTGGTTTAAGAGTGGCCAGTGAATACATCTATGAAGCTTAGTATATGAAGTTAGAACCAATATTCCTGGATAAATCCTCACCCATGGATGAATAGTGAGCATGAATGTGTTACCTGGGCATAAAGTTGTACCTCTTCAGTGACTGACATTCTAGGTGAAAAATAGAGGCAAATTAAGTTTAGGTATCTCCTGATTTGTTTTGATTTAAAAAAAAATCTTTGGATTTTATGGAATTTGAAATTTAATCTCCATGACAGAAACATTTGTAATATTTGTAAATTTGAGGATGTTAATCAATCATACCTTTATATAAAATGAAATTAGGCAGATTACAAAGTTGGACATCACTTGATTCCAATACTTTCAGATAAGATATTTTGGCTGCAATCCTATACACACTTACCTGGAAGTAAATCCCATTGAACTCAATGGAGTTTACTTCTGATAGTCATGTATAGTAAACATGCACTTGACATTTTACAATAAAAAAATCCCCAAATGAATCTCAGAAGTTTGTCATTGTTGGGAGGAACTGGTGGTAAATAATGTAAGAAAGCATGGGCTATCTTCTGAAGCATATAAATTAGTTTTGAATTTAGTATTGGAAATGTTTTTTTAAAACATTGTACACGTATAGGCAATAGTCTAGTAGTTGGTCTACGATAAGACTTCAGAGAAAAATTGATAACTCACGCTGTAGTCCTAAACACACTTACTAGGGGGTAAGTCCCACTGAATACAATGTTACTTACTTCCAAGTATACATGCATAGAGTCAATCAAACATTTTTCACATTTCATTTTCAATTTATTATTATTATTATTATTATTATTATTATCATTATTAGTTGCCCACCCTTCACTAACAGGTCCCAGGGCACATTACATAGTCTAAAATACAAAATTTAAAAGAATTAAAACACATTTCAATCACAAGAATAGGGTGGGTTTTGAAAGCATACATCTCAGATGCTGAAAGCCAGGGTAAAAAACAAAATCTTTAACACTGACAAATTGAAATTCTGGGAATGTCAGGTTGATCAGGCAGAATTTTCTCCTTCAATTATAGTGAAATTGTTATGAAAGCCAATCCTATTGGCCTCAAAAAGTGTAGGCTATTGTTCAGATAAGTGGTATAATATTGGAATTAGATCCATGCATTATATTAAAAATTTATTAGGATGAAGAATATCAAAGAGCTTACAGATAACATAAAAAATATTTTAGTAGCTGAGCAATTGCTCCATTGATTATACAAAAAAATGTGAAATGACTTGGTCTTGGTCAAACTGGGAGAATAAAATGGATTCCATTTATTATATATTGGAATATTTACTGTGATAATATAAGATCTGAGAGAAATATTTTTTTTGTAATTATCAATATCAGAGAAAATACATGCTTTTAAGGAGACATCTACCACACTTTCAACATTCTTTCTTTCTGGCATCTCATTCTAATTTTCTTATACTCCATACCTTGAATAAAATATTAAATTAGAATTTAAATTGTACATTTGCCAGTGACTGTTGTAGTGCTGGGATTGTTACATTAAACAATCTTGACAGAATTTCCAGAATATTTTCGTTTCCATCTTTATCCCAAGAATTTCTCAAGTTCATTAGCAATTGCATTAAAGGACGAGTGTCACATATAGCTAATATTGAATAATATATTTCTTAGACAAAGGTAGTAGATTCAAATTAATTTAATTAATTTATAATTATTAGTTTTATACATACTACTGAGTGATGAACAAATAGGAATTAATTGTACTGAAAAATTTAATTGGTAAAAAGTGAACAGAGGATTGGAAATAATAGTCAGTAGTCTATCTCAGCACAAAATGAACCCACCCATACGCTACAGTCAAGATCAAAGGCCCTCCTCCGGGTGTCTACTCCAAGGGAAGCTCAGAGGGTGACAACAAGGGAGAGGGCCTTCTCAGTGGTCGCCCCCAAATTATGGAATGATCTTCCTGGCGAGGTGTGCCTGGCGCCAACACTGTTATCTTTTCGGAACCAGGTCAAGACTTTCCTCTTCTCCCAGGCATTTTAGCATGTGTTTTAAATTGTTTTTATATTGTTTTAAATTTTAAAATTGTGTTTTAAATTGTTTTTAAAATATGTGTTTTAAATTGTATATTTGTTTTAATGTTTTTGATTGCTGTAAACTGCCCAGAGAGCTTCGGCTATGGGGCAGTATACAAGTGCAACAAATAAATAAATAAAATAATGCTAGTCAAAAAGTTAAGGAATTACAGAAGTTGTTTTCTTTTTAAAAAAAACATACACACACGAGTAAGTCACACTGAACTCAGTAAGGGGCTACTTGTGAAGAAATATCACTTGGATTACACTGCCAGAGACTGTCAGCAATCCAAATTCCTGTGGGTTGTTCACACAATCAGAGGCTTTTCCATTCATTCCAGATGTATCCACAGAGGTTTCCTGATAGTAAACTTAAGACTGCAAACTTTACATGAAAGCATATTCAGCCGCAGCATTAGTGAACAATCCCAGGGAGGTTCTTGTGATTCCCTACTGAAAGGAATGGAAATCATGCACGAGCACTGTGCCATCAGGTTTCAAGGCAAGTCACTATCTTTCACTAAGCTACAGCACAGGACTGTTGTAGGAATAATTGAGATAAGAATTGTAAAGCAAAATGCCGTTAAGCTGAGCAAAATCTCTTGATGCTAAGTCAAAGCCAAATGGAAGTTCTACAAGCTTTTCCTGTAGTTCCTCAAGTGTGTTGTATAGTACATTATCCATGCTAAATGCTAGTGAATAGAATCAGCCATGCATTTAGCAAGTTGCTAGTTTAAATCCTTCTCCACATTGTTCAAATGCCCTCCAAACACTGCAAGGATTAAACAGAAAGGCCACCAACTTAATACAGACTGCAAACAATCTGTAAGCAAGACTCTACTGGTAACTCTCCAGCACATGATTTGAGACAAACTCTGATAAACTCTGCAAGCAAGGAAGCACCAAATGCCCTGGTAGCGGAATGATGACTGCCACTGAGTTTGAACATCCAAAAATGAACCACAATTTTATTCCCTTGCTGTCAGAGATACTGTATTATCTGATGTGGACTTTGGGCAAAAGTAATTATTCACATTATCTGGATTTATATTTTAAAATTTCTGTTATATTGCATTTGTCCTAAAGAGGGGAAGGGACTAGAGCTCCATTGAATTGTACAGTGGACCCTCTACATGCAGGGGTCATGGTGAGTAGGCTCATGACCTAAGTATTTAGTGGTGGTGGTGGTAGTGGTGGTCCTTGCTTTAAATTCTATGTGGGGAAAATCCTTAGCTCAGTGGCAGAGTAATCATTTGCATGCAAAATGCCTCAAATTCATTTATTGGCAGCTTCAGATATAACTGGAAAGATTTGCAACTTAAATGATAGAAAGTTGCTTCTGATCAATGTGAACAATACTAACTTAGAAGGACCAATGGTTTGACTTGATATAAGGCATCTTTCTATTATCCTGCACTTATTTTCCACTCTATTATCTTCTAAGCAGCCTAAAGTATATATTAGAGCTATTAGGGCTTAATTAAGTGTTTAGGTTAATCAATTCAAGTTTAATCATGTATTTAAAAAACCAGCAGTTATTTAATTGGGAAAGTTTATTGTAAAGTCTTTTTATGTTCTGTGAGACCCTCCCATTGCAGAGGAGAACACAGAGTTCAAAGAAAGAATACTCTGTGCATCCTCCCAGCCATGCCAGTATCATAGATATTGTGAACAAGCAAAGCACCTCTGCCAACTGTTTTTTTTTTTTAATTATGGGTTTAAAAAGAACACTGTTTCTATGTTTGGGTTGAAAATCTTTGTCACGTCACAGAAACCCCAGAGATGGGAGAAGCCAAATGGTGCTTGGTCTAAGCTAAGGTAGTACCTTTATTCACTAATAGGCAAAAAATACAATTTGGGTTGGTCTTTCACATTCTAATCTACTTCCTGTGTAGCTTGGAAGAATTTGGTAACATGTGCCTCTGAGCATATGGCGAGTGGTGGCAACACCTGCCATCTCCAAAGATGGAGAATTAAATTTTTGTATGTTCGTTGCTGTTCTTCTTACTTTGCTTCTTTCCTGTCTTATTAATGTTTCTATAGAGAATCTAATCTAGAAAATTTTATTTCCCTCATAATTCACCCTAGAAATCTGTGTCAAATTTATTTTTATTAATTTCAAAGCCTTTTGATTGGTCAGTGTCATATGATGGTGAAGACAGCCTTTTGTGTTTCAAATTGGAGGTTATGTTCTATTTCTGTTATGGGTGTATTAATGGTTGAATCTGAAACTGCAGTTTGATGTACAATCAGATGGATTACAATATGTTGCTACTTCAGCAATGACTCTAGCTGTTGGAAAAAAGAGGGTGCATGTTTTCATCCTGCTATGTATAAACCTCTTCATTTAAAGCACTGTTTTATCTTGTGCAAATTGAGACACTCCTGAGGTCCACTAGGAAGTCAGTGCCATTATTCCACAATTAGTTTTGGAGGTTTTTTAGTGTAAATTTTGCAAAGTGTTGCTGTACTTCACATATTCACAGAAATAGAAGCAAAAGAAAATGATTTCCTATAGGAAACTTCACTAAAATTGCAAAGTAAATCAGACATACTAAAAGTGACCATCTTAACTATATCAACTGTCTTAATAATGTTGCTTTCTCCCTGCTAAAACAAAATCAGCACAGCATGTCTTCTTTCTATTATTTCAGCTGATTGCAGGTGTTGCCACCACTCACCATATGCTCAGAGGCACATGCTACCAAATTCTTCCAAGCTTCACAGGAAGTGGATTGGACTGTGAAAGACCAACCCAAATGGTGTTTGCATTTTGACAAATTTGTAGGGCAGTCCAATATTTCAGAGAGGAGGTCAGGTCTCCTGCTCCCCTGGTGCATTCACTAGAGCTGCCCAATTTCCCTGCTTTTTAAAGTTTGATAGAAATATCTGTGGGCTATAGGTACGTTCTTAAACCGCAAGGTTTTTTGCCTATTAGTGAATTTCTCTGCTTTTTAATCCGGGAGGTAAGAAATGGGATCCTGTGCAAGTTTGCTGAGAATGGATTGATCATTTGCATGCTTATTGAGTTCAATGGGATTTACTCCCCTGCAATCATGCTTAGGATAGATGAAACTGACCACAGGGAATGGGAAGGGGAGGAGGGGGAGGAGAGAGGGGAGGAAGAGCAGAGGGGATGAAGGGGATGGGAGCAGGCAGGAGGGAGAGGGGAGAAGAACAGGTTTGATCATTTCCAATTTTATTGAGTTCAGTGGGATTTACTCCCATGCAATCATGCTTAAGATACGTAAAACTGACCATGGGGAGGAGGAAGGGGAGGGGGAAGGGGAAGGGGGGTATTGGAAGGGGATGTGGATGGGAGAGGGGCAACAGAAGGGGAGGGGAGGGGCAAGAGGGAGGAGATAGAAGGGTGGGTTTGATCATTTGCATACTTTTTGAGTTCAATGGGATTTATTTCTGTGCAATCATGTTTTCAAATGGAGATGGACTGCTTTCAAGTCAATCCCCACCTATGGTGACCCTATGAATAGGGTTTTCATGGTAAATGGTATTCAGAGGTGATTTCACCATTGCCTTCCTCTGAGGCTGAGAGGCAGTGACTGGCCCAAGGTCACCCAGTCAGCTTCATGGCTGTGTGGGGATTCGAACCCTGGTCTCCCAGGTCATAGTCCAACACTGACTTGGGGGAGGGGCAGGGAGGGTAGGAGGAGGGGAGGGGAGGAGATTAGGTCGGTGGGCACTGGTCAGAGGGAAAAACCCTTTCCTTTCCAAAAGGAAAATATTAGTATTATTGCTTTTCAGCATTTCCCCCACCTTTTTATTCTACAACAGGCACATGTAGCCTCCCAACTAAATTTAAACCAAAGCTGTCCCTGGCCACATCCACACCAGGCCTTTATTTCACTTTGGACAGTCATGGCTTCTCTCAAAGAATCCTGGGAAGTGTAGTTAGTGAAGGGTGCTGAGAGTTGCTAGGAGTTGCCCTGTTCCACTCACAGACCTTCAGTCAGAGTAGCTGACTGTTAAACCAGTCTGGCCACTGGAGCTCTGTCAGTGGAAGAGGAGTCTCCTCTCAGCACCCTTCACAAACTACACTTCCCAGGATTCTTTGGGGGAAGCCATGACTATCTCAAGTGAAATCAAAGTCTGGTGCGGGGGTGGCCCCATTAGCCAAGGCAAGCAGCTTGGAGTCTGGCTTTTAGAACACTGACAGTTGGTTCTTACTGAACATGCCCGATACTATCATTCAGTTCAATGCAAAATTTCTTAAATTAATTAAAAATCAGCCAGGCATTTTTCAAACTTTAACACTGTAGAAGATGAAGGTCAGAGTATGGGGCAAGGTCACTAGTAGGATTGCAGGTACTCTGTGAACATGGCTGATTTATAATGAATTTCAACAGATTATGAAAACTCTGACAGAAAAAAGTCCAAAAGGGGTCTGGGTTCCCCACCCTCTTGTTAGACTTTGAACTCTAGATTCTCTCTGACTGTTTTGTGTATTGCCATGAAAATTGAGAGGCTTGTTAAGCAAGCGTGTCTAATTTCAGGACTATAAGTTTTGTAAGGTTTTGTTTTGAAATGAGCTTATGGGAAGCATTAGAATGGCTTGTGGGGGTATTTTCAAGTTAACACTGCGGAATGTGAAAAATCCACTCTGGCTATAGCATACAGCCACTCTTGTGGCTGTATAATTAAGATATGGCAGCATATACACTATGTGAACTAAATTGTTGGTTACATGCTTACAAGCCAGAAAATCAATTGACAACAGAACAATCCTATGCCCACTTACCTGGAAGAAAGTCTCAGTAGACTTTACTTCTGATTAAACATGTGTAGGATGGCACTGTAAAATATTTTCAGTAGGCTGTCCTAAAAAAAAAGGAAGAAAAACATTGACCAATCGCTTAATTATTCTGTGCCACTAAATACCAAATATTGTGCAGCAGCATGTGGAATATGGTCTGCCATTCTGGTTGCCTCATATTAAAAAAAGGTAGAAAAGGAGCTGACAAGACTAACCAAAATGATCAAGAGAAGGCTGAAAAGCAAATGCAAAAGTGTTTAGAGATTTGTTGATTAGAAGAAGAAAACTGAAATCTAATTGGAGATATGATAGAAGATTTAGGCCCTTGGGTCTTTGTAATCAATGTAGCATTTGAGGAGGTTTTTTGCTAACCACCCTGGGAATTTATTAAATAGATAGACTATAAATTATTGTAATAAAGAAATATAATAAAACATTTGTGCAGCATATCATTTTGCCCATGTCACAGGGCAGGGCTTGGTTTCCATTTGGGTGCTGAGGCCACAGATGCTTAAGCATGATTATACAATGGTGGAATTTGGGAGCCAGTGTGGTGTAGTGGTTAAAGTGTTAAACTATGTTAGGTCCAAACCCAACACGCAAGTCGCCCTGTCAACCCCAACTCGCTTATTACACCCGGGAAGAGTGCGGAGTTGAGTGCAAATGAACCCACTATCAGAGATCAAGTAACACAAGACAATTCCTTTGCAAAAAAGCCGAAGCAGGTCAGCATGGGAACCTCGTTTATTGGTGTCTTAGGGTTTATATAGGCTCACCCCAAAGTTTACAATATCAGGCTCACGTCATAAAATACAAAAGAAGCAATTGCTAGATATTATAGCCTCAAGGCATATGTAAGGAGGTAAAGGGGTACCGGGGGAAGGACAAAGTAGAAACATTGAGACTATCTTTCAGACTCTATGTCTGCATACTTCGCATGTCCTTGAGATAAGCACTTAGCAGTAACAGACAAAGACAACTATTGAGGGGAGGCCCAGCTGCAACCGGGCGCCCCTTAAACTGGAGACAGTCATGATATACTTTGCTTGCATATCAAAGGGGTTTTACAAGTCAAGGTTTGTGGGGCAGTGGAACAGCTTTTATCATTTCTATGCAAAGGCACATTTGTAACAATAAGCAAGGTTATAGGCATAGATGTGATACAAGAAATACATAATAAGGAAGTTTCCAGCTTAAACCGGCTTTTATTATGCGAGCCACTGGAATGTAGGTAAGGGTCAGGTCACCAGGAAATAAACCTTTCTTGATATCAAAAGTCAGTCAGGGGTCACTTTGAATCTAATCTGGGCACTGTTCACATTTATATGGACAGGGTATAAAGCAAACTATAATGTTTAAGGCAATTCTTAAATTTCAACACAACAACTACAACCTAGGAGACCAGGGTTCGAATCTCCACACAGCCATGAAGCTCACTAGGTGACCTTGGGCCAGTCACTGCCTCTCAGCCTCAAAAGAAGGCAATGGTAAACCCCCTTTGAATACCGTTTACCATGAAAAGCCTATTCATAGGGTCGCCATAAGTTGGAATCGACTTGAAGGCAATCCATTTCCATTTCAATAGCAAAAAACAATTTCCAGCCAAGATCAGAACTGTATGCAAGGGACTGTAATCATGTCATGGCTCACATTAGCATAGTGTCCTGTGGGAAGAATTGATTCCTTTTACTGCATACAGTCTCAGCATAGTGCATAGAATCATACATGTCACATCATGCCATACAGGCACAACAAAGGCAGAGTTATTGTTCAAACAGAACATTCATCTGTGGTGGTGATAACTGTGTCTGCTCCTGAAGCACTTTCTTCATTATGCTTTAGTTGGATAAGGACAAAGATATATGTCTTGGTAATAAGTTGAGTTGTTTGCATTTCTTGTTATTTGTAGTGTGCTGTGGTTTACAACCTCAGTGTTTTCTCATTTTCATCTGCAAGGCACCTGTGTCAAGAAGGGGCAGGGGAGAGAAAAAGAAAAACTATCAGGAAGATTAAAATCTTTAAGTAGATACCGTATTACCTCATGACAGACAGTCAGTAGTCAAATATTTCAAAACCATGACATTTCCCCATTATTTCCAAAAGTGAAGGTATTGTAAATGAAATAGAATACATAGTAACAATGTCAATTTGCCCTAAACTTACACTGCTCTCATGACGAGGATTGGGATTTGTAATGAGATTTCACTGATCATGTGTATCTTTCATCCCCATCCTGTGCTTCCATGGTAAGTCACCATGTATTAATAAAAATTCATACTTGAGTGGAACTGGTAATTTTTGCAACAGCAAAGGTGTTGACACTGATATATAGAGCCCTGAATGTCGTAAGTCCTGGGTGTTTGGTGGAGCGACTCTCCCTGCATCCATCAGCTTTGGCTCGGAGATTGGCAATGGGTCTCCTGCTTCTGGTTCTACCAATGGACAAAGTTTGCTGTGCAGGGACCCAGAGTAGGCCCTTCTCTGTGGTGGCACCCTGGATGTGGAAATCCCTTTCCCTGGACACAGTGAAGGGGTTCCACCACTTGGTAAAAACATACTTATTTTCTCTAGCTTGTGGAGCCATGGTTAAACTGTTTGCATCCTTACGTTTGTTTAGTATTGTAGCACTAATTTTTTGTGGTGTTATTACTGATACTTTGCTGTCGATGTTTTAACTGTGTTCTGTGAATTTTGATTATATTATTTCATTTGCTATTATGGCAATGGCTTTGAGGCAAATAATTATTAAAACAATAATACATTTTAATTGTTATAATTATGAAAGTTCTACTGTGTTTATTGGGATTTACTCTCAGATAAGTATGTATAAGATTGCAGCTGTAAGTTTATTATTTTTATAATAATCATTTTATTTGGGGTTGAAGACTTTATGGTGGTAGGAAGTTGTGTGTGTGAGTGTGTGTGTGGTGTGCACATCCACACATATGTATTTTCCCCTAAAATCTTATATCTCCTGAGTTTAGCACCACTTTGTCCAGAAAGCATACAAGTCTTCAGTTAATGCAACATCAAATTACATCTGTGAATACCTAAGAACTTGTGGCAAGCTAATGTTTCTGCCTTGTTAAAATCAGATTAAGATCCAGAATAGGCCCAAATGAAATACTGACTGCAAGCTCAATTATAAATTAGGAGACTTAGGTCAGTGTTATTGTTTAATGGTGCTTGTTTTTATGTCCATCCTGGTGGGGGAGGGGGTGAAATGGATTATTTGTTATTTATTGTTGTTTATCATAAAAAAAGCAAAAATTGTTTTAAAAATGAAAGTAGGAGACTTACCAATTTTACAAACCCATCTGACACTATATTTAGATTAGAAGCTCATTGGAACAGGGATGTCTTTTTTCTTTTCTTTTTTTTCTGTTTCTTTTGTGACTCTCTAAAATGCTATGTACAATGATTACACCTTCATCATTATCATCATACCTTGCAAGGTTGAGAATTAGCTGTTCTTTCTAGAGCCAGGTGTTGAACTGCAACTTATATAAAGATGAATTACAGAAATGTATGAACAGGTGTAGAAGCCGAGTTGTGATACTATAAAACATAGCAGGTGCTTACTGCAATTAGAACCAATATCAAAGAAAAATCAGATTGGTAGGCTGAAAATGTTGACAATTCACAGCTTGGAATGCCATTTAAGGTTCTTTTAACAGAGAATGTATATGCACATTTGGCATGGGAGATAGTTGGTAGGGGGAGGTAGTTCTACGTTCCTGGCACTAGTTACACCACACCAGTAATAAAGGGTTGGTTGGAGCCAAAGAACCATGAGCTGAAATAAAACAGTTTTTATTATGTACTTTGGTATATTAGAAAATATGAATTCTAGTAACTGCTTGATATACAACACTAGTCAATAAGATTAGGGATGCAGTCAACATATTTACTAGCAAAGGCTGCTAGCCACTGAAAGTGAATAAACTTCAAAATAAATATGCTTAAGACCAGACTGCAAATAATCTTAGATCTCAAAATTTTAACTGCATTATGGATTGACCTATATATATTTAATTTTGCCATAGTGGTTCATTTATGACATATTATTCTGTGTATCTTTGGATATAAGGCTGACAAAAGAAATCCCAAAAGAATTAAAGATACCATTATTTAATTTATTTTTAGTGAGTTTCTGAAGAATGAAGGCTGCACAGCTGATATTATACATTTAAAATCTCAAATTTTCCAACAGTATTTCCAACAAAGAGTATGTTCTATTTACCTTTGTAGCAGGAATCTCTGTCATCTTTAATAATTTGATTGTGTACTTCTAGATATTTTATTTCTTTCACATACTACAAACAAGCTCACCTTTCTGCCAAATGCTTTTTCTGTTCTTGATGAAATATTTCTCACATTACTTATTACAACATGAACTTTGAAAATTGCTAATATAATTGAACTCTTTATAGGGCAATCGTATGAATGTCTACTCCAGAATAAGTTTCATTAAATTCAGTGGCTTACTCCAAAGTAAGTAGAAACAGGATTACAGCCTTAATGACTCAACACATATGGTGGGACTATTCACTACAAACACAGAGTGAACTATTGACGGGGCTTTGATTATATTTTGTGAAGGCTAGAGTCTGAGCTAAATAATCTGCCCTTCTGCAACAATTTTCTAAAGAATAAGTCACATTGGTATATGAAATACTGAATGGCACCCTTGTCTCAAAATAATTACACAGATCACTGCAACGGACTGATGGACGTAACTTCACTGCTGGAAATGGGAGAACTAATTGGCCTATGAAATGAACAGTCAACCCAGGCTGTAACTCATAGACATTTAGCTAGGAATAAGTTTCATTGAACTCAATGGGTTTACTCAGAACATAAATCAGATTGAATGCTAATTTCCGCATAGAACTACTGCTCTGTGTCTTAAAAGTTATCACTGCATTGATTTGAACCATTTCGCAAAACCCAGGCTGCAGTCCTAAATCCTGTTTAATAGAGGGTGACCTAAGTAAACACATTTAGGAACATGACCTAAAACTAATGGTTGCTTATTAAAATAAACTGTCAACCAATGTTGGCTTGGGGAAAAAAGATTTCTCAGTTATTAGATTTTAAAACAATTACACACCAGCAGCATCTTTTTCAGAATCCTTATTTTTAATAAATAATATGAATATAGCATACATTTTTGTGGGTTGTTTTTTTAAAAAGACACAACTTTTAAACAGTCAGCACAGTAAGGTTTGGATCACAGTGTCCTTTAATAACTGGGATAGTGTCAAACTTTCAAGTAATCTCACTGCACATTACATCCTGAAGGATGACTTACAAGACAACCACACAGAATTTTGATCTATACAGTATGATAAAGAACAATAAAAAAAGATTGTGTTCCCTCAAGATCTAGGCAAGACGCTGACAGAAGACTTCAGACAAAGTAAGCTTCACAGCTGCCTCCTCTGTAGTTTCTTGATTAATAAATGGTTTATAAGCATGCCATCAATGTGTGCTAGTTGGCAAAATTTGCTTTGTCTGTATCCCTATGTTTAAAAAAGCAGGAGAGGATCACTGAAATAATAGGATGGTTTGATAGCTCCTCTCAGTTCTGAGGACAGTTAAGTAACATCAAAAGAATTTTTTTTAAAAAGCTTTTGAGTATGACTGCCAAGAGCAAGTCTGTCTGATTAAAACTTTACCTTTGATTCAGCCCTAATGGAATAAAGGACTTTAAAGTATAACATTTAGGTTTATATAAAATATAACATTAAAATAATATTTAAACTGTTCAGGGACATTTGTTGTTATTGTTGATAAACAGTGTGCCAAATTCTAACCTGATTCTGGAACCTTCTTAATTTTTTTTTTAAGTGTATCATAAGAACATAAGTAGAGCCTGCTGGATCAGGCCAGTGGCCCAACTAGTCCAGCATCCTGTTCTCACAGTGGCCAACCAGGTGCCTGGGGGAAGCCCACAAGCAGGACCTGAGTGCAAGAACACTCTCCCCCCTGAGGCTTCCGGTAACTGGTTTTCAGAAGCATGCTGCCTCTGACTAGGGTGGCAGAGCACAGGCATTATGGCTAGTAGCCATTGATAGCCCTGTCCTACATGAATTTATCTGTTTTCCCCCAGGTGATTCCAAAATTATATATAGAACTTTTCTACCTGGTTTATGTGTGTAACAGAGAACTCTATGTACTGATTTTTTTTTAGTCACTAAAAATACTGAATGTGAGCTACCATATGGAGGTGGTAGTATAAATACTCCCCACCTCAGCTATTAAATTCTGAAAATTTTCAGGATTGTTATCATTTTTATAGGATGCACATAATGATAACTATAAGCGAAAAGAAAATTAGATTAAAAGTATTAATGGAAATATAAACATAAGATTCTCTAGAGTCAATTTTTCAAACTATGGCCAAGGGCAATTAATCAGAAACTAACCAACAAAATATGCATTTAAGTTGTACTGTTAGCTCCTTTCAGTGTTCTTTTGCATAACTGTTTCCTGTGTCTTGTACAGTTCAAGGTTATTTGGAGTTCAACCTTTACTCTGCTTGGTAGTAGAAGCAAAAAAACCAATGTTTCTTTGATATTTTTTCTGCTATATCATCAGTCACTTTTCCTACAGCCTGTGGTATGGTATGTGAACATAAACACAGAAATAAATAAAAGGTTTGTGATACAATTAGTGGCATTTGGTTTTTTTCTTAAAAAATCATTTTAAAGGTTTTTTTTAAAAGTTTGGCTAAGTACAGCCTAGATTTTTTATAATAATAATAATAATAATAATAATTGATTTACATCCCGCCTTTCCTCCCAGCAGGAGCCCAGGGCTGTTGAATATAGTCAACCTTCCTTATGGGTCTACTTTTATGATAGCCATACTTGGTAGGCACTGGAAGGTTTTAATTAGCACTGGTCAAAACATGCAGATAGTATTTGTAAAATGTAAGGGCCTTCATTGTAAAGTTCCTATGTTTCCCAAGATATACAGGAAATAGCCTAAATCAGTGGCCAAGTGCTTGCAGATTTGAATGCAGAATATCCCAGGTTTAATCCCTGGCATCTAGCATTCAAATTATTGTAAGGGCTAGGCTGAAAAAGATCCTGGCTAAGATCTTGGAGAATCAAGTCAGAGCAGGCAACAGTACTGAATATGAGACGCCTTCATTAACTCAGAGCTTTCCAAAATGTCTGATGAAAAAATATGTTTTTGAATGTGCTAAGAATGGCATTTCCCCCCTGAAGCGGGGGCGTGTTTGCCACCACCCGACTTCGAGAAGGCTCGGGAACCTTTTCGTGGTTTCCTAAGGTGGTCAGATGAGGTTTTCTGACCAATGGAAGCGAGACAGGAGGGGGTTTAAAAGCCCACCTCCTCCTTGTAAATCTTGCCTCTTTTTGCCTTGCTGCACGCTTGCACGATAGTTCCTTTGCTGCCTTTGGCTGGCGCTTTTCATCGCTCCGGTGGCGTTGCTTGCTTATGGCGATTTCCCACCTTAGCTGCGGCGCGTTCCCTCTCGCCTCCAGATCTAGCAGTTGGTCCGGGCGTGTAAGGGAGGTGGTGGTGGAGTGGTTCCCTTTGCTCTTCCTTCCCGCGCGTCAGCTGGGCAGCGGGTGTCATGCCGGCTTTTGACTGCTCTGCTGGCTGGCGTTCGAGCCGCGGCCACGATCCTGCGCCTGCCCGCGGCTCTCCTTTGTAGTTATCCCGCTTCGCCTCCTGTTGCCTCCCCGCCTCCTGGACCCAGCTGATCGGCCTGGGCGCAGTGGGGAGGTAGAGTGTGGGTGATTCCCCTCGCTTGGGCTTGGTACCTTTGACGCTGAAGTTTAACATAAATAAATGAACTCTTTTAAGGGGGGCTTCTAATATGATGAAACTGCAGTTGTCATACTTTGGACACATCATGACAAGATATCAGGATTTACTTGAGAAGACAAAGGTGGTGGGACGTTGGTTCCTAGTTCCCAGTTCCTTATTTGTTCAAAACACTAAAAAAGAAGAAAAGTTGACAGCTACAGCAACTTCAAGCCAAATTTAACATGTCTCTGAACCCCAAAATATATGTTGGAGAACCCTCTATGATATATCACTGTGCTCAGGGGACTCTCTCTGTCAATAAAAACAATACATTTATGCAATCAAAATCATCAAGCTTCTGATATTATCATAAATACATAATGATGTTATAAAATCATAAAAATTAAGTAACCGGGGGTGCCCACCACAAAATTTGCTCTGGGCCAGGACAAATCATACACCCCATGAGATGGGAGGGTGTCCTCTATGAGATGCCAATGTGTCCTGCCTGGCCCAGAGCTTCTGTTGGGCACAGGGCACGGATGAGGGCATCTATGTAAAACCACAGCAGAGAAAAACATACAGGAAAAAATAAGTAACTGGGAGTGCCCACCCCAAAATCTCTGTGGGCCAGGACAAATCATACACCCCATGAAAGGGGAGGGTGTCCTCTACGAGATGCCAGTGCATCCCACCTGGCCACAAGCTGCTGTGCGCAGGGCACGGAGGAGGGCATCTATACAAAATCACAGCAGAGAAAAACAGGAAAAAATAAGTAACTGGGGGTGCCCACCCCAAAATCTGCACTGGGCCAGGACAAATCATATACCTCAGAAAAGGGGAGGGTGTCCTCTATGAGACGCCAGTGCATCTCATCTGTCCCAGAGCTTCTCTTGGGAACTGGGCACGCAACGCAAAATCAAAATGGAAAAAAAAACTCAGAAAAAAATAAGTAACTAGGGGTGCCCACCCCAAAATCTGCTCTGGGCCAGGACAAATCATACACCCCATGAAAGGGGAGGGTGTCCTCTACGGGATGCCACTGTGTCCTGCCTGGGCTAGAGCTTCTGCTGGGCACAGGGCACGGAGGAGGACATCAGCTGTTTGGAGGGATCTGTTTGGGCTGGCAGGTGCTAAAAGAAGGATGGGTGATTCTCCAGGAGGGAGGGAGAGAAAGCACTGAGATAGAGGGTACTGGTCGCAGCCCAACTTTCTGGCTCAGCCAAGGCTTCCGCCGGCCCCTCACCTCAGTGTGGCTGCAGGGGCCACAATCTCATAGGCAGCAGGAAGAAGCAGCCACCATGGTGACTAGCTGGGATCCTTAGGGGAAGGGAAGGCCCATCAAGCAGGGGCTGCAAGGAGAGGGCCAGACAAGGGAAAAGGCATCCAAAGGTGGTAGTAGAAGATCTTTGCTGGCTGTTTGGGACCAGGCAGGGTACAAGTCCTGTCTCTATGCTCCAAATCCCTGGGAGGAGCAAAAGGGCAAGGTTACCCTGCCACACGGAGAGCTGATGGGGAGGTTCTAGTTCTGACCCTGAGGAAAGGTAGAAGTAGGACTGGCTGGACTGGGAGGAGAAAGGAAGGAAAGGGAAAAGACCCTTTAGAGGACAGTCTCTGCCTTGCCTACTGGCTCTTCCTGCAGAGACCAGAGGGACGGAGGGAGGAGGGAGGGCATCCCTGGCCTGGCAACTCCTCAGAGGAGTCCACAAGGCTGAGGGTGAGTGCCAGAGCCACAAAGGCTGCTGGAAGAAGGATCTAGGAGCCCGGGGAAAAGGAGGAGCCTGTTCCAAAGACCACTTGAAGACAGTAAGCAATGGACTGATCTCAGCCAAATCTCACACCCCGAGGCAACCTCAGCTGGAAAGAGGGGTGTAAGGACTCCCTGGTGTGGCTAACTAAGACAGGAGAGCACAAAGGGAACCCATTGTCTGATGTAACAGGTGGAAGAATAAGGTGTCCAAGAGCATAACTCATCACTGCTTTTCCTGTGAGGTGCATGCATCCAATGTGCTCTAATGTGCCCCTTCCCCCTGACCCAATGGCAGATGCCTGCAGACTTTCCCTTCAACCACAAGCACAATAAGCAGTGTCTTTCCCATTTACAGTGAATGAGGACATAAGTACACCTTAAAGGTAAAGGTGTCCCTGCACTTATAGTGTGAGTCGTTTCCGACTCTTAGGGTGACGTCTTGCGACGTTTACTAGACAGACCGTATATATGGGGTGGGATTGCCAGTTCCTTCCCCGGCCTTTCTTTACCCCCTAGCATATGCCAGGTACTCATTTTACCGACCACGGATGGATCAAAGGCTGAGTGGACCTCGACCCCTTTTACCGGAGATTCGACTTTCTCCTTCCATTGGAATTGAACTCCGGCCATGAGCAGAGCTTCGGCTGTGTTACTGCCGCTTTCCACTCTGCGCCACTGAGGGTCTTAAGGACACCTTACAGAAGCATAATATCATTTTTAGACATGAATGTTTTGCCACCACACCAAAGAAGACTCGTGACACCGCAATGGAATAATGTTATATTTAGTAATATATAACAAATATTAAACCTCAGCCAATTACATCCAAATATCCAAATTGAACTTACTTTGGGCAGGTGAGGATAAACCTGACTGAAAGGGAGTATTCCCCCCAGTCCCCTGGGCATGTCAGTCTCAACGGACTGTGACTCCCCAGCCAAGGATGTAGGAAAACTTGTCCCTCCTTGCTAGGAGAGCCAAGTATGTGTTTCCAACCTCTGCAGCCTGGCCCCACTGTACAGGTGTTCACCATTCTGCGCAAGCTGGTCCCACAAGGACACACCCAGATCCCCACCAGTCATTCAGCACTGGTAGTTCCCTAGGGAGTGCCCTTTAACAACATGCCTCCTTCTCCTTTTTTCCCCACCTTCCTCACCTGCCCAAATTCCATGCCACAAGAGGGGATCAGCTAATGCTTGGTCCCCTCTACCCAAAGAAAAACAAAGCACTCAAAACTCCACCTAAAAAAAACAGCATCAGTGACACCATGGCCTTTAGTGGCAGTCAGGACCACAGAGGGCACAGCGCCTGCTTGTGGCAGCTGACAACATCGCACTGTCCTTCAAGGACAGTCCTTGACTCTGGATACCATCTACCATCCTGATCTAGACACAGATATTTCATTCTCAATTCATTACAGCATTCAGCATCCCTGTCTCATTGCCAGCCATATAGGCCTACTTATTTTCCCCACTGTCCCCTTTTTTCATTACATTTTAGCTCTTGTCATTTTAAATCTTCCTGTCACCACTGTATGAGACTGCCTTCAAGTAAATTCCAACTTATGGCGACCCTTTGAATAGGGTTTTCATGGCAAGCGGTATTCAGAGAGGGTTTACCATTGCCTTCCTCTGAGGCTGAGAGGCAGTGACTGGCCCAAGGTCACCCAATGAGCTTCATGGCTGTGTGGGGATTCAAATCCTGGTCTACCAGGTCATAGTCCAACCCTGTAATCCAGCCTTTCCCAACCAGTGTGCCTCCAGATGCTGTTGGACCACAACTCCCATCAGCCTCAGCCAGCATTGCCAATGGTCAGGAAAGATGGGAATTGTGGTCCAACAACATCTGGAGGCACACTGGTTGGGAAATGCTGCTCTAACCATTACACCACACATTGCATATATTTATATACCACTTTTCCTAAATCAGGGCTAGGGAACCTCTGGCCCTCCAAATGTTTGCTGAACTACATTTCCCATTGGTTATACTGGCCAGGGATGATTGGAATTGTAGCTCATTAACATCTGGAGGGCCACGGATTCACCAACCCTGTCCTGAATGCTCCAAATGCTTCACTTACATTATCTCAGTAAGCCTTGCAACAATGCTGCAAGATGTTCCTGCAGTATTATCACCATAACATTGGAGCTGAAGCCACACAAGAAGTTCATGTCTGAAAGATTTGAGGTAGGGGACTTCTAGCTCAGGGCCACCATAGCATCCCCATCTCATTGGCCAACATTAGTAATCAGCTTTTCTTCTGCATCAGAATTACTGAAATAGCCCTAAATCCCCAGCATACTTGGCCTGGGATGCATTCAGAAACAATTGGGTTTAAGAAGTCCATGCTACTTTCAAGGGTCATTTAATTGTCATCAGTTTGTATGTTTGCTAAATGTCTTACATTGTATCTAATTTGTGGAAGATTAATAGAGCAGAGGGAAAGAATTGCTGTATGGCCCCAATGAACTTAGTCATTTATATATGAAAAGTATTTGTGTGGTTTGATCTGCACTACTTTTCTAAAATTTAACCAAATGCATAGTTACTAGTTCATAGGTTAGGTGAGACTTGAAAGCAGAAGCTTCCCCTCCCATCCTCCCCATGCCTATCAATTGAAAGAAAGGGAAGGAAAAAATCTCTGAAGTCAATGTTCTAGCCTCCCTTACCCAACCCCAACCCCTTCTTCCTGACCTTAGCCTTGAGCCTTATGAGTAACGGAAAGCATGAGAGGGGAAAGCATCATTCCATAGGGAAGGAAGGAAGGAAGGAAGGAAGGAAGGAAGGAAGGAAGGAAGGAAGGAAGGAAGGAAGGAAGGAAGGAAGGAAGGAAGGAAGCAGCTTGTCTTACGGAGCGGCGAGAGAGCTAATGATAACAACTGCCCACCTATGCCCTCAGGAGTGCCAGTGCCCTTTTAATCTAGCACCATGTTAAAGTTAGGCACAGCCGCCCTCCCAAAGCAGAGCAGAGGGACCTGGCTTTGTTTTGTATTTTTGTCTTGTCAACTAACCCCCTCTAGTGCTGAACAGGCTGCATTTGACCCACGGGCTGCTCGCAGCTTCCAGGCTTCAATGAGAGCGTCTTCCTCCCTCTGCCTTTTGCCCACACATCCGTAGAAGACGGGTCTCACCGCTTCTCAAGAGAACAACTGAGGAGGGGACACTACAAGAGTCCGATTGCTTTCCTCGCTTGCTTTCCTCGCTTTCTCCCCTCCCGCAGACCCATTTAAGGATCAGTGACCCCCCTCTTTTTTTGCAAGGAAGAAGAGAGAGGGGGAGAGAGATTCCTGCAGCAAGCGGTGGCTGCTGCTTGAAATGCTGCTTGCCCAGGAAACCTCAGCAGCCCTCCTGCCGGCTCGGATGCCAGGTAACGTTGATCCTGCTTAGCTCTACTGCCGAGGGCTGATTGGCTTCAAAAACAACAACCCTCCAGAAAAGCAAGAGGGAAGGGTGTGTGTAAAGGGAAGCATTCAGCCCCAAACCGAAGCCGATGGGAAGGCACGGAGATGTCGGTAGGCGCCAGGAAGACGACCAGCCCAACTGAGTCTGATTTGCGACTGCTTGGCGTCAGGGAATCACTGCCTCAACCAAGGGGAGTCCATCGCGGCGACTGGGAAATCCTGCTTGGCAAGTTTTCCTGACGGCTGAGGAAAGGCGGGGAGCTGTCCAGCATTTCAGCACCTTCCAGCTGCGAACCCGAGAAGCAGCCTTGGGAAGGACCTTCCCGCCAAGGGCGGAAATTATTCTTTCGCCCGGGTGCTGTCCCTCATGGGCAGACGGAAGGATGGGCGTTCTTCAAGGGGGGTGGAGATGTCGCTCCCCAGGAGGCTGCTGCAGTTATGGGGTTTGGGGCCAGTGAACAGGCTGCTGCTAGAAAGCTGAAACAGAAGCGAGACACAAGAAGGCAGCCAGGTGGGCGCCACCAGACTGGGTAATCTCCCCCTGCCGCTCGCTCTCTCACACACACCCCACACGGATTTTACACACCCTGCGCCCGAGCCAAGGAAAGTTTGCCTGCCGCGTGCTCTTGGCCTCGCTAACAAGCCCTCCGCCTTCCAAACTCAACGGGTGTCCCTTGGCCTCTCTTGCTGCTGCGAGGGAGCCTAACTCAGCGGAGGATCCCCTCTCACTCCGGTGGATGCGGTTTCTTCAGCTTGGAGAGCACCTGGTAGCCTGGAACCTCCTTCCCCTTGGGGCCTCAGGCATTGTTCATTAGCCTGGAGGAGGAAGAGAACCGGAAGCCCCCAGCCTCTCCCAGGGGCCGGGACAAGGGGCTCCAACGCCAGCCATGGGCAGCAGTGAAATGAGAGGCTTTCTCTGGAAATTTAGCCTAGTCTTCCCTCTGCTCACTGTGCGCCCCGGGAACTGCAGTCACCTCTCCAGCAATCAAGGTAAAGGGAAACTGTTCGGTGGGAAGGGGAAGGGATGGACAGGACTGAATGTGAATAAAATAATGAGCAGGACTGAATGTGAATAAAATAAAATAAAATAAAATAAAGCTGTTTAAGGGTTGCCTGTTGGGGAAAAGGGTAAGCTCTATGGGGATGAAAGGGTGATTGGATTCTCTTGATGGGCTAGTGGAAGCTTTGCTTCTTCTCATTAGGAAGTGTCTGTTGAGTTGCCCCACTTTGGTAGCTGATGGTGGGGGTGGGGAGAAGCCTTTGCATTCTCATACATGGTGGAAAGGAAGTCAAATCCAATCTAGCAATTGCAGGATTCCCCTAGCCCTGACCACAGTGGTGGGTCAATTATTCTAAGGCTGAAGAGTGATCTGAAGCTGTGCCACTGATTAGAAACCTCAATGACACTTCAGAGCTCTCCCTTTTAGTTTGCATACACATCCTAGCTCGTAGTTTGCTCAGGTTAGAACTGTTAAACAGAGGCTGGAAACAGACCATGAGGTCAGATCACTTTTTGATCAATAGTATTCCTTTTTCTACAGGTTTCTGAGATGGGTGGATTTCAGGGGGGACCCAGAAGGGGTCCGTTTCAATAGCATAACCTAAATTGTAAGCTGAAAGCCAATGCCTCTGGATTTCTGTTAGTTTCTTGTCCTCTTTTTCCTTTATCGCCATGCCATGGAAATGCCCCCTCTGTCACCTTCTTAGCAACAAACTTAGTTTCACTTGTTTTAGTAGTCATTGGATGATATTCAAAAGACAAAGGTTTTGCTCCAGCAGATGCACAGGAGTATGTGTGGGTCTTCTGAGGCCCATCTTGACACAGAAGCCTCTCATCCTCCTGAAAAGTCGAGGGGGTTGTGAAGCAGCCTCCAATGCTGCACAAGGAGGAGCAGTTGCAAGGGAAATCTCAGACAACTCCAGTGCATGCACATATTAGTGTGTGTGCATGGGTCTCTTGGGATCATGGCCTTAGCTTTCTGTAGGAAAGGTATCTGTCATAAATGTGATAATTAGAAACTTAATATCCTCACCACCATTACCTTTTACACAATGGCTTTAATATGCAAGATGCTTTTACATTCTCTTGAGTCTTCATAGGAGTCCACTATATAGGGCTCCTTTGGGAAGAAGGTTGGGATATAAATTGAAATTATTGTTATTATCAGTTTTGCCATTTTACAAATGGGAGCTAAGGCTGAGAAATCGGCCAATAAGTTCATGTCTGTGGAAATATTTGAACCCAGGTGTCCTAGAGCCCAAATACTGTTGTATATGTTTTAATGTTTGCATATTGTGATACTTTTATCAATAATGTTAATTTTAGATATCAAACATTGTATCCAATAGACTTTATTGGCTGTCCCACTAAAAACCTCTGGATTTCCAAAATGGTTCATTTAAAATCATTTAAAGGGGCCATCTCTGCTTGCTGAATACAGTAGAAAAGCTTTCCAGTGGTTCTCCTCAGGAAATTTCTGAACACTTGGTATTCTGTCCTACCAACATAATTGGTCTAATAAAAGGTAACATCTGAGCCATTCTGGATCCCATTTTTTCTTTCTTTTGGGAGCCTCATGGCAACCAATCTTGTTACTGTTTAGTAATCTGTGGACACTCATGCTGACAGGAAAAGCCACAGGATGTCAACAGATGAACTACTATTGATTTCTGTGAGTCCAGAATTCTACCATTGGAAGAGACAATGGGGGGGGCGGGAGATCATACTCAAAGCAAGATTATATTGGAAAAGCCTTTTTTGCTGGGCTGCTTGTCAGAGTGCCATAAAGAAACATGTAATGTAAGATGAAAGAAAGAATCAATCTGTACTGCTGTAAGTAAGGCTGAAGGTAGGCTCTTTCTTTTAAGGACTGTTTCTAGAGATTTATAATTGGACAACTAAAGTTGCTGTCAGATGAAAAATAGACACCCAAGGTGTAGAAGTGTAATATATTTTTCTATTCCAATATCTGTTTTAGGCTTAGATTTGGCCCATAACTAGTTCAGTTTTCATATTGAGGATCTAGTTTCAGAGGATCTTGCAACCCAACAGGGAGTGACTGATGCACCATTAAAAACAACAAGATAAGGCTCTTCATCTGTTATCGTACATGTAGTGAATGTTCAAGCCCATCAAAAACACCATTTCTAAATGCCTTATCATTGTGTTTTTAAAATTGGGGCTCTTAATCTTTGCTCATATTTGCTTGATACACAATTGAATTTAGCTCTGTTTTACTAACCATGCTGTATTTAAGCTCTCCAGCATCCCCTGTACAAACCAAAATGTACTGCTATGCCTACCTTTGTTAAAGAGAAGCATTAATTCACAGGGCTCCTGCTTTGAACTCCACGACACTTGACTGTCTAATGACTGTTAGACATTCATGCAGAGCCTGTGTTCTATATAGCATCCACACTGTTAATTATTAAATGGGAGGAGAGTATCCAGATATATATTTTTAGAAGAAATTAAAGCCAAATTTATGATGAAATCTATATTTTGTGTGCCATTAAATTCACCATCAAACTTGTGTTTTTTAAAATCCCACAGCTCCTTAAATGCACTATGTGTGCTATTACAGAGTATATAAGAAATATTTAAACTCATGTTGCAATATCCTTTCAGTTTTGGACTTGAGCATATTTCTTCCCCTGACCTAAAATCATAGGATATTAGAATTAGAAGGAGTCTTTAAGGCCATCAAGTCCAACCCCTGCTGAATGTCTGAAGCCAAATTAAAGCTATGTGATTTAATTTAATTTAATTTAATTTGCTTAAATTTAAAGCTTAGTGTGCTATGAGAATGAAATTGCATGACTTGACCCCTTCATTATTTGTGTTCACCAGCAACCAATACCTGTCCCCAAACCATCTGTCTTGTTTGAATTGAACTGAATATACCTATAGGCAATGGACATGATCCTCTGTTTAAAGTACAATAATAATTACATGTGTATTCCAAAATACATTAGACAGAACTTTGTATAACTCAGTTGCCATGATCATAGTTTTTCTTTTGTCTTATCTTCATAAATCAACACAGCAAATAACATTTTCAGAAAACAATATAGAGATCTAATTGGCAAACTAATATTGATCTGATTTTGCTAAATCTGCAGCTACCCATATTTCCTAAATCTAGCATTTTATTTTTCTACATATTCTACTAGAATTGTCATTAAACTATAATATCAACCTCATCTAGTCTTAACCAGTATGCGCTATACTGCTCTTTACCAACACATACTATATTGTAAAATGGCCTTTATCATAATCCATACAGTGTTTTTTCCCTAATAACTCAAAGCACTTCAAATATTTTGTCTCCTGACCTGGTCTTAATGTTACTAAAGTGATGTGTGATTGTCCTGTCTCTTTGACTCAATTCCAGATTGTTCCCCTAGTATTTACATAAACATGGGACAAGCTGATGGTAATGGTTGCTTCCCATATCTTCACCACCCACTCCAGGGAAGGGCAATGGTGACATGGCCAGTACAGATGTCATGGACCTACTCCACTGGATTTACTGCATACAGAGTTAACCTGATTGCTGTAGGATGAGACACAGGGAAGTGGAAACCAAGTTACTACAATCTATGAGAGTGAGTTATTAGTAATCCATGCACCAACACCGTAATGTACCAGCTATACTATTCCATACTTAACCCAGATAATAGAGGCACTATTAGTAGATGGTTCCCTAGACCAGATGAGTGGGTTTCAATCTGCTCTGGATGGGGTCACACTCTCCCTGAAGATACAGGTGCACAGCTTGGGGGTACTTCTGAGTCCATAACCGTCTCTGGAGGCACAAGTGACCTCTGAGGCTCAGAGTGCTTTCTATCAGCTTTGGCTAGTGGCCCAGCTGTAACTCTGTTTGGATAGGGATAGCCTAGTTTCTGTTGTCTACCCTCTGGTAGCTTCTAGATTAAATTAATGCAATAGGTTACAATTGAGTCTGCCTTTGAAGACAGTTCAGAAACTGCAGATAATGCAGAATTTGGTGGCCAGATTGATGACAGGGACTAAATGGTTCAAGCATTTAACACCAATCTTTACCCAACTGCACTGGCTACAAACTAGTTTCCAGGCCAAATTTAGAATGCTGGTCTTATGTGGCTTGTTGTTGTTGTTATGTGCCTTCAAGTCGATTCCGACTTATGGTGACCCTATGAACCAGTGACCTCCAAGTGCATCTGTCATGGACCATACTGTTCAGATCTTGTAAGTTAAGGTCTGTGGCTTTCTTTATGGAATCAATCCACCTCTTGTTTGGCCTTCCTCTTTTTCTACGCCCTTCTGTTTTCCCCAGAATTATTGTATTTTCTAGTGAATCATGTCTTCTCATGATGTGTCCAAAGTATGATAACCTCAGTTTCATCACTTTAGCTTCTGATGAAGTTCTGGTTTAATTTGTTCTAACACCCAATTTTTTGTCTTTTTCACGGCCCATGGTATCTGCAAAGCTCTCCTCCAACACCACATTTCAAAGGAGTTGATTTTTCTGTTATCTGCTTTTTTCACTGTCCAACTTTCACATCCATACATAGAGATCGGGAATACCATGGTCTAATTGATCCTGACTTTAGTGTTCAGTGATACATCTTTGCATTTGAGGACCTTTTCTAGTTCTCTCATAGCTGCCCTCCCCAGTCCTAGCCTTCTTCTGATTTCTTGACTATTGTCTCCATTTTGGTAAAGACTGTGCCAAGGTATTGATAATCCTTGACAAGTTCAATGTCCTCGTTGTCAACTTTAAAGTTACATAAATCTTCTGTTGTCATTACTTTAGTCTTCTTGATGTTCAGCTGTAGTCCTGCTTTTGTGCTTCCTCTTTAACTTTCATCAGTGTTCATTTCAAACCCAGACCTCTCCCCATATGAACCTACCCAGACCCTACAATCATCCACTGAGACCCTCGTCTATGTATCTCCCAAAGGGAGGTACAGATGGTGGCAATGAGATAACAGGCTTTTCAGCAGTGGATCTTCAGTTGGTGAATACTACTTTTCCCGGGGAAACTCACCTAGTATCAGCCTTGTCAGCTTTTTAGACAGCTGACAAATACTTTTGAGTTTGCCCAGGCTTTTCAGTCTTCACTTAGATCACAGGGTGATATGATCTATGCACTAATTTGCTGCTCATCTTTTAATGGGGTGGGATGGGGTAGGATTTGTCTTTTTTATTCTTGTTGACAGATAAACACCTTTAGTAATTGTAATGTTTATTGTTGTGTTTATGGATTTTAAATGTCTAATATGTTACTGTATTTCAAATGTCTTATAAATCACTTTGGGATGTTTTTGAAAAAGTAATGAAATAGTAGTAGTAGTAGTAGTAGTAGTAGTAGTAGTAGTAGTAGTAGTAGTAGTAGTAGTAAATAGGGCTGCATGTAAGATTTAGTGGTTTGCCTAAGGCCTTCCAGTGAGCTCATTGATCTAGAGACTTCCTAGCTTATTGCTCATGCACTTAACCCCCAAATTATACTTTCATTATTAAACATATTCCTTTCCTCGGGTATAATGAAGAGGAAGGACTTTAGAGAAATTCAGATTAGATGACGTTTATCCTATATAGTTATTGTTAGTTTTTATGCTGCTTTTCTGCCATAAGACACATAAAAGTGCCATACAGCAGTTAAAAACAAAATTGGTATATATATTATCAAAACTCATATATATATATATATATAATAACATTTACATATATGAATGGGTCTTTTTTATTTAACTATTGTTTCCCTTTACACTATATTCAAATCGTTTCGCACTCTGTAAGATGCCAGTCTTGAGCATCATACTGTCTATTATATCATTTAAAAATCAACTCAAACAAATACTGATCAAACATATGAAATGGATCTGTTAGCTCAAAAAAACCACAGCATCCACCTTAAGGATATACCACAGATACTTTGCTTTAACAGAAGATGTCTGTTTCCATAATAGTTGAAAAGTGGTTGAAAAGGGAAGAGGCATACATAGCTCTGAGTTGGAATCATATAAAAAGGAGCATTGCAAGATTAGAACCATTGACTACATATATATATATATACCTACGCAAATACCAATTAATTGTTTTAATTTATAGAAAGCAAAAAAAAATATCAAGTTTTTCTAATCTGTTTCTTCTGTTATCAGCAAAAACACAATGAGACATTTCATCAGGATATTATATAAATCAATTTGCTTATGAAAATAAGCAAAGAGCTGAATCATTTTTATTTGCATATTGCTCTATTGGCTATAATGAAAGTTTGAACTTGGCTTTACTTTAACTAGCCAATGTCTTTGTCCTTGCTTGTTCCAAAACAATTCAGTGATAAAGTAAGAATTGCACAGGAATTATCTATGGAAAAATAAGAGAAATGGGGGTGATTCAGAGAAAGGAAAATCTTATATCCCTCTTTAGCCCACTAAAAATAATGGGACTTATTTTCAAGTAAACTTGTGTACTAGCTGAGTGTTAAGCTTCATTGAATCCAAAGGCATTTAGGCATGCCTAAGTTAATAACATCATTATTGACATCATCTTAATATTATTATGGCTACATACCGTACACTTATGTATACCTTGAATAATTTACTTTACTCTCTGCCATGCAAAAACATGGGGAGAGACCACAGTCGAACATATGCTCTGCATGCAGAAGGCCCCAGGTTCAAACCCTGGAATTTCCATTAAAAAAAAAAAAAGATCAGGTAGCAGGTGATGGAAAATCTGTGCCTGAGACTCTGGAGAACCACCGCCAGCTAAATTAGATAATATGGGTTAGACAGAGAAATACTCTGGCCAGGTATAAGGCAGCTTCATAGGCAAGAAAAGTTGTAGCTACGCTTCCTCCTTAAAAAATAATTCCCCACAGCACCAGCAAGTAGAATTCCAATGGGCTGTGCTTTTTCAAATTTGATGTTAACATTTGTATTCATGAGGTGGTAGCCCTTTCTTCTCTGCTGTTCTAATAGAACAGAAGCTTTAATTCTTTAAATTTACTTCCTGAGCTTTTCTATGGTTTTCCCTCCCTTGTAAATCAATGGATGGTGCCGTGTTCCATCTGTGGCAAGTCAGAGTGAAACAATAGTATTGACAAAGGAGTGAACTTCTTTGTCTTAACTGAGTGGTAACTTCAAAAATAAATTGTGACCGAGGTAAAGCCTGTTCTATTGAAAAGATCTGTGGATAGCCCAGATAATTGTTCACAGAACACTGCGCACAAGCACTGCATCAAAAATCAACTTGAAATCTTGGCCTTCTGGCTGTGTGAGCTGGGCTTGTAAAAAAAAATTAGGTTCATATTAGTTCTCTGCCGAGAGCCTGTGTGGTGTAGTGGTTAAGGTGTTGGACTAGGACCTGGGAGACCAGGGTTCAAATCCCCACAGCCATGAAGCTCACTGGGTGACCTTGGGTCAGTCACTGCCTCTCTGCCTCAGAGGAAGGCAATGGTAAACCATGAAAACCCTATCCGTAGGGTCTCCATAAGTCAGGATCAACTTGAAGGCAGTCCAACAACAACAAGTTATTTGCCATGAGTATTCAACCAATAGCCAAGCCTTTGCTGGGGTTAGATTTTTTTTAAAAATAAACCAGTAGTTTTGTTGTAAGTTGCAAAGCTCATAAGAGATCCTTATTTCCCACTCACCCCTGATCTCAGGAGAAAGGGTTCAGGCTCTGCATTCAGACAATCGCTAATTTCACAACTAGAAAATACAAATGGGAACAATTAAGCACATAAGTAAATATAGAAGATCCACTTAACTTGGATGCTTTATCTTGATTACATACTTTTTTAAGCTCTTTGTAAAGCTCTTTGCACATTCAAAACTGCTAAAAATTGTTCCATTTTAAATATTGATATTCATTTTCTAGTACTAATAGAAACTTCACTCCTGGAGCAAATAGCAGCTTCAGAGAGGGTGTCTTTAATCATAGGAGGGCATGCCATGGGGAACAGAGTTAATGCCTTATCCCCATGCAATGTGGTCCTGATCCTACTTGTCCTCTTCCTGTTAAGCTGCTATTGTTAAAGGGGGAAATGGGCACATTAAATGGGCACATTAAATAGATCCACACATTTAACATCGGACTTAATTAGGATGGAAAATGAAGCCTACTGGATAGCCCTAAAGTCATGTCAAATTCAACCTATTCTGAGTATCTTGTGGATATTTTTTTAAAAAAAAATTGTTTGACAAGTTTCCATTTATTTAAAATATTGTTACAAACAATAGCAAATACAATAGCAAATTAAGTCCACAATGTGCATATATGTGTGGAATGGGGCAGGACAGATGGCCAGGAAAGATGAAGAAGTGGAACAAGGAAAAGTGATATAAAAGTAAATGAAGGTATAGAGAAAGAAGAGAGTAGGTGAAAGAAAAATCGTCCTACAGCAGTTGTCCTGGAGTAGGTGAAAGAAAAATGGTGTCCTGCAGCAGGAAGTGTAATCACCATGAGGGGAAGTAGTGGAAAATAAATATTTCCCTGTTTGCAGCAAGAACTAGCTGGGAAGCATTTTGGCTCAACCATTATAAATTTAACTTAAATCTGAAGATACTGTATTATTAAGATAAGGTAAGTATAAGGCATCTAATGATATCCGATCAGGACCTGTAAATCAGTCATGAAACTCATGTGGCTACCAGACATCTGAATCAATTCTTAATTTTGTTGATTACACAGAGCAAAGTCAAACTATTCATCACTCCTCTTGACTGTAGGGTTAAGCACACCCATCTATCAATGGCCAACAAACTACAGATTTCTGGATAATGTAATATTTCTCTGAATTATCCTGGTTGGGTAATTGGTTGGTTACCTCTCTATCTCATAGAGGCTAACAGCAAAAGCTGACATAAGTGCAACTATACTGCACCAAATTCAAGATGTTTGTGCTTAGAAAGTTTAAAGCCTAACCATAGCTTTAAAATGATTTGAATTTTTCATTTCAGATGATATCTCTGTATATTCAAAGGTCCTTTAAAAACTTTCTAAGACATTTTGGTTTCAAAAGAGTACTCTGGAGTCTTTGGCATATATTCAGTCCTAACTAAATCTATTAGTTTTCTGTATACACTTCTATACAGTATAGTGTTTAAAGTTTCCACTTGGGAGAGGGACACCTAGTGTGGATCCCTCCTTGGGCCATGACACTCATTGGATGGCCTTTGGTCAGTAAACTTTTTTCAACTTATCCTAACTTACAGAGTTGTTGTGAGGATAAAAAGATTGGCCCTAAAAAGAACATCAATCTGAGTTCCTTGGAAGAAAGGTGGAATATTAATGTGAGGGATAATGATGAAATTGATGTGTTGAGAGCTGTTTCATTAAGAAAAAATGGGAAATAATTTTGTGAAACCACTATAGCAGACCGGTCACACACATACACCCATGAGCCATGGAATTTATATGAGAGATGTTAGGCTTTTATCATACAGTGTTTTATATTTAAAACATTAAAGAAACCATTTATCTATGCCAAAATATTATATTTCTTCTTCACCATCATGGAAAATCATAAATCTACCTCTTTTTATGCTCTGAAGAATATCCTTTCTGCACTTTAAGGGCTTAGATAGCAAACAACTGCTGTTAGGGTTACCCACTCATGTCTCCTGATCCATTAATATATGTAAGATATGAGAAACTTGACAGTTGTTGCATCTTCTGGAATATAGCTCCATCTGTCTTTCTTCCTGCAGAGATTCTGCAACGCTGTAATGGGAGAAGCCACACCTGCCAACTTCTCCCTGCACACAGATGTTCAAGGAACTGTGGTTCCCTTAGGGTCAGGAGTTTGCATCCCAAGATACCCTAGAAGTTCTTATGATATGACCATTGCACACCTAATCCCCCAGACAGGAGACTCAGGCAAATCAACCCTATAAGCAAGTTAATATTTAAAATGTAAAGAGTAGATAAGAAAGATTTCACTTGTAACTTTAATTCATGTCATATTTCTTGAGATGGAGCAAAGGGAATGAGGAGTTTTAAGTTCCACTGGCTGTATTTCCAGTGCAGCTCATTTCCCCCGCCCTGGTTTTTTTTCCATCTGAAAGCCTATTCAGGGTCCAGTAGGAAAGGGATGAAAAGTAAAACTGCCAAGATCATAATGCCTTATACAAATCTATGGTAAATCCATTTATAATCTTGTGTGCAGTTTTGGTTGCCAAAACCCAAAAGCATATCATACAACTGGAAAAGGTGTGGAAAAAGCCTATGAAGAATGATCAAAGGACCGTAACAACTCTCCAATGAGGAATATGACAAGGTTAGGGACTTTTTCAATCAGAAAAAAGGTGAGTAAGGGGAAGGGGGAGACTTCATACTGGTTTAGTATACAGCCATGAGAGTAGCTGTATACTATAGCCAGCAGGGATTTTTCATATTCCACAATGTTAAATTGAGAATACCCCCATGCCATTCTGATGCTTCCCATAAACTCATTTCAAAACAAAACCTTACAAAACATATAGTACTGAACTCAGAAACGCTTGCTTAACAACCCTGTCAATTTTCATAGCAATACACAAAACAGTCAGAGAGAATCGAGAGTTCAAAGTCTAAAAAGAGAGGAAAAAATCTCAGAGCCCTTTTGGACTTTTTTCTCTCATAATTCATTAAAAATCAGCCATGTTCACAGAGTACCTGTAATCCTAATATTGGCCTTGCCCCATACTCTGACCTTCACCTTCTGCAGTTTAAAAGTTAAAAAAAAAATGCCTGGCTGAGTTTTAATTAATTTAAGAAATTTTGGCTGGAAGCCTATGATAACGCAGGGCATGCTCAGTAAGAACCAACTGTCAGAATTCTAAAAGCCTCACATCTGCTGGGCTTGGCTAATCAGGGGCCCCCACCCACACCAGACTTTCATTTCACGTGAGACAGTCATGGCTTCCCTCAAAGAATCCTGGGAAGTTTAGTTTGTGAAGGGTGCTGAGAGGAGACTGCTATTCCACTGACAGAGGTTCAGTGGTCAGACTGGTTTAACAGTCAGCCACTCTGATTGAGGGTCTGTGAGGGGAACAAGGCGTCTCCTAGCAACTCTCAGCACCCTTCACTAACTACACTTCCCAGGATTTTTTGAAAGAAGCCATGACTGTCCAAAGTGAAATAAAGGCCCGGTGTGGATGTTGCCAGGCACAGCTTTGGTTTAAATTTAGTTGGGAGGCTACATGTGCCTGCTGTAGAATCAAAAGGTGGGGGAAAGCCTGAAAAAGAATGATACTGTTCACAATGTTTTCCTTTTGCTCTCTGCTATCTTTTTGGCGCCTTTTGAAGATTTTTCCTCTTTTAACACACCTTTTAAGTTGAGACCTATCCCAGTCTGTGTCTGTGTTAGAATTGCTTTTAATATGATTTCTTTAATCATGTTTTTAACCCTTTTTTAAAAAAAGATGTTCTTAAAGCTTTTTTAAAATGTTTTTAATGTTGTTTTGTTTTAATGTATTTTAATGTCTGTTTATGATGTTTTAAAGTGTTTTATCATTTCTCTTTCCTGCCCTGGGCTACTGCTGTGAGGAAGGGTGGGATATAAATCAAATAATAAATAAATAAATAAATAAAGGAAAGGGGTTTCCCTTCTGCCCAGTACCCACCCACCCAATCTCCTCCCTCTCCCCTCCCTGCCCCTCCCCCAGGTCAGTGTTGGACTAGGACCTGGGAGTCCAGGGTTCGAATCCCCACATAGCCATAAAGCTCACTGGGCAACCTTGGGCCAGTCACTGCCTCTCAGCCTCAGAGAAAGGCAACGGTAAAACCACCTCTGAATACCGTTTACCATGAAAACCCTATTCATAGGGTCAACATAAGTCAGGATTGACTTTCCATTTTCAAACATGATTGCACATAAATAAATCCCACTGAACTCAAAAAGTATGCAAACAATCAAACCCACCCTCCCTTCTCCTCCCTCCTATTCCCTCCCTCTTCCCTCCCCCTTCCTTTGCCCCTCCCTCCACCATATGCTCAGAGGCACATGTTACCAAATTTTTGCAAGCTACACAGCAAGTGGATTGGACTGTGAAAGACCAACCCAAATTGTGTTTGCATTCTGACAAATTTGTAGGGCAGTACAATATCTCAGAGAGGAGGTCAGCTCTCCTGCTCCCCTAGTGCATTCACTATAGCTGTCCAATTTCCCTGCTTTTTAAAGTTTTATAGAAATATCTGTGGGCTATATGTACGTTTCTAAACTGCAAGGTTTTTTGCCTATTAGTGAATAATATTATGCGAGGTGTGGAGAAAGTGGAGAGATATCTTTTCTTCCTCTCTCATAATATTAGAACCTGAAGTTATACAAGGAAACTGAATGGTGGTTCGACAAACACAAGGGAAGCATTTCACACAACACAGTTACACTATGGAATTTGTCATTTTATTTAATTATTTATTTATTGCATTTATATACCGCCTCATAGCCGAAGCTCTCTGGGCAGTTTACAACAATTAGATAAGATGCAGTGATGGCCATCGACTTAGATGATTAGACAAATTTACAGAGTGTCAGGCTATCAATAGTTACTAGTCAAGCTGTCTCCAGAATATAAAGCTAGAATGCCTCTGTATACCAGTTGCTGGGAAATAACAGTAGGAGAGGGTTATTGTTTTTTGTCCCACTTGTGGGCTTTTCATAGGCATCTGGCTGGCCACTGTGGGAAACAGGATGTTGGACCAGATAGTCTTGGGTCTGCTCCAGCAGGTTTCTTCTTATGTTCTTATGTTTATGAGATAAAAATGTTTTCAGCTAAAATAAGTAGCACACACATATTGCAATGGAATTTCACAATGCCATAGTACAACTTATCAAAAACTACCTAGCCACTCTGCCAGCCCATTTATGATTCATCTTATTGGTAGATTTTTGTTATTTACTGAAGACTATATAACACAAGCCCCTGGTTTGAGTAGGGCACATTAGCTACTTTTTGTCTTATACCAGACTTTATTATTAGCTACTTTTTGTCTTATACCAGACTTCTTCTTTTGTCTAGTACTGGACATCCTGCTTCTGCAGAACTTAAGATGATTCATTACTAGGGACTGGCAAGGGATCTTACTGTTCTGTACAAACTGAAAAGAAACAGTAGACGGACCAGATGCATCTTCCAAAGCCAACATATGACTTTAAAATTAAACAGAATGCACTACAGCTCTCATATTTCACCCCCAACATTGATGAGCTTAATAGTTCCCTCCTCCCTCCTTCCATTGAGGGTGCCCTATCAAATTGAGATAGAGGGCCTTTTCTCCTCCTAATTTAACCTTTTTGGGATGACTGCTCTTCTGGTTCAGGGCCAATTAGTAGTCTTTCAACAATCCATGACCCCTTATGGATCTCACATTAATGTACAGAGGAGGGTCTGCCCACCCTATTGCTTCAACCTCATAGCTTTGTGTGAATCAGTCATGTGCACCCCAAGTAGACATGCTGTCCCTGTGTAGCCTTGCAGCCTTGAATGTGGTAGATCTGAGAAGCCTTTCTTCATCTAGAGATCGTTGGGTATGAGGCGACTAACAAATGAAATGAAATAGACAGACAGAAAATCAACCAATGCCTCAGGGTGCTCATCAGATCATTTTTAATTTTAATTGTTCTTCCCTTGAACTGCATTGCCTCTGCCAATCTACACAGACATCTATCTGCCTTGTAATCAGTCTCATAGACAGGTCAGTGTGGTGTAGACAGAAACAAACCAGCCACATGTCAAATCTCAGCCAGCCAGGTAAAAAAGGGTCCTACACAGCTCTAAAACAGACAGCTAGTGAACTACCTGTGGACAGGTGTTGAGTTAAAGAGCAAAAGAGGAGACTGGAGAGGAGACATGCTTTGAACTGTGCAGCTATCCCATCTATGCCTGGCACACCAGTTTTGCTGTTGGCCCACTCTAGTCTCTCCCCAGGGCCAGATGCAAAAGACACCACCCATACCACTAGCAAAGCTGGAGATGGAAAAATTATCTCTAGATACAGCCAGCTTAAACCTTTCTATAAATATAGAAGAAACCTTTCCATGAATTCAACTTCTGTGAGTGTGTATATGTATATGTACATGTATGTGTGTACGTTATATGTATCCATGGATATTGCATGTAATGTTCTGCTTACCATACCACAAGCAGTGCATTCACACACACACATGCTCAACACTGTCCCAATTAATTCTGCTGAAATTTCTCCAGTGATGACACAAGGAAGCATAGGAAGCTTCACAAGTAAGTTTGGCTCTTTACTTCCCTGCACTTCTTCCCACCAACAGCCCACAACTCCTTCTGTCTCTTGGCCATATCATTTCTACCACAGATTGTAAACAGTGCCTTTCAGGGCAAATAGCAGTGGTGGCAGGGGATGATTTTAACTGGCACCAAACCAGATTGGGAGCACATACCAAATAACATTCCCACAGCTGTTTCTTCAAAATAAAAGTGGCCAGTTTAAGCACTCCTTTTAAGGCACATGTACAACTTCACATGGTTTGTGGCCAAATGAAGACCCAGCAGCAGGAAGTGGGAATGTTTTGTAGGAATGTTTGTTTAATGTGGGTGTTAGTTTGAGACCAAACTATATATTATGTGGGTAATCTGTGAGCTCAAGATTTCCAATAACAATAAATGAGGAAAACGTGTCTTTTTGACCAGTATTAGATCTCAAGATGCTAAAAGGTACTGTTTCAGCTTTATTAATGCTTTCATATCCCTGAACGTTTTGCAGATGAAAATAGAAACGTGTTTTGAGTCATCTATTCTCACATCAAAGATCATGACCTGCTGAGTCTTTTTTTGGTAGGCTGACTATTGTATTCATTTATTCTATAATGGCCAGCTGTGCACAGATTACTGAAGTAGGGAATGTTGTATTGTAGTTCAACATACATGTTTTTCTTTTTAAAAACTTAATCATAGTTAATCAAACATTTGTGCCACAATCCTATGCACGCTTACTTGGAAATAAGCACCAGTAGGGTAGCCACTTACACGTTGCCAACAGGTAACTGTTTTGCATATGCTAATTTATATGTATGGATGAACATTTAGAAATAATTGCTGTAATTTAAACAGAAATACAATACACTTCATAATAGTGGGAGGGACTATAACCACGTGACATGTGTGCAGTGGTGTGCTGGAGCCGGCTTGTACTAGCCCAGGAGAGCCGATTGTTAATCTTCAGGAATTTTGCAAGGCTCTCGGTCTCTCTTCCTAAGGCGTCTCCCCCGTTTTGCTTTGCAGCGGGAGGTGGAGGCGGCAGGGAGGTGCAGGTGACAGCTTTGCGCAAGTGCCTCCTCTTCGCCCGCCCCCCTCACCGTGGGAGGGAGCGGCCCCGCCGGCCACCGCCACCCCTTGGGGATAGGGGCGCCTTTTGCCGAAGGGGGGCTCTGGAGCGCACCATTCCCCGTTGCTCGGCTGTGGTAGTCCGGGTGGGGCTTCCATTCTCTTCCCCGCACCCAGGGCCCACCTGCTTTCTTTGACGTGCAACTCAGTGCACGTCTACTCAGAAGTAAGCCCCATTGATTCAATGGGACTTACTCCCAGGTAAATGTGTTCAGGACTGCAGCCAGGTAAGAGGGCTAATCCCACCCCAAATATGGGGCTTGTTGGAACTACAATTGTGTGTGTGATTGCAGAGTAGAACTGTTGTGTTCTGAAAAAAAGCATTCTTAAAAGATTTTGCTCTGGCTCATGCATTAAATCTTGTCTATTTAAAAAGACTTCTCAGTGTCCTTAGGAATATGAGAATGTCTGTAGCTCTTTTCCTCTCCTCTCTAATCCATCATTTCCCATTGCCAATGTTTTTAGTGTACCTAAGCATTGAAAATAAGCCCCTGTTATTTTTTCTTTAAATGCATATTTCCTAAAGCTGCTTGCATACTTTTGCGTTATAATTTTTTTAAAGGCAATAGGTCTCTTCCCCCCCCCCTTTTGCTGCACTTAAAAAAACAACACATTTTGACTTCTCTTTCCCTCTCCTCAATTTTTCCCCACAGAAGGTAGTCTCTCCCCCCTGCAGAACTGCAGGTTGCTATATAAGCATTACACACCCCTTTTAATTGAAATACACATCACTAATTCCATTAGTAGAATTAATTTGAATAGATGGCACTAAACACGTAATATGGGGGGGTTGAGAGAGTGAGAGAGATAGTAGGTAAGGTTTGACTGGCACGTGTGGTGCACGCACGCACGCACACACACACACACACCAGCATAAAGAATTGGCCCACAAAATATTTGGGGGGTTGAATGAAACATTGACATCCATAAAAATATAATATAAATTTGACATGCATAAAAATGTAAAATGTATCTGCAGTTACGGTGTGGAGGAAGGGGGAAAATAATGTTCTACCCAAAGAAAATGTAAAGGGCCATGGAAGTAAAGTGTTACCGGAATAGCTTTGAGAAGACAACTGTTGCCAAGGTAGGAAAGGAAAGGGAGAGACAGAAAGAAGAATGAGGGGTGGTGACATTCAGGGTATTTTAAAACGCCCTTGGATTAACTGGAATGACATTCTAATTCCAGCTGGACTTCAGTAAAGCTGCAATTTTGGTGGGTTATGAAAGGATATTTTTGTCCGTATGGTATCTGTTGCAGCCTCCTGGATTGACAAAGTGCCCCTCACGACCCCACCCCTTTGTTGTTGTTGTTATGTGCCTCCAAGTCGACTATGACTTATGGTGACTCTATGAATCAGTGACCTCCAAGAGAGCATCTGTCATGAACCACCCTGTTCAGATTTTGTAAATTCAGGTCTGTGGTTTCCTTTATGGAATCAATCCATCTCTTGTTTGGTCTTCCTCTTTTTCTACTCTATTCTGTTTTTCCCAGCATTATTGTCTTCTCTAGTGAATCATGTCTTCTCATGATATGTCCAAAGTATGACCACCTCAGTTTCATCATTTTGGCTTCTAGTGACAGTTCTGGGTTAATTTGTTCTAACACCCGATTATTTGTCTTTTTCACAGTCCATGGTAACCGCAAAGCTCTCCTCCAATACCACATTTCAAAGGAGTTGATTTCTCTCTTATCCGTTTTTTTCACTGTCCAACTTTCACATCCATACATAGAGATCAGAAATACCATGGTCTGAATGATCCTGACTTTAGTGTTCAGCGATACGTCTTTGCATTTGAGGACCTTTTCAAGTTCTCTCACAGCTGCCTTCCCCAATCCTAGCCTTCTTCTGATTTCTTGACTATTGTCTCCATTTTGGTAAAGACTGTGCCGAGTTTTTGATAATCCTTGACAAGTTCAATGTCCTCATTGTCAACTTTAAAGTTACATAAATCTTCTGTTGTCATTACTTTAGTCTTATTGACGTTCAGCTGTAGTCCTGCTTTTGTGATTTCCTCTTTAACTTTCATCAGCATTTGTTTCAAATCATTACTGGTTTCAGCTAGTAGTATGGTATCGTCTGCATATCTTAAATTATTGATATTTCTCTCTCCAATTTTCACAGCTCCATCTTGCTCCAGTCCCGCTTTCCGTAGGATATGTTCTGTGTATAGATTAAACAAATAGGGTGATAAAATACACCCCTGTCTCACACCCTTTCCGATGGGGAACCAATCCGTTTCCCCATACTCTGTACTTACAGTAGCCTATTGTCCAGACTATAGGTTGCGCATCAGGACAATCAGATGCTGTGGCACCCCCATTTCTTTAAAAGCATTCCATAGTTTTTCATGATCTATGCAGTCAAAGGCTTTGCTGTAATCTGTAAAGCACAGGGTGATTTTCTTCTGAAATTCCTTGGTATGTTCCATTATCCAATGTATGTTTGCGATATGATCTCTGGTGCCTCTTCCCTTTCTAAATCCAGCTTGGACGTCTGGCATTTCTCGCTCCATACATGGTAAGAGCCTTTGTTGTAGAATCTTGAGCATTACTTTACTTGCATGGGATATTAAGGCAATAGTTCGGTAATTACTGCATTCCCTGGGATCCCCTTTCTTTGGAATTGGGATGTATATGGAACGCTTCTAGTCTGTGGGCCATTGTTCCGTTTTCCATATTTGTTGACAGATTTTTGTCAATATTTGGGCTGATTCAGTCTCAGTAGCTTGTAGTAGTTCTATTGGTATGCCATCTGTTCCTGGTGCTTTGTTTCTTCCAAGTATTTTAAGAGCAGCTTTCACCTCGCATTCTAAAGTTTCTGGTTCTTCATCATACAGTTTCTCTATGAATGAATCTGCCATCCTGGCATCTGTTTTATATATTTCTTCAGTGTATTGCTTCCATCTTCCTTTTATTTTATCTCTGTCAGTCAGTGTGTTCCCCTGTTGATTATTCAACATCGCTACTCTTGCTTTAAATTTCCCTTTCATTTCTCTAATCTTTTGGAACAGGGCTCTTGTTCTACCCTTCTTGTTGTCCTCTTCTATTTCTATACAGTAACTATTGTAATAGTTCTGTTTGTCCCTATGTACTAGTCGCTGTATGGTTTCATTTAGGGTTCTAACCCTGTTTCTATCTCCTTTTGCTTTTGCTTTCCTTTTCTCTTTAACCATTTTAAGAGTATCTTCAGTCATCCATTGAGGTCTTTCTCTCTTTTTCACTAGAGGTATTGTCTTTTTGCATTCTTCCCTGATAATGTCTCTGACTTCACTCCATAGTTCTTCTGGTTCTCTGTCAACTAAGTTTAAAGCCTCAAATCTGTTCCTTATTTCATCTTTATATTCTTCTGGGATGTTATTTAAATTGTATTTTGGCATTATGATTGCTTTGTTGTTCTTCTTTAGCTTTACTCTGATTTTCAATACGACCAGTTCATTATCTGTACCCCAGTCTGCTCCTGGTCCTGTTTTCGCAGAAAGTATGGAACTTCTCCATCTTCTGTTGCCAATTATATAATCAATTTGATTCCTATATTGACCATCTGGTGATGTCCACATGTACAGTCGTCTTTTCGGTTGCTCAAAAAATGTGTTTGCAAGAAACAAATTATTGGCTTCACAGAATTCAATAAGTCTTTCTCCTGCTTCATTTCTGTCTCCTAAGCCCCATTTCCCCACAATTCCTAGTTCTTCTCTGTTCCCTACTTTTGCATTCCAGTCCCCCATGATTATCAGCATATCTTGTTTTGATGTGTGATCAATTTCCTCCTGTACTTCTGCCTAAAATCTCTCCAATTCTTCTTCTGTGTTTGACATTGCAGCATAGACTTGGATGATGGTTATGTTAATAGGTTTCCCATTTAATCTCATTGATATCACTCGCTCAGACCTTGTGTTGTAGCTCCTAATTGTTTTTGCTACATCACTTCTCACTATTAAAGCAACCCCGTTACTTCTTGATTTCTCATTTCCTGCATAAAATATTTTGTAGTTGCCTGATTGAAAATGTCCCATTCCCATCTATTTTAATTCACTCAAGCAAAGTATTGTAATGTTGATACGTTCCATTTCTTGCTTGACAATTTCTAACTTTCCCTGGTTCATGCTTCTCACATTCCATGTTCCTATTGTGTGCATTGTACAACTCCAGACTCTCCTTTCGCATCAGTGCACATCAGCCTCTGGGCTTCCTTTCAGCTTTGACCCAGTTGCATCATTAGTCACAACGCTACTCGTACTTGTCCTTTGTTCTTCCCCAGTAGGTCATTGAGTGCTTTGTCACCTGGGGGTCTCATCTTCCAGCACTATCTTGTGTTGCATTTTGGATACTCTGTTCATAGGGTTTTCCTGGTAAAAGGTATTCAGAGGTGGTTTACCATTGCCTTCCTCTGAGTTTGGATGCATCTTAGTCTGGTATCTCAGCTTTGACCATTCTGCCTTGGGTGCCCCTGCTAGTAGTCTAGCCTCTTCGTCTAGACTCCTGACAGCATTGCTCTCAGCTTCTTCAACACTCTCAAAGCCCCTCACCACATTAAGGTGTGCATCCTAAAGAGGTATTGTCTTTTTGCATTCTTCCCTGATAACGTCTCTGACTTCATTCCATCATTCTTCTGGTTCTCTGTCAACTAAGTTTAAAGCCTCAAACCTGTTCCTTATTTGATCAATTGGCTATATGGAATTTACAATAAAGAGTATTGTATATTTTATTATTATTTGTAAATTTTGTGCTACACATCTTTTATATCAGTAAAATTTATAATAAACTTATGTACGTATATATATTGCATACATTTTTTTTCGGAGAGCCAGTTGTTAAACATTTACCAGCACACCATTGCATGTGTGCTATGTCTCCCTTTTTGTGTTTCTTTATCTTTAAACTGGGCTTGAACTAGACCAAATATAGGACAGTTCGCTGTGAGACCTTCAAGTAGAGAGCTGTCCTCTGCAGAGTAAGACACATGGCTGAGCAGACTATGCACTGCAGAATGGAAAGCAACTTGTACACTGACATTTTGTCTCCACACATTTGCATGCATGCGAACTAGAATCAAGGTCCCCTTCCCATATTTATTTATTTATTTATTAAATTTCTATACCACCCGACTAGCATAGCTCTCTGGGCAGTGAACAAGAAAGCAAACAGGTATATACAATAAAATCCAATAACATAGAAAAAAAATACAAAAGATAAAAAATCTAAAAACAATTACAGCAGGTTTTAAAAACTAAATTAAATTAAATTAAGAGCCTTGGAAAAGAGAAAGGTTTTAACTTGGCACCGAAAGGATAACAGTGTCGGCGCCAAGCGCACCTCATCGGGGAGACTGTTCCACAATTCGGGGGCCACTACTGAGAAGGCCCTGGTTCTTGTTACCACCCTCCGAGCTTCTCTATGAGTCGGAGCTCGGAGGAGGGCCTTCGATGAAGAACGCAGTGTCCGGGCAGGTTCGTATTGGGAGAGGCGTTCCAACAGGTATTGTGGTCCCGCGCCGTATAAGGCTTTGTAGGTCAAAACCAGCACTTTGAATCTGGCCCGGAAGCAAATTGAAAGCCAGTGCAGGCGAGCCAGAACGGGTGTTATGTGTTCGGACCGTTTGGTCCTCGTTATCAATCTGGCCGCCGCGTTTTGCACCAGCTGTAGCTTCCGGACTGTCTTCAGAGGCAGCCCTACGTAGAGCGCATTGCAGTAATCCAATTGCGAGGTTACCAGAGCATGTACAACTGATGTGAGGTCCTCCCTGCTCAGATAGGGACGTAGCTGGGCTACCAACCGAAGATGGTAGAATGCATTCCGTGCCACCGAGGCTACTTGAGCCTCCAGTGACAGGGAAGGATCTAAAAGAACTCCCAGACTACGAACCTGGTCCTTTAGGGGGAGTGTAACCACATCCAGGACAGGGTATATATCCACCACCTGATCAGAGAAATCCCGCACCAACAGCATCTCAGTCTTGTCTGGATTGAGCCTCAGTTTGTTAGCTCTCATCCAGTCCATTATCGCAGCCAGGCAACGGTTCAGCACATTGACAGCCTCACCTGAAGAAGATGAAAAGGAGAAGTAGAGTTGCGTTTCATCAGCATACTGATGACAACGCACTCCAAAACTCCTGATGACCGCACCCAACGGCTTCATGTAGATGTTGAAAAGCATGGGAGACAGAACCGACCCCTGCGGGACTCCACATTGGAGAGCCCACGGTGTCGAGCAATGTTCCCCAAGCACTACCTTCTGGAGACGACCCGCCTAGTAGGAGCGGAACCACTGCCAAGCAGTACCACCCACTCCCAACTCCGCGAGCCTCTCCAGAAGGATACCATGGTCGATGGTATCAAAAGCCGCTGAGAGATCAAGGAGAATTAACAGAGTTACACTCCCTCTGTCCCTCTCCCGACATAGGTCATCATACAGGGCGACCAAGTCTAGAGAGAGAGGATTGGGCTGACATATAAAGAACTCAAGTACATATATAAATGTTAATGACAATATTAAAAGACATCCTGAGCATGTCATTCTAAAAATGCAAAAGGGGCAAAGGAGAAGAAAATAGGAACTGATTTCCATTGGTAAATAGGAACAGCTGCAGCATATTTGCTTTTTTATTAAAAAGGAATGAGGTGGCATTTTATGTTTTATATTGGAGGCACTGGAAAAGACGTCTTTCCACAGTATAACTCTTTTGTCATTGTCTGATGGCAATTTATAGTCCAAAACAGCCTTTGTGGGCAGAGCGTTTCATGTAACTGTAGGATCTGGCCATGACCCAGGAAATCTCACCTGATACAGACATTTGCATAAATTTCCCCCTGCCTGAAACCAGCTTTAAGGTGACAGAAGGGTTGTAAAGAAAATTACTCAGAACACTCCATTAAATTTTACTTAAGAATTTATGATACACATAAATCCTTTAGAGACAGGGAGAGACATGATGCTCATATTTTAACCCTCTTGGGCCTCTAGAAAAATATCTACAAGTCTGTAAAGTTCCATATCATTAAAAAAATCTTCCCTCAGTTAAACCTCTTACCCAATTACTATTGTTAAGTTACTTTCAATAAATTACAGCTAAATAAAAAAAAACGTTCATGGGTTGTTTTTTGTGTATATATATATTTCTGAAAACAAGATTTCATCATTACAGTAAAGGCATCAAGAGTTTTGCCAGGTGACTATTTGCTGTGTTATCTGCAGTTTACTTCTCTCTTTTTTTCCCCTGGAAAATATGCATACCACTATTCATATTTATTACAGCCCTTAGGAAGTTGCCTTCTAACAAGTCATAGTCCTTCCGCATCTAATGTACTAGTGTCTACTCTGAAGTGACTTTCAGGCAGAGGTCTTTTACATTATCTGCAATGTGATCATTTAAACATAAAATGCCAGGAACTGAACCTAAAATCTTCAGTATGCAAAGCCTGGATGCACTATGGTCCTGTCCCTCATAGTGCAGTATGTTATTACATCACAAAGTACATTTATGCATTAAAAGCTTTTGCCTAAAAAAACCAAAAGAAATATTTTAAGCATTTTACACTGGAAAATTAAAGCCATAAATACCAACTATTCAGGCCTCATGAGATCCTTGATCTGAAATATACTAACTACCCAGCAAACAGGCTTGTTTCACTCTGAATAGAGTAGTTCCTACACTAAAGAAGTAGATCTTGTTGTTTCTGCCTCCCATGAATTTCCTAGAAGCTGCCTTAACATTTATGAATCTGAGACATGGCCTTGTATCAATGTTTGAGACTAGGAGTATTTATGTTGCTAGATCCTGACATCTGGTTGGCCACTGTGAGAATAGGATGCTGGACTAGATGGGCCACTGGCCTGTTCCTATGAGATTAGGTACCAGGAGCCATGGGTAATCATGGCCCAAATAAACCCTCTCATTTGTTTAGAGCACCCCACCTTTTGGGGACTGGGGACAGGCATAAGTGCTGGGTTTGTTCCTTCTGCATTGGCACTCCAGACCTATGGGTTAGTGCCTTCATGCAACATCTCATTGTAGCTCTATTCACACAACTGAAATTCACATTCAGTGAATGGGGAGAGTGGGATCTTGTTGACTCGAACCACCCACCACCATGTGTTCAGTTGAACCTTTGAATAGAGCTTATATCTGTACAACTTGTATTGCATGATCAAGGACATTTGAAAGTCAATAGTCTTATTTAGGCATTCTATTTACTCATGTAACCATGTGAAGGGGGAGCAAGGGAGTTAATCCTAGCCCCTCTGTTACCTTCCAGCACCTCACTTTATCCAGGGTTCTAAACCATGCAGGGAGACCACACAAGTAGAGGTGGCTCCCAGATTCATACCTTCATCCTCAAATTCACGGAGGGCTGTGAAATGGATAAAGCTGGCACACTGAAAGGGTGGGGCCTGGCAGCATGCTCCTGGTCCTCTTTGTGTGTTGGTTGACATGCAAGTGAATAGGACAACCCAATAGGGCTACTGTGGTCCTTGAATGTGGAATTGTTGCGTGAACAGGATTTGTATTAAATTTGAAAGGGAAAAGGTGCAGAAAGTATTATTCTTCCCATACTGCTTGTGGAAATTTGACAAGGAAGATCCACATTACCTGGGACTTCGTTTTTCTTATTATAATATGTAAAGGCTGAAAATGAGCAAACAAACTGATGACATCCATTTGTTCTGTCTCATGTGGTTAATGGTAGTCACAACCTCAGCTTTTCAGATAATTTCCCTGTGCGGTTGTGTATCTCTTTGCCTCTTCATACAATATCTAAATGACATCTTATAGCATTAAATAGTTAGATTGCATGTGACTTTGGCTATAGTGGGAAAACAGGATGATACTAGTTTTCTATCATTCTTCATTTTCATATTGTTGTGACTACTGTAACATCTACTGTATATTTTGGATGGAAGGGAAGTAGTCTGTTGACATCTCTTTGTGGGGAAGAAAAATGCAGGCAGGCCAGTCAGCATTATCTCTAACAAAACACAATGTGAAGGTACTATATATGCACATACAAAATATGGTGTATGGTAAAAGATAGATTTACCAAGAGCCCTTCAGTCTCAATCCATTTTATGGTTTCTGCACCTAGAACAAAAGAGGAAAAGTCACATACAGTAAACACTGTCAGTGGTGCATGTAATAAGTGATTTGCCTTAGCTGAGGCCCTCTGGTTATATTGAATTTGCAGATGTCATTTATATCCTATAACTATTCTCTGTTGCTTCCTAGCTACTCCTAGAGCTATTCCTAGTTAGCTGCAGCTTCCTTGATACATATGTTCCAACTTTCGCTATTTATCAGGGCAGTTTTAATTGCTGGAATCAGTCTCTGGCAAAACTTTATCTTTTTACAAGATTGTAAGCCGCTCGGTATGCAGATATGAGTAACCATCCAGCTCCAAAATGGTAGAGTGGTTAAAATAATAATAACAACAACAACAACAATAACAACAATAATAATCCTTTCCTCCTAAAGGAACTGAGGGCAGCAAACATATAAATGATAAAACAATTAAACATCTAAAAACAATTGCAGTAATACAATCTGGGAAAGATCTTTACTTAAAAGGTTTGTTCAAAGAGGATGGTCTTCAGTAGGCACCAAAAAGACAAGAGACAGTGCCTGTCTGATATTTAACCAGAGGGAATTCCAAAGAGTAGGTGCCATATAGGGTTGCCATATTGTCCAGTGAGCCGGGTTTTACCTGGATTCTTTCCATGCCACCCAGTGCCTGCTTAGCCCATTAGGTGGCCTGGATTCTCAGCTTTAATTTAAAAAAAAGTTTCTAGGTGGTCCGGTTCTCGAGATATACATCAAAACTTCAGCCACCCCCAACTGTTATATCTTTTTTTAAACAAATCTGTGCTGTATAGCACTTTGTAGCTCTAACCCCGCCTGTTCAGGATTGCAGCCAATCAGTGAAGCCAGGGTTGTGTTTGGTTGACCTGATGCAGTGTCTAGAAAACCTCATTGCAATGCCAGAAAATGGTAGTTTCCCCCCCTGTTTATCTGAAAATCTCATAAATTGGGTAAGTATATACATTTCAGGTTTTTTTCCTCTTGTGTGCAGGAGTCAGATCCTGGGCAGTGTTTTGAAAACCTTCCCAATACTTGCTTTTGTGGGGGTAAAAGTAATTCTAATCCCATATGCCCAGAGTAAATCCCATTGAATTAAATTGGACTTACTTTTGAGTAGACATGGTTATGAATGTGCTGTAAATTAATGGGACTTTTGAGTGAATGTAAAAAAGAATTGTGTTTGTGTTCTAAATCTTTCTGTCTCCCTTCCAGTCCTATTTTAAAGCAATTAGGCAGGGCTTACTTAGGTATTACAGTTTTTATTATGTAGGAAACTAATACTGATTTTTTAAAAAACTAATACTGATTTTTCTGCAATGACCAACTGGTTTGACAATAAGCTATTATATGGGCTGTATGTATTTATACATCTGCAGTGTGTGTGTGTGTATGTGTGTGTGTGTGTATGGAGTCTTTCCAACAACCCTGTGAGGTACGGTTGGTGATTGGAAACCAAGGCAACTCACAATAAGAAATAGATCCCTTTACAATCCAGTAACCATAAAGCAAGAATAAACAATTGGAAAACAGCCTAAAGAGGCATGATTCTGAATTTTGGGTAGGGTGAATGAAGTTTATTTATTTATTATTTGATTTCTATCCTGCCCGTCCTCCCAGTAGGAGCCCAGGGCGGCAAACAAAAGCACTAAAAGCACTTTAAAACATCATAAAAAAACAGATTTTAAAATATATTAAAACATCTTTGAAAACATTTTTAAAAAGCTTTAAAAAACGGTAGACTTCTGGGAAGGGTTGCTCTGCCTGTGCTGCCTCTGAGCTGAGCTCTTGTCTCAGAGGAAGCTTTTTCAGCTTCAAAATCAGTCAAAACGTCTTTTTTGACAGGTAAAGATTTTCTCCCGGTCAGGGAGAAACGTGAGATTAACCACAAAGCCTGTTTTTGTGGGGAGGACTGGATTTCATTTATTTATGAGAAAAGGTTCAAACTGCAATGTCGGACGGACTTTCATCAAGCTCTAGCTGATTATATCTTTTCTTCAAAGAAAAAACGGATTATAACAGGCAAACAAGCATCCTTCTTTCTATTTTCTTTTTTCACTTGGTTTAAATTGGTGCAGTTAAAAAAGAGATTTGTCAATGAATCAGCTGTGAAGAATTCCTAGGTGAGTTATGGCTTTTCTCATTCACTTACGAAATTAAGGAGGAAAGAAATCGAAAAAGCTTATCTTTGCTTTTATCGCAAAAAGCTGTCCTGGAGGTGCATTCTAAAGATACCAACGGAAGAGGGATTTCTATTTCGAGTAGGGGGAAAAAACTTTTTTTGGTCTATTTCATTTTGACGAATCTGCTTGTTCACGACGCCACTAATTGTCTTGATGTTGGGAACTAAGTTTGTTTTGTATTCCTGAACACATAGAAATAAGGCAGGCTGTACTGTCTACACTGATATCAGCAGCCTGGAATATTAACCCAATTGTGGCTGAAATAATTTTTGTTTCTGTGGTTTTAAGAATGGCAGCCAGGAAAGTGATTGAGACCATGGAAGAAATTATGTTTCAGAAAATAATGGATGAGATTGAGATAACAAAACAAACCCTGAGACAGGGCAGACAGGAGATGAAAATTGAATTTAACAAAATGACACAGGAGCTTAAAGAAACAGGGGATTCTGTAAAAGAGGTGTTTGATGGGATTAGAGATGAAAAAAGAAAAATTAAAGGGAAGCCACAAGCCCTGGAGATTGGAACAAGTGTGAAATTGGAAAAAAGATTTGGAGTTTATGGATCTTAGAAATAAAGTTTACTGTTTGGAATTCAAAGTTGTCTCTGAAGAAATTAATGAAGATTTTGGTGGTAAAGTTACCAATGCCTTGGATAATTTTCTGGACTGGAATGATGTGATGGAGTTTGACATTGAAAAAATCTATGGAGTTGGCTACAGATATGTGACAGTGGAGAAACTCTTAAGAGATGAACCAGTGCATTTTGTAAAAAAGAAGAACAGAGATATGACTTTGCAGCAATATTTCAGTAACATATTCAGAATTCTTGACTGGAATGATGTGATGGGGCTTGTCATAGAAAAAATCTATGGAATTAACTACAAATATGTGACAGAGCAGAGATGTACCCAGAACAGAGATGTGGCTTTACAACAATATTTCAGTAATATATTCAGAATTGATGGCAAGGACATATTTGTGATGGGGGAAATTCCCATCAGACTCTTGTTATATGACTATGGCTATGACAGCAAGATCATCATAAGATACTGATAATGGATGAATGGACACTGAAACCACTGGATTTAACAGGACTATTGAAGATGGAAGATGGAATTAATATTGAAAATGGAAGAATGGTTATGGAAATTATTGGACTTAACAGATTTGACGAGATGGATTAATCGATATGTTTATTTGGACTATGGTTATGACAACAAGATTATTATGGGATACTGATAATGGAAGAATGGCTACTGAAATTACTGGACTTAACAGGACTATTGAAGATGGAAGATGGAATTAATATAGCTAATGGAAGAATGGCTATTGAAATTATTGGGCCTAACAGATTTGAATCAGATGGATTAAGCGACATGTTTATTTGGAGAAAAATTGAAAGATATATCTCTCAAGGAATTGAAACCTCTCTTTGACTTTTTGTAGAAAGAATAAAATAATGTTTATGAGATTTGATGATTAATTAAGATAACTACTGGAGGAAAGTGATTCTATAATATAATTTTAGAGATAGGATTGTTATATATTGTAGACTTATAATTGATCTGCGACAAATCGGAAGTCAACATTTTATTTTGTTGTTTGATTGTTTTTGTTTTGTTTTGTTTTTTGTCTTTGAAAATTTGAATAAAAATTAATTTAAAAAAAGCTTTAAAAAACGTATTTTTTTTAAAAAAAGAAAAGGCTTAAAAACATTAAAAAGCAATTCCAACACAGACTCAGACTGGGATAAGGTCTCAACTTAAAAGGCTTGTTGAAAGAACAAGTTCCTTATCATTTGAGGCTGTAGAGGCTGAACACTTGAGGCTGAACACTTCCCAGTTTGAGTAAGCCCCATTGAATACATTGGGACTTGCTTCTGAGTAAACAAACATCGGATTACACTATAAATATCTTTACAGATTGTGTAATTAATAAACATATTTGATAGTCATGTATATAAATATTTCTTCATACTGTGTCCCAATAAGTATTTGATTTCACACTATGGTTGTAGATGATTTTTTCCTCTACATTTTAAGTGTGCCCTTCTTCCTTGGGGTGGTCATGGTTCTCCGTTGTTTTCATTCTGAGGGGAGGATAGGTTGAGAGATGGTGAGTAGCACATGGTCACCCAGTACACTTTATAGCTCATTTCCATTTTGAAAAATTAATACATGCAGGCAAAGTTGATTAAGTAGATCAACACATTTAAAGCACATCCAACTCACATTTAAAGCACATGATTCCCCCAAAAGAATCTTGGGAACAAACTAAAATTCCCATGATTCTGTGGTGGGATTCATGTGCTTCAAATGTGTGTTGAATGTGCTATAAATAAATGGTGTGAATCTGCCCTAGGTATGATGTGCATTCAAGAGTGAATTGCAAAGAACAGTTTTAAAAGATACTTTTTTAAACAGGGGGAGGGTTGTAGCTCATCGGTAGGGCATATGCTTTGCATGCAAGGTCCAAAATTCAATTTCTGGAAAAGACTATTGCCTGGAATCCTGGAGAGCCAATGCTAGTCCATGTCATGAGTACTGAGCTAGATGGTACGAAATGGCCTGAGTCAGTATAAGGCAGATTCCTTGGTTCCTAAACGTGGGAACAGACTCAAGGGCCACAGTGACTCCAACATTTATTTATGTATTTTTATTTACAACATTTATATACAGCTTTATTGTAAAAAAATCTCAAAGTGGTTTACAGAAAGAATTAAAACAATAAAGTTATTGGCAAAAGCATTAAGGACAGATATTTAAAAACATTCAAAATAATAAAACCAACAATGAGTTAAAAATAGATTTAAAAACACAATAGCTTCTACATGCCTGGAGAGGCTTGCCTCAAGAAAACTGATTTTAGCAGGTGCTGAAAAGAGGCGTCAATGGGAAAGGAGTTCCAAAGCATATGTGCTGCCGCACAAAAGGACTCATATCTTACAAGAGCAGAACAAGTACTATGTGGCACCCATAACATGGGAAAACACACCTTGAACTTGGCCTGGTAGCAAATCAGCAACCAATGCAGATTTCGGAGCAGAGGTATAATGTGCTGATAGGATCTCACTCATGTCAGCAATTGTGCTGCAGCATTCTGCATTAACTGCAGTCCCCAGGTCAGGTTGTGCTGCATGGGGATTTCTGTGACCTTGGCTGACTGGCTGCTAGGATTTTTTGAGTTTGGGTTTTTGGTTATGAATCCTGACTGGTTGTGGAATTCTGAGTTTTCTGCCTTACTCATAGGAATCTTGTTGTGGTTGGTATGGTATTGCATTTAGGAAAGTGTTACTGCCTTTTGTGTTGTTTTTTCTATTTGCATTTCACTTATCTTTAACCTCACTCTGTTACAGCCATAGAAGCAACATCAGTGGTTCCATGTGCTCAGGTCAATCCCCTTAAACCCATTGATGCTGCACCTTGTTGGTTGCATGACAGTTTGTTTCTTGCCCAATAGTGGTAAAAGAGAATTCGCATATTTGGAAGTGTGGCTACAACTGTTGTTCCCAAGCTGCTGCCTATGAAAGTAGACCAAACCATGTGTGTTTTCTCTCTGTCCATTATTGCTCACTGGAATTGGGTTGGCTCTCAAAGTGAGTTTATAGCAGCCCATAGAGTAGACAGAAAGGGTAGAGAATCTTCTTACTCTTACTTATTTCTCAGACCTCTTTCTGAAGGGTCAAATCTGTTAAAAATTTTGGAGCAGCCATGTTAAAAGATAGGGGCAAGGCACTGCAGGCAGAGGGTTGCCAACCCTGCTTGGCTATGGATGTCTTTGCAGAGGATCCCTAGTCAAGCTTTACCAACAGCACAATCCATACTATATCTACTCAGAAGTAAGTCTTGTTGAGTTCTATGGTGCTTAGTCCCTTAGTAAGTGTGTTTAGAATTGCAGCCTTCGGGGGCATCCATCTTTATCCTGAGTGTTTCCATCTAACATCTCTACAACACTAGGCTCCTTTCTTCCTACAATGGCCTTCTGGTGACTGGCCTGGCCTGGGGGCACTTAAATCCTTCTTGCTGAAAGCAAGTGGGCTAGATTAAATGATCCCTACCCAGGCTTCATATTTTAGCTAAGATTTCTATCTTAATTTCCAATCAGAGAAATTTTTTTTCATTGTATGCTCTAAACAACTGATTGATGCTTAAGGTATCATGCTTAATGACAGCACTAGGGCCCATCCCTGTGACGTCACTCGGGTACACCCCCTGACATCACTCAAGAGTACCCCCTCCGACCGCCCCTGAAATTTCAGGGTTTGGGATGCTTCTGACCTGGCAACCCTACTTCCCGCCTTCCATTGTTCTTAGCCAATGAGGGACACCACAGTTGTTCTGGGAAAATGAAGAATTTTAGTCTGCTTGCCTGCTGCATCTGCAGAATCTAGCAGGTTAGAAAACTGCACATGCCCACTTGATCAACACATGCAGCTCCACCCCTTACCCATACACTTTCTGGTTGCTTCAGGAAGAAGTAGCTTTCATCTCAGTTGCCTGTTTCTCAGGATATGTGTCTTATGTGGTGAATGCAATGGGAGGGTCTGCCTGACATCAAGGAGGATGGAATAAAAGGGTTTGATTCCACCAAACACTCCCTCCCCTGAACAGATACAATATATAAAAGCAAACCTGTCTGTAGAAAAGGCAGTGATACTAGCATTTGCATTTTTCAGCCCTGTACCCACCTTGTTAAATGGTGCTTACTCCTAAGTAAAGTTGCATTGGAATGCAGCCTCACTCACCCTGTTGCCTGACAGAGCCTCTGTTCAGCAATTCAGAAAAGGCTAAAAAGTATTTTTTTATACATACCCTTCTTCAAAATGACTGGCAGGCATCTCTCCACCAAAAATCATCCTACTTCCATCTCCCCAGGGATGGATATGTGTGTGTGTGTGTGCACGTATACCTACACGCATGTATATATATACATACACACAGAGGCGCTCCCTCTCTCTATGCATATATTTAATGCAGTGGGGGCTGTAACCTTTCCCCCCTTAAGACTAATAGGAATGGAATGGCTACCCTGTCTAATGCTGCGACAGCTTGCCAGGTCTCTAGAATTCACTGCATTTTTATTTTCTTTAGAATGAAGGGAAGGCGAAAATGGGCTTAATAGTTGCAATGTGTGAAAGGAGTAAGATCCAGGAGGTTACCATAGGGGTAGTCTGTGTGCAAGTGTGCGGGGGTGGCAGAAAAGGAGGGGAGAAAAAGAAGCATGGAAATGAGGGTGATGGGGAAAACAAAGGGGGCTGTAGAATAGAAGGAAGAAACAGCTTCAGAAGTAGAGTTGGGAAAATGGAAAGAGGGCTTGCATGAGGTGGGAATGCAAAGGTCTAGGGAGTTACCATAGGGGAGTGGCAGAAGGCTGCAAACGGGGGGTCTCTTCTAATAAAATTCATACTGGCAGTGTGCAGGACCACATGTGTAAATTTATTTTACATGCCCCATGTCACCTTCAAATAATACATCATTCTGCACAGCTCAAACCCATAGGCAACATGGCACCCCATAGAGCCAGTTCTGATTCTCCCCCATTCAGGACTTTCAGGCTTGTGCAGGTTACAGAATTCAAATAACAGAAACAGTAAGGCAGACATGGCAAACCCCATGTGCCCTTATCCCATCAGTGCTGTTTCCTGTAGTTACAACTTCCATCATAAAATGTGTGCATGGGAAACTTCCTCTGTGGATGCACCTTATGGTCTCTACTGGGCTCCTGCTGAAAGGAAGGGCGGGAGAGAAATACAACAACAACAACAATCTGATCAGTATGTGGTATGTGATGCATCTTTCTTTTTCCACCAGGCTCCTTCAAAATCACAGCACAGCTAAAAACATCACAGCCATTCCACAGGGTTGCCAATCATCTAGTCATTTTTCAGCCATTCTTTCAAGCAATTATTCTATCCAGTCACATTTCTTTCATAGCTCAGTGTTGGTTGTAGTTACCAGGCAAATTTAAATGTGCATATATTTTTAGCTGATTAGCATAGGTAATTGAACAGTAGCCTCCTTTTGCTTTACTCTGGAAGAGAAGGAAAACATCATGCTTCATTTGCACAGCAGGCAGCAATAGTCATTTTTTTCCAGCTGCAGGAAAGAATATGTATTTTTATTTATTTATTATTTTATTTAAGCACATTAAAATTCAGCAGTTGGAAACATGACAGAACATTCCATGATGGTGACCTCATATGTAAAACATACTGATATGTTAGTTTATTTCATAGCCTGAAGAGCACTAGACCCTGATTATGTTGCTGCTTGTGTATATGCGGCATATGGGTTAGCAAAAGGCCAACATGCCATTTTAAACCAATTTCTGATGAGAAAGGCACCCCTTTTCTAAATCCTGCCTCTGTTAGGTTCAAACTGAAGGTCTTTCATCTCAGTCTTCTTTTACTGAAAACAGCCAGTTAAATGACTTTGAAACATTATAATGCTTCAAAGTTGAGAAGAATTTTTTACATGTATTAGGAAGCCCCCAGCAGTCTCATTAACTGCATTTCAGGATTAGTAAAATACTTTGCAGAGAGTGAGAACTGGCTTCCTGCCATAATTCCCTTGGATAGCGCCATTCAGACTTGTAATATCTGGTAATGATCTTTGTATCTTATAGTTAAAACACTTGAAATACTAGTCTAATTGAAAAGAGACAATGTGCATGTAAAATTAAGATGATTGGAATGAATGAAAACAGACAGAAAGATTTGTCATTAGCATTTGGTTATAGAATTATGATTCCATATTTATAAAAATATATTTAGTGGCACAAAGAGCAATCCTATAAAAGTATGGCTAGAAACATCATAAATACCTAGAAGGTCATATGTTCTTGATTTGTTCAGGCAATGGTAGGAACCAGAGCTTGGAAATGTTACTTTTTGAACTACAACTCCCATCAGCCCCAGCCAGCATGGCCACTGGATTGGGCTGATGGGAGTTGTAGTTCAAAAAAGTAACTTTGTCAAGCTCTGGTAGGAACCATACCTCAGTTGTAGCACACTTGCTTTATACGCAGAAGGTCTTAGGTTCAATCCTGGTCATTTCCAGTTAGAATCAGGTGAAGAAAAAGGCTTCTACCTAAGACTGCATAAAGCTACTGCTAGGCAATACTGGGCTAGATGGGCAAATAATCTGACCTAGAATAAGGCAATTTCCTATATTGCCTTCATGTTAATATGTCATATTCTAACCATAAACACAATCCTTTCAATACTAGCACCCTGAATGTTAAAAACAATTTCTCCAATCCCAGATAAAGCTGGAAGTCCATGGTTGGTCAGGCGTAGTTTACTAGGACCTCCACAGGCTAATAAGTCAGAGCGGAGGTGCTTCTGATGTCATTTTTCTTGTGTGACCTCATATAGCCCTGTAGCCAGCCTCTTTGTTAGGTGGGGCAGCCACATTTCTGGGGGGGCATTTGGGGGGGCATAGCACCAGCCAATCCCCCTCCCAATGGTAGGATTTGAATACTTGAGGGCCAGGCCAAGGGAAGGGAAAGGCAGTGACCTTCCCCTCAGTCCTTCATGCAGAGTGTCTGTTAACTTACATAATGGCCTATGTAAGTTAACAGAAAATTTAGTATGAACCACCAGGAATTAAATGACTGGCTTTTTTATTTTATAAGAAAAAAGGATGTTAAGGATTTAGTGAACAAGGCGATAGATACCATAAGGTGTGAAACAAACAAAATAGTTTATGCTATATTTAAAAAATTAAAAATTAGTGTGGAAATCACAATACTCTAACCATTCATACTTCTAGAACCATTCGTGTTGGAAATTATTGCCCTTATCGTACTTCATGTATGAATGAAGTTTAATCTGTTGAATTGTGTCACCTTTTTTTGAGAGATCTCTAGGAATATCAGACTCAAAAGCTTGACTTTGCTTATGGCTACAGTCCTCTTTCACCTGTGATCTGTCCCTGTGTTCTGATTTGTCATCTGAACTACATTGGTGATTACAGTGAGTTCCTGAGCTTGGCTTTGATGCTTGATTAGGTATTTCAGTTTTAGATTCCACCCCAAAAACTAACTTGTCCATATTGCAAGTTAAGGGAATGGCAAATACTTTAGGGTGTGTTTGTTACCTCCTCCTTGAGTGTCCCTTCTTCTAGTCTTATATCTGACCTTTAGATTTTCCTTCCTGTTGGACAACCATGGAGAACTTTTTAACTGGTTGCTATATAAAAAAATAACTAAGCGATTGGAAACTAATTATGGACAGCAATTGGATTTTTTTTACTGGTTGCTGGATTGATTTTATGCCCAGAAAGCATGAAAAGGTCTCATGCTGAACTGCACACTTTGGGGAAATCAGAAATTAGGCCAGAGTTATAGCCTAGGTGGCCAGCCAGCCAGCTAACTGCAGTGGGCACAGTAGTGCTTCTATTCCTCTAGGGATGTTTTCATTCTTTGCCATCAAGTTCTCAACAAAAAGAAGGAAAAAAATAGACACTATGACTGGGAATATAGTGAGTACTCTAAAAGACTAAAGCGTAACTTAGGATATACAAGTTATCTTTTTATTTCACCCTTTAGCAGTAAGCATCTACTCCTGCTCTACTCATTATAATAACTGCTGAATAAACAAACTCTTACTTTTTACTGCAGGCAAACAAACATGCTTCTTTATTGATGGGTGGGTAGAGAACACAAGTGAAACTGAAAATCAGAGCAAAGGAAAATCCAAGAGATGGAGTCTAACTCTAGCCTATATAATACAAAGTTCTAATATTTAACTCTTCAAGGGTCATGGTTCTATACAAACTGTTTTTTTCAGGATCACTGAAGTAATTATAGGGTGATTGTGAGCATGAAAAATCCACACTCATTCAGGGAATGTCTTGAGTAATCTGACTTTGGGGGTGCTCTTCCAGCTGAGGCTTTTGTTGTGCACTCCCCTTATTCTCTGATTTTTTTCAGAGGGCCCTATTATTAAATCGCTCCTGTTCCTAAAACAAGCTGCCATTCTTTAAATTGAGGCTGTCACTGTCTGTCATGTCACTAATGAAAAAGACAACTTTCCAAAAAAATCTGAGGGGGGAGCATAGCTCTGCAGGGTGGTGGTGCATCCATTTGCCCCCCCCCCCAGCTATAGGGCTGACCTCATAGGGTCTCTCCAGGAGTCTCAAGAGCTAAAATCGGTTATAGTCTTTGAAACAAAGATTACAAAACAAACATTTGAAGTAAAGGTTACAAAAGGGTAGTTTTGAAAAAGCAACTTTCAGCTACACAGTAGTTTTGTTCCTGCTTAACAGGAAGTGGCTAATTAAGAATAAGAAAATGTTACAAGCGTGTTAAGTGACCTCTATAGGTAAGAGGGCATTACATAACTGTGAGGAGGGGATTCTGATGAGAAGGCTTTTTTCCTCATAGCTTTTCTCCACCCTTTAGATTCATTTATTATTCTTATTTATTAAATTTCTAACCTGCCCTTCTCCCAAAGGAGGCCAAGGTGGCATTTGGAAAAGGACCTCCACTTAAGGCATGGGTAGATACATATGTCAAGTGTGCCTCTTGTACAGGTCAATTAAAATCTCAGAACCAGAGAAAGATGGGGCATTTAATGATATCAAGAGGTCCTACACTAGTGTACAGAAGGTGTGGACACTCCCTGTGTATTTCAATAAATGGTTTCAGCAGGAAAATTTCAAGGGCATTTTATCTTAGTTTGCTAGACCCTTCCTAGTCATAGTCATGAGTGTAGTGGCAAATTCAGAAGTGCAGAGTCCCATTATGAACTGATAGTCATGCCATCCCCTCTCACAGCCACACCTCTTGCTTACTTGCTCTCTAATGTCATCTCCACACTCCTCAGTCCTTCCCCCACACACCTCATCCCACAACAACAGACATCCCTAGGATCCAATCAGTATGAAAGGGAGTGTGTTAGCTACTGAGAACAGTCTTATCAGTGGTTGACTCTCCTCCTTTCACTCTGATTGACTCCAATCAGCAGGAAAGGACAAGGAAGCATGTTAGAAAATTCTTCTTAATGGCTAACACACTCCCCTTTCATGCTGATTGGCTCGTAGGATGCTTGAGGCACAGGGACCTGGCTGAGACCCTGCTCTCCAAAAAGTAAGGGGTCTACATCTCCCCCAAGACCCTGGATGACAACTCCCCTGTAACTAGCTCAGCTTCTCAGGCAATGCCATAAGGTATTCATGAGGGCATACAAAATGGTGTCAGCATAGTGCTCTGTGGCAACAATATTTTTTCCATAGATCAGCGGTGGAGCATGTGCAATAGATGTGGAAGGTCCTGCATTCTTTCTCATGTATCTCCAGGTAGGGAAGAAACTCTGGAGAGCTGATGCCAGTTAGTGTCGACAGTACTGAGCTAGATGCACAGATAGTCTGACTCAGTTTAAGGAACTTCCTGTGTTCTAATCTAAACCAAAATGTGAAAATGAGAAAAATGGGTGTACTGAATTGTCAAAATTCAACTAATGCATTTTGTACTACTTATTTTTATTCATCATTTGGAAAGGTCTTGCATCTTACTTGGCATATGTGCCTCAGAATAAAATATGCTTATTGAAAATAGTAACACAGATGGGTATTTTGCAAGCAAGATGATAGAATCAATAATAGATTAGGTTTGATTACATGTTAACATTTAGTACTTCATATCCATAACATTAAAATGTATTCACTGCAAAAAAAAAACCTTTACCTACTATTATGCTTTTATTCTTGGTTCAGATATAGAATGTGATTTGTAAAGGTTAAGGCACATATGATAATAAAACGAGCAAAAAAGAAGAAAAGTTCATTCAATTCATAATACAACCTGCTGTGGTGATTATGTTATAACATGGCATGTCAGATGTGCTACCTTTTGAATATGTTTAGAAATATAATTAAAGAACTCGAGTCTCACTCTTATATCACAATACTTTTCTGCAGTTCATGGTTTGAACATATGGTGAATCACCTATCTATCTTTGCTGTTATATGACCTCAAAAAGTCTCATTGATGCCATATTCACAATTACAAACATAGATTATCGTTCATCCTAGATAGGTATCTATCCCTCCCTGCACAATTCCTGATCATCTCAGTATGATTTAATGTGCTAAGAGATACATCTACGTTATGTTCCTGTTGTGGTGCAAAACAAAAACAAAAACAGAAGATATGGGAACCCATTTTTTCTGTTGCATTTGTAACTATAATATATCAAAGAATTTCTGCATTCATAAGTTAAATATGCTAGAAACACAGGATTTTTTTTTGCTCTTCCCACATTCCACAAAGTGCATGAGAACAAAACCAATCTTTTCTGCCCACAGTTCTTCCAATGCTGCAAGAGTTTGGGGTTCCATTTGAGTACAGCAAATACTGTGGGAATCCCTCCTCTCCCTCATAGGCCTTCATATTCTCTTGACATAGAAATCCGTGGCAGCTCTGTTCACTCTGGCAATATTTTTTACACAGTGAAAAGGAACATATGAAATGTCCTTGAGGATCAGTTCTTATAACCCATCTGTACTTGTCCCTGCTTGAGGAGTGACGGGTTTAATCCAGAGTTACCCCATGGTAAGTGAATTTCCCAAGTAATTTGCCACAAGTATAAATTTTGCATGCAAAATAATCAACTCATATTTGGAAGGGTAGAGATTTTTTGCTTACAATATTTTAGGCAGCCAATTTTCCACATCACATGCCTATCTATGTACGAAGATACCTATCTTTGTACAAAGTAGCTATTGTTACTGAATCCACCCTGAATGGAAAAAAAACCCTAAAATGTCAGCTTTTAAAAAAACAAAACAACAACTAATAGTTATTCACGATCCAGTAAGAAAACCAAATTATTTGACCCCTTTTTCAGAGTGGTCAGACAACTTTTTATGAGAAAACAAATATTCATATCCCTTTAAACTCTGTGTTTCCTCTGTGATGTTCTATCAGCTGCACCAGTAAAGACAGATAACAGATCCATTCAACATAATGCTATTTCATTTATTTAATACTCAGATAGTAGTTTTAGTATTTACTTTATCATGTTCCTTTTCTGTTCCTTTTCTCTTTGCACACCACTCCTAGCTACAGTCTGCTTCTGGCTAAATCTTCACCCTCCTACTTAAGTGACAATACCATAAGGTAGTATCACTTAACATCTTTCAATGAGTCCGCCCAGCCTTCTTTCTGGTTACAGAGAAGACAGGCAGTTAGTCACTATGACAAACACATTTTGCTGAAACCAAGATGCTGTAAATATAGAAATTCTAAAGCCTTCCAATCTGTACTGTTTATAAAGCATACTGCATATATATTTGGCTTTGCCTTTATAGCTCCTCAGCAGCACTCCAGAGATTCTTAGTGACATTCCTCTTGCCTCACTGGGTTACATAAGAGGCACTTATGGCTGAAGTAGACCTTTGGAGAATTACTTTGAACTAAGTCACTCAAAGTGACATTACTTCATTTTCAAGAGTAGTGATGCAACACTTCTGCTGCACTTCACCAGCCTAATCATCCTTCCCCCAGACATATTCACTACAGGCCACTGGAAGTCTCAGAAGAACTGCTTTTCTAGGAAATATTTGTCACAAATCCCTTTCTCACAAAGCATCAGGATTTTGATCATTCTGTAAGAAGTTAATTTATTTAACTGCTGAAGCACAGAATCCTACTAAGTAATAATATTGCGTTCTGCACAAATGTTGACTAATTTGACAATTTAATGCACAATTAAGGGTTTTTTTAACTTAATGACAAAGTAGATTGCTTCCTTCCTGCTGAGGAGAAAGTAAACAGATGCCTGAGTTACTGAGAATGGAGAAGTTACTACAGGGTGACCATATAGGGCTGATACAACATTGGGTAGGCTACCTGTCTCTTTGTGATAAAAAAGTGGTACACTGTTCAGGTCTGGGGACTTTGAAATGGGGGGAATGGGTTGCTGGATCTCTGGTTTTCGCCTGGAGACTCTGGTATTTGGGGGTATTCTCCAGGTCTCCGGGTGAGTCACCTTAATCTCCGGACTCGTAGCTTTCATTTTTAAAAAAAGTAAGTTTCTAGGTGGTCTGGTTCAAGAGATATACCCCACAACTTCTGTTAGAAGCCAGCTGCTCTAATCCCCGCCCTTTCAGGTTTTTAAGCAAAGAGTGAAGTCAGGGTTTTGTGATTGACAAGAGATTTGCTGACCTCCAGGCAAGAGCTAGAACCCATTGCAAATTTTGAAAACAGTTTCCTTTTCCTGTTTGTCTGCACATCGGAAGTTGAGTGAGTGTACAATATGTTATATTTTTCTCATTATATGGAGTCAAACAAGTTTAAATTTTCCTGGGCTGTTGAAGAGGGCAGTTTATTTGTCTAATTCATAGCCTGTTTTGAAAACCTTCCCAATATGAATTTTTAATCCATTGTCCACATTTCTGGGAATAAAGCTGTCATGCTAATCCAACATACCTAGGAGTAACCCCAATTGAATTTAATAGGGCTTACTTTTGAGTAGACTTGGTTAGGATTGTGCTATAAATCACTGGGACTTTTTAGTGAACATAGCAAAGAATTGTGTTGTAAATCTTACTCTCCCTCTCCAATCCTTTTCTTTTTTAAACAGCTAGGCAGGGCTTCCTTAGAATTATTATTAGAATTAGAATTTATTACCCACCCTTTGTCCAAAGGTCAATGCTTTTATTTGGTAGGAAACTAATACTGATTTTTTTTAAAAAAAAAGTTCTGCAATGACCAACTGGTTTTGACAATAAAATATTATACAGGGTGTATGTATTTTTACATATCCAGTGTGTGTGCATATGGAATTTCCCCAACAACCCTGTGAGGTAGGGTTGGAAACCAAGGCAGCTCACAAGAAGAAATAAATCCAATAACTATAATAAAACAGTTGCAAAACAACTTAAAGTGGCAAGATTCTGAATTTTGGGTTGAGTGAGTGAAGTTCCTTATCATTTGAGGTTACAGTTCTGTTCACGCTTCCCTGTTTGAATAACCTTGAATACATTGGGACTTGCTTCTGAGTAAACATGCCTAGGATTGCACTGTAAATATCTTTACAAGTTGTGTAAATAATAAACATCTTTCACATTCATGCTTATGTAAATATTTCTTCATACTATGCCTCAATATGTATCTTAATTTCACACTATGGTTGTACATTATCATTTCCTCTACTTTTAAGTGTGCCCTTCTTCCTTGGGGTGGTCATGGCCCCCTCCATTGTTTTCACCCTGAGGAGCAGATTAGGGTGAGAGGTGGTGAGTAGCCCATGGTCACCCACTAAACTTTGTAGCTGATTTCCATTTTAAAAAACAGTTAAAATGATTTATATGCAGATAAATTTTATGAAGTACTGCAGATACATACAAATACATTTAGAGCACATCCAACTCACATTTAAAGCACATGACTTCCCTCAAAAAATCCTGGACACTGTAGTTTCCCTTTCACAGTTATAGTTCCCACCACCCTTAACAAACTACAGTTCCCATGATTCTGTGGTGGGATTCATGTGCTTCAAATGTGTTTTGAATGTGCTTTAAATTAATGGTGTGGATTTGCCCTAGGTATGTTGTGCATTCATTAGTGAATTGAAAAGAACAATTTTAAAACACAATTTTTAAACGGCAAGGGCTGTAGCTCAGTGGTAGGGCACATGCTTTGCATGCAAAGGTCCAAAATCCAGTCTCTGGAAAAGACTATTGCCTGGAACCCTGAAGAGACAATGCTAGTCCATCTCATCAGTACTGAGTTAGGTAGTACCAAATGGCCTGAGTCGGTGTAAAGCAAATTCCTTTGTGCCTAAAAGAGGAGAGACCCAAGGGCCACAGTGACTCAGAAATTTATTTATGTATTTTACATTTATTTACCAGTTTACTGTATAAAACCTCAAAGTGGTTTATAGAAGGAATTAAAACAATGAAATTATTGGCAAAACCAGTTAAAAACAGGTATTTAAAAACATTCAAAATAATAAAACCAACAATGAGTTAAAAACAGATAAAAAGCATAATAGCTTTTACATGTCTGGGTAGGCTTGCCTAAACAAAAAATGTTTTTAGTAGTTGTCAAAAAGAGTACAATGAAGGCGCCTAATGTCAATAGGCAGGGAGTTCTAAAGTGTAGGTGCTGCCACACTAATGGATTGATTTCTTATAAGAGCAGAACAAGTACTATGTGGTACTTGTAATATGGAAAGCACACCTTGAACTTGGGCTGGTAGCAAATTGGCAACCAGTGCAGATTTCAGAGTAGAGATATTATGTGCTGACAGGGTCTCACTCATGTCAGCCATCATGCTGCAGCATTCTGCACTAACTGCAGCCCCCAGATCAGGTCCTGCTGCATGGGGATTTGTGTGACCTTGGCTGCTGGCTGCCAGGATTTTTTTAGTTTTGGTTTTTGGTTAGGAACCCAGACTGGTTGTGGGATGCTCAGTTTTCTGCCTTATATGAATCTTGTTGTGGTTAGTATGATATTGTCTTTAGGGATTCATCACTGGCTTTTGTTTTTGTTTTCTATTTGCACTTCATTTACCTCTGACCTCAAACCCTTATATCCATAAAAGCAATAACAGTGGTTCCATGTGCTTTAACCCCCTTAAACCCACTGATGATGATGCACCTTGTTGTTTGCATGATGGTTTGTTTCTTGCCCAATAGTGATAAAAGAGAATTCACATACTAGGAAGTGTGGCTTCAGTTGCTGTTGTTCCCAATCTACTGCCTGTGAAAGTAGATCAAACCATGTGTATTTTCTCTCTGTCAATCATCACTCACTGGAATTGGGTTGGCTGTCAAAGTGAGTTTATAGCAGCCCACAGCATAGGCAGGAACAGATAGAAAATCTTCTTAACTCTTACTAATTTCCCAAACCTCTTTCTTCAGTGAAGGGTCAAGTCTGTAAAGAGGTTTGGAGCAGCCACATTAAAAAGCAGGCAGCCCTATCACAGGTAGGGGGCTGCTAACCCTACTTTGGTATTGATATCTTTGCAGAGGATCCCTAGTCAAGCCTTACCAACAATACAATCCTAACTATATTTACTCAGAAGTAAGTCCTGTTGAGTTCTATGGAGCTTAGTCTCTTAGAATCCCTTTAGAATTGCAGCCTTCAGGGGCATCCATCTTTACTCCTGAGTGCTCTAACTTCTCCACAATACTAGGCTTCCTTCTTCCTACAGTGCCTTTCTGGTGACTATCCTGTCCTGAGGTCACTTAAACCCTTCTTGCCAGAAGCAAGTAAGCTAGATTAAATATTTCCTACTCAGGCTTCCTAAACAGGTAGAAGGAATGATCCTGTCACTTCAGCTGGACCTGGGAACACCCTCATTTAGAAAAGATTTTTGTTTGTTTGAGTGGTATGCTCCAAGCATCTGTGGTTGATGCTTAATGTATGCTTAATGATATCACTAGGGCCCGCCCCCAAGACATGAAAATTTCAGGTTTTGGGGTGCTTCTGACATGGCAACCCTAGTAAGCATATATTGGAGTCCTTTGACATTCTCAACAGGATGTGTGTAGCAAACTGAATCCCCTAATTTGGATGAAGCCAGTAAAGCCATTAATCAAATGAAGAATAACAAAGCTAGTGGACCTGATGGGATTCCTGCTGAAGTCTTTAAAGAAGGTGGGCCTGAATTTACACAATAACTTCATAAGCTCATCAAAAAAAATCTGGATGAGGGAGGAGATCCCGGAAGACTTTAGGGATGCCATAATTATCACTCTTTTCAAGAAGGGTGACAGAACAGATTGTGAGAACTACTGAGGGATCTCTCTTCTAGCTACCGCAGGTAAAATCCTTGCAAGGATCCTCGCAAATGCCTCCTGCCTATCTCAATAGACATCCTCCCTGAATCCCAAAATGGTTTCCAACCTTCCAGGGGGACAGTGGACATGATCTTCACTGCACAACAGCTTCAAGAAAAATGCAGGGAGCAAAACTGACCTCTGTATATGGCTTTTATTGATCTGACTAAGGCCTTTGATACTGTAAATCAAACTGTTCTCTGGACCATCCTTCTGAAAATTGGATGCCCTGATAAATTTGTGAATATTTTGCGACTCCTCCATGACAACATGATGGCAACAATTTTGGATAACAATGGCTCTCAAAGTGATCCATTCAAAGTGGGATCAGGCGTCAAACAGGGAGGTGTGATTGCTCCAACCTTATTTGCTATTTTCATTGCCATGATTCTACACCTTGTTGAGGGGAAACTTCCCACTGGCGTGGAAATCACATATCGAACAGATGGAAAGCTTTTTAATCTCAGTAGATTGAAAGCAAAAAGTAAGGTAATTACAACCTCTGTCATAGAACTTCAATATGCCAATGATAATGTAGTCTCCGCACATTCAGAGGAAGATCTTCAAACTACCCTAAATGTCTTTGCAAAAGCATATGAAAAGCTTGGCCTCTCGCTTAACATCAAAAAACCCAAAGTGCTTCATCAGCAAGTGCGAACCAATCCCTCTGTAGCACCATCAATCCAGCTTAATGGTGTGATGCCAGAGAATGTCTATCACTTTTCTTATCTTGGCAGCCATCTCTCTGTAAAAGCTGACATCGATGCTGAAATTCAGCATCGTCTGAGCTCTGCGAGTGCCGCATTCTCCCGAATGAAGCGTAGAGTGTTCAAGGATTGGGATATTCACAGAGAGACCAAAATGCTTATTTACAAAGCCATTGTACTACCCACCTTACTGTACACCTGTGAAACATGGACCATCTATAAATGCCACTCCCAACTTCTTGAAAGATTCCAGCAACACTGCCTTTGGAAAATTCTGCAAATTACTTAGAAAGATAGGCGTACTAATGTTAGCGTATTGGAAGAAGCAAAGACCACCAGTGTTGAAACAATGATCCTCCAACATCAACTTTGCTGGACCGGCCATGTTGTTCGAATGCCTGAACACCGTCTTCCAAAGCAGCTACTTTACTCCCAACTTAAGGATGGAAAAAGGAATATCGATGGACAGCAAAAGAGGTTTAAAGATTTTCTCAAAGCTAATCTAAAAAAATGTAACATGAGCATTTAGAACTGGGAAGCCTTGGCCCATGAGCGTCCCAATTGGAGGTCTGCCTTTATCAAAGGTGCTATGGACTTTGAAGAAGCACAAGTACAGGGTGAAAGGGACAAACGAGCTAAGCGGAAGGCACATCAAGCAAATCCTCATCGTGACCATCTTCCATCTGGAAACCTATGTCCTCACCATAGGAGGCTATGTAGATCCAGAATTGGCCTCCACAGTCACTTACGGACCCACTGTTAAAGACCTTACCCTGGAAGACAATCTTACTCGGCCATGAGTGATCACCAATGATGAATCAGCAAGCTGAAAACAGGATTTAAGCTGCCTCATTTAGTTGAATCAATGGCCTCATATCAAGCTGGTTAGAGAAGTTTAGATTAGGTCTACAGTGTGGTCAACAGCTAGGTTTTCATTCTTTGTTATGCTTCTCAGTTGCTCAGTAAAGGCTTTGGCCTTAGACCTCATATTTTAATTGGTTTTATATAATATGACCCAAGTCTTTGGAAGGAAATTTGATAAATAAATTTTCTGATTTAATTTTTTGCCATCTGGGAGATACTGGCTGCTTTCACACATCGGACTGATTGCGTTAGTTTAAGGGATTAAGAATGAAGCACTTCTGTCATGATTTCTAAAACCCCTTTCACACTGCAGTAACTGTTGCGCCAAGGAACAGGAGTTTTTGCAGGCAAGATACTGGCATTTTGCACAACGGTCTTTCACACAGCTCCAATGAACACAGCCTTGTCTTCATCCCTCTCCCTTTATACTCGTGTGCACTAATTCCTCCAGTAGCACCACATGCTTGAGTTTTTCTTGGCTTTTGGGACTCGCAGCGGCGATACCTGCTATCGCAGCCACTGGGAGCTCATGGAGGCAGCTCCCCTTACCATCACTGTTTATTTTGGGATTCATGGCTGCAGCTCCAGTGAGCTGGGGGTGGCAGCACCAGCTTTAGCAGCCATTGGAAGCTCGAGGAAGCGGCTCCCCTTACCCTTGCTCTTATCCATACTGGAGCTCACGGCTGCGGTCGATGGTGGAGAAGTGCCTGATAACGCATCTCCCTTCACCCTTCTTTGGCCCCAGTCATTTGGTGGTGGCAGCGCCTGTTAACGCGGATCATCTAGAGCTAGTGGCTGCAGCTCAGGGTCAGTTCCTGCTCATTTTCCCCTTCTGTTTTAAAGCGGCTCCTGCTCATTTCCCCCCTCTATTCCACACTGCATGCTAGGATGCCTGTCACGTGAGCGACTGTAACTAGTGAAAAACTCCTGCAATGTTCCGTGTTCCCAGCCTTGTTAACAGATTATTTCTGGTATAATTTGTCACGGAAATTAGCGCTAAACTTCCACTACATTCCACCAGAATTCCAGAGCTACCTGGTATGTCATGTGAAAGATCAAATATAATGCAGAAATTAACAGGTAAGAAACTGTCAAAATAACAAAATAAAGTGCAGCGTGAAAGTACCTACTGTGATGTTTTGCAATCAGATTTCAGACCTTAGTGTTGCCAGATAGTTTTAAAGGAGCTTTCTCAATCTGGAATTCTCCAAGTGTTGTCAGACTAAAACTCGCATCATCCTTGACCATTGGCCATGCTGGCTGGGATTGATGGGAGTGTAGTCCAAAACATCTGGAGGACACCAGATTGGGGAAAGCTGTTTTAAAAATTTAAAATTAGAAGCCACCTATAGCTCCCATTCCTCCCTGATAGCCCTGCCACTTACCTCCTGCTGTGTTCACAAGATGCACTGAGGAGAATAATTACAGAACCGAGGTCTGAACTACCCACGTGAGTAGAATGATTTTTGCACTTCATACGTTTTTGTAATATTTATTATGCACTTTTTATGAGATGTATTTTGTATTTTCTGTTGTACACCGCCCAGAGAGCTATTGCTAGTCGGGCAGTATAAAAATCTAATAAATAAATAAATAAATAATAAAGAAACAGTAGTACAGAAGAAAGGGCTATAACACGTCAAAGCAGGATTTGCAAAACAGATAGATTCAAGTTAACAGCTGATGTGCTTGAAGCAACCCAAGAATTAATTTGTTTTTTATAGTGAATGGTCATTTGAATGCTCTGATGTGACAAGATTGGTGGATTCCAATAGCAGCAGCAACATAGGAACATAAGAAACTACCTTATACTGAGTCAGACCAACAGTCCATCTATCTCAGGATTTTCTACACTGAGTGGCAGCAGCTCTCAGATTTAAGGCAGGGGTTTCTCTCAGCCCTACCTGGAGATTCCAGAGACTTAACCTGGGATCTTCTGCACGCAAAGCAGATGTTATATAGCACTATCAATTTGTACAGTGCTTTATGTATTTATGTATTACATTTAAACCTCACCTTTCTTTTTCATGAAATCCAAGGCGGCTTACATATGGTTCCCAGGCAGTCTCCCATCCAGGCACTGACCAGACCCAACCCTGCTTAGCTTCAGCAGAGAGCTGGCCTTATGTGCCTTCAGCCCACAGTAACGGCAAGAAGACAGATTTCTGTGCTATAGAATTTACAATTTGAAACAGAACACATTAGAGGGAGTGAAAGAAAAGGTAAACAGGAAGAAGATATGTTCAGGACATCTCTCAGAAGATAATAATGCAGGCTACAACTGAAAGCTGGAGCAGCAGAAGTACTCTGATCCAGGAAGTCCTTGGGTTGAATCCCAATTATGCCACCATCTCTCTGCAATGGAAGGATCTTACAGCACTGTTGTAAGGATTACAAGATGTGACATGTTTTGAACACTTGAAATATGCTAAATATATAGTAATTCTCATGATTTCCATGGAAGAAACAGGCTTCAGCTGTGAAACATCTACATTTGTATGTGCAAAATAGCTTGTACTAGCTAGCACATGAAATATTTTATAAATGGTCTTTTGTACTGTGCAAACTATCTTTTTTTTGACACATTTATCAGCGAGGAGAGGACCATACATAAGAAGGTGAATGCTGATTGCCATTTTAACAACACTGTGTTATCAGTTTGTATCTGTTTTGAGGCTCCCTGTTACTAGCATGTACTTGTCTGATAGCTTGGGCCAGCACCTGTAAAATGCACATGATGTTAAGGGTTGGTACTTAAGTAAATTATAAATGAATAGTGTGTGCAAAAAGAAGTAGACTGGATGAATTGAGATTACATTACAAAACAGAAAACATAAAATTGCCTAATGATGCAGGCATTTAACAAAATTAGCAATTCTGAATCTAGCTTTTCCCATGCATCTATTTGTTATTATGAGATCAACAGGCATAGCTATCACTGTTGGCTTTTTGTAAGAGTTTACAGTAAAAATATTTTTTTTTAATGTTCATCTTAATGTTGATATATTAAGGCTAAAATCTGAATTTCCTGGGGTTATGTCCCATTTAATTCAATGGGGCTTATTTTTGAGCAGACGTGTAAAATAGGATTGCATATGAGGCTGTGATCCTGTGAATGCTTACCTGGGACTTGGCCCCCATTGAACTAAGGGTGGAAATTACCTGAGAATAAGTCCAATTAAGTTCAACTGAGCTAGCAGGCAAGAATAGAATTGCCCTATATGTCACTTTGTTGTTGTTCTTGTTGTTGTTGTTATTAATTACATTTATTTATTTTATTTATTAAATTTATATACCGCCCCATAGCAGAAGCTCCCTGGGCGGTTCACAACAGACAATATCAAAATACAATAAAACACATATTTAAAACAATTCAAACATTAAAAATGGGCTTCCTTAAAAAAATTTAAATTTAAAACATTTATAACACATATTAAACACATATTAAAACACTTATTAAAATGCCTGGGAGAAGAGGAAGGTTTTGACCTGGCGCCGAAAAGATAGTCATGTTGGCACCAGGCGTACCTCATCCAGAAGGCTATTCCACAATTTGGGGGCCACCACTGAGAAGGCCCTTTTTCTTGTTGCCACCCTCCGAGCTTCCCTTTGAGTAGGCACCCGGAGGAGGGTCTTCGATGTTGAGCGTAGCGTACAGGTAGGTTCATATTGGGAGATGCGTTCCACCAGGTATTGTGGTCCCGCGCCGTGTAAGGCTTTATAGGTTAAAACCAGCACCTTGAACCGGGCCTGGAAACATATAGGCAGCCAATGCAGGCGGGACAAAATCGGTGTTATATGTTCGGACCGCCTGGTCTCCGTTATCAGTCTGGCCGCTGCATTTTGCACGAGCTGCAGTTTCCGAACCGTCTTCAAAGGCAGCCCCACATAGAGCGCATTGCAGTAATCTAATTTAGAGGTTACCAGAGCATGGACAACTGAAGCGAGGTTCTCCCTATCCAGATAGGGGAGTAGTTGGGCCACCAAACAAAGTTGGTAAAAGGCACTCCGTGCCACCGAGGCTACCTGAGCATCAAGTGACAGGGATGGTTCTAAAAGAACTCCCAAACTATGAACCTGCTCCTTCAGGGGGAGTGTAACCCCATCCAGAACAGGTTGAACATCCACCATCCGGTCGGGAGAACCACCCACTAACAGCATCTCAGTCTTGTCTGGATTGAGCCTCAGTTTATTAGCTCTCATCCAGTCCATTGTCGCAGCTAGGCAACGGTTCAGCACATTGACAGCCTCACCTGAAAAAGATGTAAAGGAGAAGTAGAGCTGCGTGTCATCAGCATACTGATGGCAACGCACTCCAAAACTCCTGATGACCGCACCCAGGGGCTTCATATAGATGTTAAAAAACATGGGGGACAGCACTGACTACTGTGGAACTCCATACTGGAGGACCCAGGGTGCCGAGCAGTGCTTCCCAAGTGCTACCCTCTGGAGACGACCCGCCAAGTAGGAGTGGAACCACTGCCAAGCAGTACCTCCAACTCCCAAATCAGCGAGTCTCTCCAGAAGGATACCATGGTCGATGGTATCAAAAGCCGCTGAGAGATCAAGGAGAATCAACAGAGTCACACTCCCCCTGTTTTTTTCCCGACAAAGGTCATCATACAGGGCGACCAAGGCTGTCTCCGTGCCAAAACCGGGCCTAAAACCCGACTGAAATGGATCCAGATAATCGGTTTCATCCAAGAGTGTCTGGAGCTGGCCGGCAACCACTCGTTCTAGGACCTTGCCCAGAAATGGGACATTTGCTACCGGCCTGTAATTATTAAGGTTTTCTGGGTCCAGGGACGATTTTTTCAGAAGTGGTCTTACTACCGCCTCTTTCAGGCAGCTAGGGACCACTCCCTCTCGCAATGAGGCATTAATCACTTCCCTGGCCCAGCCGGCAGTTCCAGCCCTGCTACCTTTTATTAGCCAAGAGGGGCAAGGATCCAATCTAGAAGTGGTTGCACACACCATTCCAAGCACCTTGTCAACGTCCTCAAGCTGTACCAACTGAAACTCATCCAAAAAATCAAGGCAAGACCGTGCTCTGGACACCTCATTCGATTCAACTGCTACAACATTGGAGTCCAAGTCCTGGCGGATGCAAAGGATTTTATCCTGGAAGTGCCTAGCAAATTCATTGCAGCGGGCCTCAGATGATTCCACCATGTCCCTACGGCCAGAAAGCAATAGCCCTCGGACAATTTTAAAAAGCTCCGCTGGACAGCAGATGGGTGATTTGATAGTGGCAGCAAAATATTGCTTTTTTGCTGCCCTCACCGCCCCTAAGTACAACTTAGTGTAGGCACTTAACAGTGCATGATTGCATCCATCAGGAGTTTGCCTCCATTTGCACTCCAGCCGTCTCCTATACTGTTTCATCGCTCTCAGCTCCAGAGTATACCATGGGGCTGTATGAGCTCTACATAGGAGAGGGTGCGCAGGAGCGATCATGTCAAGTGCCCGGGTCATTTCTGCATTCCACAGTTCAACCAGGGTTTCGACAGGAGTGCCAGCCCTATCAGCCAGAAAGCTCCCTAGAGCCCTTTGAAAGTCATCAGAAGTCATTAGTCTCTGGGGGCGGACCATCTTAACAGATCCCCCACCCTTGCAGAGGGAAAGAGCCACTGTAAGTCTAAACCTCAGCAAGCGATGATCTGTCCATGACAGAGGGACTGATGTAAGGCTCCCTACCTTCAGATCATCATCTCCATGTCCAGTTGCGAAAACCAAATCCAGAGTATGGCCTGCTACATGCGTTGGGCCAATAGCATATTGGGACAGCCCCATGGTTGTCATGGAAACCATGAAGTCCTGAGCTGCTCCAGACAAGGCGGCCTTGGCATGAATGTTGACATCCCCCAGTACCAACAGTCTGGGGGATCTCAACAGTACATCCGAGACCACCTCTGTCAGCTCAGTTAGGGAGTCCGTTGGGCAGCGGGGTGGGCGGTACACCAACAGAATCCCTAATCTGTCCCACTGACCCAACACAAGATGCAAACACTCCAGACCAGTAGTCATATGGACAGGGTGCTTGGAGAGGGAGATGGAACTCCTATAGACCACAGCAACCCCCCTTCCCCGACCCTCAGATCTACCCTGATGCTGGACCAAGTACCCCAGTGGGCACATCTGGGAGAGGGCAACTTCTCCCTGCTCACCCACCCAGGTCTCAGTTATACACACCAGATCGGCTGCCTCATCCACAATTGAATCATGGATGAGGGAGATCTTATTATGTACCGATCTGGCATTTAAAAGCAGCATCCGGAGATCTGAGAGCTGGCTGATAGGGCAACCAACAAGCCTGTGGGTGTGGGGAACGAGGCACAGCCATTAACTGTCTGGGCCGAGTTCCCCTCACCTGACAAGTCTTCCGCACCATGCCATATCTCCCTCTACCCGTCACTACACCAATTGGGGCCCCCTCGAATCTTCGCACTCGGCTCTGAATCCTCTCTCCCAGGCACATAATGCAAACCCACAGTTACATACACAGCACACACTCACACCGAACACCGCATACTCTCACCCTCCCACACAAAGCGACAGCTGCAAATGAATGCTAACAGCAACAGTAGCAGCTCTCCCTCCAAAAATTGGGCAGTGATAGTAACAAGCAGAGGAGCAGTAGCAACAGCATCTAACGACACTCGCAATTCCCTCTTCAAGCAGCGATAATACCCCTCCCTCGGCAGGCAGGTGGAAAAAGTTAGTCACAGCTGATCGGGCGCCCGGGACCCAGTCCTGCAGGGTGCAACTCCAGCCGATCAACAGCAGTCCAACCAGGAAGGATAATGGTGGTAACTGTCAAGAAGAGGAGCAACACAGCAACACAGCCACAAAACGACAACAGCAGCTCTCCCTCCAGCAGATGACAACTGCAGCGGCGGCACCCCTCTTCCTCCCAGGATCTCGTGCCTCCAACGGGCCAGGAATGATGAAGCGGCCAGGACGCACAAGGGAAAAACGACCTCAGAACACAAGGAAGTGGCGGAGCGAACACAACCACCCTCTTCTCCTCCTCCTGCAGCTCAAGATGGATACAATGACACTGCCGCGGATCGGGCGGGCAACTCCCGCCGGCCGTGATGGTAAGTTACATGACCATCATGATCTGAGAAAAACGACGACAGCAGTGAGGGAAGCGAGGGGAGCAGCGTAATCTGGTAGCAAAGCTCATTTACCTGCCCTTTCTCAATCTCATACTGGACCACAAGATTCATGCAAATTGTTCCACAGAATGTCCTCGACGCAAAGACTTCTGAGGAAGCTTAGCAGTCATGGGATAAGAGGAGAGGTCCTCTTGTGGATAAGGAATTGGCTAAGAAGCAGAAGGCAGAGAGTAGGAATAAACAGACAGTTCTCCCAATGGAGGGCTGTAGAAAGTGGAGTATACATTTGTATACCGCACCATAACCGAAGCTCTCTGGGCAGTTTACAACAATTAAAAACAAATATACAAATATACAAATTTAAAAACACTTCAAAAAAAACAATTTAAAAACACATGCTAAAATGCCTGGGAGAAGAGGAAAGTCTTGACCTGGCGCCGAAAAGATAACAGTGTTGGCGCCAGGCGAACCACATCAGGAAGATCATTCCATAATTTGGGGGCCACCACTGAGAAAGCCCTCTCCCTTGTTGCCATCCTCCGAGCTTCCCTCTGAGTAGGCACCCGGAGGAGGACCTTTGATGTTGAATGTAGTGTATGGGTGGGTTTGTGTTGGGAGAGGCGTTCCATCAGGTATTGTGGTCCCAAGCCATGTAAGGCTTTATAGGTTACAAACAGCACTTTGAATCGAGCTCAGAAACATACAGGCAGCCAATGCAAATGGGCCAGAATCGGTTTTATATGTTCGAACTGTCTGGTCCCTGTTACCAATCTGGCTGCTGCATATTGCACAAGCTGCAGTTTCCGAACCATCTTCAAAGTCAGCCCCACATAGAGTGCATTGCAGTAATTTAACTTGAAGGTTACCAGAGCATGGACAACTGAAGCGAGGTTATCCCTGTCCAGATAGGGGTGTAGCTGGACCACCAACTGAAGTTGGTAGAAGGCACTCCATGCCACCAAGGCTACCTGAGCCTCCAGTGACAGAGATGGTTCTAGGAGAACCCCTAAGCTATGAACCTGCTCCTTCAGGGGGAGTGTAACCCCATCCAGGACAGGTTGAACATCCACCATCCGGTCAGAAGAACCACCCACTAGCAGCATCTCAGTCTTGTCTGGATTGAGCCTCAGTTTATTAGCCCTCATCCAATCCATTGTCGCAGCCAGACACTGGTTCAGCACATTGACAGCCTCACCTGATGAAGATGAAAAGGAGAAATAGAGCTGTGTGTCATCAGCATACTGATGGCAGCGCACTCCAAAGCTCCTGATGACCACACCCAACGGTTTCATATAGATGTTGAACAGCATGGGGGACAGAACTGACCCCTGTGGAACCCCATACCGGAGAGTCCAGGGTGCCGAGTAATGCTCCCCAAGCACCACCTTCTGGAGCCGACCCGCCAAGTAGGAGCAGAACCATTGCCATGCATTCCCTCCTACTCCCAAATCAGCCAGTCGTCCCAGAAGGATACCATGGTTGATGGTATCGAAAACCGCTGAGAGATCAAGGAGAATCAACAGAGTCACACTCCCCCTGTCTCTCTCCTGACAGAGGTCATCATGCAGGGCAACCAAGGCTGTTTCTGTGCCAAAACCAGGCCTGAAACCCAACTGAAATGGATCCAGTTAATCAGTCTCATCCAAGAGTGTCTGGAGCTGGCCTGCCACCACTCGTTTAAGGACCTTGCCCAGGAATTTATTTATTTTTATTTATTTTATTTATATACCGCCCTAAGCCAAAAAGGCTCTCTGGGCGGTGTACATAAAAGATAAAACAAGCAAGATATATAGATACAGTAAATATAACAGAATCAAAAATCAAAACAACAAGCAACAAAAACCAAGCAACATCAAAATATAACAATAATAAGATACTATTTAAAATGCACTATAAAAACAATTATTAAAATACATTTTAAAATGCCTGGGAGAATAAAAAGGTTTTCACCTGGCGCCGAAAAGATAGCAGCGTCGGCGCCAGGCGTACCTCATCGGGGAGACTATTCCACAATTCGGGGGCCACCACTGAGAAGGCCCTGGTTCTGGTCACTACCCTCCGAGCTTCTCGATGGGATGGGACTCGGAGGAGGGCCTTAGATGTCGAGCGCAGTGTACGGGTAGGTTCGTATTGGGAGAGGCGTTCCACCAGGTATTGCGGTCCCATGCCGTGTAGGGCTTTATAGGTCAAGACCAGCACTTTGAATTTAGCCCGGAAACAAATAGGAAGCCAGTGCAGACGGGCCAGAACAGGTGTTATATGAGCGGACCTTCTGGTCCGCGTCAGTAGTCTGGCCGCTGCATTCTGGACTAGCTGTAGTTTCCGAACTATCTTCAAGGGCAGCCCAACGTAGAGCGCATTGCAGTAGTCCAACCTAGAAGTTACCAGAGCGTGAACAACTGAGGCGAGGTCATCACTGTCCAGATAGGGACGTAGCTGGGCTACCAGTCGAAGGTGGTAAAAAGTGTTCCGTGCCACCGAGGCCACCTGGGCCTCGAGAGACAAGGAAGGATCGAAAAGAACTCCCAAGCTACGAACCTGTTCCTTCAAGGGGAGTGTAACCCCATCAAGAACAGGATGAACATCCTCCATCTGGGCAGTGAAGGCACTCACCAACAGCGTCTCAGTCTTGTCTGGATTGAGCTTCAGTTTGTTAGCCCCCATCCAGTCCATTATCGCGGTCAGGCAACGGTTTAGCACGTTAACAGCCTCACCTGAAGAGGATGAAAAGGAGAAATAGAGTTGCGTGTCATCAGCATACTGATGACAACGCACCCCAAAACTCCTGATGACCGCACCCAGCGGCTGCATGTAGATGTTGAAAAGCATGGGGGACAGTACCGATCCCTGCGGGACTCCACAATGGAGAGTCCAGGGTGTCGAGCAGTGTTCCCCAAGCACTACCTTCTGGTGACGACCCACCAAGTAGGAGCGGAGCCACTGCCAAGCAGTACCCCCGACTCCCAACCCATGAGTCTCCCCAGAAGGATACCATGGTCGATGGTATCAAAAGCAGCTGAGAGATCAAGGAGAATCAACAGAGTCACACTCCCCCTGTCCCTCTCCCGACAAAGGTCATCATACAGGGTGACCAAGGCTGTTTCGGTGCCAAAACCGGACCTAAAACCGGATTGAAATGGATCAGGATAATCAGTGTCATCCAAGAGCCCCTGGAGCTGGCCGGCAACCACCCGTTGGAACATTTGGTACCGGCCTATAATTATTAAGATTTTCTGCGTCCAGGGAGGGTCTCTTCAGGAGTGGTCTCACTACTGCCTCTTTCAGGCAGCCAGGGACCACGCCGTCTCACAGAGAGGCATTAATCACTTCCCTGGCCCAGCTGGCTGTTCCATCCCTGCTAGCTTTTATTAGCCAAGAAGGGCAAGGATCCACACAGAAGTGGTTGCACGAACCTGTCCAAGCACCTTGTCAACGTTCTCAAGCTGTACCAACTGAAACTCATCCAAGAAATCGGGACAAGACTGTGCTCTGGATACCTCACTTATTTCACCTGCTATAACACTGGAGTCTAAGTCCTGGCGGATGCTAAAGGTTTTATCCTGGAAGTGTCTAGCAAATTCATTACAGCAGGCCTCAGATGGATCTACCATGTCCTTGGGGCCAGCTTGTAATCGTCCGTGGACAATTCTGAAGAGCTCCACTGGGTGGCAGATTGATGATTTGATAGTGCCCTCACTGCCCCTAAATACAGCTTACCATAGGCACTTACCAGTGTGTAATTGCATCCACCAGGAGTTCAACTCAAGTCGTCTCCTATATTGTTTCATTGCTCTTAGCTCTGGGGTATACCATGGAGCCATACGAGCTCTACACAGGAGAGGGCGCTCAGGAGCAATCGTGTCAACCACCCAGGTCATTTCTATATTCCACAGTTCAACCAGTGCCAGCCCTATCAGCTGGAAAACTCCCGAGAGCCCTTTGGAAACCATCTGGATTAGTCTCTGGGGGCAGACCAACTTAATAGGTCCCCCACCCTTGCAGAGGGGAAAAGCAGTGTACATCTAAACTTCAGCAAGCAGTGATCTGTCCATGACAGAGGGACTGATATAAGGCCCCCCACATTCAGATCACCATCTTCATGTCCAGTTGCAAAAACCAAATCTAGAGTATGCCCTGCTACATGTGTTGGGCCAACAGCATATTGGGACAGTCCCATGGTTGTCATGGAGACCATAAAATCCTGAGCCTCCCCAGATAAGGTGGCCTCGGCATGCATGTTGATATCCCCCAGAACCAACAGTCTGGGGAATCTCAACAGTACACCTGAGACCACCTCTGTCAGCTCAGCTAGGGAGTCGGTTGGGCAGCGGGGTGGGCAGTACACGAACAGAATTCCCAGTCTGTCCCGCTGACCCAACACAAGGTGCAAACACTCCAGACCAGTAGTCACATGGACAGGGTGCTTGCCGAGGGAGATGGAGCTCTTATAGACCACAGCAACTCCCCCACCCTGACCCTCAGATCTACATTGATGCTGAACCAGGTACCCTGGCAGACATAGCTGGGAGAGGCTGACTCCTCCCTGCTCACCCACCTAGGTCTCTGTTATACATGCCAGATCGGCTGTCTCATCCACAATTAAATCGTGAATGAGGGATGTCAGAATTTCTCTCTATTGAGAGAACGTAGCAAAGTTGCGTATGCGCTGCGGAATGGAGAGTATTGAGCGAGCTTAGTGTGTGTGTATGAATCTTTGCTAAGATTCTACCTTCCCTGCAAATTAGTCAGACACAGACTTTAAGCTTTAAAATAAGAAACAACTACTTTATTCTGGAAGTACATGCTTGATAGGAAAGAGTCCTATATCTAGCTTAACTGGTCTATGCTGGAGAAACGAGCACTTGTCCCAGTACTCGCCCTCATCCTGGTTGAGAGGAGAGACAAAGAGAAGATGTCTGCTCCCCTCTCGAGAGAAAGAGAAGAACTGAGAGAGGCAGGAAGGAACTGGGATTCAACATTCCTTTGCTTATCAGTCTAGCAGGAAGGGAAGAGACAGCAGGATCAAAGGGATAGGTATAGCCTTAACCAGCAAGAGGTCTAGCTCTCTCTAGCTACCCTTAATAACCCCATGCAGCCTCAACCCACCAAGTTGGAGTTGAACCTCATACATTCCAACAAGGGACACCTTATTGTGCACCGACCTGGCATTTAGGAGCAGCATCCAGAGGTCTGAGAGCTGGCTGATAGGACAACCAACAAACCTGTGGGTGTGGGGAGGACCAGAACAAGGCACAGTCGTTAACTGCCTGGGCTGCATTCCCCTTACTGGCAAGTCTTCCTCACAATGCCATATCTCTCTCTATCCATGACTATACTGATTGGGGGCCCCTCAAGTCTTCCCACTTGGCTCTGAGTCCTCTCTCCCAGGCACATGACTCAAGACCCACAAAAAGCCAGGCAATCTGCAAAGCAGGAGCCACCTCAGCCAGCCGGCATGTATCCCCTCCAGGGAAGGGACAGGTGGACAATATCAGCAACAGCTGGCTGAATACCTGGGGGCCTGGTCCTGTAAGGCATGACCCCTGCAGAGCAGAAGTCCAACAGGGAGAGGGTGGTGGTGGTGGTGGTGGTAGCTGAGCAGCAGCAGCAGCAAGCAAGCAGGAAGGCAGACAGCAGCAGCAAATGGCTCTTCTTCTTCCCTGGGTGGTGGTGGTCCCCTTCCTCTTGCAGGCACTTTATCTAAGTAAACATGTATAGGATCAAGATGCACACATTCTGGAAATTTATATCATCAATTATTATTTCTTCTTCTCTGGTGTATGTTTGGAAAAATATATTCCTTTGCAGAGAATTTATTTTAAAGTTTATGAGGACCATGTTGGATTTTATTTTAAATCAGTGGGTAAGTGACTTGCTGCTCACCTAGATCCCAGATCTCTCTAGTGCCTTGTGATCAGTGCTTGGTGTATTGTTTCTCTTCTAGCTTATGATCACATTATTGATTGATTAGAGCAGGGTTGTCATGGCCCCGTCAGAGGACTCATCAGACGAGGATGACTCGGGAGTAACAGCAGCAGACCCAGAAGCAGCAGACCCAGAAGGAGAAATGGAGGAAACTCCTAAGAACCCAGCTCCTTCTCCCCCTCAGCTGCAGAGCACCCCAGACACAGCTGAAGCCCTTCAGCCAGACGCAGCCAGTGAACAGGATACTCCCCCATCACCTGCAGAACGTAGACAGCAGAAAGTCAGGCAGAAGAGGGGCAGGACTGTCCACTTAAGGCCAAAACACTGAGGGCTCACACCTGCTGACAAACCTGCTCCTTAAAAGTCAAACCTTGGGTTCAGCTTGTTGATGACTACAATGCCAGGTGTGACTACTGTGTGTCTTCCTATCCCCTGAACCTTGACTTGGACTGATCTCTCGGCAAACTAGACCCAGACCTTCACTGACGTCTCTTCTGGATTTCTGGCTTGGCACGTAAGCTTTGAACGGCCTCTGCCCTTATCTTGCTTCCTCCTTGCTAGCCTGGCAGATTTATAGCCAAGCTGCCAGCTGAGGACTTATGGCCTGGCAATTACCAAGGAATCTCTAGTCCTGCCTGCACCCCCACCAACACTGCTGTCTCAGTGAATTGCTGACAAGGGTTTCCCAATGTGTAAATATTAATCTCCTGGGGTTGATGGGACAGGGCAAGGAGTGAATAAAGACCTAAGGGTTAAAAAAAAGACCTAAGAGTGGAAAAGATGTTTACCAGATATAGTGCAAAAATTTAGTTAGGAACTAAGAGCTTCAGAAATAAAGGGCATGGGCACGTACAGAGTGCACTTCCCTTACCAATGAGGGACCTCTTTATTTAATAACATAATTCTACAATTCAACAGTATTCCTTATTTTTACATTTTGATCCTAGTAGTGGTGATTATTAGTGATTGATGATGATTAATTATTGACTTCATTTACATTCCTAAGAATTTGAGTTGAGGTCAATGACAACTTTATAAATTTATCAAGGGGTCAATCTCAGAAGTTTGGGAAACCCTGGATTAGAACAAGCATTTATAAGATTTCTAAGTAAGTTTCTAAGTAAAGTAAAACTAATTCTAACTGGTTAGTGGGATGCAAAGTGGAAGCAAACTTCTTCAGCGGCCCCCATATTACTAGTGCAACAAACAAGGCTGCTGTTGTAAATATTACCCAAGACTTCATAGCTAAGGCTGTGCCTCACTCTGCCTTGAAATCTTGCCCCAGTTCCTTAATCTCCAAAGTAAGTGAGTATAGTAATTACCAGCATGGTTATGTAAATAATATTTGCATGCATGCATGGCTAAAGTATTCCATTCCATTCAGAAATTGAATTGGGGTGTGGGGTGGTGGGGCAGGGCAGGGCAGGGGGCACCCTACTAGTTGTTGTCTTGGACCCTCAATTTTTAATCTTTTTCTTGCATTAGGTTAATCCAAAACAATATTTAGAAAATTGTATCTGTTTACTTTTTTAATGTTTATCTTGACTAAAAGATACATCAACCAATTCTTAGCTTGTCAAACAAAACAAACGTCTGCCCTCTATGTTTTTTGGCAGAGGCAAATCCTACCGTTAGCTCTTCGCTGGCTGATCTAACTAGAGGGACGAAACTATCAGGGAGCAAGGACGCTGATCCTGTGGGTAAAACCTGTTCGCTTCTCTGCCCATGGATATTCTCTTCCCTGAGATTTTTTTTCCAAATCCGTACTTCCTCTATTGTAGTGGGGAGGGGGGATCAATTTTTAAGTATTTTTTTCATTATAATGGTTGTTTCCAGAGGTTGGAAGAGGAGCGTAACATTGACTCAGGAACTCCATTTTCCATCAGCCCCACCTGCTGGGATTCTTCCCCTTTCCCAGCAATGGTGAACCTTTGTGGCAAGAAAGTTTGTTCCAGAAGCAAATAAGTCCTTGATAGAAGAAGTATTTGACTTGGGGAAATACGTTGCTCGTTTGGATTCTCCAGTTAGGGTCTTAAAGCCTGGATTGAAGTAAATTTGAAACTATGATGGCAGGTGAGCCTGCTATTCTTTGTGAAATCTCAATTGCTTGGGGGGCTAACGGGTGAAGTTTTAAAAGCATTAACGTTTCCTTCCCTGGTTCATTTGTATGTTCCTCATTATTACCCTAATAAATCACTTGTTTGTATTATCGGCTGTAAACACACTAGTCTAGATCAAAGCATTTCCATTAGCCACACCTGGAGGGGGAACAGGTTGATCTGCTAATCAGTTGCAAAATCTCTTTGAAGTTGAATTAAAAACAAACAAACCAGGCACTCAACCTGCTGCCATCAGATTTTACAGTAAAAATGGGTGGTGTTTGACTTAGCAAAGTCTGTCCCCAGTTTCAGAAGAGAGAGTGGAGCTGGAACCAGCAGAACAGTGAGTGTTTCTACTGTCATTACAGTTATCTTACAGTTTTGTGCCAGTGTGTCTGCAAGAGGGAGGCAAAACTGGTAGGAGAGGCCTCAGTGAAAATAGTCAAGCAATGAACTGAAAAGTTGAGACATATTAACTAGGCCCTACCAGTTCTGTTCCTGGATTTACATGCATTTTCCTTCACACCAACCTTTTTTCTTCACCACAACTTTGCGAAGTAGGGTGAAACATAGTGATTGCTCAAAGGTCATACAACAAACTTCATGGCTGTGCAGGAATTTTAAACCAGAACTCTCCAAACCTCAACATGGTATCCACTTTACCACACTGAAACCCTCCTAACTGGTTCATTATAAAGAGGCACAATTATTTACTTAACAGTCTACAGAAAGATCAAAACTGTAGCCCTGCCTCCAGAAGGAATCTCACAGACCCTGAGTCAACATTGCCTATGGCGTACCTTCTATGCTTTTTCAATTGCGTGACAGGAAGGAATGCGACAGCTGTAGTTTTCCCCACTATGAAGTGACAGGAAAAGCTACTGCATATGTTTATAATACCAGTCACAAAGCTTTGGAGGAAGGGTGGGATACAAATTAATTAAATAAATAAATGGGACAAAACCCCTGCCAGGAAAAAGTGGCAGAGTTAGTCCTGAATGAAATTTTGCATAACTCTAGTTTAGCTGGCCTGGACTCTCCTCGCAGGTTAGGAGAAATCCTGTTGCAGGCCTGTGTTTTTACTTAGAGCCCTGCCAGACAGCTACTTAGAGCTCAGTTTATAAATAAGTTAAGCTACCAGCACCTGTGTAAAACCTTGAATTCCTTTCTCATGGTTCAGCAGACAATGCTGATGCTTTTTTCTTGCCTCATTTTCCTAATGGGAAGAATGCTTTTTTTGCTGGGAGCTTGCCTCATGCGTAAGGTGATTTCAGGAAGGTGGCTATGATTTCAATCACCTCATTGAAATCACACGTAAGGTGTGATTTCAATGAGGTGATTGTGGCTGCTTTCACACATGGGGCTGATTACATTAGTTTAATGGATTAAAAAGGTAGCCCTTCTGTCCCAATTTCTAAAATCCCTTTCACACTGTGGTACCTGTTGCGTTAAGGAACAGCAATTTTTTCAGCCAATATACCAGCATTTTGTGCAACGGTCTTTCACATGGCTTGTTTTCGTTCTTCACCCATGTGCACTGTTCCCCACCTTGTAGGAGGTCTAAGATCTCATCCCATTGCCATTCAAGCCCTCTCCCTTTAGGATCTGACTTCTTAAAATTGTTTTAGTTGTATCAAGACAGGGGTGTGTGTGGGAAATGTGCTGCTAATGCCAGAATACCAGTACAACGTTCATCAGGCAAAAACAACAACACAAACCTGTGTGACTAAAGGGCAGGAATGCACTGCATGCTGGGATGCCTGTTACGTGGGCGGCTGCAGCTAGCGAAAAACTCCTGCGATCTTCTGGGTTTCCAGACTTGATAACGGATTATTTCTGGTTTCATTTATCATGGAAATTAGCACTAAACTTCCACTACATTCCACTAGAATTCCAGAGCTAGGCTTGTGTGTCGTGTGAAAGGTCAAAAATAATGCGCAAATTACCAGGTAAGAAATCGTCAGAATAATGGAATAAAGTGCAGTTTGAAAGCAGCCTGTGTCTGCCTGTAAGTATGCTAGCCTGCCATTCGGGGCTTCCTAACTCTGAACCTGACTGAATTGTAGTAGGGATACTATACCAGGGACCCAAAGGTTAGGCAACAGAGCGAGCTTTGCCAACCTGATACCCTTTGGATGTTTTGGGCTACAGCCTCAGCCCCACAAGCTGGCTGGAGGGCACCAGGTTGATAATTGCTGCCATAGGTTTGAAGACCCTGACCTAGTTAGGCCTGTTTCCTTCAGCCATTTTCATCTCCTTTGCTCTCCAACATCTTTGTGTCTTCCTGCCTGCAAACAAGACTCACTTCCTGTGTGAGCTTTTTATATACCCCTTTAGTGCCCTCCTCCATTCCTCAATTTCTCTTTTTTCTCAGTTTCATAATCTGTTGGGAATTACAGAAAGTTCTTTTTTTGCTTGTTATACACGATACTCATTTTTTCTGCAGCAGCCTGTCTCTCCATAGGTTGCTGAAGCAGGTATATTAGGAAACTGATTGTAATTTTATAGAGTAGCCACAACCCAAACATATTCAGTAAATAGTGTTTACTCTTTTGGTAAGATGGAAGACATCTTGTGTTTAGACAACCAAGAAAGAATGAACTTAGACATAGCCTGGGTCTGCTCACATAGCAGAAGGTGTGTGTTCTTTTGAATTAGAAAAATATTGTTTGGTAATAATATTTTAACATAAATTTCAGCAGCTGCAGCATGTGAAAGGGAGATGTTGCTTTAACTTACATGCACATTCACCACCAGCACTTCAGATATTTAATTTCTAGAGTTCCAGCGAAGGCAGCTTAAATCCAGTGAAGCCAACTCCAATGCATGTAGGCACATGCTAACACAATTTTAAAAGGTATCCCTCAAGTCTCCCTAAATACCAAATATAGTAAAACCAGTTAACAAATCCTCCAGGGAAAAAGCTAGTTTAACAAAGTTTTTGGGGTACAGGGGGGACACACACTGACATAGTCAGAATGTGGCTCCTTGTCTACTGGATTGCCGCTGCTGCAGGCAGCTCTCTCATGCATGGCTAAAATGGCACTCCTTCCCAGGTGGTGCAGACACCTCTGCAGTAAACAATGCTTCAGGTGCCATGGAGTACTGTTTAGTGCAGGTGCATCTGCTCGAGTGTGTGGGAGGATGGCACACACACAGAGAGACCAAGCACAGGGTGGCGGCGGCAGCTTCTCTTTGCCTGCCTGCTTGAGTGTACAGAGAGGAGAACTGTGCTCAAAGCTTTAGATTGCTACAGCAAGATGCTACATGATAAAAGAAAAAAGACAAGGCAGGCATCCCTGGATGCATTTTGGAAGACGCTTTCACGTGGTGTGTATGCAAGGCGTACCTGACATGGTTGTTTCATTGCAGACATGCATATTGTTAGTTTTGAATAAAACGTTTGCTGAAATGTGGTGAACTGCTCTTCTTTTTTGTGGTGTAGGAACCTATCCCTATTCTTTCCATATTATTCCTACCTCTGGTACCAAACTTTCTGTTAAAGAAGTAATGTCCACTGTAGGGGCAGTGATTTCCCAGAAAATATAGGAAACAGGACTAGGGAACAGTACTTTCACATATCTCTTAATTTTCTCAGAGTTGCTTGTGAACACTCTGTGTTCCTGTTTGTTTCTGTCACTACAAAGAATGTGAACATTCTAAGCTAGGGTGGCTAACCTGTGAACTGCCCACCCCAATATTGGTTGACTACAACTGTGAGCAGCACCAGCCACCATGGCCAATGGTCAGGAATGATGGAAGTTGTAGACCAATAACCTGGAAGGCCACAGGTTCCCCATCCTTGTTTGAGCCTTCACATTAGGTCAGTCAATAGGATGCAGAGTCAACATTGCCATCAATGCTGTCAGCGAACAGCTTAGTGCATTTCACTAGCCAGTTAGTCTAGGGCTAAATTTTAACTTGCCAGTTGACATGACACATAATGTTTTGTTTAGAATTCTCTTGTTTCTGATAATTTTATGTAATAATGGTGGAATTAAATTAAAATCAACATGCTGCTCTTATCTGTACATGATTTACATGATTGTATTAATAGAAGGACAAATCTTTTGACATAATGATATTAATCTACAGGACAGCTGTCTTTATTATACTAGCTCTGTAATGCAAGCTGTCACATGGTTTTTAATCTCATTAAGTATCACATTTGAGGCCTAAACAAACCTGAGAAGTGGTTTAAGCATTGGAACAAAGGAAGCTGCCTTATACTGTTAGACCAGTGGTCCACCAAGCTCAGTATTGTCTACACTGATTGGCAGCAGCTCTCCAGGGTTTCAGATAGGGAGACACTCCCAAGCTCTGCCTGGAGATGCTAGGGATTGAATCTAGGACCTTCTACATGCAAGGCAGATGCTCAACCACTGAGCTATGGCCCTTTCCAGAGATAGTAACCTGTCTGAGGCTACCTAGTAAGCTTCATAACTGAGTTGCACTTGTCTTTGGATTTCCACATGTACTTTAATGCAAATACAACATTTTACATTACTAGAGTAGAATGACTTTGTTTAATCTTGAGAGGCTGCCACAAAACATATCAAGTATCTGTCCAGATTTTGGGCTCTGGGAAGATAACACCAAGCTAACGCTCCCAATGAAAGGAATTGCTTCAGTTCTCCCTTGTTAGGGCTTACCAAGTATAAATCCAGTTCATTATGATGATAATGATGATGTTACTACACTTAGGCTGCAATCCATGTCTATTCAGCTCCATTGGTTTCAGTGGAACTTACTCACAGGTAAGTGTGTATTGGATTGCAGCCTAAGACATGTACCCTAAGTGCTCTTTGAATGTATTGATACACATGCAGAGTTCCTGCACGTATGGGATATGTAAGCTGAATTTTCCTTTTTTAGTAAATGGGCAGACCTTGATGGTAAGCCAGTCTACAGCAAACAGAAAGATCAACAGTTTACTTTTAATTATTCATGAATTTAGGTACATAACTCTCAGGGTAGGCTTATTAAGATTTTTTTGAAAAATGAAACTGCTAAGTCCAACACAAATTTGATCTTCTTCCTTTACCTCTTATTCCTCTTTTTTAATATACAAAATAGGAAGCTTGTACTTGCACTTCCAAGCCTAACAAAGGCCAACTTTCCCATACTCAGTGTATGAATGTAAATTTTAAAATCCTCTTTATACTTTTTGTTATGCTTATGGATTAGGCTCTTTTGGAAAATAGGCAGCTATTTGAAGCTTCTGAATATATTCTAAATGTACTGTTTTCTTTAGGCAGGACAATTTGCACAGCGGTAAAAATTATAGTTAAAAATACTAACCCTGGGTAGGCATCTATTATACCCATTATCCTAGAAAAATTTCTATGCAAATATTGTCAAAGATTTTTCCATAGCAGGAACATTTTTAAGCCTTTAGAGTTGTTTTGGTCCCTAGGAATATATAAAAATGACTGTCAAAAATGCTGTTTAGTGAAAGTTTAAATAAAAAAGCTATATTGGTAGGAAGTTCGCTTTTCCCCCTTTTAATTGCCTTATACAACACGTCAAAGAGGCTGTAATTTTATTCAGTTGTGCAGCTTGTTTCATAAAGCTTCATTTCTTAGTTGTAATCAATTGTTGAAGAATAAATTGACACCAAAGAATAAAATGTGTGTGCAAACTTGCCAAATCACACTAGAATGGCTTTCCTATCCAATCACCTTTCCGTCAGTGGTGTCGTCCAGATGGTTTGGACTACAACTCCCATTATCCCTGAGTATTAGTCATGCATGCTGAGTCTTAACAATACCTGGAGGGCACCAGATGGAGAAGGTTGTTCTAGTGCTAGGGAAAGGATAGTTTAGAACACGTATCAAATGCCTCAGTCTTACGCGCACACATTAGGGAGTATAACCTAATAACTTAATGGGAAATGACTTCTTAGTAAACATGCATGGGACCAGGCTCCTTGTGGGGCTGCTTTTCTTGGCTATAAAATGGCATTTTTAGCAAATCTGAGTAGTGGTGCAGTTACGTAATTTTAAACTCTGGCTTTAGTGGTGTTACAGAATGTCCCTCTTTAGATGGTAAAGTGTATTACTTCACTTACTTATAAATGTAGTTAGTTGGCGCTGCTGCTTATTCTGTTGAGTAGAACCCTAGATGTCTGACTCAAAAGTCCTGCCCTGACTGCACCTCTAACCAAGAAATGGTGAGATACCAACCATGTCCTCCTGACTTCTCAAGTCTTCTATGCTTTCAATGAAAATAAACAGATTTTTATGGTTTTCACCAATCCTATTGGGGTTTGGGATGTTAGAAGCATGTAGTGCTTCCCTCATCACACCTTGTACATTTGTTGTTGTTGTTATGTGCCTTCAAGTCGATTATGACTTATGGCGACCCTATGAATCAGTGACCTCCAAAAGCATCTGTCATGAACCATCCTGTCCAGATCTTGTAAGTTCAGGTCTGTGGCTTCCTTTATGCAATCAATCCATCTCTTGTTTGGCCTTCCTCTTTTTCTACTCCCTTCTGTTTTTCCCAGCATTATTGTCTTTCCTAGTGAATCAGGTCTTCTCATGATGTGTCCAAAGTATGATAACCTCAGTTTCATCATTTTGGCTTCTAGTGACAGTTCTGGTTTAATTTGTTCTAACACCCAATTGTTTGTCTTTTTCGTAGTCCATGGTATGTGCAAAGCTCTCCTCCAACACCACATTTCAAATGAGTTGATTTTTCTCTTATCCGCTTTTTTCACTGTCCAACTTTAACATCCATACATAGAGATCGGGAATACCGTGGTCTGAATGATCCTGACTTTAGTGTTCAGTGATAATCTTTGCATTTGAGGACCTTTTCTAGTTCTCTCATAGCTGCACTCCCCAGTCCTAGCCTTCTTCTGATTTCTTGACTATGGTCTCCATTTTGGTTAATGACTGTGCCGAGGTATTGATAATCCCTGACAAGTACAATGTCCTCATTGTCAACTGTAAAGTTACATAAATCTTCTGTTGTCCTTACGTGAGTCTTTTTGATGTTCAGCTGTAGTCCTGCTTTTGTGGTTTCCTCTTTAACTTTCATCAGCATTCGTTTCAAATCATTACTGGTTTCTGCTAGTCATTCATTCATTGGCGATCACTCGTGGCTGAGTAAGATTGTCTTCCAAGATAAGGTCTTTAACGGTGGGTCCGTAAGTGACTATGGAGGCTAATTCTGGATCCACACAGCCTCCTACAGTGAGAACATAGGTTTCCAGATGGAAGATGGTCACGATGAGGATTTGCTTGATGTGCCTTCCACTTAGCTCGTTTGTCCCTTTCACCCTGTACTCGTGCTTCTTCAAAGTCCATAGCACCCTTGATAATGGCCGACCTCCAATTGGGACACTCATGGGCCAAGGCTTCCCAGTTCTCAATGCTTATGTTGCATTTTTTTAGATTAGCTTTGAGAACATCTTTAAACCTCTTTTGCTGTCCAATGATATTCCTTTTTCCATCCTTAAGTTGGGAGTAAAGTAGCTGCTTTTGAAGACGGTGTTCAGGCATTCGAACAACATGGCCGGTCCAGCAAAGTTGATGTTGGAGGATCATTGTTTCAACACTGGTGGTTTTTGCTTCTTCCAATACGCTAATATTAGTCCGCCTATCTTTCCAAGTAATTTGCAGAATTTTCCAAAGGCAGTGTTGCTGGAATCTTTCGAGAAGTTGGGAGTGGCATTTATAGATGGTCCATGTTTCACAGGTGTACAGTAAGGTGGGTAGTAGAATGGCTTTGTAAATAAGCATTTTGGTCTCTCTGTGAATATCCCAATCCTTGAACACTCTACGCTTCATTCGGGAGAATGCGGCACTCGCAGAGCTCCCACGATGCTGAATTTCAGCATCGATGTCAGCTTTTACAGAGAGATGGCTGCCAAGATAAGAAAAGTGATAGACATTCTCCAGTGTCGCACCATTAAGCTGGATTGATGGTGCTATAGAGGGATTGGTTCGCACTTGCTGATGCACTTTGGGTTCTTTGATGTTAATCAAGAGCCCAAGCTTTTCATATGCTTCTGCAAAGACATTGAGGATAGTTTGAAGATCTTCCTCTGAATGTGCGGAAACTATGTTATCATCGGCATATTGTTCTATGACAGAGGTTGTAATTACCTTACTTTTTGCTTTCAACCTACTGAGATTAAAAAGCTTTCCATTTGTTCGATATGCGATTTCCACACCAGTGGGGTTTCCCCTCAACAAGGTGTAGAATCATGGCGATGAAAGTAGCAAATAAGGTCGGAGCAATGACACCTCCCTGTTTGACACCTGATCCCACTTTGAATGGATCACTTTGAGAGCCATTGTTGTCCAAAATTGTTGCCGTCATGTTGTCATGGAGAAGTCGCAAAACATTCACAAATTTATCAGGGCATCCAATTTTCAGAAGGATGGTCCAGAGAACAGTTTGATTTACAGTATCAAAGGCCTTAGTCAGACCAATAAAAGCCATATACAGAGGTCGGTGTTGCTCCCTGCATTTTTCTTGAAGCTGTCGTACAGTGAAGATCATGTCCACTGTCCCCCTGGGATTGTGGAAACCATTTTGGGATTCAGGCAGGATGTCTTCTGAGATAGGTAGGAGGCGATTTGTGAGGATCCTTGCAAGGATTTTACCTGCAGTAGCAAGAAGAGAGATGCCTCGGTAGTTCCCACAATCTGTTCTATCACCTTCTTGAAAAGAGTGATAATTATGGCATCCCTAAAGTCTTCCGGAATGTCCTCCCTCATCCAGATTTTTTTGATGAGCTTATGAAGTTATTGTGTAAATTCAGGCCCACCTTCTTTAAAGACTTCAGCAGGAATCCCATCAGGTCCACTAGCTTTGTTATTCTTCATTTGATTAATGGCTTTACTGACTTCATCCAAATTAGGGGATACTGCAAGCTCATCTCTAATTTGTTGTTGTGGGATTTGCGAGAAGACCTCATCAGCCACAATAAGAGTTATGATTAAGGAGGTCGTGGTAATGCTCTTTCCAGCGCAGTGCAATAGACTCTTTGTCCTTTAGAAGTTTGGTACCATCTATTGAACGTAAGGGATTTGTACCATAATTTGTTGGTCCATAGATGGCCTTTATGGGATTAAAAAAGCCCCATGCATCATGAGCATCTGCAAAAAGCTGGATTTCTTGAGCTTTCTTTATCCACCAGGCGTTCTTAAGTTCTCTAGTTCTTCTTTGGATCTCAGCCTTTGCACTGGCATAGATTTTTTTCTTAGCAGCACAGTTACTGTCTTTTTGCTATATCTGGAAGGCTTTCCTTTTCTTGTCAATGATATGTTCAATCTCACTATCATTCTCATCAAACCAGTCCTCATGTTTCTTAGTTTGGTATCCAATAGTTTGTTTGCATGCTGCAATAATGGAAGTCTTTAGTTGTTCCTCAACATAGGCTCCAGGGAATAAAACCAAGGCATAAAAGGAACATCCATGCCCTTCAAGATCCTATTAAGCGAGCTTGCTTTCAAACAACTCTCAAGAAACATCTACCTACGGAACTCCCTGAAAACATAGAGGTTTTTGCTCAGTATCATCTGCATATCTTGAATTATTGATATTACTCCCTCCAATTTTCATACCTCCTTCATCTTGGTCCAATCCTGCTTTCCATATGATATGTTCTGCATATATATTAAACAAATAGGGTGAAAAAATACACCCCTTTCTCACACCCCCTCCGATGGGGAACCAATCGGTTTCTCCATATTCTGTCCTTACAGTAGCCTCTTGTGCGGAGTATAGGTTGTGCATCAGGACAATCAGATGCTGTGGCACCCCCATTTCTTTTAAAGCATTCCATAGTTTTTCAAGATCTACACAGTCAAAGGCTTTGCTGTAATCTATAAAGCACAGATTTTCTTCTGAAATTCCTTGGTCTGTTCCATTATCCAACGTATGTTTGCGATATGATCTCTGGTGCCACTTCCCTTTCTAAATCAAGCTTGGACATCTGGCACTTCTTGCTCCATATATGGTAAGAGCCTTTGTTGTAGAATCTTGAGCATTACTTTACTTGCATGGGATATTAAGGCAATAGTTTGATAATTACTGCATTCCTTGGGATCCCCTTTCTTTGGAATTGGGATGTATATATGGAACACTTCCATTCTGTGGGCCATTGTTTAGTTTTCCATATTTCTTGACAGATTTTTGTCAAAATTTGGACAGATTCAGTCTCAGTAGCTTGTAGTAGTTCTATTGGTATGCCGTCTATTCCTGGTGATTTTTTTCTTCCAGGTATTTTAAGAGCAGCTTTCACCTCACATTCTAAAATTTCTGGTTCTTCATCATATCGTTCCTCCATGAATGAATCTGTCATCCTGGCATCTGTTTTATATATTTCTTCAGTGTATTGCTTCCATCTTCCTTTCATTTCATCTCGGTCAGTCAGTGTGCTTCCCTGTTGATTATTCAGCAACCCTACTCTTGGTTTAAATTTCCCTTTCATTTCTCTAATCTTTTGGAATAGGGCTCTTGTTCTTCCCTTTTTGTTGTCCTCTTCTATTTCTATACAGTAACTATTGTAATAGTTCTCGTTGTCCCTAAGTAGTAGTTGCTGTATTGTTGCTTTTAGTTTCCTTCTCTCTTTAACCATTTTACGAGTTTCTTCTGTCATCCATTGAGGTCTTTCTTTTTATCTAGAGGTATTGTCTTTTTGCATTCTTCCCTGGTAATGTCTCTGACTTCAGTCCATAGTTCTTCTGTTTCTCTGTCAACTAATTTGAAAGTCTCAAACCTGTTCCTTATTTGATCTTTATATTCTTGTGGGATGTTATTTAAATTGTATTTTGGCATTATGATTGCTTTGCTGGTCTTCTTTAGCTTTACTCTGATTTTCGATACGACCAGTTCATGATCTGTACCTCAGTCTGCTCCTGGTCTTGTTTTTGCAGAAAGTATGGAACTTCTCCATCTTCTGCTACCAATTATATAATCAATTTGATTCCTATATTGACCATTGGGTGATGTCCATGTGTATGGTCATCTTTATGGTTGCTCAAAAAATGTGTTTGCAAGAAACAAATGATTGGCTTCACAGAATTCAAAAAGTCTTTCTCCTGCTTCAATTTCTGTCTCCTAGGCCCCATTTCCCCACAATTCCTAGTTCTTCTCTGTTCACTACTTTTGCATTCCAGTCCCCCATGATTATCAGCACAGCTTGTTTTGATGTGTGATCAATTTCTTGCTGTACGTCTGCATAAAATCTCTCCAATTCCTCTTCTTCTGCATTTGCCATTGGAGCATAGACTTGAATGATGGTTATGTTAATAGGTTTCCCGTTTAATTTCATTGATATCACGCGCTCAGACCTTGCATTGTAGCTCCTAATTGCTTTTGCTACGTCATTTCTCACTGTTAAAGCAGCCCCATTTCTTCTTAATTTCTCATTTTCTGCATAAAATATTTTGTAGTTGCCTGACTGAAAATGTCCCATTCCTGTCCATTTTAATTTACTCACACCAAGTATTGTAATGTTCCATTTCTTGCTTGACAATTTCTAACTTTCCTTGGTTCATACTTCTCACATTCCATGTTCCTATTGTGTGCATTGTACAACTCCATACTCTCCTTTTGCATCTGTGTGTGTCAGCCTCTGGGCTTTCTTTCTGCTTTGACCCAGGTGCATCATTAGTCACAGTGCTACTCGTACTTGTCCTTTGTTCTTCCCCAGTAGCTTGGTGAGTGCCTTCTGACCTGGGGGTCTCATCTTCTAGCACTATCTCGTGTTGCATTTTGGATACTCTGTTCATAGGATTTTCGTGGTAAGATATATTCAGAGGTGGTTTACCATTGCTTTCCTCTGAGTCTGGATGCATCTTAGTCTGGTGTTTCAGCTTTGACCATTCTGCCATGGGTGCCCCTGCTAGGAGTCTATCCTCTTGGTTTAGACTTCTGATGGCATTGCTGTCAGCTTCTTCAGCACTCTCAAACCCCACATCACGTTAAGGTGTACATCCTAGAGGGGGCCTTGTACATTAGGATAAGGAATAGGATAGAAGATTAATTGCACCAAACCCAATAGTCCAGGATGTGTTTTGCCTTTTTACTTGTGGAGGTAAACCTCCTATAACTGGATAGCTTGTGTGCTCATAATTCTTCTAAATCCAGTTGCGTTGCCTTAAATTTTCCAGATCAATACCTTTGTGATTTGGTTCACTAATTATGACACATTTTATTATTCAAACAGCATACATGGGCTTCTAACAAACTTTCCCTGAAGAATAAGCAAATCAGAAACTTAGTACAGATATTAGACTTTACGGACATCTAATGCTACTATTGAACTCTCATTTCTACTTTGAGAAATATTAGGAACATAATGTATTATCTGCAGAGGCTTACCGTTCAAAATAAATTGGTGAGGACAAAACTCAATACTCTTGGGTCTTTCAAAACTGAACTTTATTTTTCTCCATACAGCAATTAGACCCTTTTTCAAAGTTTCATGAAATACCAAAAACTATGTTGGATGAATAATGCAAATAATTGTTTGCACTTTTACTTGGAATTTAATTGCCTTTTGAGTTCAACCTAGTTTGTGTATTTCTTTGTTCATACTAATCTATGCAATATTGTAAATGTTCTTTGTAGAGCTGCTTCCTATGACAGAGCAGAGACTTTCTGTGTTGAACAGTTGCATAACAGGTGAAAGAAATTACGCTTTTCCCATTACGATCCAATCTTAACTATCTTTATAAGAACATAAGATGATCTCTGCAGGATCAGAACAAAAACCCATCTAATTTAGCAACCTATTCTCACACTGTCCAGATGGATGTCTTTGGGAAATTCACAAGCAGGACATAAGCGCAACAGCACTTTCCCCATTTGTGCCCCCCCACCCCTGTCCAGCAACTGATACTTAAGTGCATAATTTTTGTAAACCCCTTTTAAAGCCATCCAAGTTGGTGGCCATTACCACATCTTGTCGAACCAAATCTCATAGTTTAACTGCATGCTGTGTGAAGTACTTCCTTCTGTCTGTCCTGAATCTTCCGTGTTGAGCTGCATTTGATGAGCTTGGGATCCAGTTTTATGACAGAAGAAATAAATATCTCTTTATCTACTTTCTCCTTTCCATTCATCGTTTTATTGCACACCAATCTTCATGTTACACACCTCTATCATGATCCCTCCGTACCTGCCTTTTTTCTAAGCTTAAAAAAGCTCCAAATGATGCAGTCTTTACTCATAGGAGAGTTTTTCCATTCCTGCAATCATTTTTGTTGCCCTTTTCTGAACCATTTCCAGCTCTACAGTATCCTTACTGAGGCACAGTGACAGTATTCCAAATGCAGTCCCATCGTGGATTTTTATAACAGTATTAGGATATTGGCAGTTTTATACCATAAACTACTTGGAGGTATTTTCTTCTAGTAAGCAGTGTGTACATTTTGTTAAATAAAATACATTTTCAGTTTTTTCCTAAACGATGCTTAACATGGAATTAGCTTTTTTCATAGCTGCCATACACTGGGTCAGTATTTTCGTAGAGCTATCCACCATGGCCCCAAGAGCTCTCTCCTGGTCAGTTACCACCAGTTTAGGCCCCATAAGAATATATATGAAGTAGGGATGGGGGAGAAATCCACAAAATTCAGACTTAATACAGGATTTCAACTCAATGTGACAGTCCACTGTCTTTTCGGACCAGCACTGATTTGTGGCAGGCTGTGGATGCCATCAGCTCATTTCCTCCCCCCCTGAATTTTACGGAATTACCTTTGTAATTGTATTTCCTCTAAGTTGATGCATTCTTAACAGCTGTCTAGGTGAGAACAATCATCCTTAACCTTTCAAATTTTCTATTTGTTTTGTTAATTCTCAGAAATGGCCATTAGCATTAATGTTAATTTTTTTCTTAGTCTGAGTCTGTTCTCTAATTCTTCTGCCCCTTAAATAATGTTTAGGTTAAGTAATCATTTCCATCATTATTGAGAATCAAATGAAACAAAATGTAGTTTTCTCCATCTACCCAATTATGTTAATGCAATGCAATGTTTTTCATTTTCATCTATGATTTTTTCTTCTAAGTGACAACAACTTCATGGATACAGCGTACAGCACAGCAGACCCTTTGCTTGGGTGTTCTGTAGGTCGGGACCTTAAATAATGCTTTCTTGCAGAGTGTGCATGTGCGGATTGCAGTGTCTTGTTGTGATGCTATTTTACACACACAAATGAAAAAATTGACTGCTTCTCCTTGCTATACTGTATATGAATTGCTCAGGTCTGCCCATTATGCCAATTACAAAAATAATTATGGCCCAGTTCACACGTTACAGTCAATGAGTGTACAGTCTGTGTACCTGGGTACACAAGTAGTTGGGCTGTACACTCGTACAGTTATTCACATGTAACATTCAATGAGTGTACTGTCTCCGTTATATACACATTTGCTGCCAGGGAAAAAAAATCGCTTCAATGGCACTTATTAAATGCGCCATTGAAGCAATTCCCTTTTACTGGCAACAAGGCAAGGCATGCTGGGTCTGTTATACTTCCTGAAACTGTTTCCTGTCAAGGGGTACATTCAATAGAAAGAGTTTTGGCAGAAACAGGAATGTAGTTTTACTCTTTTCATTTTTCCTCCAGATTCTTAAATTTTTTAAATCAAAACACCAACTTTTAAAAAGAAAATAGTAACCTGTAACTATCATAATTAATAGTTATTAAAATATTGCATTTTTCATTGCCTGTTATTAATGTATGGTTTTTGATGTAGGCTTTCACGGAACAATCCTATACAGTCCTATACAGTCCTATAGAGACCAATAGGACTTACTCATAGATAAATCTGTGACCTAATATATTGAATATTTATATATAAAAATATTTTGAGGAGGAGGGACTGCAACCAAAACAGCTGCTTAAAAGAGTATGAACTGAAACGATTCCTCCAACATGGTACACCTGATACTTTCTTGAGGACATCATGCGTTTCAGTACACAAAACTATACTCAAAATATAACAACAACAAATTTATTATGATCATAGACCAGAAAAACTCAAAATATAAATGTGGGTAAAATTTCCAGCCTGCTGCTCCCACTGTAACATACTCTGTCCCCTGGAAAGCCTTTTCTGGTATGTGGGAAACAGGAAAGCTCTGGGCTGTGGTTTTTATGGTTTTTCAGTGGAAATGTTTGTAGCTGAGTATCAAAAAGTGATAATCAGTATCTCTTTTTATGATCTATGCCAGTGGTTCCTAACCTTTATGAGTATGGGATGCCCTTTATAAGCTCAAAAGTGTTTTGTGACTCCCTCTGTCCAGGAAGGCAGCTTGGCTGCCACGAAGGAAGGGGGAAAGCAGCCTTTCTTCTTTTTGCTTCACAAAAAGCCCTCTCGTTCTGAATAAGGGCGTCGTCAGCAGTGGCAGTGTGAGGAGATGGGAATCAGTGGTACTAATTCCCTCTTTCTGGTAGCTCAACCCTCAGCCTCCTTTGGTGACTGCCATGTATTTTATAGGCGATGCCTGACTTTGGTGTGCCTGAAAGATGCTCTAGCACTTCAGCAAAAGTCCTCCCTTCTCATTTGGAACAAGGAGGAGGTGTCATCTGCAGAAGCAGTGGGGAGCAGACAGTGTCCAGGGAGTGAAGACTTTTAAAAAATATTAATAAATAATTAATTTCTTTACTGTTCACAGCCCTCTCTGGATTACTTCACATCCCCCAGGTTGGGAACCACTGATCTATGTCATAATGTTTAGCTTTTGGATAGCATTTTAAATGCAGGGTGGGCAGAAAGTAGATCAAAATGTATTGGTGTATCTCAGGATGACTCGCAGAAGATCAGTGAGGATTTCAGACTCCTGTTTCACAATGAAAACAAGCAAATGACCACCCCACCATTATACTGCTGAAAAGAAGTGTGTGTGTGGGTAATCAGGAGTTGGATTTTTGTGTGGAAATATAGTGAGCTCAGTTCAATTTTGGAACTCAAAACAAATTCCTGGGTTAAGAATTATTTACCTCTAGGTGCATATATTTTGTGGGTTGCTCTGGTTGGTGGATCTTGGGTTTTTGTAATAATAGTAATAAAAAAACAATACCAAAAACATGAAGTCTAACCATCCTGATATAGAGTATTAGATCCTGATCTTGTCTAACCATGAAATCTAACCATCCTGATCTAGAGTATTTGCTACCCTGGGCTCCTGCTGGGAGGAAGGGCAGGATATAAGTCAAACAATTAATACATACACACATACAACCCTACAAGGCAGGTTTGTGTTAGCATAAAACTATGTGATGCAGCTACTTCTGACAGCAATTTCAAATGGAGGCAGCCATTATCATGCATTTGACCATCAGGTGTGTCTAATTTTTTTTTTTATAATAATTTTTTATTCAATTTTTTATAAAAACAAATACAAATACAACAAAAACAATACAACAAAAAGAAATAAAATAAAAAGAAAAACTTGTCTTCCGATTTGTTACAGATCAGCTATAAGTATATAATATATATCAAACCTGTCTCCTAGAACATACGAAATTCACTTTTTTCCTAAGTCTATCTTAATTAATCGTCAAATCCCATTATCATCATTTCATTTTTTTCTTTCAACAAAAAGTCCAAAAGAGGCTTCCATTCCTTAAGAAATGTATCTGTCATTTTTTCTCTAATAAGACATGTCAATTTGTCCATCTCAACTAAGTCCATTAATTTCAATAGCCATTCTTCCATTGTTGGTATCGATTCCATTTTCCACTTTTGTGCATATAGTAATCTTGCTGCCGTGATCATATATAATATTATTCTTCCATATTTCTTTTCCTTTTGTTTATCCATAAAACCCAATAAAAAAAATTCTGGTTTTGACTGAATATTTATCTTTAAGATTTTTTGCGTCATCCTACCTATCTGTGCCCAAAATAATTTTGCCTGTTTACACAACCACCACATATGATAAAAAGATCCTTGTTGTTTACATTTCCAACATACATTAGAAACATTACTATACATTTTTGACAACTTTTCTGGAGTCATATACCAACGATACATCATTTTATAAAAAATTTCTTTAAGATTATAGCATAATGTAAATTTCAAACCTTTTTTCCACATATTTTCCCATTGATCCATTTGTATATTATAACCAAAATTTTTTGCCCACTTAACCATACACTCTTTTACTTGTTCTTCTTCCATGTCCATTTTTAATAAAAATTTATACATTTTTGCAATTATGCATTCATCATTTGTACACAAACCTATTTCAAAATCAGATTTATTTATTTCAAACCCATACATTTTCTTGTCCATTTTAAATCTTTCTAACAATTGTAAATAGGCAAACCATTGTGAACTATATCCTTCCTTTATTAGTTGTTCTCTCTCTTTCATTATATATTCACCATGCACATTTTCTAATAGTTCTTGGTAAGTTAACCATTTCTCTTTTCCAGCCATTTCTCTTCTATAAAATGCTTCTTGACTTGAAACACATAGTGGTATTTTCAAAAAAACCCCTTGTTTTGTATTTATTCCATATATTCAACAAAGGACGTCTTATAAAATGATTATTAAAATCCACATTAACTTTTACTTTATCATACCATAGATATCCATGCCATCCCCACTTCAGGTTGTGACCCTCCAAATCCAATAATCTTTTATTCCTCAATAGAATCCATTCCTTTATCCAGACTAAGCAACAAGCAGCAAAATAAAGTCTCAAATTTGGTAATCCCAGCCCTCCTCTTTCTTTGGCGTCTTGTAATAATTTAAATTTAACTCTTGGTTTTTTCCCCTGCCAAACAAATTTAGAAATATCTTTTTGCCATTGTTTAAAAGGTAGATCAGAGGATATGACAGGTATTGTTTGAAATAGAAACATCATTCTCGGCAATACATTCATTTTTATTACAGATATTCTACCCATTAATGACAACTGTAATTTATCCCATTTTAACAAATCTTTCTTAATCTCTGTCCATAGTTTTTCATAATTATTATGAAACAACTTTGAATTTTTATTTGTCATAATGATACCTAAATATTTCACCTTTTCTTCTGTTTTAAAATCTATCTTCTCCATTAACTCATTTTGATCTCTTAAAGATAATTTTTTCACCAGCATCTTCGTTTTTTGATTATTGATCTTAAATCCTGCTAATGGTCCAAATTCTTCTAATTTATCCATCAATACTTTGATTCCTTCCAAGGGATTTTCTAATACAATTATCAAGTCATCAGCAAATGCTCTCAATTTATATTCCTCTTTTTTATCTTTATTCCCGAAATCCTTTTGTCTTGCCTTATGTCTCTAAGCAGCACTTCTAAAACCAGAATAAATAGAAGGGGGGACAATGGACATCCCTGTCTTGTACCCTTTTGTATTTCACATGAGTCCGTTAAATCCCCATTGACAATTATCTGTGCCTTCTGTGATGTATAAATCGATCTGATCCATTTTATAAAATTATCTCCAAAGTCCATTTGCTCTAGAACCTTAAACATAAATTTCCAATTCAAATTATCAAATGCTTTCTCAGCATCCAAGAAAATCAAAGCAGCTTGTATGTCATTTTGTTCTAGATATTCCAACACATTCAAAACATTCCTGACGTTATCACGTAATTGTCTTTTAGGTAAAAACCCCGCTTGATCTTCCTGAATAAATTGTTGCAATATTATTTTCATTCTTTCAGCCAAAATCATTGTAAACATTTTATAGTCATTATTCAGTAAAGATATTGGCCGATAATTTTTTCTTTTAGTTAAATCCTGCTCCTCTTTAGGTATTAATGTTATATTGGCATTTTTCCAACTATCCGGTATCTTCCCCTCTTGTAAAATAGAATTCATTGTATACTGTAAAGGTAGTAAAAGTTCCTCCTCCAAGCATTTGTAATACATTGCTGATAGTCCATCCGGTCCTGGCGCCTTTCCTAATTTAATTTTACTTATAGCCTCAGATATTTCTCTTGACGTAATAGGACCATTAATAGCTTGTCTCTGAAGATCTGTAATTTTGGGCAAATTCTGTTTGGATATATACTCTTCTATTTTTCTGAGGGAATTTCCTGACACTTGTACAAAGTTGAATAATATTGATGGAAAACCCTTTGGATTTTTAGATTGTCTGTCAGCATCTCATCTCCTTCTTGTATCTTTAAATAAGATTTTTTTTGTCGTTCTTTTCTTAATTTATATGCTAGCAATTTCCCCGGTTTATTTGCAAATTCAAAAGTCCTTTGTTTAGCAAAATTTAATTTCCTTTCAATTTCTCTAACTGTCGACATTGACACTTGTTTCTGTAACATTTTAATTTGATTTACAGTAGAAGCTTTAGTTGGATTCTTTTTCAATTCTTCCTCTTTTTGTTTTATTTCTTCCAAGATCAATTGCATTTTCTGTTGTTTCTTCTTTTTTAATTCAGAATTACATTTAATAAAATATCCCCTCATAAATGCTTTACTTGTATCCCAAACAATATTTTCATCTGTTCCTTTATGTAAATTGTGTTCAAAAAACTCTTTTAATTTCTTCTTATGTTCCTGCACTATTTTATCATTCTGTAATAAAGATTCATTTAGTCTCCATCTAAATCCAAGATTTTTTTTTTTTAAGTCAATATCACTGGATTATGATCCGAAAAGGTTTTTGGTAACACATCCATCTTGGAAATATCTTTCACTAAATTTTTAGACATCCAAATCATATCAATCCTCGAAAATGTTTTATGTCTTTCTGAAAAGTAAGTAAATTCCTTTGCATTGTCATTTATATATCTCCAAGCATCCACCAATTCTAAATTTTCCATCAATTCGAAACAGATCTTCGGCAATTTCCCTGTGTCTCTTTAATATTTTTCTCAGAAAGTCTATCCATTTTTGGTGAAATTACTCCATTCCAATCACCCATGACACACCAATGATCATATGCAAACTCTGATAGTTTTTCCATAAGTCCAGTACAAAACCTTGTTTTATCTTCATTAGGAGCATAAATGCCCACTATCAAAATTTTTGTACCCTGAATGGTGATTTCAACTCCCACAAATCTGCCACTATCATCCAATAATATCAATTTAGGAGACAATTGTGAATTAATATAAAGAACCACACCATTTTTTTGAATCCTGCCGAAATAAATTCTTCACCCAAATTTTTACAAATTAAATATTTAGAATCTTTCTTCTTAATATGAGTTTCTTGTAAACAAATTATATCCAATTTTAATTTTTTCAAATAAGGAAATACTTTATTTCTCTTCTGCGACGAATTACCTCCATTTATATTCCAAGTTAGATATTTGTAATCCATTTTTAAGCATGTATTTTAGAAAAGTCTGTGCCTGTTGCTCCCTTTGATCCATCATCATCCTTTTCTTCCTCTACCTGTTTCTGTTGACTTTGTTTCCCAGAAATTATATCCATATCTTTGAGTTTATCTTCTTCCATGTCTTTTGAAGCTTTTCTCAAGAAATCCCTTGCTTTTTGAACAGTATTTAATCGATACTTCTGTTGTCTAAATGTAAAAATCACTCCCTCTGGAACATCCCATCTAAATTGAATTTTACATTGTTTAAGTTTTTCTGTGAAGAAAGCGTAATCTTTTCTCTTACGTAAAAGCCTAACAGGAATTTCCTTCATCACCTGTATTTCTTTACCGTCAATTTTGAAGACATTGTTAAAATGATGTTGCAAAACCATATCTCTGGTCCTCTTTTTTAAAAAATAAACAAGCACATCTCTTGGGATTTTTTTTATTGTTGCATATCTGGAATTAATTCTATAAACTTTGTCTATTTCAAATTCCATCCGATCTTCGTTCCTGTCGAAGGATTTTGCCAAAACATTAACAATTTTCTCTCTGATATCTTCACCTGTTTCCTCAGGAATTGCACGGAATCTCAAGCAATGTTCTTTATCTCTAAGTTCCATAACAGCAATATAGTCCAAATTTTTTTCCAATTCCATATTTGTAATATCTATTCTATTCCCTAAGGTTTGCACCTTATATGTAACATTTTTTACATCCTGTGTTAATTGCCCAATGTTATTTTTAATCTCACCCACTTCTGTTTTAATATGATCTTGTAAATCTTTAAAATCCTTTTTCATATTGCAAAATTCATCTTTAAGTTGTTGTCTGTCCTGTTTCATCTCTTGTTTAAAATCACTAAATCCCTCCATAATTTTCTGGAACATGTCCATCCCTTCCTGTGTATCAATTGAAACTCTTCGCTCCAAAACTTTGGCTGTTTTCCTAGTTGTCATTCTTGGGAAAAAAAAAACCTTTTCTATTATTAGCCAATGTAGAGGCAAACAGTTTCTTTTCTCCCAGCAACAAAAAAGTTAATATTCCAGGCCTGTTTAACCAACACAGTTCTTATCTCCAGCACATTCAGGAATGTAAAACAATTCCAGTTCTCAGCATCCAGCAGTTAGTAAGATACACGAACAGCAGATTCGTTCAAAAAAAATTTTTAATCCAAAATAAAAAAAAATATTCTCAGATATATTTCCTTCAAATAATCAAATCATCTTATCTAATAAGTTGCCTCTTATCCCTTTAAACTTTGTAATTCCAGCTTTAAGCCAGCTTTTTGTCATAAAAAATAAAGCAAGTTCTTTGAATTGCTCTCTTCTTCCTTAGCTTTGTATAATACGAAAAAAGTGTGACTCACCCAAGTTTCTGAGTTGCCGATTCGTAAACAAGTCTCTTTTACGATAGTAATTTAAGTTAGTTGATAAGATTTAGACAGAAGGAGGCTAGCTCGTTAAAAACATTTTTAAAAGAGAAAGAAAAAAAGTCTCGCTTACTTTCAGCACAGCCTGTTGGAAATCCAGACTCAGTCTTCCGCTGCTAGAAAAGCCTTCTTATCTCAGGGGGATTCCTGATCAAATCTAGCAATCTACAGCTCAACGGAGTTCCGTGGATAATCTCTTCGGTTCCCCTTTTATCTTGGAGAACATTTACGCCAGTCAAAAATTCCTCTTGACTGGCTTTTAACTGAAATAAGCTTCCTCTGAGATAGAGCTCACTCAGAGACAATCACCAGCCAGCACTCCTTCCGGGAAGTCCCAGGTGTGTCTAATTTTGATGCATGACACTTGACATAGAATGTAAGAGCTGCACAGAGATGAGCAAATCCACATGTTTTCTTCTTCTCAGTTTCTGGATACACAGGAGAAAGGTGACATTGCTTTTTTGAGAATGCCTTCTTTGGCAATGTTTTGAAGAGTCTTCCCTCTGCTATTGTAGTTTCATTCTTGCAAGCACTTCTTTGAACCATGCTACAAAAACCCTGCAAGATAGCTCTGTGCTCATACAAATGATTTCATGCAGGGATGGGCAGAAGATGGACTGTAATCTATTGGTAGATCCTTGGGAGATTTGTAGTCAATTGGCAAGCACTTCTGGTTTCCAGTTATTTAACAATAGCAACAAAAGGACATACACCCGTTTGGAAATTTGACAACTGAAATTAAGAATACTTATGGAAAGCAGGAATAGATCTGTGTGTGGAAAGACTGTGAGCTCATTTCAGTTCTGATAACCCTGTGCTCAGCAACTTCTCAGAGACACCATGTTCTTTCATACAACTAGACATATGTCTTTTGCAGCTGGCTGTAGTTGGTGGTTCTTGAGGTTCTAGTAAAACATGGTGGATCCCCAACTTTGCAACAGCAGTGCTCTCTCAGTAATGGCAGCATTGCCACTCACTGAATGGGGATGGGGCAAGGTGCCTGCAAGTTCAGGGCTGGTGGCACCACCATCCTGCAGCAGGTGGGCACACACCTGCAGGCTTGTGCTGCATTCCACCAAAGTACCCCCAACCTTGCCATCTCTGTGCCACTGCCATTCTGCCCCCCCATGTATCACTGCTGACCTATGCCATCAAATTATTGGAAGAGTCTTCACTATATTTCTCTTTCTTGACCTTTAGGAGAAAATATAAAGCACACAACAGAATTTATATTACCACTGATTTCAATAGGTTTTAAAAGACCAAGGAAGAAAAATATAGTGAGTAATTTATATTGGATTTATAGAGGTACTGTAGTGTACAGGTTCTGCAAAAGTCAGTGTGGTGGAGTGATAAGAGTGCTGGGCTAGGGCCTGGGAGACCTGGATTCAAATCCTCATTCACCCATGAAACTCACTGGGTAACTTTTGGGCTAGTCACCTTCTCAGCCTAAACTACCTCATAAGGCTATTCTGAGGATATATTAGGGAGGTGCAGGACTACATATGCCACACTGAGCTCTTTGCAGGAAAGTTGAGACGTAAAGGAAATAAGGCATTAAATAAGATTAAGGCTACAATCCTGGTGTAGGGGTTAAAGTGTTGGACTACAACCTGGGAGCCTGGGGTTTGATTCCCCTCATAGCCATGAAGCTCACTGGGTGACCTTGGACCAGTCACTGCCTCAGCCTCAGAGGAAGGCAATGGGAAACCCCCTCTGAATTCTGCTTATCATGAAAACCTTATTCGTAGGGTCGCGACTTGAAGGCACCTCATTCATTCATTCAAGCTCCATTGAACTGTGAAAGTTACTTTTGACAAACCTGCTTGGGATTATGTTGTTAAAATACAAGAGATAACTATTACCCAAAGTTTCTATTATGTATTAACTGTCATTTCTGAGCAATGAGTTACCTAGCCATTAAAAATATTTTTAAAATAATATATATATATATATATCATTTCTGAGCAATGTGTTGAAAAATGGAAATGGACTGCCTTCAAGTCGATTCTGACTTATGGTGACCCTATGAATAGGGTTTTCATAGTAAGAGCCACCAGCTGGCAGCACCATGAATCATGGTATTCATGATATTCACAAGGTCAAATTATAGTTCATGGAAACTTTTCAGTTGAAGTCTGCATTAAAAAAATCTATCTAGAACTATGTTCCATTGGTGGGCAGGGCCTATACCAGCTGTGTAGGGGGACTGAAACCAACATAAGGAGGTTAGAGGCAAAACAGGACAAGGCAATCCTTTTATCCCTCTCTTTTTGTCATTTGAACCTCTTTTACTCTCTTTCTGCCATTCTCCTTTCCCCCCTTTTTTAACTCCTTGCCACCTACATGAAATTAGACACCTGCCCCTCATTAGATGATACTAGTAGAAATGCAATTGGTATTTTGCTGATATGGAAAACAGAGGTTAAGTTTGATTCAAAATTGCAGGTGGGATTTAAGTATGTGCACATCCACATGCATTTTGAACATTCTTACTGCAGTTATTAAATTTATTATTTGTCCTTCACCAGAATGTCCCAGGGCAGTTTACAATAGTTGAAAATTTAATATTAAAAAACAATTTAAACAAATGACAATCACAGGAATAGAGTGGGTTCTGAAAACATATGTCTCAGGTGTCAAAGGCCAGGGTGAAGAGGTGCATATTCAGTATTCACCAAAAATAGTACAGTAAAGGTGCCAGATACACCTCTGTAGGGAGGGAATTCCACAACTTAGGGCTGCCACAGAGAATGCCTTCTCATGGGCCACTATCCCCAAACTTCTGAGGGCAGCGGAAGTACCAGAAGGGCCTCCTCTGCTGATCTTAACACCCAAGAGGGTCTAAGGTAGAACACAGTCTCTCAGATATTTGGGACCTAAGTTGCTTAGGGCTTTAAACACTAGCATGAACTTCTTAAATTGGGCCTGGAAATGAGTTGTGACTGTTTTAGAATGGCTTATATGAATTCTAAAAGCAATCCCAACCAGTAATAAGATCGCTGCATTTTGGACCAGTTGAAATTTCTGAGTCATCTTCAAGGACAGCCCCACATAGAGCCTATTGCAATAATCCAATCTGGAAGTTACCAGAGTGTGGGGTACATCTCCGGCCAAAAGGGTCTGTAGCTAATGAACCAGCCGTAACTGGAAATAGGCACTCCTAACCACTGAGGCCACCTGAGCCTCAAGTGACAATGTTAGATCCAGGAGTATACCCAAACCTGTTCCTTCCAGGGGAGTGCAGCTCCATCCAGAAGAGGTCATCTTTACATTCAGAACTTGGAACACATATTTTGTATTTTCTGTATTTTCAGAACTGAGTGTCAATTTATTGGCCCTTATCCAGCCCATCGCTGGCTCCAAACACAGAGAGATAGAACTGTGTGTCATCTGCATAGTGGTGACACTTCACTCTAAAACTCCCAATGACAGCTTCCAGTGATTCATGTGGATGTTAAATAGCATGGGGGACAAGATGAAACCCTGTGGGACACCACAAGAGAGCTCCCATGGTGCTGAACCATAGCCTCCCATAACTACTTTCTGGAAACATCCCTGGGGGTAGCAGCAGAAGCACTGAAGTACAGGAGCCCCAACTCCCACTTCCCTGAGTGGCTCCAGAAGGATACCATGCTTTGTGGTATCAAAAGCTGCTGAGAGATCAAGCAGGGTTGCACTCCCCCGATCTCTCTCCTGATATATGTCATCAACCAGGGCAGTTTCAGGGCCAGACTGAAATGGACCCAGATATTCAGTCTTCTCCAAGCATGTCTGAAGCTGGACCCCCTGCCCCCCTGTTTACCTTGCCCCAAAAGGGGATATCTGCCACTGGATGATAGTTGTTTCACACTTCTGGGTCCAAGGAGGCCTTCTTAAGGAGGGAATGCACCACCCCTCCTTCACGACATATGGTACTTCACCCTGATCCAGCAAAGCATATATCACTGCCTGGATCCACCCAGTCAACACTCTGTGGCTAGCTCTAAGAAGCAAAGATGGGCAAGCAACAGTTGAACAGGCTGTTCCACAACAGTGTTTAATACTCCAGGCTCCTTCCAATGTTGCTTTTAGTGGCATGCATGGCCACTTCAACTGCAAGGCCACATTGGAGAAGCCTTGCCACAGTAAGGTCCCCTCTACGGTTGCCAGGTTTATGGCCTGAGACTGATCCTGTATCTTTAGGAGAAGAGAAAGTCAGCCAAGTGCAGGTGTTCTTGTAGCCCTGTAATGGGAAAAACCACAAGGCCGGGCCTGGCAACCAAGAGGTCTTCTGTAGGGTTGCCATATTCCAGTTCCACAAATCCGGGCAGGTTAATTTGCATATTATGTAAAGTATTTGCATATTATGCAAATTATTTGCATATTATTTGCATATTATGCAAATATTTGCATATTAATACTTGGATTGTCCAGTTGTTTTGTTTTTGTGCCTAGGAATTACCACCCAAAACTGGGGAAAGATGGGAGAAATCTTTTTTTTAAAAGCAACATTTTTAGCCTTAAATGCCTAGACTCTAGTTTCCAACACTATGGAGTATTTATTGATTGATTAAGAGGATTTATATCCTGCCTTTTGCTGTTAAAAACAGAGCTCAGCACAGCTTACAAATATAATAAAAACAATAAAAATACACAATCAATATAAAAAAATAATAAAAACACAAAATAGCAACAAAGATAAAGTAAGTCAGGGCAACAGTACGGTTAACCATATACGATATATTTCAAAGATGTAGTGGGTGGAGAAAAACAAGAAGCCAAAATGTTAGGAAAAGGAGTCTTTCACACCACATGCTCAGTTGTAAATACTGTTGCAGCAAGCTTTACAAGTTCCTCCAGTATTCCACTGGTGCAGGCACTCAGACATTCAAAGTATCTGTATGTTTCTTAGGTTTTATAAAAGCAGAGCTTTGCTTAACTCAAAATTTCTTCTCCCTTTGATCAACCACATCTACACAGGTTCCACCTCCATACTCAAAATGAAACTGGGCCTGGAAGTGTGCAACAACCCCACACATACCTTGCTAATTAGATTACCAATGCTAGGATGTCTGTCTTATCGACTACTCTCCTGCTCCCCCCCCCCGGGCATCATGAAAGACCCAGTCCTGGGCTCAGAAAGAAAATAAATATCTGGTCCTCTTCAAAGTATTGATAAGCCTCTTGTTTTAATTGAAATAATAATTATAAATTCTTGTTCTTATCACTAATGGGAGTTAATTATCTTGCATATGCTGCTGTTGCTTCTATGGCTGTAACGGAGTGAGGTTAAAGATAAGTGAAATGCAAATAGGAAAAAAAAACACAGAAGGCAGTAACACTTTCCTAAATGTAATACCATACCAACCACAACAAGATTCCTATAAGGCAGAAAACTAAGCATCTCACAACCAAAAATATGATAAATGAAGAAATATTTATATAAAAGCATGACTATCAAATATATTTATTATTTACACAAACTGTAAAGATATTTATAGTGCAATCCTAGGTTTATTTATTCAGAAGCAAGTCCCAGCGTATTCAGTGGGGCTTACTCAAACAGGGACAGAAATGCAACTTCAAGTGATAAGCAACTTCATTCACACAACCCAAAATTCTGAATCATGCCACTTTACGCTGTTTTGCAACTGTTTATACTTGTTTTTATGGTTATTGGATTTTAAATGGCTTTATTTCTTGTTGTGAGCTGCCTTGGTTTCCAACCCTACCTCACAGGGGTGTTGGAAACACTCCATACACACACGCACACACTGCAGATGTATAAATACATACAGCCCATATAATAGTTTATTGTCAAACCAGTTGGTCATGGCAGAAAAATCAGTATTAGTTTTTAAAAAATCAGTATTACTTTCCTACAGAATAAAAACTGTAATACCTAAGTAAGCCCTGCCTACTTGTTTTAAAATAGGACTGGAGGGCACAAACACAATTCTTTTTTACATTCACTCCAAAGTCCCATTGATTTTCAGCACATTCATAACCATGTCTACTCAAAAGTAAGTCCTATTGAATTCAATGGGATTTACTCTGGGTATATGGGATTAGCATTGCTCTTACAAAAAGCAAGCATTGGGAAGGTTTTCAAAACACTGCCCAAGATCTTACTCCTGCACACAAGACGAAAAAAAACTGAAATGTATATACTTACCCAATTTATGAGATTTTCAGATAAACGGGGTGAAACCACCATTTTGTTTTCCAGACACTGCCTAAGGTCAATGAAACTGAAACACAATCCCTGATTGGCTGCAATCCTAAATGGGCGGGGTTAAAGCTACGAAGTGCTATACAGTACTGTTTAAAGAAAGATTTAACAGTCGGGGGGGCGGCTGACGTTTTTATGTATATCTTGAGAACCGGACCACCTAGAAACTTTTTTTTTTAAATTAAAGCTGAGAATCCGGGCCACCTAAAGGGCTAGCCGGGCGCCGGGTGGCATGCATAGAATCCAGGTAAAACCCGGCTAACTGGGCAATATGGCAACCCTAGTCTTCTGTATCTTTAAAAGTTGTGCATGGGGAAGGGAGAATCCCACCTTGTGGTTTTTCCCATTACAGGGTTGCAAGAACACCTGCACTTGGCTGACTTTCTCTTCTCCTAAAGATACAGGATCAGGATCAGGCCATGAACCTGGAAACCTAGTTACCTCTCCCTGTAACAAGAGCAATGTTTCTGTGGGAAGAAGTAGCATGAGGCTCTTCCCTATAACCTTAGACTTTTGCAAATGGTACAAGAAGGAGCCATATCTCAGAGGCTAATGTAAGAAGGGGCTTTCAGTATCATTAAGCTATACTTCTTTCTTCTTTGATTATATGCTTCTTCAGCTTTACTTTGTATGTCTCTGTTGATGTGCTTTTTTATGCTATGTTTGAATGCTGACCACAGAACACACAAATTCTTTTTACTTACTGTTCGTAGAAATAGTAGGTGTGCTATAAGCGAGTTACATCACCTAAATATGCAAAAACCGAAGCTGCTATTATTTACACACAAGTTTTACTATTAATGATAAGAGGTCTTTTCTCACATCTGTACAGTTTAGGGTTTTTTTTAAATAAAAATATGCTGAATTAATTTTGTTTGTTTGTTTCCAGTTGTATTGCTTGATACAACCACTGCAATTGGAGAACTAGGATGGAAAACATATCCTTTAAATGGGGTAAGTCTGTCTATTTAGATTTTGATTATTCTGCATTTGGAGTTTTAGAATAAACTAGGGCAGACTAATGGGCAATATTTCAGTATCTCCAGTGAAATAGGGACCAGTAGGCTTAGCTCAATGAGAAAGTAGACTCAGCTGTATGAGAAATGTTTTAGTAAACATTTCTAATAATAGAACTGTATAAGTAAAATAGTATAAAGTGCATGCAAAATAGCATAAATATTCATGTTTTGTCATTGTTAAGGTATGAATATTTTGCAAATTTGTGAAAATGGTGATTGACCATTTAAAAAAGTATATGAATATATTTGAAACACTTCACATAATATTGGGCAAGATTTAAAACGTATATTGGGGCTATTTTAAAGATGCTGAGAGGAAATTTGTCTACCTGGTGTTAAGAAAATGAATGTTATCTATATTTTGGTTTGTCAGGTTTAAAGGTTTTTTATTGCAAACATTAACCCCAGTTCAATGAACCATCTGCAAAACAGGATCCCATTGCTAGCTATGGAAGTCATGGATCAGCAAATGCAAGCTGTTCTTTAACAAGAGGAAAGCCCTGGTTGCACTTGCAGTAGTCATCTGTTAGATTCTGGCCATGATGTTATGCTAACATATAATACTGAAGATAAGAATTGTTGTTGAGAGTCTTTTATGAAGCCCCAGCTCTCATAGGGCTCATCCAGACGACTGCAAAATGTGTGACATGCCCGCTATGTGAGTTCATTATTTTTCGGTCGTCCTGATGACGCCGAATGCAAAAGCGCGTTTTCGCGTGGTTAAATCCGCTTTCGCACAACCGCAGAAAATGCGATACGCTTTTTTAAAGCGTGAATCATCCGCGGTTCCTTCGGCCGCTCGGACGCAATACCGCGGATTTAAGAGATGACGCTGTTGCATGGGCGGTCCTGGGGCGGTTCCCCAGTCCCCCTCCTCTTTTCCAGCCAATCCCGTCCTTTGCACGTTTGCGCTTGTGTGGAAACGTCACCCGGGAAAACGTGGCCAATCAGTGCTGTTGGATATACTGCGCAGGTGCGGAAATACAGGTTTGCGCAGAAGCAGGAAGTCGTATTGGAAAAGCGTTTGTGTCAGGCCCAGGATGTGACTCAGGAACCAGACCAATGGCTGTAGTTAATTCGTGTTTTATTAGGGTAATGTCCAAACAAAGACTGCGTTTTCTCATGAAGCAATACAGGGATACAGGTCCTGTGGCATTGGGAGAAAGTTGACAGAGCAAGGGACTTCTTCCCGCCTGTTCTTTAAGAAGGGGCCAAACGGGCGCGCAATCTTTCGCTCCTCCTTAACTGCCCCTCAGGTACTGCCCGCCTTCCCCCCCTTCTCTCCTGTCTTTTCAGCTGTCTGCGCGTGTGCGGTGAGGGGGGAAGCATCACCCCCTCCTCTTCTGAAGTTTCCGATTCCAGGATGGGGGATAGGGGAGGAGCTGATGGTAAACTGCTTCCCCGCTTTTCGGCTGTGAGCAGCCCTCCCTCTTTCCCCTCTTGCTCTGAGCCTGAAAGAGGGGGAGGCGTGAGAATGTCCAGGGAGGGCTCAGGCTCCCCGTTGCTAAGCGACCTTATCACTGGCAGTTCCTCTGTTTCGTCTTCGCTCCAAAGGGGGGAAGTTCCTCCCCCTTCCCTCTGCCATCCATCCGAATACTCTTCTCCCAACTCTCCGGGATCCAGCTCCCCGGGATTGGGACCCCAGCTCTGCCTTCCGACACCATCCCCCCTCCCAGGCTGTGCCTCCCTCCCCTTGTCTGGCTTGGGACGGTGGGGAAAACATTGATGGAAAAGTTTTACCAATTCTGGAGCATGCACATCAGCTGCATCTTCCCATGATCTGTCAGCCACCCCATAGCCTTTCCAGTGAATCAAGTACTGCAGCTTGTGGCGTCTGATCCTGGAATCTAAGATCTCCTCAACTTCAAACTCAAGCTGCTCATTTACCAGGAGTGGAGCTCCGGGAGGTTCCTCCGGCCGTAACTCACTGGGAGGGGCAGCTTTCGTTAAGAGGGATCGATGGAACACAGGATGTATTTTAAACGTGTCAGGCAGCTTCAATCGGTACGCCACGGGATTGATTTGAGTTTCTATTTCGAAAGGACCCACCCTCTTGTCTTGTAATTTTCTACATTTGCCCGGCATCTGGAGGAAGCGGGTGGACAGCCATACCTGGTCTCCCGGTTGAAGGGGGGGCCCTTCTTCCTGTACAGGTCAGCAAACTCGCTTGTACTCCGTTTTGGCTTCGTTTAACTGCTGTTTCAGTGTCTGTTGTGCCGCTTGCAATTCCTTAAGGAAGTTCTCAGCTGCCGGTACCAGCATTCCTTCTGAGCTGCTTGGAAAGACTTTAGGATGGAAACCATAATTAGCGAAGAACGGGGTTTGTTGAGTGCTGGAGTGCAGAGAATTGTTGTAGACGAACTCTGCAAAATGCAAATATGATACCCAGTCAGTCTGTTGATAGGACACATAACTTCGTAAATATCTTTCCAAAACGGCGTTCAAGCGTTCTGTCTGCCCATCTGTCTGGGGGTGATGGGCGGAGGAGAGTTTTAATTCCATCTGCAACTGTTTCCACATTGCTCTCCAAAATTTGGCTGTGAACTGAGTTCCTCGGTCTGAGACTACGCTGTTTGGCAATCCATGCAGCCGGTAGACTTCTTTGATGAATAACTTGGCCGTTTCTTTAGCCTCTAAGGCCCCTGCACAAGGAAGAAAGTGTGCCATTTTGGTAAGTAGATCCACCACTACTAAGATGGCTGTCATTCCTTGGGACTTGGGTAGATCAGTTATAAAATCCATGGAGAGGTCCTTCCAGGGTTCGTGTGGGACAGGCAACGGTTGTAACAGTCCTGCTGGTGTCCCTGTTTGTGTTTTTGTCCGCAGACAGACAGAGCAGGACTTTACATAACTCTCAATATCCCAACGCATTTTAGGCCACCAGAAGTCCTTGGCCACGTTCTGAATGGTCTTGTAAATCCCAAAGTGTCCCGCTGTGATGGAATCATGACACTGGCGTAGGATTCTGAGCCTTAATTCCCCTTCTGGCACATATCTGGCGGTTTTGAACCATAACAGTCCATTTCTCCAGTGAAAGGTTACTTCTGAGTCTTGACCTTGTCCCGTCTCCTGCTGATATTTTAGCATGTCTGCATCTTCTTGTTGTGCCTTTTTGAGTTCCTCTTCCCATGAAGGCTGGCATACTCCCAACGTTAATTTCTCTGGCGGGATTACGTACTGAGGCTGGTCCTCGGATTCACTTTCTTTGTATTGTGGCTGTCTGGATAAGGCATCCGCTCTCTGGTTTTTGGCTTGGGCATGGTAAGTAATCTGGAAGTTAAACCTAGTGAAGAACTGGGACCATCTTATCTGTCTCTGGTTCAGCTTTCTGGCTGTTTGGAGGCTTTCAAGATTCTTGTGGTCGGAGCGCACTTCAATTCGATGAGAGGTCCCCTCTAGGTATTGTCTCCAGTTTTCAAAAGAGTCCTTGATGGCCAGCAGCTCCTTCTCCCAAACTGTGTAGTTCTTCTCTGCAGGCTTTAACTTCCGAGAGAAGTACGCACAGGGGTGCAGCTCCTTCCCTTCTTGGTCTAATTGTAGCAGGACCCCCCCGATGGCAAAATCTGAAGCATCTGCTTCCACTACGAAAGGGCGGTTCGGATCAGCAAAGCTCAGAATGGGCTCAGTAGCAAACCTTCTCTTCAGCTCCTCAAAGGCCTTGGTGGCGTTCTCTGTCCATTGAAACTTCTTCTTCCCCCTTAAACAGTCAGTCAGAGGAGCTGTTAATTTGGAAAACCCTGGAATGAACTTTCTGTAATAATTGGCAAACCCCAAAAACCGTTGTACATCCTTTTTGGTGACAGGTTGGCCCCAGTCCAATATGCAGCTTACTTTCCCTGGGTCCATCTCCACACCTTCCGCTGAGATTCGATATCCAAGGAAGTCTAGAGACTTGAGGTCAAATCCACATTTCTCTAATTTAGCATACAGGTGATTTTCTCTCAGTCTCTTCAACACCGTCTTCACATGCTGGTCGTGGTCTTCCTGGTTCTTTGAGAACACCAGGATATCATCTAAGTAACAGATTACATACGTGTCCAACAAGTCTCTAAACATGTCGTTTCATGAACTTCCACAAAGCCCGAACGGCATGACCAGGTATTCATACTGTCCGTAAGCGGTCAAGAATCCTGTTTTCCATTCATCTCCCTCCTTCATTCTGATCAGATTGTACGCTCCTCTCAAATCCAACTTCGTGAAGATTTTTGCAGAGCGCAGTCGGTCCAGCAACTCTGAGATCAGGGGCAGCAGGTAGCTGTTGGGGATGGTGATCTGGTTCAATGCGCGATAGTCATTACAGGGTCTGAGTTCCCCCCCTTCTTTTTCACAAACAATAGTGGCGCTCCAGCAGGGGATTGTGAGGGGCGTATGAATCCTCGCCTCAGGTTTTTATCCAGGAATTCCTTCAGGGCCTCCCTCTCATTCTCTGTGAGAGAGTAGATTCTCCCTGATGGGTTGCTGGCTCCTGGCACTAGGTCAATCGCACAGTCGTAAGGGCGGTGGGGGGGTAAAGTCTCTGCCTCTTTTTCATCAAACACATCTTTGAATTCTTCATACTTTGGCAGCAGGGTCACTTGCTCAATCTCTTGCACTGCCCCCGCTAAGGTGTTCTTGATTCCTTCAGGTTGACAGTTCTCCTGGCAATACTGTGAGGTTAACCACACCACCGCCTCCTTCCAACTTATTTTGGGTTCATGCTTTGCTAGCCAGGGCATTCCCAGAATCACCTCAAAGTTCGAGAGATCTGACACGTATAGCGAAATGAACTCTTCGTGCCCAGGGATTTGAAGTTTCACTTCCTCCGTGGCTTGTGTCACCCCTCCTGACTTCAGGGGTCTCCCATCGATAGTCTCCACAGCTAGGGGAGCGTCCAGTTTCCACCGGGAAATTCCATGACGCTTGACTAACTTTGCATCAATAAAATTTGTGGAGGCTCCACTGTCAATTAAGGCAGTGGAATTAAACACCACTCCTCTGGAAGTTGTAATCCGAATAGGCAAGACCAACACCCCCTTTGAGGGAGGTTGGATCATTGGGGGGCCTTTATACAACGCTGCCCCCAGTCCACCAGCCTGCACATGGACTGGGTGTTCTAGTTTCCCGACGGCTCGGCTTTCCCCCCTTTCAGTCCACAGTCTCTGGCCACATGGCCCGGCTTTGAACAATAAAAGCATAAACGTTCCCGGCGTCGTCTTTCCTTTTCTTCTTCTGACAGTCTTGGCCTAGCCCCTCCCTGTCCCTCAGTTGCATTACCTGCCATCCCTGCAGTGGGAAGGGTCTTGTTGTGGGATGCCGAGGCTGAGTATCTCGGGACCTCCTGCTTCCTTTCCAGGCGCCTTCCTTCCATCCGGTGATCTATCTGTAGGCATAGCCGGATGAGCCCTGGTAGGTCAGCGGGGGGGAGGTCCTGGCCAACTCATCCAGGATTTCAGCATTTAATCCACTCCAGTACATAAACATCAGGGCGGCGTCATTGTAACCAGTTTCCTGGGACAGAATTTTAAAAGCGTTAGTGTACTCGGAAACAGTCCCTTTAGCTTGCTTCAGAGCGCCTAGTTGCCGCGCTACTGTTTCAGCCCTTTGCGGGTCTTGAAACATCTCGGTCATCTCCTGTATAAATCCTCTGTACCTTCCTAAGACAGTATCCTTTCTCACGAGATACGGAGTCACCCATTTTGCAGCTTCTCCCTCCAGGAGGCTAATCACGAAAGCTACTTTAGCCCCATCGTCTGGAAATTCCGTGTGCCTGACATCCAGATATAACTCACATTGAGCCACGAAGGTTGCCAACTGATCACTTTGTCCCGCGTATTTTGGGGGCAATCCAATGGGAACCTTTACTACGGCAGCTGGAGGGGCTGTTCGCATCTGGTCTATCGTGGCCTTCAAGGTTTGATTATCCGTCTTCAGCGCCTTGACTGCTGCTAGCAGGGCTTGAACATCCGTCTGCAAATCAGCTACCTTAGTCCTCAAGAGTTCCACTTCTTCCGTCTCAGAAGTGGGGTTCGTCCCCCCCGCTGCTCCCTTTGACATCTTGTCCCAGTCAAGTGAAGAGAGCATTGAGGGTGATTTAGGTGGCTCTGTCAAGCTGTCAGGCCCAGGATGTGACTCAGGAACCAGACCAACGGCTGTAGTTAATTCGTGTTTTATTAGGGTAATGTCCAAACAAAGACTGCGTTTTCTCATGAAGCAATACAGGGATACAGGTCCTGCGGCATTGGGAGAAAGTTGACAGAGCAAGGGACTTCTTCCCGCCTGTTCTTTAAGAAGGGGCCAAACGGGCGTGCAATCTTTCGCTCCTCCTTAACTGCCCCTCAGGTACTGCCCGCCTTCCCCCCCTTCTCTCCTGTCTTTTCAGCTGTCTGCGTGTGCGCGGTGAGGGGGGAAGCATCACCCCCTCCTCTTCTGAAGTTTCCGATTCCAGGATGGGGGATAGGGGAGGGGCTGATGGTAAACTGCCTCCCCGCTTTTCGGCTGTGAGCAGCCCTCCCTCTTTCCCCTCTTGCTCTGAGCCTGAAAGAGGGGGAGGCATGAGAATGTCCAGGGAGGGCTCAGGCTCCCCGTTGCTAAGCGACCTTATCACTGGCAGTTCCTCTGTTTCGTCTTCGCTCCAAAGGGGGGAAGTTCCTCCCCCTTCCCTCTGCCATCCATCCGAATACTCTTCTCCCAACTCTCCGGGATCCAGCTCCCCGGGATTGGGACCCCAGCTCTGCCTTCTGACAGTTTGCCCGCCATCGCGCATTTGTTCACTTTCGAAGGCGCCACTCTGGCCATCGATCATCCTGGTGCCGCCTGCTTTGTGGATGATGTTGTGTTGTGCTATTGCGTGCCCCTCCTTCGCGCTGAACCGCCACCGCCCTTTCCTGGGTCAATGGCTGGCCCGCCCGCTGCATCCCTCCATTGTTGGTGGCTGCTGTTCATTGCTGTTGATTTGCCCCTGTACCCTTGTAAAGTTAGCTCACTGCACAGTAAATAGCTGCAAACCCATCCCGCTTAGAGGTAGACATGGGGTCTCGCCAGCACCTTTTCCCCTCTCCACTCATCCGCTGTGAAGCGGGTGTGCGCGACTCTTTTAGGCGGGAGGTTCGAATGCCCTGCCGTGGCTTCCTTGTGCTGCCTGCCGCCCGCTCATCAGCTGTGCAGCACGTTTACAGGCAGCGCTTGCCGGCTTATTCTGGGTGGGAGGATTGAAAGTGATCCTGAGTTATGGCTGACTTTAACCAGAGGGAGTGTTTGGCAAGCCAAAAAGGGAAATAACCAAGAAGCCGCTTGCTAAATGGAGTAACTTTTCTGCTTTACCACGAATGCGCATTTCTGCGAGACTTGCCAAGCAGCTGCTATAGGTGCTTTGTCACAGAGCTATAGCCTTTTCCCCATAGCAACGGAATTAGCTGCGATCCTGAGTTATGGCTGAGTTTAACCAGAGGGAGTGTTTGGCAAGCCGAAAAGGGAAATATCCAAGAAGCCGCTTGCTAACTGGAGTAACTTTTCTGCTTTACCACGAATGCGCAGTTCTGCAAGACTTGCCAAGCAGACATGGTGTTGTAAAGTGGGGGACACCGTAACCATAGGTGTTGTTTGTGTCCGATGAGAAGCTGGGTGGGCTGTGGCATGTTTTTCTCCTTTGTAGCCGTGCAGCCTCGTAAGCCACTTCCCGCTCTTGGGGCATCCCCCATCCCCAGAAGAGTGGCTGGACAGCTTCCCCCCTCTCTGCTCATCAGCTGTGAATCGGGTTTGTGTGAGGTATTTTGGCGGGAGGTTTGAATCCCCTGAGTGAATTCCTTGTGCTGCCCGATTCCGGCTCATCAGCTGTGAAGCGAATCCCCTGCCTGAGTGGGTTCTTTGTGCTGCCCGCCACCCTTTCATCAGCCACCTATGATTTTGCCCAGGGCCTCACAGGCTACGGGAGGACTCGTGGCCCCCTCCTCCAAATTCGGTTTGGGCCATGACCACCAGCTTATGCAAACGGGAGCCCCCTCACCTCTGCTAACTCCATTGTGCCCACAGGAAATTCAAACTTTTGCGCTTCTGCGTTCAAGCACGCATGCGCAGAACTGATAGCAGTGGAAGGAGAGGGGGCAGCAGACGTCATATTTTCCCAACGAATCGGATGTGTCGTGGGCATGGATAGGAAAAAAGCAAGAAGATGCCGCATGTTCGGGGCTGCATGTGCAGCCGGTAAAAAAGCGTGTTTTTCATATCAGCAAAAAGCGGGAAAAGAGCGGGAAAAGGGGCAAGTGAGGACTCTCAGCTGACAGAGCGGGTATGGAAAACCTGGATTATCCCGCTCCGTCTGGATGAGCCCATAGTGAGGGATGTTTGCCACATTTTGTTATCAATCACTGCAGCAATCCTGTGTGGGAAAATGGAACAAAAATTTGAGAATGCTATGGGTATAAAATAAACCTGTGGAGTGATTCTGTAGACCTGTGTCAGACTTGGGAGGAGAACAGTATATAATATTATGCTTTCAGTCTGGAGATATGCACAGCAAGATTTTCAGGTACTGTATAGCCTAACATTGATGGTCCTTTTTTCAATAGTAGCCCCCAGTGTCATTTCTCAAGCATCTTTTGATGCTTAGTCCTCCTTCTGACATATTATTGGTGTATGAGCCACTGTTGCATGTGACCTACTCATGGTGGTCAGGTAATGTGAGAAGTTCAAAGTCATGTGAGAACGGTGAGTCCATGATATGGCCCCTTCAGATGCCAGCATTATCCCAATTTTTATAATGGCCACCTCTAGGGTGAGAATGAGCCACGTCTCCGGCTTTTCTCATGTGATCTCAAACTTTCTGCCACTACAAGAACAGCAAAAGGAGGACACTGCAACATTGCTAAGGTAAAAAGGGATTCTTAGAAAGATGTGAGAAATAGCTTCTCATTGACATTAACAAAAGGGAGTAGCTTTTTTTTTTTTTAAGAACATTAGTTATTTTTGAGTTTATATCCCAAAGAGCCCAGGTTGGCAAACAAGAGGCGATAAAACACGTCAAAAAATATCTTGAAAAATTCCAGTACAGATGCAGACTGGGAAAATTCTCAACTTAAAAGGCTTGGTGGAAGAGGGACATCTAAAGCAAGCACTGAAAAGACAATAGAAACAGCACCTGTGTAAGTTTAAGGGGAGTGAATTCCAATGGGTAGATGCCATGACACTAAAGGCCCAATTCATATATTGTGTGGAACAGACCTGATAAGATGGTACCTGCAGGAGGTCCTTGTGATGTCCCTGTATATATATAATACTGTAAATATGGTAAGTGCGGGTTTATTAGAGTATATGTGGTAAGTAGACTGAGTGAGAGGGGGGAGTACATGGGTTGGAATGTTGATGAGTGTTGTATTATGATTGGCTGAATGCTTGAGTGTCTGAAGGTATAAATGAGAGGATGACAGTTGAGAGTGAGTTTGGTTGGTTGGGTTTTTGTGAGGCTTTGAGAGGGTTGTTAGGTGGATTGGATTAGGCGGGTAGTGAGGCAGGTTATTAACGACTAGAAACATAAAGAGTAACTCATCTTATGAAACCACATGCTTGTTGACAATACCTTTAAGTAATCTTGTTATTCCCTATGTATATAAATAAATATTTCTTGGTTTACCAAAATGCCTGATCCTTGGCTGGATTTACACAGACCAAGGTTGGGAAACAGTATCAATGATGGCAACGGTGAAGAGATAGTGTAACATCATCAGGTATCCAGAGCAATCCAGGGCTGTAATCTTTATAGGCACAAAGATACAGGGGGGTGGGGGGTTGAGGCCTGCAAGTGCACCCAGACACAACGTAGCAATAAGCCAGGAGGAGACTAAGGCACAGTCTCAAGGCATTATTGTTTATAGGGAGTATCTGGTGCTGCTGCCTAGCAGTGGGATCTTGTGAGATCTTTGCTAGAGCCGGTGAGAAAACTGTTTTGAGAGCAGGATCCTGAGGTTGGGACCATGACAAGGCGGTGACCACAGGAGGGATCCTGACAGTCCTCACTTGCAGAGCACACGTGCTTTCCTGTGTATAGCAATGCCTACAACACCAGGGTCTTTGTGTTTACAGCTGGAAAAGTGACAGGAGTCCCCTTGTAATTAAAACATAAAGATGGGAGCAGCTCTGAGTTCATAATTCAATTTGATTGGTGCATCTGTGAGAGAGGTTGAGAAAACATGTTTTTTTCCCCTGCCTGAAGTCTTTAGCTCTCCACTTCAGAGATCAGATTATGCTTTCCACTTGGCCAGTTCACTTAACAGCACATTGGAGAAACTTGTATAGTTCAACTTTTAATTAAGATGCAATATATTTAAGCATTTAATCCATTTTATAGATTAGCTTCTTATCCTGAGAACTCTGTAAATTAAGCAATTCTGTTGGCAGTATATAATTTATTTTTATGTGTTTTTTGCCTTTTCAGTGCTGAGTTTTTATGATGATGTTTGAGGTAGTGCAAAATATCAGAGATGAGGGACACAATTCACCATGCTGCTTCTATTCAATTTAGTGGGTTCTGTACAGATCAACTTCCTGGTGGATTGTGTCCATAAAGTATTGAAAGTGTGTCCGATTAGAAAAAAAAACTTTGTTTCATTCTTATGGGCACTTTTCTTCTAGGAAGTAAGATATATTATACTATTTTAAAAGTTCTTTTAGTGATTTTGCCCTTAGGACGTTTGAACAATATGGCATTTCTTAATCTTAGGCTGTTTTCAAGTTTATGAATTACATTTTTCAAGGCTCTACAATCCTTTTTATTCTCAGGCTGTAGTTCCAGTCTATTAATAAGTACCATTTACATTTACAGTTCTCTCTACCTTATATGTTTAACTCTTCATTGGAAAACAGAAACAAAACAAGATGTGGGTGAACACTGGCAGCAAGATATGATATATTTATTGATTATATTCATCTGCAGAATCCTTAAAATCAATAGAATGACAACAGGCAAGAGACTCCTTTTTTTAGACTAGTCTGGCACTGATTCATCTGAGATAAAAGGGGCTATTCTTTTCTTAATTGTTAAAAATTGGGTTGTCTACAGATGTCACAGCTTGATGTAGGAACCAGAGTATGTTTTCCAGCGTGCTTTTTAAGGGCCACTGGCCTTCAATAGCATGCTTAATCACAAATGTAGATTGACATAAGTACCACAAACTGTGCCAAAATACTGTCAAGTATTTTGAAGCATGTAGAATCTAGAAAGCAACAGAGAAATGCTATCTGAGGAAAATAGCCGCATTAACCCCATACTCTAGGTTTATTTGTAATGGTAATAGCAGAATGCTTCCTACGTGCCTTCTGGTACTTTTTCCATTGATCAGAGGTGTTCTATGCAAAAAGGAGTAACTCCATAATAGATATATGCATAGAGTAATTCTAACTCTTGATCTGCCATGCTGGAGGATGTTAGGATGCTGTGAAGGTCCCCAGTGCATCCTCTGAAAAGATGGGTGTGGAGAAGCTACCACTAGTGGTATCTTCACTGGCCAGACATACCCCCAAAATTGAGTATTTTGGGGAAGAGGGTAGAGCCTGAGAGGCAGATGATCTGCCTCTTTGCTGTGAAAGTCTGGAACAAGTGCAATGAAAATCTACACTGTACATTACTACCTTGAAAAATATTGCCACCTGTTCAGTAATGAAGGAAAATAGAAGGGTCTCAAAGAATCAACTAGGAAACTGCCTCAAAAGGGGGTATATTATATGTTCTCTAGCCCTTTGATAAAATCTACAGTAAAGCACACACATACACAGATGGAGACTGTTTCAAGTTCCAGTTGATTACATGGAGAACACCTATCCTTGAAAGGAACTTAAGCAAATCTGCTATCTAACATCTTTGAGGGTAAAATGTTAAAATATGCCAACAGAACAGCTTCTATACTTAGATATTGTTAGAAAATGCAGGTATGGCATACATTGGTTAGAGGCAGACCAAGTCAGGCCCAATAAGCATGGTGAATGTGGCCCATTGGCTAAAGCATGTAAATCTTGGACAACCATATGTTTTATTCTCTGTTTAACAATGGATTTAACTTGCATCAGATCCAAGAACAAGAGATAAGAAGAGGACAAACCAACAGTCCTCATTTTTCCAATTAACACTCTTTTCCAGGTAGACATAAAAGAATCAAGTAGCACCCGATAAACCAGAGATGTTGGGGAAGCAAAAGAGCATATTCTGCGCGAGTAATGAATAGAGTATGTACATGCTATACCACTTAATGAATTAAGTCTTGCTTCCAAATTAAGGATGGCATTAGCAACACATTTGGGTCTTTCTTATTTAAACATTTGTATCCAACTCTTTCATCTTCTATGGATCCAGAAAGTGTTTACAAGAGAATTAAATAATAAACAAAGCTTAATAAATTCACAAAAAACATCACACACAAAAATCAGCAAATAAAAGGCAGATGTTCCTACTAGATAGACCCATAAACAAATAGGATAAATATTTAACAGCCAAAGCTCCTTGAACATCATTTGCCATCAGCCAACCAGTGAGAGGACAGTTCATATCCCCTTCAGTGAAGAGTTCCATAACCTTGATGTCTCTGTAAGAAAAAAAAATACCCCATGTAGGTCCCTACTGTATTTTGATGGCAAAAAAATAATCAAAAGCACTCAAAATATTGTCTAAGGGTCTGGATATTATTACCATGCCTCTTCAGGACATATGATCAGTATATACATCTGAAACCTACTTTTTTTTGGTTCAGGAAACACACTCTTTTGGAACATGAATGACTGGGAGAAATTACTCTGGTGCAAGGTTCTCTTCCCTCTGCAACCCTGGTTTTAGCAGAGGACAGATTGCTACCATTCTGAAAGAACTGGCCACAACTAGTACAACATGGATAATGTTAGGAACCATTGTCTAGATAGCAGACTGCTCATGCAAGATACTGAGATGGAGTTACAGAGATGAGGCCAGAGCTTTTCCAGAAAAGAAGGCTTTATTGATAAAGGAAAATGAAGATAAATTGTAGTGTAAATTAATGAATATTTGTTCCAGGAGGAAGTGGGAAATGAAAGGAGATTGAGAAAGGAGGAGGGAGAAATCTGGGCCAATGAACAAAGAATGGCTGCTCAGTGATTATTCAGTGTACAAGGGGAAAGAGAGGAGGGAAGTGGTGGTGACTGAAAGCCTGAGAGGCAGAAGAAATAAGGGAGTGAAGGAAGAACATGATATTACTATCTTTCCTTTATGATTTATCCAAAACATGAAAAAGATGGGAGTGTTGGGGTAAATTAAGCCATGGCAATGATTTACTGAGCAAGATCATGGCTTGCAGAAAGCAGTCTTCCAGGAGTAGATTGGAAAGGGTAGCTTGCCTGCCAAATCGCTCACCAAAAATAAACAAAAGTCTAAAGGCAGAAATGTAGAGGCTGGGATCTTGGCCAGGATCTTCAAGACAGAGAGAAAACTGAGTGCAATGTGAGGGCCAGGTAGTATTCATTGGGAGAAATTTGAGTTCAGAAGTTTAAGACCAATTATAGCCTTGGTAACTAAAAGGGTACAGCCAGGTGAACTTAATGGAAGAGTGATTGTGCTTTTCGGAATGGAGCTGGGAGGTGGGTAGGTGCCCATTAACCATAGTTTTCAGATTTGGCTATAATGGGAAGTTATATTAACTAAACATGTGAATGGAGTGGCTGCATGTGGGGAAACAAGGTTCATTTACATCTCTGCGTATTAAGCTGAGATATGATTGTCCATACACAACCGTTCTGTAGCAAGCCTTGTTTTAGGCCAAGGGTGAGTTACCTCCAGCTGATGGGCCTAATTAGGCCAAGCAGGGGTTCTAATTCAGTTGGCAAGGCCATTTTCCCCAATCCACTCCTATCTGCTCCACACCTGACATTATATATGCATTGGTCTGCAGCTATAAATATATATACACACAGAGAGAACAAGAAGAAAGTTTATCAGCATTTTTAAGATGAAAGCCTAATACAGGGTTAGCCAAAGTGTGCCCTACAGATGTTGTTGGATTACAACTCCCTTAAACCCCAGCTAGCATGGCCAATGGTCAGGGATGATAGAATTTGTAGTTCAACAATATTTGGAGGGCACCATGTTAGCTACCCCGGCTTAATACCACTAGTGAACACACTGATTACATGGCTGCTTTTTAAAATGTTCCCCAGATATTGTTTTATTATTTCCATCCATCTGAAGAAATTAATGAAATATCTTAAGTTCAATGGCAAATTACCATATTCACCCCTCTGTTCTTTGGGGAAAGGAACAAATTAAGAGGAGACCAAACTGCTTGCTTCTCCCATTTTTTTCCTTACTACCTCTATTGTATATTTTCTACCCCAAATCTCTGCTCTCAGAAAGCTACCCTATTAGCATTTTATCAGTTCTGAATAGGTCACAGTGGAAAAAAATATTTCTCCTATGTACCAGATAAGGCTTCAGCATTGCTGGGGAGATCTGTAAAGGGTTTGTTTTCTGAACTGTACTGCTTCACTCAGTATTTCAAGCTTTCATATTCTTCAGGTTTCAATCATTTCTCTTTTCCTCATGATTATAATTCTAAAAAGCAGGAGATGGGCTCAGTCTTTCAGAAAAAGGTTACCAAAGTTATTTGTCAAGGGACATACTAAAATCAGAAGACAGTTTCATGAAATGTGCATGCGAGTTAATGTTGCAATTTTTTTTTCAAGGAAACATCTTACAAATATCAGTTTTATTATTGGACCGGGTTAATCTGAAATAAGGTGCAGTCCATTAGGAATTCTGGGGAATAAGGATAAGCATTTAGCATCAGCAATATCTGGCAATTCTATATAACAATGGTTTCTTGGTTTAGTGTTCTTAGACTCCATTCACATTACTCTTGCCTAGGGTAGACACTTTGTGTTCCAAATAAGTATCCTCATGTGAGAGATAATGAACATAGGAAGCTGCCTTATACTGACTTGCTCAAATGCCCCACATTAGCTCAGTACTGTCTGTGTTGACTTGACAATTGTCAATACTGACAGATTCCATGGTTTCTTTCAAACGTTCCCCTATCAGTCCTATTGTCTGCTCCCTCCCACATCTGTTACAGCCAGTAGGACTTCTGATGTACTGCAGAGCAGTGAGTGAAGGGAACTGGTCCACCCAAAGTTGCTACTTCTCTTTTTCTTCTTCAGCAGGGTCCCTCTATGTTAAACAGATAGGTGATGCTTTTCCATGAATGGAGATACAATGATGGTGAAAGTTGTGTCTGCTGAACCTTGCCTGTTACAGAGCTTTTACTTATTTATTATTTAAATAAGTAAGGCAGCTAACAAGAAATAAGAAGTTAAAGCCACAGTAACATACTAGAATAACAATCCAGTAGATTTTTTTAAAAAGTTCATCCAATTTAATACCAGTTCTAGCAGAGGGTTTATTTTTATTTTTTTGGAAAAGTTCCAGTGGATGAAAACATTTATGATCCAAAACCCTTTATAGAAAGGAAATGGACCTCCCTTGGAGGTTCCAGAGCCTAGTTGCAGCCCCAGAGAAAGCCCTCTCCCTGGTACCGACCATGCATTCTGAGTAGGGTTGGCAAGTCAGAAGCATCCCAAACCCTGAGATTTCAGGGGTGGGCCCTAGTGATGCCATAGGTACGGGCCCTAGTGGTGTCATTAAGCACGATACATTAAGCATCAGCCAAGTTGCTTGGAGCGTACAATTCAAACACAAAATTATCTGATTGGAAATAAAGATAGAAATCTTAGCTAAATGAAGGTGTTCCCAGGTCCAGCTGAAGTGATGGGATCATTTCTTCTCACTTGCTTAGGGAGCCTGGGTAGGGAACATTTAATCTAGCCTACTTGCTTCTGGCAAGAAGGGTTTAAGTGCCCTCAGGCCAATCGCCATAAGGCCACTGTAGGAAGAAGGGAGCCTAGTGTTGTGATGTTAGATGGGAGCACTCAGGTGTAAAGATGGATGCCCCTGAAGGCTGCAATTTTAAGCACACTTATTAAGGGACTAAGCCTCATAGAATTCAACAAGACTTACTTCTGAGTAGATATGGTTAGGATTGTGCTGTTGGTAAGGCTTGACTAGGGATCCTGTACAAAGATATCTACATCAAATCAAGGTTGGCAACCCCCACCTGGAATTTCCTGCCCCTGCCTTTTAACATGGCCGCTCCAAACTTCCTTACAGTCTTAACCCTTCACTTCAGAAAGAGGTTTGAGAAATGAGTAAGAGTTAAGAAGATTCTCTACTCTTTTCTGCCTACCCTGTGGGCTGCTATAAACTCACTTTGACAGCCAACCAAATTCTAGTGAGTAGTAATTGACAGAGAAAACACATGGTTTGGTCTGCCTTCACAGGCAGTAGCTTGGGAACAACAGCAATTGAAGCCACACTTTGTATATGGATTCTCTTTTACTCTTGGGTCAGAAGCAAATTGTAATGCAAACAACAATGTGCATTATCAGTGGGTTTAAAGGGGTTGAGCTGAGAGCATGGAACCACTGTTGTTGCTTCTATGGATGTAAGGGAGTTAGGTTAAAGGTAAATAAAATGCAAATAGAAAAAGAAAAATACAGTGATGATTTCCTAAATGCAATACCATACCAATCACAACAAGATTCCGAATAAGGCAGAAAACTCAGCATCCCACAACCAGTCAGATTTCCTAACCAAAACTAAAGAAATCCTGGCAGCCAGTCAGCCAAGGTCACAGAAATCCCTGTGCATCACAACCTGACCTGGAGACTGCAGTTAGTGCAGAATGCTGTGGCATGATTGCTGGCATGAGTGAGACCCTATCAGCACATAATACCTCTGCTCTGAAATCTGCACTGGTTGCCTATTTGCTACCAGGCCAACTTCAAGGTGTACTTTCCATGTTATGGATGCCACATAGTACTTGTTCTGGTCTTGTAAGAAATCAATCTTTTAGTGTGGCAGCACCTATGCTTTGAAACTCCCTGCCTATTGACATTAGGCAGATGCCTTCATTGTACTCTTTTTGGTAGTTGCAAAAAACATTGTTGTTTAGTCAAGCCTACCTAGGCATGTAGAAGCTATTATGTTTTTATCTGTTTTTTAACTCATTGTTGGTTTTATTATTCTGAATGTTTTTAAATACCTGTCTTTAACTGTTTGTCAGTAATTTCATTAGTTTTATTTCTTCTGTAAACCTCTTTGTGGTTTTTTACAATAAAGCGGTATAGAGTCACTGTGGTCCTTGGGTCTCTTTCCACATTTAGGAACAAAGGAATCTGCCTTATACCGACTCAGGTCATTTGGTACCATCTAGCTCAGTACTGGTGACATGGACTAGCAGTGGTTAATAGTCTTTCCCAGAGATTGAATGTTGGACCTTTGCATGCAAAGCATGTGCCCTACCACTGAGCCGTAGTCCTTCCCCTGTTTAAAAAAGTATCTTTTAAAATTCTTCTTTTCAATTCACTAATGAATGCCCAGCATCCCTAGGACAGATTCACACCATTCATTTAAAGCACATTCAACACACATTTGAAGCACATGAATCCCAATACAGAATCATGGGAACTGTAGATTGTTAAGAGTGGTGAGAACTATAACTGTGAGGGGGAAACGTCCCAGGATTCCTTGGCTGAAGTCATGTTCTTTAAATGTGAGTTGGATGTACTTTAAATGTATTGTGTGGATCTACCTCATAAAATGTCCCTGCATGTAAATCATTTTAATTAATTTTTTAGAATGGAAATCGGCTACAAAGTTTACTAGGTGACCAAGGGCTACTCACCATCTCTCAGGCTAATCTGCCCCTAATCTGTTTGAAAACAATAGAGGGGGACCATGACCACCCCAAGGAAGAAGGGCACACTTAAAATGTAGAGAAAATAATAATATACAACCATAGTGTGAAAGATACTTATCGGGACATAGTATGAATAAATATTTATACAAGCTTGACTGTCAAAAATGTTTATTATTTACACAACCTATAAATATATTTATAGTGCAGTCCTATGCATGTTTACTCAGAAGTGAGTCCCAATGTATTCAATGGGGCTTACTGAAACAGGAAGTGTGCACAGGACTGCCACCTTAAGTGATAAGGAACTTCACTCACCCAACCCAGAATTCAGAATCATGCAACTTTAAGCTTTTTGCAACTATTTCATACTTGTTTTGTGGTTATTGAATTTTAAATGGATTTAGTTCTTGTTGTGAGCTGCCTTGGTTTCCAACCCTTCCTCACAGGGTTGTTGGAAAGATTCCATATAGACACAACACAGCCCATATAATAGTTTATTGTCAGAACCAATTGGTCATTGCAGAACATTTTTAAATAAATAAAATCAGTATTAGTTTCCTACAAAAAAAAAAAAGGAAAGACACCTAGGTATGCCTTGCCTAATTCCTTTAAAAATAGATTGGAGAGGAAGAGAAAGATTTACAACACAAACACAATCCTTTGCTGTGAAATAAAATGAATCTTTATTGCTCAGAGCCATAGGCTACCACAATTCATCGCATGTAAAAGGAAAATACAAAACACATATTAAAATACAAGTCATATTTCAGCAAACACAGTTCAACAACATACAGTAAAGGAGCAACAACAATAAGTTTCAGATAAAATTTCCTTTGCTATATTCACAGCACAATCCAAACCACATCTACTCAAGAGTAAATCCTACTGAATTCAATGGGGTTTACTCCCAGGTATGTGGGATTAGCATTGCAGGTTTAATCCTATAAAAGCAAGTATAGGATTAAAGCTTCCTATTGGGAAGGTTTTCAAAACAGGCTAAACAAATAAACTGCCCTCTTCAACAGCCCAGGAAAATGCACATATACACTTCTTTTAAATTTCTATTCAAAAAATATTTGAAAGATAAAACTTATAATATACTATTTTTGCAAGTAATTAAAAAACCCTGCATGTGCATTTTTATTATAACTGAAATGGTTTATAGTAAACAATTGCTTACCAAGATGCTGCTGTGAATTTTTTGTTCTGTATCTCCTGATCAGTACATAGAGAGAAAGCTATAAACCAGGAAAAGACAACAGTTTTCTGGCATTGCAATGGATTCTAGCTATTGCCTAGACTCCTAGAGGTTAACAAATCCCTTGTTAATCATAATCCTGATTTCACTTATTGGCTACAAACCTGAAAGGGTGGGATTAGAGCAGTCATCTATGAGTTAATTTAACAGAAGTTGCAGGGAGCAGTGGCTGATGTTTTGGTATATATCTCATGAAACAGTGGTTGGACCAGACCACCTAGAAACTTAATTATTTAAAAAATGAAAGCTGAGAGTGTGGAGATTAAGTTGACTCAACAGGATACCCAGAGAGGACCCTAAAAATCTGGAGTATTCAGGTGAAAACCAGAGACCTGGCAACCCTAATTCTGAGGAAACTGGGACATTTAAGAGGGCCTCTGATGAAGATCAGGCCCATAGCTTAGGGGGCTGCCCCCCAATTTTTACACCAAAAAATAAACAAATTCATTACAGAATATTTTCTCCCCCCTCCACATTTTTGGTCATCCCCCCCCCGAACCTTTAGGCTGGCTACAGGCTTGGGCAGATCTTAGCAAGCAGGCAGGTTCATATTAAAGGAATGGAAACTTTGCTAGGAAAAGAGGTGCTAAATTTACTCTCATCATAGCTTCTAAAGTCGTAGCTTTCATCTTAATGGATCAATTTGCAGTTTATATTTTGAGGGCTATCTTTACAAGGAGAAGGGCAACACCACTACTTAATTTTTAAATAAATGCTGAGCCTGGAATTCACATGGTGCCACTGTTAAAGGGGGAGATTCTTGTGAATCTTCCAGCTCATCAGTAAGCCATGCTACCTTTTTATATACACACCTGTGTCTAAAATAGCTAATTAGAACACATCTGCATTGAACAGTTTAGTGTGAGCACCCCAGATTGTTTGGCTACAGCAGGACTCCTGAGAACATGTAATCCCTGTGATTGCAGCTATTGTAAATGCTTCCTTGTCAGTTAGCAAGCTTCCGATGAAATTAACCACAGATGTAATTACTTCACTTCATAAATGTATTCCACTCCCTAGTGAGCTCTTCTAAGGCTCTGAATAATTTCTTGTTGCTGTTTTTTTTAAAAGTTTGAGGAAAGAGTCTTTGGTGCTAAATTTGTCATACTATCCAAACAATTGTTTTGTATTGTTGATTTTGAGGATTTTGTAGTTTGTCATTTGCTCCCAGTTGATGTATGATTTTGCTCTTTTATAACGATTCTCAGTATGTTTTTCACTCTGCCCTAGAATATTTGTTTCCTCCTAAATTACTATGATAACATTGTTAGGCTCTCTGGTATCTCTCTCTTTCTCTCTCTCTGCGTTGTTTATCTAATACCTGTTAGTTCACTAGCAGTTTCTTAGTTATGGTCATTTGTCTTTTTGTGATTAAGGTTTGTAGCTTTTCAAGGCTTTTAGGGCCAAACTAGATTCATCATTAGAAACCACATCAGGATTATTGGAAATATTTTCCTTTTCTTAAATAGCAAGTGTGGGCACTCCTGATAAAATTCAGACCTCCTCACACCTTAGCAGCGTGATTAGTTTTGTGCTTAGACAGTGCCCCTTCTGATAGCTCCTACTCTTGTTTTAAATATCTATTTCTGGACCACAAAACATATGCTGCTTTTATTAGGATTTGGCTAGGGAGCAGCCTTAAAACTTGTTTCAGGATTGTAGTCTCATATTTTAAAAAATATAAAGGTGGAGTGTATGTAAGCAGGCTGTCCATGATGAGAAAGAATAAAGGTTGCCATTGTTGCTCTAAGTTTCCAAGCTGTCACAACAGTCCTTCCTTGGGAGTGAATATTATTGTTACTTCCAAAATTCTCTTCATCCAAAGCTTTCCCTGGATTTTGCTGTTCAAAATTATCTGCTCTTGTCTTTGAATTCATTAGGAATCCACCACTGTTCTGCCACAGTCTAAAGTACTGCATATGCATTTAACCCCATCTTGCGGCTCTTTTCTGTCTCTCCCCCACCTACATTACTAATATACATCAACAAAACATTGCAAAAACCATTCTGATCTGATTGTACGAAGCTTGTTTCTCCTCGTGTTTTACCAGTGTACAGGAGGTGCACCAAACTGTGTGTGCTGCAAGTGTAATTTAATTTTTGAAATTCTCCTAATTAAAAAATGTAAACGTAGTGCCTTCAAGTTGATCCCGACTTATGGCGACCCTACGAATAGGGTTTCCATGGTAAGCGGTATTCAGAGGGGGGTTACCATTGCCTTCCTCTGAGGCTGAGAGGCAGTGACTGGCCCAAGGTCACCCAGTGAGCTTCATGGCTATGTGGGGATTCGTGTGTCGTAGTCCAACACCTTAACCACTATACCACACTGGCTCTCTTCTCCTAATTAAACTGGAATTTAAATTAGGAGTGGTACACAAGGCAGTGTGGACTTATGGAATAATCAGCTGGACTGTCCTGTTCACCTCCATGGGCCATCTGTTACCAAATACTGTTTGAGTTTTGATGAGTTTTTGTTTTAGGGCCCCTCCAAATATCTTTTGTAATGTACATCCACAATACAGGTGGTCTGTAGCCTTCTGTTGAAGTCGTGTAACTTTTCATTCCACAAATGTTCCGGGGTATGTTTGTTTTTGTCCTGGTTTTGTTTATGCAATAGCACAGGAGTTATTCCTCCAGATGGCAATAATACAATAACACTGGGGAAGCATCACAGAACAACTAATAAAGTAGAATGATGTGTGGAGGGTCCAGTATAAATCCACCACGGATCTTAAAATAGTAGAGTTGGAAAGGGCCTATAAGGCCATTGAGTCCAATCTCCTGCTCAATGCAGAAATCCAAGTTAAAGCATACCCGACAGATGCCTGTCCAGCTCCAGTGTTCGAGAGCCCAGCACTTCCCTAGGTAATTGATTCTATTGTCATAGTTCTCAAGAGTTAGGAAGTTTTTCTTGATGTTCAGCTGTAATTTGTCTTCCTGCAACTTGAGCCCATTGTTCCATATCCTGCAATCTGGGATGATCGAGAAGGGTTCCTGGCCCTCTTTTGTGTGACAACCTGTCAAGTACTTGAAGAGTGCTACCATATCCCCCCCTCTGTCTTCTCTTCTGAAGGCTAAACATGCCTGTAATGTTCCTCCCACTGGCACCACTTGTCAGGCTCCCACCCGTGACTCCCACCAGGGAGAAACTCAGTTTTTCTTTTTTCTTTAGCTCACCCTAGCACAGATCTCACAAGATCCCACTGCTAGGCAGCACCACCAGGCACTCCCTGTTTCACAATATTGCCTTAGGACTTTGCCTTAGTCCCCTTCTGGCCTATTGTTACGTTGTGTTGGGGTGCACTTGCAGGCCACAACCCCCCTGTATCTTTGTCTATAAAGCATGCAATCCTGGGTTGTTCTGGATACTTGATGATGTTACAATATCTCCCTTCACCGCTTCCACCATTTATTTGATACAGTTTCCCTCCAGCCTTGGTAATTACCCTGTCCTCCCTTCTGGTCTGTGTATCCCCAGCCAAGGATCAGGTTTTTGGTAAACCAATAAAAGTATTTATTTGATAACACCAGGAAATTACAAGATTACTTAAGGAATGTTCAACAAGCGTATGGTTTCATATAGTGTCACTCTTTATGTTTCCAGTCATATATATTCTGCCTAAATACCAGCCAAATATAATCCAACCCACAACCAACTCCAATCCACACTCCACAACCTATCATCAACAACTCCCCCACCAAACAGAACCAACTGTTATCCTCTCATTTATACCTTCAGCCATTCAAACACTCAGCCAATCATCATACAGCATTCTCCAGCATTCTAACACATGTACTCCCCCCTCTCACTCAGTCACTTACCATATATCACTTAATAAACCCGCACTTACCATATTTACAGATATTAAAATACAGGGACATCACAATGCCCAATTCTTTTAGTCTCTCGTCAAAGGGCTTTGTTTCCAGTCCCCTGATCATCTTTGTTACACTATTATTAGTGTATACACTATGCATTGTGTCAATGGCATGTTGCAGAATACACCCACAAAAAAACAGTCTGGAGGGGGCCTTATTTTGATTTTGTTGTAGTATTTTGACTTGTGAACTGCTCTTGAAAGATTTCTCTACTTAAAGGTGGGATATATATTACCTCCACGCTATCAGAGGCAGTATGCCTCTGTACACTAGATGCTGGGGATTAGGAACTGGAGAGTGCTATTGTACTCAAGGCCTGCATGTATATTAACGGTATATTAACAGAGGAATCCAATCAGGACAAAAGAGACTTCTGGTGTCTATATACCAATGCACGGAGCTTGGGAAACAAGCAAGACGAGCTTGAAGTCTTAGTGCATCAAGGCAAATATGACGTCATAGGGATAACAGAGACTTGGTGGGATGACTCCCATGATTGGAATATAGCCATTCAAGGATATAAACTCTACAGAAAGAATAGAAGCAACAGAAAAGGAGGGGGAGTAGCGTTACATGTCAAAGACAAATACACCTCTATGGAAATCCAAGAGAGCGAACAAAGTGGTCCGATAGAGACCATTTAGGTAAAAATAAATGGAGAAACAAATAAAACCGACATGGTAGTAGGTGTCTACTACAGACCCCCTGGCCAAGAAGAGGTGGTAGACGAGGCCTTTCTCAAACAAATCTCTGAAATCTCAAGGAGGCAAGAAGTAGTAGTGATGGGGGACTTCAACTACCTGGATATCTGCTGGGAGACAAACTCTGCAAAGCACAAAGCCTCCAACACATTCCTGATGGGCCTTGCTGATAATTTCCTCTTTCAAAAAGTAGAAGAAGGAACAAGGGGATCGGCAATCCTGGACCTGATCTTAACTAACAGGGACGAATTGTTCACGGGAATTAAAGCGGTCGGTACCTTGGGGGAAAGTGACCACGTAATGCTGGAATTCGTCATTCTGGGGAAAGCCAAAGAAGAATATAGTCAAATATGGACCTTGGATTTCAGGAAAGCCAATTTTAGCAAGCTCAGGGAAATGATGGGTAGGATCCCGTGGCTAGATAGACTAAAGAAAAAAGGAGCCCAAGAAGCATGGGAGTTCATGAAGAATGTATTACAAAAAGCGCAATCGCAAACAATTCCAAAGAGGAAGAAAAATGGAAGACATCGGGAAAAGCCAATGTGGCTACACGGAAGACTGGTGGAGGAGGTAAAAATAAAAAAGAGCATGTATAAAGAATGGAAGGAAGGACGCATCCCCAAGGAAGAGTACCGATGAGCGGCTCGGGCTTGCAGGAATAGCGTAAGGAAAGCTAAAACCCAGAACGAGCTGAGGCTGGCGAGGGAAGCGAGGAACAACAAAAAGGGGTTTTTCAGATATGTTCGAAGCAAGAGAAAGACCAAGGAAATGGTGGGACTGCTGATCAATGAGGATGGCAAAATGTTGACAGATAACAAGGAAAAGGCAGAACTGTTCAACACCTATTTTGCCTCTGTTTTCTCCCAAAAAGGGAACAGTGTGCAACCTTGCATCGGTAGCAATCTCAGTAAGAGGTCGGGATTGCAGTTCAAGATTGATAAGGAGATAGTCAGGAAATACCTAATTAACCTAAATGAGTTCAAATCTCCAGGGCCTGATGAACTGCATCCCAGAGTATTGAAGGAACTTGCTGATGTGCTCTCGGAACCTCTTGCCATCATCTTTGAGAAATCCTGGAGAACAGGAGAGGTGCCGGAGGATTGGAGACGGGCAAACGTCGTCCCGCTCTTTAAAAAGGGTAAAAAAGAAGATCTGGGGAATTACAGGTCGGTCAGTCTGATTTCAATACCGGGAAACATATTAGAACAGATAATAAAAGAGTCCATTGGCAACTATCTAGATGACAATGCTGTGATTAGTAGGAGCCAGCATGGGTTTGTCAAGAAAAAATCCTGTCAAACTAATCTCATCTCTTTTTTTGATCGGGTCACTAGCTTAGTAGATGGTGGAAATGCTGTAGATGTCATCTATCTAGATTTCAGCAAAGCATTTGACAAAGTCCCCCACGACCTTTTGATTAGCAAACTGGTCAAATGCAGACTACATGGAAATACTGTCAGGTGGATTCACAACTGGTTCGAAAACCATACTCAAAGAGTGGTCGTCGGTGGCTCTGCTTCGGACTGGAAGGAGGTTTTGAGTGGAGTGCCACAGGATTCTGTCCTGGGGCCGATACTCTTCAACATTTTTATCAATGACTTACATGATGGGGTGGAGGGAAGCCTTATGAAGTTTGCTGGTGATACGAAACTGGGAGGGATAGCTAACACAATGGAAGACGAATAAAATCCAAAGGGACCTGAATAGACTAGAAAATTGGGCTGAAATTAATAAAATGACATTCAATAAAGACAAATGCAAGATTCTGCATTTAGGCCACAAAAACAAAATGCACGGGTACAGGATGGGAAATACCCGGCTTAGCAGTAGTGCGTGTGAGAAGGACCTTGGAATTGTAGTGGATCGCAAGTTGAACATGACCCAGCAGTGTGATGCTGCGGCAAAAAAGGCAAACGCGGTTTGGGGCTGCATAAACAGAGCTATAGTTTCCAGGTCGAGGGAAGTAATAGTCCCACTATATTCTGCATTAGTCAGGCCTCATCTGGAATACTGCGTTCAGTTCTGGGCACCTCATTTTAAGAAAGATATAGACAAGTTAGAGCGGGTTCAGAAGAAGGTGACGAGGATGATAGCCGGTATGGAGAACAAGTCTTATGAGGAAAGGTTGAAGGAACTTGGCATGTTCAGTCTGGTGAAGAGAAGGCTGAGGGGTGACATGATTGCACTCTTTAAGTACCTGAAGGGCTGTCACATAGAGGAGGGTACAGATTTGTTCTCTGCTGCCCCAGAGGGTAGGACTAGGTCTAATGGTTTTAAGTTGCAGGAGCGTAGATTCAGATTGGACATTGGAAGGAACTTCTTGACAGTAAGGGCAGTTCGGCAATGGAACCGACTGCCTAGGGAGGTGGTGGGATCCCCTTCGCTGGATGTCTTCAAGCAGAGGCTGGACAGCTATCTGCGGGAGATGCTCTAGCTGTGGATTTCCTGCTGTGAGCAGGGGGTTGGACTCGATGGCCTACAAGGCCCCTTCCAACTCTATGATTCTGTGTAGGATTCCCATAGGCATCTGTGGCTGGCCACTGTGAGAATGGAATGCTGAACTAGAAAGACCTTTGGATCTAGCAGGGCTGTCATTTTGTTCTTATGGGATATAAATGGTTATTGTTAATTAATAATAGAATGGGATGTGGGAATAGGAATGGAAAAATCTGTTATCCCTGGTGAGCATTGTACTGGGAATGGTTTTCATTGTGTGTGAATCAAGATGGGCTCTGTATTTGAAAGTGTATGGACCTATTCTCAAGCAGGACACACACCATCCCACAAAAGTTTTTTGGAGGGAATCGCTATACTGGGGGGGGGGAGTTGATTTTATTATGAAAAACTATCCTAAAATTGCAAATCTAAGTGCTTCTGCTTAATTAGATTGTGGATAAGGTTTAGATAAAAACACCCTGTTCTGAGGCAAGGAACTGTGGGGGGGGGGTACATCTTGCCTAAAATGGGGCCTCTGAGAGGCCATGAGATTCACTGATGAAACTAGTTAATTAAGCTGCAAGCAAGATTACCTGCTTATCAGTTGAGACTGGTACTTCAAGGCCCATCGGCCGGAGAAGGTTGGTGAGTGCATGAACGTTAGGCGCGAAAGCTCCAGAAGTTTTCATCATCAGAAAGCCCCCTGATTGGCTAATTAATTTCTGGCTGTTGCTGGGCATTTTTCCATAAGAATAGTATTCAGACCATAGCCTTTGTTCCTCAATGTTCTTGATGTTACCTGATGTTGAGGTTCTATGTTCCATCTGCTATCCAGGCTATACATCTCTGGGGAGATGTGGAACCATGCAGTTATTTTGCTGTTTACCTCTATTGTAAGTATAGATTAGGCTAGACAGTTTTGTTATTTGTATCTGTGACTGTAACTCTCTGTATTTTACCTAGCCCTTGGGGATGTTTTTTTTATAAAGCACACTTTGTTTACAATCTTTCTTTATAATGGTTATAATTTTTTTAACAACCCATAATGTATTCCATGTAAAGAAATGGCAAGTTATGTAGCTATCAAGATTTTACAGGTAGTTTTCTTAATTTTTTTTGTACAGTTGCATAGACGTGTGAAACCTACCATTGTTAACAAAACAATAACAGACTTAAGAAACTACAGTATAGTGCCTTCACAAAAATATTGATTTGTTTTCATGTAAACTCATACAGTCTAATCCTTTTGTCATATAAATATTATAAAATCCATGCAGGTACTGAGTTGCTATTCTAACACCTTGTTTTCTGTCATCATGGTCACGAAGGTTTCTATTGCTTGTCTGAAATCATCTGCCGTGTGGAAGAGGCTACCTACATTGTGGCCTCTTGTACTTGGGAAGGAATCGTTGAGCTGTTCCATGACCTCTTCTAACCCTATGGTTGTGTTCTGGGGAAGACTGAACAGATCATCCTCACCTATAGATTCTGAAGTCTGACTGCCAAGTACATGGAGATGCATTGGCTGATTACTATCTGGCCTCTGTAACAAAATAGGAGAGAAGACTGGGTTGTACCATTCACCTTGGCATCCTCTTGAGGCTGTTCCAACAGTTGCTTCAACCTGTGAAGCTGTAATTCCAGCTGTTTGTTATGATCCTCCAGGATTTGCATCCTGGCTTCTAGTCGACCTTTGTGCTGATGAAGTAGTTTGGCTTCTGTAGTGAGTTCAGCATCTCGTGGACTCTGAGGGGAAATGGGCATCATCTCAGGCGGGGACAGCAGTGGAGATAGTGTTTTGTGATCATGTTGCTGCTTCAGCCTGAAGATTTCTGTTTTCTTCCTCCAAGTCTGCTAGGATTCTCTCCAGTTCACCTCTTTCTTTGCTCTCCAAAGAAATTAGAATCTGTGCAGGGCTTCAAGGTTGACTGAATGGGGATTCTTGATTCAGACTTTGGCAGTAGTGCTGGATTAACAAATGCTCATCATCTATGCTCTCACTAGGAGAAATGCTATCATTCAGGTATGTCCCACTGGGGTTCTCCATTTTCGCTAGCCTGCTAGTATAATGTTCAATCTGTGAGTGGGTATTCGTCATGTGAAAGTGGAGGGGATGAAGTAGGTGCAGAATCTACTGGCCAGAAGTTGATCAGAGTAACAGGAGTTTCCATGTTGTCTCCCTCCAACACTGTACAGTGAACATCCTCCAGCACTTTTTGATTATGCATATGTAGAAATATAGAGCTAAATGGTACTGTAGATTATGTAGTTCAATCCCTTATTCAAAGGCAATATGTCCTTTGTTTAAATTTGTGTTAGGGAACCTGCACCGCTAATTGCATGGAGCCTTCAATGTCCTGCAATGCTCTGGACATTGCAGCCCACTCTTGCTCTCCAGACAGCATCTCTGGCAGTTGCTTCCTAATGTTTGCACACAAGAGGTAGATACATGATGAAGGGAAAGGCTGGTCCAGAGAGAGAAAAAGCTGTGCAATACTGCAACACTTCAAACTCCACCAGCCATTAGATCTAGTTATCGTTTACCAACCTCTCTCCCTCTCTCATCATCTTTCAGGTTTGCTTAAGGGAATGAACTTGTTATCTGGGGGCCTGGAGCTCATTGCATCAAGCACACACCAACAACTTCTGTCCAAGAGCAGATAGTACATCTGAAATTCTGCACAATATGCCGAATAGCCCTTCCGACCCCAACTCTACCTGCATACTTGTTTTTTGTTGTTGTTGTTGTTGTTTACTTAGTTAATTTACTTTGGAGCTTGGGTTTTGTTATAGCAGGGTTAGCTAACATGGTGCTCTCCAGATGTTATAGACTACAACTCCCATCAGCCCCAGCCAGTATGGCCAGTGGTCCGGGATGATGGGAGTTGTAGTGCACAGCATTTGGAGGACACCACATTGGCTACTTCTGAGTTACTGCAGTGGCAGTTTTTTGAGGTATTGGTGAAAATTTTATACAGTCTGTATGTGGAGTGTCTGTTCCCGCAAAGGCACATATTAACATCAAGTTTGGATGCCTTATATGCTCTTGAGGCATTCACACAGGACTGTACACCAGTTTGTAGGTAACCATATCTTGTTAAAAGTTGCTCTAGAGTCTTGGAACATCCACATTGTTCAAGACACTGCACAAAATGGTAATGTAAGCAAGTAACATTATAATAAATTCAAGACCTGTGTGGAGAATGCTAGATGTGAGAGATCTTTGCTTTTCTTTTTTAGATAGTGAGTCCTCTGAAAGTGACATCTTTACTATTAAATTTTGTACTGCTCTAGACTAACAATAAGTAATAATATTTAGTGTCATAGGAAAGTAACAAATGCAGATTGCTTTGGCAACGATAGATTTGTGTACAATTCATCGACTAACAGCCTGATCCTATGTGTTTTGACTCTGAATTCAGAGGGAGTTAAGTCTGTAGAACTTGCTCCTAACTAAGAATGTTATAATAATTGCAATTTATTTTTAAAAGGTGTATTTTCTTCCAAATCCATATACCTTAATGTTTTGCTTAACTTACTGGCTGTATGTGTTTTACATTCCTATTATATTAATGTGATGTGATATATAAATATGTTTGTAATATTGGATATTGTTTCATCCTCAAAATGGGACCAGTTAGTAGCCCAGTGCATCAAGTACGTTGAACAATGTTCCTTGCTAATTTTCCAGCAGGATGACCTCTAACTAAAGCTTCATGCTGGGAGGCTGTCTTCGCTTTTCTCCCTGAATGACTTTGTAATGTTTAGCATAAAGCACTCAGAAGGAGGTAAAATCCATGAAGAATCCACATAGCTGACTGCAGTATATCACTTTAACTGTAATATAGCTTGTTTCCTAATAAGCTCATCCCTTTCTTTTCCAAACCTTTACTTGAAATTTCTAGGCTTATATAAGTGCATCATTTTATATCCTTCAGAAATTCTGAATTAGATTAGATTTTTTATTTGTAACTATGTTGTATGAGGTGGCAAAATGGGTGAATGTTCAAAGGTTCTATTTTAAAGAAGTTAAAATGTCAGTCAAGCTTTTTTTTTAAGTACCAGAAAATTTCTATCAATTTAGACTGAAATCAGTAGATAATGATACCAGTATGTGCACCTATCTGAAGAAAGTTCAAAAACTGCATTTTAAAATCTCTTTTCAAGTTTGCTTTGTTTTACTGACTATGTTCGCACATAGAGCTAAGCCCAACCACATGCAGGCTCCCAAGGAAAAGGTTACAGCTACTTTCTTTTCCCTAGGCCTTTTTGTTCAGTGCAGTGTGGCAGTTATGCCAAGGTTTTCCAGGTTCCTGGTTAAGCTCTCTTCTCCTTAACTACAAGCTGTAGCCAAGGTTTGTTTTTGGCTACAGCTTGTGGTTAAGGAGAGAGCCTAACCACAGTCCCAGGTTTGGACAACATACTAAGCCAAACTTTGGCTTAGTTGCCATGCTGAGCTAAAAGGACCAGGCAGGAACAAAGCACATTGAGCAACTGTCAGTGAGCCAGCATAACTGCACAGTCCTGGTAAGTCTTAGTTTGGCTTAATGTATTGTATGAACCAGACCACTATATGAATAGATTCATGAAGCTAAATATTTCTTTGACTGAATCTTATCAATGTGTGAAATTTGACTCTTGTCTGATCACCTTTTTTGTTTTCAATAACTTGCAGTTAATGATCTACTTCCAAACTGAACAGAGCAGAGTTCACGTATCACTGTTACTTTCTTCTTCCTGGGTCAGTCAACCAGTTGGAGTTCACTGAGTGAATAGAATGATGTCATGATGCTACATAGAGTTGGCTCCATGACAGTGTCACAAAGGGCAAATGAAGCCCGTTGACAGAGAAAATGATAAAGGCCAATCGATAGGGTGGATCCAGACTAAATCATGCTTTAGTTCCATTGAAATCAATAGGTCAAGGTAGTCATGACTAACCTAAGGTCCACTGATTTCAGTTGACCTAAAGCACAACTAATTTAATCTGGATCCAAGACAATATTAATAAATATATGAATATTTAATCAATGACTGCTGAAAAATTGTTGAAAGGACAAGCTTTTTTGATGCTGCCATGAAAGTGACTCATTTATTCATTTATTAATTCATTAATAAGTGACTCATTTATTCATTTTATATGCAATATTGCTATGCCAATATTTCTACGCCGCCTTTCAGGACAAACCCGCACAAGGTGGCTCACATACGTGATTAAAAACATAAAATACAACTAAAATCCTATATGTTATTATTAAAAAGTTCAGCCCTAGTGATAACAGCCTTGCTCCTGAGTGTACTTGTGTATCAAAGAAAAGGTTCTGAGAGTCCTGGAAGTTGTGACTGGAAGAAGTCTTGTGACTGAAAGCTAATTTCCCCATGAAATAGAAGCAAATATAAAGGATGCATGAGTGAATTGTGCTTCCTTTTTCATGCTTTTGAGCTTCATTTGAATATGTATGTATTTCCCTTGTGGAGAAATGCATATAATCCCAATATGGGTACAGCATTCACATATCCACATGGATGGGGACACATTGATTCCACCTTGGCACAAGACTGTAGAAGTGTGGAAAGAATATGTATACAATTTTACTTTCTGACTCCTGACAGACATAAATTCTTCTTCCCTGATTTTTTCTGTAGATATAATTTGCAGAATGTACTATCTGGATGTACTTATTCCTTTACACAGAACTCCTGAACCATGTGCCTTTTTTGTGGTGTGAACCCCAAAATGCTCTTTTAGAACTTAGATTTGCTTAAAGAAATTGATTTTTTGTAATATTCAAAAGATTACAGTAAAAAGGCAGTTTGTATGTTTATGGTTGCATAACAGTGAAAAACACAGGCAGTGTAAAGAAGAAGTCTGCTTGAATATTTGAAATGTTGGAAAAGATGGGAAATGAGCTTATATACTGAACATATGGAAATTCAAGATGAATTGCAAGTATTTTTCTATGTGTTCTGATATATTTGTAGAGGCTAAGACAGTAATTTTATTCAGTATCACCTCCTTGAAGCTATCAGGTGGAGACGTTGCATGCCACTGCCTCAGAAATGTTTCAGAAATTGCAGGGGCAAAGTTCAAGCACTTGTCATTAGAGATTCTGTTACGTTCAAAAAGACTCAAACTCTCCTTTTAGCCAGAATGCAGCACCTTAAAGCTAGTTAGCACCACACCATTGTGTGTATCCCGATAGTCTGAAGAACCATCAGGTGTCAGACTAGAAAAATAAATACTGCTATCTATGATTTTCATTATCCATCCACACAGGTAAGTTGCTAAGATTTGCATTTTACAAATGGTAAATGAGGCTGAGATATAACAACTTGTAAGTAAAGAGCTGTTCTGGAATGTTCTCTACAGTTTATGACCAGCAGCTTGTCCATTGGGTAGCACAAAATGCCTGTGTAACTGCAGCTATCTACCCTAAAAAAATTGCTTTTGTTTGGCACTGAATTTGATGCAGTCATTTGCAATACTTGAATCCAATGGCAATTATTTGGCTTTGTGTGAAATACTAGATTACATTAAGAACTAGCAGTTTAGCTTTAAACATGCCAGCTTCTGTGGTTCCTGAGTTGTCCATATTTTAAAATTAAAACTATTGTATGATTATTCTGTCATCTTTAAAGGTTATTTGTCCTCCCTGCCTTTAGTTTAATATTTATTTATTTATTTATTTATTACATTTATATACCACCCCATAGCCGAAGCTCTCTGGATGGTTTACAGCAATTAATTAATATTTAATATTTAACTTTATTATATTTTTGTTTCATGTGAGCTGTGCAAGAATTTTACAAGAAATAAAATCAGGATTAAGATGCATTCAGTGGTACTTGGTGCATCAAACATCTGGCCAGTCCTGATTCTGCTTAACAACTAGCCATCATCTAAGGCACTGTTCTTCAACCTTGGGTACCCAGATGTTGTTGGACTATAACCCCCATCAACCCCAGCCAGCTTAGCCAGTGGCCAAGGATGATGGGAAATGTAGCCGAACTACATCTGAGCACCCAAAGTTGAAGGACAGTGGCTTAGATTATGGCTAGTTCTTTGGAAAGTCTGGAAACTGGCAGCCTGATTGGTTGCTGTAGACTGTTGCCCATCTGTTTTATGGTGCCTATACCAATGCCTTTAGAGCTGGACAGTATCTGGACAAGGCAGTTCATGAACACAATGCCCTATATGGGAAACCATTTCTAAGATTTGCATTAATTTTATTGATTGATTGATTTATATCCCTCCCTTCCTCCCAGCAGGAGCCCAGGGCGGCAACCAAAGACTTGTCAGTTAATTATGAATAAAAGCACAGAGCAAGCATTAATTATCTATAGCTCTAAACTTTCTTTATCTTGTGGTCTGTACTCAGTTTTTTTAAAAAATCACTTCTAGTTCTGTGCAATATGCTTTTACTGTGATTTATATTGTCAAAAATAAGTAATTAAAAAGAAAAGCAATGATCACATAATATATAAAGACAACCAGTTCAGCTCACTGCACCAGTAGACATTGCTGTTTCCCTAATTAGGGCCTGCCTGTGTTGAGAAATATGTCAGTATTTATTTCAAGTCATAATAGCTTAAAGGGGTTCATGGAGTTCCTTTTTTACTCCACCATAGCTAAAGTGATTGCTTTGGCTCTCTGTTTCATGTGGGATAGCTAAGGGGATTGACTTTAGCTCCCTGATTCTTGCCATGATGATTAAGGAGATTTAGTTAAATACCCCATTTCATGTGGTATAGTTACTATAAAAGGATTAGCTTTAGATCTCATTTTCATGTGGAATAGCTAAAGGGATTAGTTTTAGCTCCTCATTTCATGCCACAGTAACTAAGGGCATTTACTGGAGCTGCCCATTTAGTTGTACTACCTTCTATAACTGCTTTATCTTTTTCTACTAGTATCAGGTTTAAAAAAATCAGGTTGCATGTGTATTCTTATTGCAATTAGCACACACTGAAAGTTATGAACCTAGCACTTTTTCCATATACCATGGATTTAAAACAAGACACGGTAGTGCTGCCTATCTCTCTTCCCTTTACCCTTCTCAATCTCTGCGTTCAAGATAAGTTCAACTGTTGTCTGACTCTAGTATCTCTTTCCTCCACTTCTGCCTTCATGGTGTCTGCTGTTCAGTTCCTTATATTGCTGTATTTCTCAAGTCACTCCCTTTCTTCCCTCAAGTTCTTTGTCCCGTTTCAGAGCTTAAACAAAGCCTGTCCTCCTGAGCCACTTTAGTCTTGCCTGTTCATCCACTATTTATTGCACATTGGTGAGAAAGTGTTGTGTAAAAATTATGAGTTAAGATGTGAATGCAGAGAAGCTTTCTCCTCCTCAGCCATGAAGCTGACATTGATAGCCTAGAGAAAGTTATTCTCTCTCAGTTTTATTGTCAGGGCTGTTTTGAAGATGAAATGAGAGATTCTTTTACTGATTTTTAAACTATACTGCACAGCAAACATTACCTTGCCATCCACACTCATACTGTTTAAGATACATATTTTTTCAAGCAGTTTTGCCATATGCACCAGTAAATATTAGTGACATCAATGGGAGTTATGTATAAATAATTAGGGAAAGAATTGCACCTTTTATGGATAACGTATGAAATCTAAATGTAAATATGCACAGTATATAAAAAAGGACAATACTGTATATTACAGAGACAATGATTGGCAAGTAGATGTTAGGCTCAATGCTAGACACTAAATGGCCATTTAGATTGGATGGGTTCCTCGTTGCTCATCTGCTGTGCCCACTGGCCTGGGTGTGTTGTTGTTTAACGCCAGATTGGTACACAAGACCACACTCATCCATGATTTGATTGTGGATGAGGGTGCCGATTTGGTGTGCATTATCGAGACCTGGGTGGGTGAGCTGGGAGGAGTTGATCTGACCCAACTTTGCCCACCTGGATGCTCGGTGCAACACCAGCACAGGCTGCAGGGATGGGAGGGGGGGAGGAGTTGCTATGGTCTAGAGAACTTCCATCTCTGTCACCAGGAAACCATTCTGTCTTGGAGGTGGCTGTGAGGGCCTGCACCTGGTGTCAGGCCAAGGAGACAGGAAACTATGATTGCTGCTGGTGTACCATCCACCCTGCTGCCTGGCAGCTTCTCTGACTCAACTGGCGGGGGCCATCTTGGCTGTGATATTGGAGGAGCCCAGAACGATAGTCCTGGGTGATTTCAATATCCATGCTGAGGCTGCCTCTAGTGTTCCAGCTCAGGACTTCATGACCTCCATGATGATCTTGGGGCTGTCTCAAGCTGTCACTGGCCGACGCATAGGTCAGGGCACACCCTCGACTTGGTTTTTGCTCCAGATGGAGAAAGGGGTGGTCTGGAGATAGGAGGGTGGATGTCACCCCATTGTCATGGTCAGTCCACTTCCTGGTGATGTTTAGACTTCTGGCTCCGATCCTTCCCTGCAGGGGTGGTGGACTAAGATTAAGATGGTCCGCCCCTGGAGACTAAGGGAATCCACTGGATTCCTGAAAGTCCTGGGGGAGTTTCCAGTAGATAGAGCAGGTGACACTGTTGAAGCCCTTGTCATGCTGTGGAACAGTGAGGTGCGTCAGGCTCTTGTCACAGTTGCCGCTGAGCGCCCACTCCAGCATCGTGGAGCCCAGTTTGCACCTTGGTACACCAGTGAGCTAAGGGCAATGAAACAGGCTGGACAACAGCTAGAGCACAAGTGGTGACAGACGTGCTTTGAGGATGACCGGGCACAAGTAAAACATCGTAACCATGCCTACTGTGTGGGGGTGAGGATGGCGAAGAAGGCCCACTTCTCTGCCTCCATCACATCCTCAAGTAGCCCTCCAGTGGAGCTTTTTCATATTGTCAGGAAATGGAGTTTTAGACCCTTCAGAGGCCTACGGTGAATTGTTTGCAAGGCACTGTTGTCCATGCACTGGTAACCTCCAGGCTGGATTACTGTAATGTGCTCTATGTGGGGCTGCCCTTGAGATTGGTCTGGAAGTTGCAGCTGGTGCAAAATGCGGCGGTGAGACTGCTCACTGAGGCAACATGTCACCCCGCTGCCGAAAGAATTGCACTAGCTGCACATTTGCTACCAGGCCAAGTTCAAGGTTCTGGTTTTGGTGTACAAAGTCCTATACAGCTTGGAACCAGGATACCTGAAAGACCGTCTTATCCCTTATTTACCCAGTCGATCACTGCAATCTGCAAGATGTCCGTTCTGCACAATATAGGAAACGGACCTACTCTGTGGAATTCCCTACCTTTAAATATTAGACAGTCTCCATCTCTGTTATCTTTTTGGTGCCTATTGAAGACCTTCCTCTTTCAGCAAGCCTTTTAAGTTGAGACCTTATCCCAGACTGCATCTGTGTTGGAATTGTTGTAATACGCTTTTAAACCTTGGAAAAAAAACACAATATGTTTTTAATCTTTTTTCTTTTTTTAAGATGTCTTCAAAGCTTTTTAAAAAAATGTTTATAAAGATGTTTTGTTGTAATGTATTTTAAAGTCTGTTTTTATGATGTTTTAAAGTGTTTTTAGTGCTTTTGTTTGACACCCTGGACTGCTGCTGGGGGGAAGGGCGGGATTTATATCAAATAATAAATAAATAAATTCTTACGAATGCCAGTCCTTTTGATGTATTACTACTAGATAATGTAGTTAAATTATTTTTTAAATTCAAAGTATATGTTATACCCTACAAGTAGGAATATTCAGAGGGAAAAGATAGGGCACTTCAGTAAGAGCAGTAGCTCAGGAGGAGAGTATAAACTTGACATGTATGAAGTACCTTTTTCAGTCCCTAGTATTCCTAGTACAGGGAGGAATCTCAGGTGCTGGATTGGGGAAGCCCTCTCCTGAAGAGACTAGGAGCCACTGCCCTCAGTGTAAACAGTAGTGGGCTAGATGAACCAAAGCCATATCATATCTAGTAAATACAAACAGAAACAACACCATATTTAGTTTCCCCTTCCATTTGTATCTGGTATCTGGTATCCAGAGGTGTACTTTCCCTATGCTGTAAAGTTCCACTTAGCTATCTTGGCTCAATGCCCAAACGTCTGCTTCATTCATCTGAAAGCATGATTGACGCCAATCCTATTAGTGTTTCAGCATCAGGTAAAAATGTACCTGTTTGCCCGAGCATTTGAGGAAGTTTAACCTGCCATCACAGTGAGAGCCATGGTAGGTTCTCTGGGATTTTATTATGGATTATTATGGTTGCTTTATTTGCTCTTTTATAAGGTTTTGTGAGTGTGGTTTTAATTGAAATGTAAGACACCCTGAGATCTTCGGATGAAGGGTGGGCTAAAAGTATGCATAGTTATTTATTTATCAGTGTTTCCACCTCATATAAAATGTGTTGTGTGTTCAGAAAAAATGGAGAATTTCTTTTTGTTTAAAGTCCCTACATTTCTGGCTGCTTGATTTGTGTTTATAGCCAGACATGGCAGTATGGATATGGATATTAACTGTACACAGGTGACAAATGCCCATTACACATTGTTCCCTGTTCCTGGGAATTGTTAGGTATTCTATGTTATCGTGGAGCACATTCTGGAAGAAAGAGGAATAAGCTTATTTTATATTCATTTAAAATGCTATTTATACTTGAATTTTTTGTTCTGTTAAAATTATATTGTTTGAATATTTTTTGAATGTTTATTAACTATAAGTGGAAATGATATTTATAAGCATGTCTGACCAACATATCATTCAATACAGTGGGCACTTTGACAGCTTACTTACTCAATGAGCTTTATTGTTAGTTCTTGTTTTACGAGAGGTTGTAGGCTAGGAATATTGCAAAGTTACTAATGCAGGCAAGTTGTAAGAGTGAAAAATGTATTTCTATTCCCGACTACCTCCAATTTATTCTTGAAGTACTGTATCTTTGCACTATGTGGCTTTCCACAATTTCACTCATTTGCCTTGATGCAATGTTCGAATTGTGCACATGAAGCTCCTGTGTGTGCAAAGACTTCCCCAACTTCTTCAATATATACCTCTGTGTTTGCACTTTCAGAATTTCCTAGTGAATTAACTAAGTGAATGGCGATGTCCTTACAGAACAGAAATCTCTAAGTATGAAGTGGAGGTCCCAAATTCACAGTGTATGAAGTGGAGGTCCCAAATTCACAGAGAAGCACTGGATTAGGGGAATTATCTCCTTGCCCAGGTTCCAAATTACAACTGCATGCTTCTGTTTCAGCTGATAGACTTGAACAGTTTGGGTAGCAAACATGTCCTAGAAAGGCAAGCTATTTAGTATTTCTTCATACAGGAGTACCACAAAGTTGACACAAGAAAATGTGAAGATATTGCACTCCATCACTTAACTTGTCTTAGAAACTTTTCTTAGTTTCTGCATCTCAAGCTCACTGTTTGTAATAACACTAGTCACTCCTGGAAACTTAAAAAGCATATTGTTTTCTATTTAATTCATCATTAGTTTCCCTAAAGTAACAATACAAACATGCTGACCAATATGATATTTAAGATGAAGAACTTATTGATCTTGAGATTTTAAAATTCTTCCTTTTAAATTTAAAGTATTTTAATAAAATATTAAATATAAAAGCAGACATTACCTTGCTACCATTTCTGTATGGAACAAAACCAGTGTTTTTTGGAGAACATATGGTTATAATTACACCATTTTTGCTGAGGATTTTTAATACAATATTAACACCAAACTTCATCCTGCTACAAGTTTCTGAAAAGGCCAGATATTTCTCTGACTGTAAAGGAGAAACTATGTGTTGACTCTATAAACCCAGGTTCCCAAACCAGCATTTGCCAGTATATTTATTTATGATAAACATTTATATCCTGCGTTTCCATGAGTCATGCCCAAAGTGGCTAACCACAATAACAATAGTACTAATAAAGAGAGAATTAAAAAATGAAAAACAGCAAAATATCAAATACAAAAATAAAATCCAATAAACCAGTTAAAACATAACAAAAAAGCAGATAAAATATTAACAATAAACACTTGCAAAAGCACAAAAAATCTTCGAGTCCAAAGGCCTGTCTAAACGAGTGAGGTTTTTACACCTCAGGGAAAAGCCGTAAGTGAGGGGGCTGGGTAAGCCTTTCTTGGGAAAGAATTACAGTATGGGGGCAGACAGGTCTTTCTTGTTCCCAGCAAATGCAGCTCTGAAACTGGTGGAACATTCAGTAGCTTTTCCATAAGATCCTAACCATCAGCCAGATTCTATCTTGGTTCTAATCTGTTTGGGGCCTTAAAAATTATAACCAACACTTTGAATTGTGTACAGCAACTAACAGACACTGTTTTTATAAGGGAGGAACATGATCCCAGGAACCAGCAGTAGCTCTCACTGCCACATTGTGCACCCGCTGAAGTTTCTGAACACTTCTCAGAAGCAATCCCATGTAGAGGGGATTGCAATAGTACAATCTGGATATAGCAAAGATATGTATTACCATGGTCTGATCCAGTATTTTTTATGAACAAGCATAGGTAGCACACAAACCTGTCCTGCCCAGAGATAAAGGAACCAAACTAAGGCGAGGTTTGTTCTGTTTCTCATTTTATTAATGTGATGGTCACATCCAAAGCAGTGTGCTTCATAAACCTATCTATCCTGACTCACTACTTTCTCTAACTATTCTACCTAAACAGTCTCTGTGGCGTGTGGGGAGAGTTGACTCAGCACTAGAGTCTGGGAAGGCACCTGCTTAAGTAGGGAAGGTCTTCATGTCAAGTGATGGCTCTGACAGAGTTTCACCCTCTGAAAGTTTCTCTTCTTACGCCTCCTCACGCAGGGCAAGGGGGGCCGAGCCTCCGATGGCCCATCTGACAGCAGGGCTTTGCTAGGCGACAGTGCAGGCTCTGGAGGCATGGGATGCTGATTGGCGGGGAAGCATTTGAAGTGCCAGGTGGGGATTCTTGCGTGGGCGGGGCTGGCATGCATGAAGGGTCGCTTCCCAATGATTTGGGTGGGGAACTCACAGGCGGGGCTGGTCCTGCCTCAATGGGGGTGCTGGCTGGGGAAGTCTGTGAGCTGTCAGAGCCCCCCCCTTCTACAACATCCCCAGGAACCTCATCCTCATCTGCCTCCTCTCCCTGATCTAACTCTCCCTGTGCCTGGGGCACAATAAAACCTAAGCTGGCCAGAATTACTCCTGGCCGTGGCTGACCCCTGAATACAAATGTTCAAGGCCAGGAAAAGAAATACCCCCATACTATGAACCCTGAGTCTTCAAGAGGAGTGCAACCACATCCAAAACAGGCTGGATTTACAGTATAGTCCAGTATCAGCCTTTCTACTGACCAGGTGCACTTCTATCTTGTCTGAATTAAGTTTGTTTGTTCATCTGTTTTTAGCCAATTACCAGCTCCAGTTTAGAATCTCAACAGCTTCTCTGGAATCAGGTGTAAAGGAGACCTAGAGCTAGATGTTGTTAACATCCTGTTGATGACACTGAAATCCAAATCTCCAAGTGACTTCCCCCAATGTTTTCATGTAGAATTTATAAAGCATAGGCATTTTAGCATGTGTTTTTAAATTGTGTTTTTTTTTAAAAAAATGTTTTAAATTTATATATTTGTTTTTAATGTTTTTAATTGAAACCGCCCAGAGAGCTTCTGCTATGGGGCGGTATATAAATGTAATAAATAAATGAATAAGATGGAAAGCACTGGTAACAAGATAATCATGATGACCAGCTGCTACCACCAGCACTATCCTCTGGAGTTGACCCTCAGGAAAGGCTAGTAGCATGGTGACTCCAAGTCCATTACAGCCAGGCAGTCCAGAAGGATGACATGGTCAATGGTCTCAAAAGCCACTGAGTGGTCCAGCAAAACCAGTAGTGATGCACTTCTCCAGTCTGGAACCCATTTAGATTGTCTACCAAAGCTATTCCTATTTCATAGCCTGAAGCTGGATTGATATTCTGTATCATCCAGAAAACATAGTTTATATGCTACCACATGCTTGAGTGCCTTTCCCAAGAATGGAATATTGGCAACCAGCCAGAAATTATCCAATATGGTGGGGTTCATGGACATATTACTACTGCCCCCTTAGGGCTAGATGGAACTATGCCTCTCTGTAAGAAAGCATTCACCACTCCTTTAACCCACCTGACTGGTCTCCGTCTTCCAGCCTTAAAAAGCCAGGATAGCAATGGCCCACACTCATATTGAAAATACCCCTACTTTCACAGGACTATGCATCTCCCTCCAAAAAGTGACAGTATTTTTTGGAAACATTTTTTGGGGAAGGAAAAATTCTAATAATTTTCACTGGGGGATTATTTATTTATTTATTGCATTTGTATACCGCCCCATAGCTCAAGCTCTCTGGGCGGTTTACAACAATGTGTGATGGCTTACTATTAAGACAAAATGACAGAAAGTTTTAAAGTTCTTATTTTACAAAGCTTTGCCAATGGTTCAAACAGCAGTGGGCCTGTAGTAAATACCCACTGCCATTCTTCAGTCCTATAAAATGCCCCAATGGGAATGATACTATATTCCCAGAGGCACTGTAAGAAAAAAAGCATATTTGCCCCTACTGGCTACTGAAGCAGTCTTTTTTCTCCTTCAGGTCCTCTGATAACAACTCTGCATCAAAGACATTTTTGAAATTCCTATTTAGACAAAATAGCCAAGGAATTCCAAAAGGACCTAAATGAGTTTTAACGCAGCTAGTGAAAGTTTGAGACACTAAAACACAAACCTGTCTACATACATTTATGCTGGAATGGGTCTTTATAACATATGCTGCATCACACTTATTTTCAATGTCAAGAAAGCTTTTTCATGCAAAGTTATGAGTTTCTATGTTTTTGCTTTGCACGGTGAATTTATTTCTTTTCACATCCACAACTACATTTTCATCTCTCCTCCCCCACCCCTTTACTCTCCTTGAGTTGTCAGATGTACTTTTTATTCTGCATAAGTAATTCCTTTCTAAAATTGGCTTCTCTCTCTTGCCTTTCATGTTTTTTTTCCTGAACTCGGCAGCTAAATTAAGGAACTTTGATGTCGATACAATTTATCCTCCTAGGAAAGCATAAGTTAATTGTTATTTGGCAACTACCTTTATATGATGGTTGGCTACCTGTTACCTCTGTACTGTTAAATGGCTGCTAAATTCTCTTTATGGGGCTCTTTTTTATTGCTGCTGTATCAGTTTTGCATTGCATACTGCATCTTCAGGCTTTCACTTGTTCCCATTTTATTTGTTATATTCAAAGTCATCTAGTTTTTGCCTTCTTCCTTCCAGTTTTATCCACATGAATGCAGACGATTGTAACTGAGGAACACTAATGCTTACGGGCAGGTGAACACACTCTATTAATCCAGACAGCTTGCATACACTTCAGCATGCAAGCCATACTTTGTCAACCACAATCCCTTAGTTTGCTTGCTGCAGTATTTGAATACTAATTATGCTTTTTACATCCCTTTGAGCTCTGCTAGCACAACCAATTCAACTCCTATCCACTGATTGGTTATTTCTGGCACAGTGTTCATTGCCTACTTTTGTCTCTTGGTCTTTTCTGACCTCAGCTATGTTAACATATTAATATGTAACGCGGAGCTTAGGGACCAAGACAAGGATCTCTATGCCTGTAACAAAAACACAGTGTTCTCATCTTTAACATTACATCTTTTTGTCATTGTTTCTTTAAAATATGTGGTATTTATTTCATACCATTCATGAAAGAACAAATTTGAGTCCATGCCTATGAAGTGACTACAGAGAGTTGCAATTACTAGCCTCCCTTCTTATTTCCTCCCTTTTTGAAATGACTGAAAATATTCTTTTGCTGAATTTATGTAAAGTGCTGATCAGGGCCTGCGCCAGGGATGCCTGGGCCCTTGAGCACCAGCCTGCCCCGTGTCCACGGTGTCAGAGTGCAACTCCTCCATACAGGCCATGCAGGGCTAATAAACCTGCCCTCGTGTCCCACCTACCTCTATAGCTCCTGTAAATGGCGTGCATGCTGTGCACACATGCCTGCCATCAACTAAGATGGCAGCAGGGGTGTCAGCCCCTTAGGGAAGCCTCTGCCTCCATCTTAGTTGATGGCAGGCATGTGTGCACTGTGTGCGCATGCTTGCCATCAACCAAGATGGCAGCAGGGGCATCAGCCCTTAGGGAAGCTTCCACCACCATCTTGGTTGATGGCACGCATGTTCACACAGCACACAGATCATTTACAGGAGTGATACAGGCCTGTACTGACTGTGTTTGGGGGGGAGGTGCCTGGGAGCTCCCTCTCTGCGATCCACAGCAGGTTCAGGAGCTGACACTCCTGCAGATTGCAGAATGGGAGCACTACCCTCGCACCCTAAGGAAGTGCCCCTCAGGAGCCCCTCCGGGCATCAGGGGCCCTTGGCCAGGGCCTGACCTCGTTTTCCCCTGGTGCCAGTCCTGGTGTTGACAGCCTATACCAGCAAAGGGGCAGGGTTACTTTTTTTTTTAAAAAAAATGCTGCTTTATTGTCTGTGTTCTCTTTCCGCCCTATAATTATCACTCCAGCTGTGGGAAAGACACTTGGATTCCCCACACTTGATGTGCCAAATCCTCCACAATAATTTGGTTTCAAACTGAGCATTGTCTGTCCAAAGAAACAGTGCACTTTAAAAGCCTCTGGCTGCTGGGAGCATTTCCCACTTGCAGAGTCGCTAGTACTACTAGTGTTACACCATTACTGATTTCTGATTGCCTGTTTTCTCACCCCAGCTGTAGTCATGCTGGCCATGCCTGATGGAAAAGGCCAGCAGCAGCGGAGAGGAAAAAGCAAACAGCAGGTGGCGGCAGCAAAGAAATTATTAAAAGAAAGGAAAATTCAGTATTAGCTTGTTTCTTACAGACCAGGATACTTCCACAAACCAGCAGTGTCCTATGTAAACTTGCTTCAGGCTGAATCTAGACTCTCAATTTCCTTAAAGTCCTAATGAGAGGGCTCACAGCCAGCAAATCTGTTGGCGGAAGACAAGGCAAGATGAACAGAAGTAATAAGAAAAGGTGAAACTATTCAAAAGGTGAAATAGAATCAGTGCACATAATGGCATTAAGTAATACAGGAAAGCTGAGGTTACCTGAGAATAACCTTACTTTAGGCACATAGTAGCAAGAGCTGTTCATTATGGAGAAACTTTATTAAAATATGATTGCTAGGAAAATTCATGGTACAAAGGTAATTTGACATGTTGGTTCTGACAGCTCAGCTTGACATTGTAGGAAAAATCAATAAAGGGGCTAATATTTATTTATTTATTTATTTTTAAAACTTATATACCGCCCGACTAGCAATAGCTCTCTGGGCGGTGAACATAAATACAATAAAATACAGGAAAATACAAAAGCATCACAATCTAAAATCAAATTTCACAATCTAAAAACTGCATAACTAAGATCAAATTACAAACATAACCATCATTAAACAAAAAATTAAAATGCCTTGGAGAAGAGAAAGGTTTTAACTTGGCGCCGAAAGGATGATTATGTAGTGCAATCAACCTGTAGAAAACATTTATATAATGTAAAGGAAGGAAAAAAGAAGCCTTAACAAGATATATATAAGAGGATTGTTACCAGATCTAGGGCCTTTTCTGTAGTGGCCCCCGAATTGTGGAACAGCTTACCTGAAGAGATACGTCTGGCGCCTACGGTGCTTTCTTTTAGGCGCCAGGTTAAGACCTGGCTGTACTCCCAGGCTTTTTATTGTTTTAATGTTAATGTTTATGTCTACGTTTTATTTTAATATTGTTGTTGATATATGTGATTGATTTTATTATAATATTGTATTTTTAATCTGTTTTGTACACCGCCCAGAGAGCTACTCACTATGGGCAGTCTAAAAATGAAACAAATAAATAAATAAATAAATAAATATACTGTTTTGAAAGGACTGAATATGTCTTTGAATAGTGATAATACCTCTTGCTTGCCTGGATGGAAATGTGTGTTTGATTTGTGTGTGGCTGTAATGTACCCTACTGTACAACAGTAAAAATCACTTACTTTGCTCTGGCCTAGCCACAATTTGCATGAAGCCCTGGAAGGTGGCCCATGAGGGAGTATAGCCCTGTGGCTGAAAAATATTCCCTACTCCTGATTTAATTGTTTTTCTTCAGAAAATATTTCTGCTCTCCTCCTAACTTCACTCCCTGTCAAAAATAGTATTCTCTCAATTAATGCAGAGTTTAATTTAAAAAAAAACTTAGGAAAAAAACATTTGTAATCTCAGACTTTTTAAAAGCTCAGTTGTTTTGAGATAAGAGAAAACCATTGAGGGACTTTAAAAATATTTTGATATAACTTAGAAAGGAACACAAAAACATATAGAAAGTCTTGGCCTCAGTTGCATGGGAGTCATTGGGCCCTTCCAGACATACTATTTGTAGCGCTACAGCTGCTGGGTTGTGTTTTTTTCTTTTGCATGATGTCATTATCATAGGTAACATAGCCCTCAAATGCAAAACTTCATAAAAACAGTTTTTTTAACAGCAGTTGCAAACGGCTAATTAGAGTTCACTTCACACATTTCCTTATGACTACACCTCTGGACAATAAACATGTAAACAGAAGATGGGACTAAGACCATATCACAGAACATGGAAAATCTGGTGACTCTGACATTCATTATCTTAATGCACTGAGTCCTTGATTTGTGCAAAAAGGATATATATATAGCAGAGATGCAAAACAAAGCAGGAAGCTTTTGGTGCAGAGGTACTTGCTCAATAACTGAAGAGTTCAGTCAGGACTAAACTCAGTAGCCTAGAATTCAGCACTGAACTGAGCATGTTCAATAGATTTTAAAATATTTTTAGGGGAGTAGACATTCTGGGGAAAATGCTGCAGATTAGGGGCTTTGAGTCATCACCTGGTTGCTAGGGGGAAATTCCATGGTCAAGGCTGTTGTGATGGAAGGTCACTATTGTAAAAAAAGAAAAAAGAATTATAATGACTTATAGAGTCCAAATAAGGAAACATGAGCTGACAAATTGCTAAAACTTTTCTTTTGTAAATAGATTTTATTTGCTAATAAAAAAAATAAAATTTACATCAGAGAGTGTCAGCATTGTTTCTAAGGAAAAACAGACTCCCTAACTTCTCCCACCCTCCAAAAAAGATAAACCACCCAAGTATTTCTCAAATTGGACAGGGAACAAAATAACAATAATGGGAAGGGGTGAAATGTCTAGGCAACTAGGTTTCCAATCATTACATTATGTATTATTTGAAACATACTGCTGGATGTTGCTGACTGTCCCATTACATGGTAATGTGGATTGAGGGCAGGGAGATGCAATCATTTTTTTGGTTTTCCCATTTTAAAAAAATGATGAAAAATATTCTTATAACCAGACCTTCACATATATTTAGTTGATTGGGTCTGGGTACTAGGTAAAAGTTCACCAAGGTTTGCCCATACACACATTGACAGGAACAACTGATGGCAACTCAGAGTAGGCAGCATGAACAGGTAGCACAGTGCAGGGAAAGAGGTTACGAGAAGAGGTCAGATAGCAGAGATGAGACATAGACATCTTCCTTTCCCCATATATCTGTATAAAATGAAGGTATCACCTGTAGAATCATACATGTACTAACCCTATCTGTGTGAGCTTTCTTCACCCCATTTTGAGGCAGACAGATTATGCTAATTTAGACATCACATGAACTAATTTAGCCATCACACAATAACTTTGCACCATTCATTAGTGAGGTATATAGTGGATGGGTGTGTGTGCTCCCTCCATGATGGGATGGAAATTTGTATGAACTGGGATACAGTTTCCATTGACACATATTCTGTCCTGATTATGGAAAATGGAAATGGACTGCCTTCAAGTCAATCCTGACTTATGGCTACCCTATGAATAGGGTTTTCATGGTAAGCGATATTCAGAGAGGGTTTACAATTGCCTCCCTCTGAGGCTAGTCCTCCCCAGCTGGCTAGGGCCTGCTCAGCTTGCCACAGCTGCACACGCCAGCCCCTTCCTTGTCCTCAACTGCTAGCTGGGGGCAACTGGGCTCCTTGGAACTATGCAGCTTGCCCACGGCTGCACAGGTGGCAGGGCACGTAACCCCTGAGCCACTCACTGTGGGGGTGATCTTTAGCTGGCCCTTGACACCCAGGAAACATGAGCAGGGATTTGAACTCACAGACTCTGGACTCCCAGCCAGGCTCTCATCCCCACTCTGCTATGGACAGCTCTAAAAGGCAGAGACAAGTTGCTCCTTCAGACTTTGCGACATAGGTTATAGGCCCTTTTGACTTTTTAAACCCTGAGTTGCTAATTAGGAGTTAGGAGCATGAAAGAACTTGGGGTTTTGATCAATCCATATATTGGTTTTATTTGCTAAAGTTTATTTCCTTTACACCATACCTGTAAAGCATACAATTTTCTAAAAGGCATAGAAAATTGTTTGGAATGCATTTGTAGGATGGGGGTTACAACTATTATTCTAAATTTTATTAGAAATGAAGGCAGTAGATATATAGATATATATAGATATAGTGATGTAGTCTCCAGTAGGGTTGCCAGGTCAGAAGCATCCCAAACCCTGAGATTTCAGGGGCAGACCCTAGTGATATCATTAAGCATGATACATTAAGCATCAATCACACTTGCTTGGAGCATACAATTCAAACAAAAACATTTATCTGATTGGAAATTAAAATAGAAATCTTAGCAAAAAGATGGAACCTTGGTAGGGAACATTTAATATAGCCTACTTGCTTCTGTCAAGAAGGGTAAAAGTGCCCTCAGGCCAGGCTAATCACCAGAAGGCCATTATAAGAAAAAGGGAGCCTAGTGTTGTGGAGATGTTAGATGAGAACACCCAGGAGTAACGATGGATGTCCCTGAAGGCTGCAGTTCTAAGCACACTTACTAAGGGATTAAGCCCCATAGAACTCAATAGGACTTACTTTTGAGTAGATATAGTTTGGATTGTGCTGTTGGCAAAGCTTGACTAGGGATTCTCTGCAAAAATATTCATATCCAAGCAGGGTTGGCAACTCCCTGCCTGGAATGCTCTGCCCCTACTTTTTAACATGGCTGCTCCAAATTTATTACAGATTTGACCCTTCACTTCAGAAAGAGGTCTGAGAAATGACTAAGAGTAAGAAAACTCTCTACCCTTTTCTGTCTACCCTGTGGGCTGCTATAAACTCACATTGACAGCTAACCCAATTCCAGTGAATAATGTATATTGTTTTAATTAATTTTTTAAAATGGAAATGAGCTATGAAGTTTACTGGATGACCATGGCTACTCATCATGTCTCAGTCTAATCTGCCTCTCAGGATGAAAATAACAGGGGTAACTATAAGCACCCCAAGAAAGAAGGGCACACTTAAAATGTAGAAGTAATAATGATGTACAACCATAGTGTGAAATCAGATACTTACTGGGATGTAGTAGGAAGAAATATTTATACAAGCATGACTGTCAAATATGCTTATTATTTACACAACCTGTGATGATATTTCTAGTGCAATCTTATGTTTGTTTACTCAGAAGTAAGTCCCAGTGTATTCAATGGGGCTTACTCAAACAGGGAAGTGTGCACAGAACTGCAACCTCAAGTGATAAGGAACTTCACTCAGCTAACCCAAAATTCAGAAGCAAGCCACTTTAAGCTGCTTTGCAATTGTTTATACTTGTTTTTATGGTTATTGGATTTTACAGGGATCTATTTCTTATTGTGAGCTGCCTTGGTTTCAAGTTGGCAACCCTACCTGACAGGGCTGTTGAAAGGCTCCTTATATACACACACTGCAGATGTAAAAATACATACACCCCATATAATAGTTTATTGTCAAAACCAGTTGGTCATTGTAGAACATTTAAAACTAAACTAAAATCAGTATTAGTTTCCTATATAAAAAGCAGTGATACCTATGTAAGCCCTGCCTAATTGCTTTAAAATAGCATTGGAGAGGGAAAGAGTTATAACACAAACACAATCCTTTGCTATGTTCACTCAAAAGTCCCATTTACAGCAGAACCTTAACCATGTCTACTCAAAAGTAAGTCCTATTGAATTTAGTGGGGTTTATTCCAGGTATGTGGGATTAGCATTGCAGCTTTATTCCCAGAAAAGCAAATATAGAATTAAAGCTTCATATTGGGAAGGTTTTCAAAGCACTGTTGTCTTCAACAGCCCAGGAAATTTTAACCTTGTTTGACTCCTCCACACGAGAGAAAAAGACTGAAAGCTATATACTTACTCAAGTTATGGGATTTACAGATAAGCAGGAAAAAACAAGTGTGTTCTGGACTTGCAATGGGTCTAGCTACTGCCTTGTCAATCACAACCCTTACTTCACTTACTGGCGACAAACCTGAAAGGGCAGGGTTAGAGCAGCCAGCTACAATCTCATTTAACAGAACTTGCAGGGGCGGGGCAGCTGACGTTTTGGTGTATATCCCAAATATCCAGAGTCTCTGGGTGAAAACTGGCAGTTCCCCGTGTGCACTCCTTTATCTTTGAAAGAGTGGGAAGCTTTGTGTGTGCCCCAGAACATTGTTTTCAAAGGGAACCATTTGATCAAGATAGTATGTTCATATGCTGAATTCTAGGGCAGATGCCATCCTTTCTAAAAAAAAAAAAGATATTAAGATTAAAGATCAAAGGTTAGGTTAAAAATCAAAAGTGTCTTGCAGAAAGAGATCGTTAAACTTCTGTTTGTGCTGAAATGCTTTTGCCCTAGGCACTGGCAGTGTTGCTCTCATAGGGGTTCAGTGTGTATATTGAACACTTGTTTCTTCCTCTGTTGTATGATCACTTGTGTAACCTACAAATGATTCAGGAAGACATGCCTTTTGAAGCTGGATAGAAACCAAGCCTTGCTTAGTGCACTTTTTATTTGTGTAAATTAAAGGGATGCTGCTGTCTAGTGACACTGCAATATTACCAGGTTAGAGGTTTTTACTGGGTGAACAAAAAAGACCAGTCAGCATTTGAAAGTCAATGACTTCCTATAACAGCTTCTCTGCTGCCCAGCATTTTAAAACTATTAATTTAATCTCCTTTGATGTATAGCCTGTTGTATCAAAATGATGAAAACTGCAAACATTAGTATTCACAAAAAATATAATATTGGTGACATTTTTAAGAAATGATCTAAAAATTCTGATAGCCAGTCAAATATTTGCAATACTTTAAAATTTGCATAAGAATTATATCCAAGTATTTTTGCTTTGTTTCTGTCTGTATGCATTCCCCTTTTATTTCAAAAATTCTGAAGCAGATCCCATTCAGATTCATTAACCCATTGTTTTCCTTGTATAACCCAAATCATCCATTTAATTTTACTCAGAGTAGCTAAATCCCATAATTTCATAAACTACTCTTACAGGGGTGAGATTTCTTTTTCTTCCAATATCGTGCATAGACTATCCAAGCTGCTGGTACCGTATGAAACAGTATTTTTTTCTTTTTAATATGTCAGCAAAAATAGTCTGATGGAACTAAATATTCTAGAATCTTGTCAATATTAAATACAATACTATTCCGATTTTTATCTGGCAGCTACTGGCAGTAAACAGCTCTCTCCTGTTCACATTTCCAGCTTTTGTCACTCACCATATAATGTATCTTAGGTAGCAGTAATGGTGTCAAATACCAGCATGTCCATAATTTTATGGAATTCTCAGTAAATGTTAATGAGGCAAATTTGCCCTGGCACAATCCCATATAACTGTTGGAATGTTTTCTCCCAACAATTCCTCCTAATTGTAAGCATATTCAACCATTTTATCCCCCTTCTTATTCCATAAAATTGGATATTGTTTATTTTCCCCAGATGTTGCATTATTCTGGGACATTCTGGAAGATTCTAGAACAAAATGATGGCCACCAAAAACAAGTAGTTTTTTGCATTTCATGATGATAAAATGATGATTGCAGGGGGCTACTATCAGAACCAGCTGTTACCATGAGAGAAAGGGACCCTCAATATATACTTGAATGGCTCATTAATGGTTACTGACTGACACTAGGCTATCGAAACCAAACCCAGTCATTCTACTCACTGCATTTATTGCACAATGAAGGGAAAATAAATAAAGCCTATTTTATTCAATTTTTCTGTTATCATTAAACAAATGCACACCTATATGGGAAGGTTTATCCTAATTGAGTCCTAGTTCCTTAAGAGAAAAGGCAAAGAAGTAATCACTGCCCTGGGCTCCTGCTGGGAGGAAGGGTGGGATATCAGTCAATCAATCAATCAATAATTGATCACATCTCTGCTCCAGGTGGGTGTAACCAGAATTTGGATAAGAATAAAGAGGTCCAATGAATTTATCCTCTAGTGCTACATATTTTCTTTTTTATGTAGAAAGTGCACCATAAATAGTATTGAACTATTAAAGAGTTAAATATATAGTATGCCATCTTCCTGGTTACACCATCAGATTTTATAATGCCATCACTGTTAGGGCTTGACCAAACTGAAAAGGGCCATTTCTTAGCTGTTTCATACACATCAAAATCAACTGCTTTGTTTTGGTAACAATTCAGGCATGAGGTGAAATTCTTATGTTGAGGTGGGGAGGAGAGAATTGGAGCAGCTGTCATTTTTGTTTTTAGTGGAAAGCCCCGCTCTCAGTTGTTTTTTGAAATCTGAGAAATTCAGAATACTTGGTGCTGCTTGTTGTTCATTGGGGGTGGGGGATCATTATTATAGTAGACAGCTGAATATCTACACAGAAGTACACTTCTACAAAGTGGGTGGATTGTTCTTCTAGCAGCTTTATTTCACAGATGCAGTGTTAAATACCCTTCCAAAGAAAAGGTAGTGAATGAAGCAGATTTGTTTAAAAATGAAAGTATGCTATTCCATACAACCAGATTTTTAATCTTGAATATGAGGAAAAACATTTTTACATTTTTTTTAATATAAGAGTGTTTTGCAAACACATATACACCACCACCGAGATACTTTATTTGAAGGGTGAAAAGGTGTTCTATGCTAGTGGTTGGTGAGGGGTTCAGAGATTAACAGTGTAGTCCTGTGCATGTCTAATTAGGAGTAAGAAGTAGAAGAGTTCAGTGGGACTTACTCCCAAGTAAACATAGTGAAATAATTTGGAGAAGCAAAGTTGGGGGCTAGGCCATTTCACAAAATAGTTTCTCACTGAATTACTGGGTAAATTTTATGGGGTTTTTTTGTTCTTATGCACAATTAGATTGGCAGATACAATGTATTGTAAAAGAGTACTTCATCCAAGATCTAGTAAGAAGGCATATCTATGAAAAAGGTAAATCCTCCCTCCCTTACCCAGTTTCACTACCAAGTATCCAGTCAGAGAGCAAGGTGCCATATGATAGCAGCACAGTACAGCTGGAATGAAAGCTTGCTATCTAAATACAGTCCACTAACTTTATATTATTACTTGCTCCTGGTTTAGCATCTAGCCAGAATCCAGATTCAATTCTTAACACACTTATTAGTAAGCAAGTCCCATTCAACCTGATGGGACTCTCTAGACAAATTTCCTTGGAAGTATCCGGAATACAGTATACATTTAATTACTCTGAGGAGATTGAAGTTGAATATTCTTATTCATATTGGAGTTATACTTTGTAGTGTATGCTTATACACACACAGTTTTGTATTGTTATTTAGCTCTTGAGGTTGGGTTTTAAATTTCCTTGTACTTTTAGCAAGGAAATAAACACACCCATCTACTTAGCATCTTTGCAGTTGGAATATATATGGGAAACTATTTTCCCCAAACACCAGATATATATAGGCATAGCTAATTCTTGTAATTGAACTATTAGAGATTAGTTTCTTCAGTTCATTTATTATGCTGATTGGTGATTGTTGGTAACAGTAATGAGATAAAAGCTGCAATTGGGTGTTTGGATGAAGATGTTTTCTCTTTTCCCCACCAAGAAAGTCCAATAAAAAGACTGATGGATGTGCATACAAAGAGGGATCTGTCTTCCCTGGCCACCATTTGGATTGCATTTCCCCTAACTGAGTATTTTTAAATGTCAGCATAGCCTTGAAAATTATCTAACTGCTCCGAATAAATATACTCTGAGGAAAGCTTTTACCTGTCTCAGATTTCAGATAATGCCCTCTGCAGCATTAGATGGAAGACATCATAATAATATACCTTGTAATGTGTGTTATTTGTATCTGCAGAAAAATTTGCTACATTCTTTGTTTTGCTTTCCTGTTATGGAAAATGCAAGGATAAAATTCCTCTCCAAGCTGCTGGAAGGTCATGAGCATTGGTCAGACTCACAAAACATGTAATATTTGCTCAAATAAGAACAACATAGCCAGAAGGTGACCACCTTTATTGGCCAAAGCAAGATAAAACTTTCAGGCCCTTGACTACTGCCATTTGGATACTTGTCTGAATGCAATGCATTCAAATACCGTTTTTGGTAGTCTTTTTATTAGTTAAGAAACACATACTATTACATTGTTCTGTATAACAAACAATATTTGTAAAGGTAAAATGTATGCAGAAGATGGCTCTTATGGGAGCATGCATCCCTCTCCCCATGTTCTCCCTTAGTTATATTTGACATAATTGCTGCTTTTCTCTGCTAAGGGGGAAAATAGCTTTGATCTCAGCATGCAAAGGTTTTTGTTTTGGATTGTAAAAAATGTATGAATATGTTATTTTGTTTTTCAGCAAGCAATACCTTATCAATAGAGGATTCATGTGACACTTTCACACCCTCTATCATTTTACATAAAAAGCAGAGGAATGAGTACCTAGGTGGAACCAAAGATAGAGTCGAGCAGTCCAGAGGTTGACCCAGCTGTATGGTCCAGTGGAAACTGGTGGATCAGTAAGCGCATATCTGCCCCAGACTTGTGATTCAGCTCTCTTTTTGCTAACTACAAGCTCTAGCCAAGAAAAAACCTTGGCTACAGCCTGAGGTTAGTGAGGAGAGAGCTTAACAATGACTGGGTTTGGATGATACACTGAGCCAAACCTTGGGTTAGCTCAGCACAGTGCAGGAGTAAAAAAGACCAGGGAGGAGCAAAGTGGCTCTAAATTCCTCTCAGGGAGCCCATATTTACATGGCCCTAGTGAGGTATAACTTGGCTTACCATGTTGTACAAACCAGGCCAGTGGCTCTCCAGGTTTTCTGGCAGGAGTCCTTCCCAGGCCTACTTGGAGATGCTGGGGATTGAACCTGGGACCTTTTCCATGCAAAGCATTTGGTCCAACTTACGAGCTATGCCTCTTCTCCACTGCTTTCAGGTGGCTTCCAGGATTACTGGAACAAGCAGAGGCCTCCATTTCAGGGTTGGATACACGTGTTTATTTCTCCCTCTCTGTGACCTAAAGGCTCAGCAAGGGAGTAGTATGTTTACTAGCTGCATAATGTTGTAAGTGTAATTAACTGGAAGTAAGTGTCACTGAAAACAAGGGGAATGCTTCTGAGGAAACGTGGCTAGCATTCAGCTGACTAGATGGCTCTTCCCCTACTGAGTTTGTTGCTCTGCTGAGGCTTGTTTCTCCCTTCTCATTTTATAAGAATAAGAATCTGATTATGTGGCAGGAGCATGTTGTGCCCCTTTAGCAACAGGAATAACACATCCAGACAAAGGTTTTTGGGTGAAGTAGGGCCACAACTTTATTGATTAGAGCAAGTAAAGCAGGGTTGGCATGGGAGTAGGGCAAGGATCCACTTAATTCCGTTGGCCCTTGCTTCAGGAATGCTGAGTCAACCCAACAAGCAGTTGGGAACTACTCTTGGGAATTGGCCCTCTTTAGACCCAAGGGGGGCATGAACTCAAGGCAGCTGTGGTCCTGTTGACCAAGCAGTGGGAGGGGTTGTGAGCTGGATGAGGCAATGCCCGTCCTCAGCTAGGGGCATGGCCATTGTGTACCCCACCGAACTCCTTATGGGAATCCCCCTTATGATTGGTCCTGCCCAGTGCCATTTCGGGCACAAGGGAGGGGAACCATGCTTCCTAACCCACCGCCAACCCCATTCACTTGCTGAAACCAAGCCCATAGTCCTTTGGTGAGATTGCCAAGGCAGGCATCATGGAGAGATGAATTCCATCCATGTGATAAAACTCAAGGCACGAGCACCTGATGAGCAGGTGACAGATTATGAGACCACCTCCTGCTCGGACCACTTTTGCTTTGGCTCTGCTGACCCGGCAGTGGGTAGCCTCGATGCTCCCCAACTCATGCACATTTCTCCACTGGAGCCTTGAAGCCAGGCTGACCAACCCAACAACATTGATGGGTACCTTTCAGCCCAATGGGTAAGGTCATATTTTGCAAACCACTGCAAATCGACACCTGTCCTTGTACCAAGGTCATTTTCCCCCAGGTGTATAAGCAGCAAGTCAGGAGGGCCATAGCAATGGAACTGTTGATCCAACAAGGGGTGAAACTGTTTCCATCTCATACCACGTCTAGATATCCAGCGCACTCTTGCCCAGAATGACACACCAAGCTGCTCAGATCATAGAGTGGATCTAGCATGATGCTTGGTCCAATGAGTGATGCTGTGACCGAAGATCCGCATCCTTTTTAGGCCTGAAAAATATCATAGATTACTGGCAGCTTTGGGTTTTCTTGTGGGCAGCTCCTAAAGGTGTGGGATCTCCAGCGCCCAATGGCCTTGATCTGTGTTCAAGCCCAACTCTGATGCTGAGGTGGCCAACCCAATCCTAAAGAAATGTGTGCCAAACTCCTTCTCTGGAAAACCTGTCTTTGCCAGGCATAGTCTGAGCACCCGTACAAATTGGTGCCTTGTGAGGGAAGAGCCATCCTTATGAATAAAGAAGTGACCTGAGTTTGGAGGCTGGAGGCAGAGAAAAGCCTTGGTATCGCAAAGTGGGCAAGGACCCCCTTTTGGACATGGCCTGAGTGAAAAGAAGGAGCCCTTTGCCACTTGGTCTGTTTTTGATTTCTGAATGGTCACAGACAGCTTGGACTTGGAAACCACAACATCCTCCCGACAAAGGGATACAGCCGAGGTATAGCTGGCACCGTGAATTCCCCAACCCTCAGGGCCCTGAAAAAAGCTAGTGTAAAAGCTGCCTTGAAAAGTGAAGCTTTATAGTTGGACCAGCATGCCCTGTGAAGGTGCTCCAGTATGTGAGAGAGAATGTCATACATGATGGGGTGTCGGGAATCCTTCCTAGGTGGTTCCCTCCTCTGCCATCCTTCAGTGGCTGTCCATGCTCTGACCAAGTTGCAGGGGTCAGGGTAATCTAGAGGAAAATGCCAGCTAAATGGGATGTCATGGTCCTGGAGGCCTGTCATTGATCCCTCAGATGGGATAGGTAACTGAGGACTATAGCTTCAGATGCTGGCCAAGGTTTTAGAGATTGCTGCACTTTGGTAAAATTAACAAATGCCTCCCCTGCTGCTGTATATGAATGAAAAGTAGAATGCACAACAGAATCTAATACCCCCTGGGTGATGTTATTGTCCCAGTCTCCCACAGGGCTTCCGAGAATGGCTCTGGTTCCATGTTGGCCAAGGGGGTGAGGGCTTGAAATCCATCTTTCTCGAAGCGAGACAAGGCATCTGCGATGTTGTTGTCTACACCTGGAACATGACGCGCTGAGAAGAATATGTTAGCTTCCAGGCACAGAACACAAATTTGATAAGCATGCTCTTTACCTCCTTATCCAAGTCATTAATAAAAATGTTGAAAAGCACGGGGCCCAGGACCAAGTCCTATGGTACCCCACTCGTTACTTCCACCCAGTCTGAGAAGGAACCATTTGAGTATGATTCTGGAGCCAACTGTGGATCTACCTGATAGTTGTTCCATCCAGCCCACATTTAGCTAGCTTGCTAATCAAAATATCATGGGGCACTTTGTCAAAAGCTTTGCTGAAGTCGAGGTATATTATGTCCACAGCATTCCCACAGTCTACCAGGGAGGTTACCCGGTCAAAAAATGAGATAAGATTGGTTTGGCAGGATTTGTTCTTCATAAATCCATGTTGGCTCCTAGTAATCACTGCATTGTTTTCAAGGTGCTTACAGATTGACTGCTTTATAATCTGCTCCAGAGTTTTTCTAGGGATTGATGTTACGCTGACTAGTCTGTAGTTCCCAGGTTCCTCCTTTTTGCCTTTTTTGAAGATAGGGACAACATTAGCTCTCCTCCAGTGATCCGGCACTTCACCAGTCCTTCATGATTTCGTAAAAATAATAGACAGCGGTTTTGAGAGTTCTTCAGCCAGTTCCTTCAATACTCTAGGATGCAGTTTATCGGGCCCTGCCGATTTGAACTCCTTCAAAGTGATTAGGTATTCCTTGACCATTTGTCTATCAATCTCAACCTCCAAACCTGCCCCTTCCAACATAAATCTGGTGGATTTGACTCATTGACTAAGTTTTCCCCCTCAGGAAAGACGGTTTGTGAATGAATCAAAATTCCACTGGTGTCTTCTTGGGAACCACTCCCAGTGGGGAGACTTGGAGGTCCTCCAGAGGGGGTGAATTTTGAAGGGGCTTGCAACTCTACCTGCTGCACATTCCTTTGTGATTTTGTTGGCCACAATTTGTGGGAACTAGAGGACAGATTTTTGATTGGAAGCCATGGTAACACCTCTGCAACCGGAGGCTGGAATGTGGAAACCTTGTATAAATCACTCCCAGATGTAACATGCCACCTCACGATCTGGGTAACCATCGAGGTAGGGACGGAGAGTCCAGGGGCTAACGGGTAGTGGCCAAAGTGAAGGGGCCAACCTCTGATTTCAGGTATCCATTACTTGGAAGGGCTGCAGGGGTGGAAGTGTCCCTCTTATGCCTGGCAGTAGGTTGGCAAAAGCTAAGAAAGGGGCCCTGCCCTGCCCTAGGACTGGTGCATGATATCCTAGCGTGTGGCCCCAAGCAGGATTCACATGAGCATACCTGCATCTAAACCTGTTGCATCTGTCCTGGTTGAATTCCCAACCAGGAATTCCCTACCAGGAATTCCCTTCAAGGAAGTCTGGGATCTTTCTTAGCATTACTTGAGTCAAGCTTCCCCCCACTTCTGAATTCCCCTTCTAAATCCATAGTTTGTCGCAAATCAAGTCTCATCACATGCTCTTATTGCTGGCTGCCTTGCGTTGGGATTTCTTATTGTAGGTGATTGCTGCATGATCACTGGCCTTAGCAGCGGCGTCACTAGCCGGGTGCAGGGAGTGCAGACCACACCAGGGTGACACCATGAGAGGGGGGTGTCACCCAGAGTAGGGTTGCCATATTGCCCGGTTAGCCGGGTTTTACCCGGATTCTTTGCATGCCACCCAGCGCCCGTTTAGCCCCTTAGCTGGCCCGGATTCTCAGCTTTCATTTTAAAAAAAAGTTTCTAGGTGGTCCGGTTCTCAAGATATACATAAAAATGTCAGCCCCCCCGTTAAATCTTTTTTTAAACTACTGTATAGCACTTCGTAGCTTTAACCCCGCCCGTTCAGGATTGCAGCCAATCAGTGAAGCGTTTGGTTGACCTGTGGCAGTGTCTAGTAAACCACATTGCAAGGCCAGAAAATGGTGGTTTCTCCCCCTGTTTATCTGAAAACCTCATAAATTGGGTAAGTATATACATTTCAGTTTTTTCCCCTCTTGTGTGTAGGAGTCAGATCCTGGGCAGTGTTTTGCAAACCTTCCCAATACTTGCTTTTGTGGGGCTAAAAGCATTGCTAATCCCATATGTCCAGAGTAAATCCCATTGAATTCAGTAGGATTTACTTTTGAGTAGACATGGTTATGAATGTGCTGAAAATCAGTGGGACTTTGGAGTGAATGTAAAAAAGAATTCTGCCCCCCCTCCAGTCCTATTTTAAAGCAAGTAGGCAAGGCTTACTTGGTATTACTTAGTTTTTATTCTGTAGGAACCTAATACTGATTTTTTTAAAACTAATACTGATTTTTCTGCAATTACCAACTGGTTTGACAATAAACTATTATATGGGCTGTATGTATTTATACATCTGCAGTGTGTGTGTAGTCTTTCCAACAACCCTGTGAGGTAGGGTTGGAAACCAAGGCAGCTCACAACAAGAAATAAAGCCATTTAAAATCCAATAACCATAAAAACAAGTATAAACAGTTGCAAAACATCGTAAAGTGGCATGATTCAGAATTTTGGGTTGTGTGAATGAAGTTGCTTATCACTTGAGGTTGCAGTTCTGTCCCTGTTTGAGTAAGTTCCACTGAATACACTGGGACTTGCTTCTGAATAAATAAACCTAGGATTGCACTATAAATATCTTTACAGTTTGTGTAAATAATAAATATATTTGATAGTCATGCTTATATAAATATTTCTTCATTTATCATATTTTTGGTTTTTGGTTAGGAATCCTGACTGGCTGTGAGATGCTTAGTTTTCTGCCTTACTCATAGGAATCTTGTTGTGGTTGGTTTGGTATTACATTTAGGAAAGTGTTACTGCCTTCTGTGTTTTTTTTTCCTATTTGCATTTCACTTATCTTTAACCTCACTTAGTTACAACCATAGAAGCAACAGCAGCATATGCAAGATAATTAACTCCCATTAGTGATAAGAGCAAGAACTTATAATTATTATTTTAATTAAAACAAGAGGCTTATCAGTACTTTGAAGAGGACCAGATATTTATTTTCTTTCTGAGCCCAGGACTGGGTCTTTCATGATGCCCGGTGGGGTGGGGGAGCAGGAGAGTAGTCGATAAGACAGACATCCTGGCATTGGTAATCTAATTAGCAAGGTATGTGTGGGGTTGTTGCACACTTCCAGGCCCAGTTTCATTTTGAGTATGGAGGTGGAACCTGTGTAGATGTGGTTGATCAAAGGGAGAAGAAATTTTGAGTTAAGCAAAGCTCTGCTTTTATAAAACCTAAGGAACATACAGGTACTTTGAATGTCTGAGTGCCTGCACCAGTGGAATACTGGAGGAACTTGCTGCAGCAGTATTTAGAACTGAGCATGTGGTGTGAAAGGCTCCTTTTCCTAACATTTTGGCTTCTTGTTTTTCTCCACCCACCACATCTCTGAAATATATCGTATATGTAACGGTTAACCGTACTGCTGCCCTGACTTACTTTATGTTTGTTGCTATTTTGTGTTTTTATTATGTTTTTATATTGATTGTGCATTTTTATTGTTTTTATTATATTTGTAAGCTATGCTGACCTCTGTTTTTAACAGCAGAAGGGCAGGATATAAATCCTCTTAATCAATCAATCAACATTCCATAGTGTTGGAAACTAGAGTCTAGGCATTTAAGGCTGAAAATGTTAAGTTTTTTAAAAAAAAAGATTTCTCACATCTTTCCCCAGTTTTTGGTGGTAATTCCTAGGCACAAAAACCAAACAACTGTACAATCCAAATATTAATATGCAAATATTTGCATAATATGCAAATAACATGCAAATTAGCCTGCCGGATTTGTGGAACTGGAATATGGCAACTCTAACCCAGAGCCGCCCCACCCCTAGGCACCCTAGGTCTGGTACGGGAGGAGGTCATGGGGGTGACACCATGAGTTACCGCACCAGGTGACACCAACCCTAGTGATGCCACTGGGCCTTAGCCCTGGCCATGTAAACAGAACCTATGGCTGGCTAGGTGCCAACCTCATTCAGGGTAGGTTGCCTGTACAACCCCTATGAAAATTAAGTATCCCTGAGCCCAGTTGTCGAAAGTCCTCTCGACATGCCTCCTATGTCCCTTCTTATGCTTAGAGTCAGATTGGTCTTCCTCCTCAGATGTGAGGAGGAAGAAAACATCCACATAGTGGCCATCCACATAGTGGCCAGGATATTTTTCTGGGACAGATGTTCACCGGGGAGAGTCATCCCCATCCTTAACTTGTGGGCAATGCATCTCTTGGGATGAGGTGTCCATATTACACCCCCAGACCTCCCCTGGGGAGGCCGTTGTCCTGGTCAGTTCCTTACGTCTGCACTACGCCCACCCTGGGAGCCCTGGGATGGAACCTGTGGAGTATGTAAGTCCCTCATGTGGTGCATCCTCATCTGAGGAAGAAGACTCACTTGATCCCTCAGTGTTGGATTCTGACCCATACCTGCGTCCTCTCCTACAGCAATGGTGTCTGGATCCGGATGAAGATCTGTGCCATCCTGGCTCCTTTGGAGTTGGCCCTGGCATTTCCAGGGTGTTGGGGGGTGGCCACTGCCTGCTGCCTCGCCCCAGGCACCCCTGTGGATTCCCCACCCCCTGTGGGGGTGGCTGATGTAGACGGCTCTCTGTCCACAACTGCATCACCACCTCCTTCATCTTTTGCATAGCTTGCCAGAGGGCTGCGTTGTCTGGCATGTCATCTGGCAAGGCAGGTGCCTGAGAGGCAGCAGTAGCTTGCCTACCTCCCCTGCCTCCGATACCCTTCTAGCGAGGAGGTGAGAGGGAAGGCTTGCAGGCTGTGGTGGTGTGTTTGGGGGGGGACATGGCAGCTGAAAGAAAACTGCAGGACTAACATGTTAATTTAAGTCATGAAGTCAGGAATGCGTTCTACCACCTTCGGTTGGTAGCCCAGCTACGCCCCTATCTGGACAGGGATGACCTCGCCTCAGTTGTTCATGCTCTGGTAACTTCTAGGTTGGATTACTGTAATGCACTCTACGTAGGGCTGCCCTTGAAGACAGTTCGGAAGCTTCAGCTAGTGCAAAACGCAGCAGCCAGACTGCTGACGAGGACCAGCCGGTCAGCGCATATAACACCTGTTCTGGCCCGTTTGCACTGGCTACCCATTTGCTTCCGAGCCAGATTCAAGTTGCTGGTTTTGACCTATAAAGCCTTACACGGCGTGGGACCGCAGTATCTTGTGGAACACCTCTCCCGCTATGAACCGACCCGGTCACTTCGCTCAGCATCTAAGGCCCTCCTCCGGGTACCAACCCATCAGGAAGCCCGGAGGACAGTTACTCGATCTAGGGCCTTTTCTGTAGTGGCCCCCGAACTGTGGGATAGCCTCCCCGAAGAAGTACGCCTGGCGCCGATGCTTCTATCTTTTCAGCGCCAGGTTAAGACCTGACTATGCTCCCAGGCATTTTAATACGTTTAATGTTACAATTTTAAATCTCTTTGTTTACTGTTTATTTATTGTGATATTTTGTATTTTTGTATTTTTAATCTTTTGTACACCGCCCAGAGAGCTACTCACTATGGGCGGTTTAAAAATGAAACAAACAAATAAATAAATAAATGAACTGAGAACCCTGGCACTCACAGACAGTACGTGGCTTTAGTACTGCTACATGTACATGACAGTACATGGCTTTAGCCCCTAATGTCATGATACTGCAATGGTAGCTGTCCCCCTGCTGGTCATATGAACTACAGTTAGTGTTAATAACAACATTAAAAGCGTGCTATGCTCCACACAAGTGCTAGGATAATACATTAATAGTCATAGCATCATAGAATAGAGTTGGAAGGGGCCTACAAGGCCAACAGATCCAGCCCCCTGCTCAGTGCAGGAATCAATGTAATAGTATAACAGTGTGATGGTGATGATCTTTATCTGTTTTGCTCAAAGTTAGCCCAGGATGGAGAAACTCTGCTAGGTCTGGCCTGTGCAGTCTGGCGGCCAGCAGGCAGCCTAGGAAAGAGAGGGGCTGGCCATTTAAAGTGGCTTTGTTTATTAAGATGGGCCACTGTCTACCCATATGGTCACGGAGGAAGCCCTCCCTTCTCTGCCTGAAGAGGCCTGGAGCACATCTGGAGCATTCCATATGGAAATGGATGCTCCAGGTAAAACTGTGAGGGGAGGGGAGAGTGGCTGCCTGAGAAGAGGGGGGATGGAATTGGCTGCCTTTTGGGGGGTGGCTGCTTCTCTGCCCAGTGACCCAAGGAAAATGCCCATCCACAGAGTGCATGATGCTGCCCCCATTCCCAGGGTTTGGGGCAAAGTTCCTTCACAATCCCCACCTTGCCAGTAGATGGGGGGGATTAACAAGCTACCCTGACTCAGAACAGATGGGAGGATAATATTTCCTCCCATTGCTCTCTGGAGTGCGTTCCTTCCCACAGTTAGTGTCCCGAGCTGAGGCTCAAGGCTTGGGTCACACACAACCTTCTACAAGCTGTTTGCAGTCATTGCAGTCAAGGTGTCTGCCAAATGCAGTGAAAGGAACAGTAGAGAGAGAGGGATTACATACGTTTCTTCGGATAGTTAATTTACAGAAATAGGGCAGGGCAAGGATTTTCTTTAACAGTCAGCCAATCAGAGTCTCTCTTCCCCTCACTGACTGAGGTAGAGAACTGACAGTCACTGCTTCAGAAACACAAAACCTCAGCTGATTCCCATCCACCCCTGCAAAATTGAGACTATGTAGGATATTGTTTTGCTCTGAGATAGTACTGAGAAAGTAATGGGAGTCCTAGCTAAATCTAGTTCATATTTGTTGCAGAATTGGGGAGGGGAGTTTTGACATTTTTACCACTGCTTTTTGACCCCTTATATTTATTTATTGCACTTGTATACCACCCCATAGCCGAAGCTCTCTGGGCAGTTTACAGCAATCAAAAACATTAAAACAAATATACCATTTAAAACACATGTTTTAAAAACAATTTAAAACACAACAACATGCAGAAGTGTTGTACATCCAGATGCTGATTTTATTATTTATTGACCTACCAGCATGCACAAAGGTTTGCACATCTAGTCACCAGTAATTTTGTTCATTCTGGAAATTAAATTGGGCAGAATCAGACAGGAGGAGGAACGAGGAAACTCGTCTTCACACCAAAACTGCATTATCTACACTGGAAATATAACATGATGGATTACAACAGCATCCCTAAGTATAGATGATGCCCTTGTATCTAAACAAACCTATGCAGCTCTTGAAAGTCAGAGGTGAACTCTTGATATAGCATAGGTCAGAAAACAGAAAAGATAGAAAATTATCTTCCATTTTCTCATCCTGTGAATGAATAGCAGCTCAGCAGGTAGCTGTAAGACACCACATTGACATTCTTTTAGTACTGGACAATATCCTCTTTCATGTATAGGACCTGTAGAATAACATATGGCAGCTGTCAATCCTTAAAGAAAAGATATTATTTCTTTATTCCTCCATTCTTGGATTAGGTATTATCTAGTTTCTTGTTGGTCCTGTTCTGATTTATCATTATTTTATCATTCCTGGTTATTTTATTGATACCCACCAGGGTGCAATTTCAGATCTAGATTTACAGCAGCTGCTGGGTGGACTATATGGCATAAACTGGATTTTTCTGCTTGTAAAATGATCATGAAATTGGGTCGATGATGGAATTGCTGGCACTGCTAAACCAGAATCAACATCTGCTTTCATGAGACCATCTATGCCTGAGCTATGCAAGCTGCCTGAATGGCTAGTGATATTTTCTTGCCTAATCTCTTGTGTTTATCAGAATACCACTGACCATAGTATACCCGGAGGGTGTGAGAGCCCCTTTTCGCCACCTCTCTATTGCCTCTGAGTGAGTTTTGTGTGTTTGAATCCTTGCTAAATATTACATCTTCCCTGGAATTAGTCACACTGAGACTTTAAGCTTCAAAATAAGAAAAAAACTACTTTATTCTGGAAGTATATACTTGATAGGAAACAGTTCTACATCTAGCTAACTAACTAAGTTGGAGATGCAAACATTAAGCCTAGTATTTGCCCTCGTCCTGTGAGGAGAGAGACAGACAAAGATGAGATCTCTATCTGTCTAGAGAGTGAAGAAGCCGAAAGATGTGGTCAGCATCCTAAGAATAACAGTTTGTACAGAAGAAAGAGTTAGCAGCAGATCAAAGGATAGGGGTAGCCTAGGAATCAGTAGGTCTATCTGTCTATCCTTTTTAATCCCATGCAGACCCAACCCACCAATTTGAATTGAACCACATATTCCAACACTCTCAGATCACTTAGTGAAGATAATCTCCTTTTGAAATAGTGACTTCAATTCCTCCTGACCATAGCTGTTTACCCCCAGATCGGTGAAGACCTCCATTTTTTGTGTATGATCAGAACCTTGGCGTTTTTGCTCTGAAATACTGAGAACAGAGTTTGAGGAGCAGCTTAGAGTGGATTTATCTTTAAAGTTGAGGCTTATCTTTTTATTTCTAATTTATTTTGCTTAGAAATAAATGTGCTAGATGGATTTTAATCCCCCCCCCATTCTTCTGCTGTGAACTGCTCTGAAAACTGTTTTATGGAGGGAACAGGATGTGGGCAGGAAGAGCTGGCCAACTGGCAGACTGTAATGCAAAGGAGAATGTGCCTAGGTAACCACTAGTTTTGTGTGCTTTCATTTTTTCATCCACTCATCACTACCATATTTTACTTGTATTTTATTTAACAAAAATTATATACTGCTTTGGTTGTAAAAATCTCTATGCACTTTACAAAATACATTAAAAATGTAAATGTACTGCCTTCAAGTCAATTCCGACTTATGGCGACCCTATGGATAGGGTTTTCATGAGGCTGAGAGGCAGTGACTGGCCCATCACCCTTGCCTCCACCTCCGAAAAAACCCTTGCATGCCCACAAAGGGTTTGGGGACCCTTCGGGACAGATTCAGGTTGTAGGAAGGCTATGAAGGGAGGATGCGGAATCCCATTGTATCTGCTGCTCAGTGTTGGATCTCATCCTTTTGTTGTTTTCCTAAACAAAGAAATAAATAAAAGTCAAAGTAAAAAAATATAATTAGATCAAATTTTGTTTTGTTTATTATTACTCTTGAGCTTAGGGTATATTTCATAGAATTAAAATACTGGCAATGGCCAGAAGTTTTTTTAAAGCTTAGTATCACTATTCAAATAGGGCTGCTTTGCACGAGACCTGCTTTATATGCTATCTGGCAGCTAATTTGTGCAAAAAGCAATGTGTTTGAGGTGATACATATCTTGTGATGGCAGATACATTGCAGGGGAAAAAAGGTCTGGAAGACAGGTGCCGTCCCCTTGGCAGCCATCACCTGGTGTTTCATGTCTGTCCTGTACCTTTCCTGCCACAGGCTCAGTCTGAGAGAGGAGGGAGTTACTGTGACTCCTCTCCCTCCTTGTGCTAGGCTTGGCCTGAAGCTGGATAAGTGGCAGGGGAGTCTTTCTTGGTCCAAGTTTGCTGCCTTTCAAATTTCTGGCAGCACACTTCAGAGATTGTACTGCCTTCACCCTCATCTCATGGGACAATCGTTTCCAGTGCCACCAGAAGATACCTCCTTGGCAATATAGCACTACTGCTCCTAACCACTTTGCAAGCCATTTGGCTGCTACAACAACTGCAACTGAGCTTCAGCATTCCCCATCACATCAGCCATGGTGGCACACCTTATTGGTGAGTGAAGGTAGTCCAGGTTTGGAGGTTGGATATAAACTAAACTAAATAGCTTGAGTTCTTAGACTCGTGGTAGATTTCACTATTGTCTGTTTTCTCTGTAATGGCAGAAGAGTTTTAGGTACCCTTTCACCATTATGAATAGACCATTTTGCTTCTTTAGAATAACCTTGTGTATGGGGGTCAGTCTATTTATTGTTTATTTATTAAATTTATGTCCCGCCCTTTCTCCCTGTAGGAGCTCAGGACAACAACATATATTATCCCGTGTCAGGAGACTTGCAGTCCCCTCACTGCAGCCATAATGTGCACTATGGCTTGCAATACGGAACCTCCCAGTCACCAGTGAAATTTCAACACCAGCTGTCAGATGTTGGAAAGTGTCTGCTAGTTCTGAAGTTTTTCTGAAAAACAGGGTTATCCTGTGCAGGAGCCTCCTATGTTTGAGAATAGTTAAGTGAGTAGACTGGGTAAAAGACTTACAGCTTGGTGACTTTCTAATAGTGTATAATATTCCCACTTAATTTGCCTAACATAGCTTAAAGAGAACATTTTAGAGTAAAATAATTGTTCTGTTCATCATTAATTGTTTGCAGCCTGTCTTGATCTAAAATTTGGGGATTTCATTTTCATGAGAGTGGATATTTTAGTTTAACATACTAGGCTGGTCTATCAATTTGAGTAAAGCTTTTATTATTACATTACATTTTTAAATTAAATGGCAGATTTGAACTGCCATTTATGGATCAGCTTATTGAATTTAAGTAATAAAGCACATAGCTAAATAGATTACTATTTGCTTGGATATAGAGAGTTATGAAAGATATATCAAACTACCTAATTTAATTGATTAAAAATGGTAGTGGTATTGTATATCTTGTTTTAATTTGCTGCTACCATTTTATTGCAAATAGGCAGTAACTAGAATGTAAATGGGATGCAATGTTCTTGTTACACATTGCAATTATTGATCAGACTTAATGAAACAATATGACATATGCCTTGACAATTGTCATGTAACATTCACAATGTTTTAAAAGCTTGTAGGTCATTTTGGTGTCATTTTGTTTCATTTGATCTTAGTAGTGATGGTGATAGTTTTGGGGATACTATATTTGGGCTATAATATTTAACTACACTTGCTTGCTAGACTGATGAAATCAGTCAAACTTTGGCCTGTTTCATATGCTAGGGATGCAAAAACCTTTTCTCATTGTGAACTACATATTGTATTAGTTACAAATTCATTCCTATATCATACGGGGCACCCAGAACATGTGGGTACTTTCCAGTGCTATCTTTATGAGATCACTGAAGTGGCATGAAATTCAGAGAAAGAATCCAGGCATCCCATTAATCTATACATTCATGTGTTATGGAGCCTGACACTGGGGAGGTTCAGCACCAGCACTACATCATCGCTTTCATTTTTGTGGAATCCAATGTTGCCAAATAGACTTCAGCTCATGCACTGGGACTTTACCTTCTCTCTTCCTCCCTGCAGTCTTCCATGTACCCCAAAAATCTGCTCCGGTGGGCGGCTGACCACAGAAACCTTTCTGGCTAACTTTGGAGTGTATCAAAAAACCAAATAGCTCCCTTTTACATAAGGAAGCTCAGATGTGTGCATAGAGCTCTGGACAAGTTTTCTGTCTGTATGCATACTAAAGCAGATTTCATTGCCAAAATCTACACTCCACACAAACACACAATCCTCACATAGAGTAAGAAAAACATAGTGTTGAATCCTAAAATACTTCATGTCTATTTTCTTTTTTGTGTCCTTCATGAAATCTCTATTTTTATATTAACCAGAGCAGAGCATCTCAAACAATTTTCCTATACTGCCAATCAACAGCCCTTATTGACCAGATGAGATTTAAAATTCTTTTCCTCACCTTCAAGTTCTTTAAACTGTGATCCAGACCCAGATTCTGAATCTCCATCCTTATTGAATTCCTCTTCCCAGATTCTGTTCCAATGATATACAGCTCAACATTCAGCTTACTTCATTTTCCCATTTTCTTCTACAGATCCGATGTGCAATCTATCATCTTAGTGCAGCAGACTCCACAATTTCTAAACCTTTCTTGCAGGTATAGCTTGAGAACTGTTTCCTACGTTGGATACTTGCATTGGAATGCTCAGAAAAGAACTGCACTTTACAAGAAATAAGGACTGTCCCTAGAAAAAGCCCACACTATTGTTCCCTTCCCTTCTGTTGTACTGCCTTCAAGTCAATTCCGACTTATGGCGACCCTACAAATAGGGTTTCATGGTAAGCGGTATTCAGAGGTAGTTTCCTCTGAGGCTGAGAGGCAGTGACTGGCCCAAGGTCACCCAGTGAGCTTCATGGCTGTGTGGGGATTCGAACCGTGGTCTCCCAGGTCGTAGTCCAACACTTTAACCATTACACCACACTGGCTCTCATCCCTTCTGTTACATGCAGTAAAATGTATACCATATCAATGTCAGCTCCAGGTTTTAGAGGGTTCTTGGAAAATATATGTTCTGTGGGCCCCTTGCCTGAGTATGGCCATCTCTTGCTCACTTGCTTCCTCCCTCTTGGCCAAATCTATGCAACCATCCAAGGGAGAAGGAAGGCAAGGAAATGATACTGTTCTGTCTCCTCACTCTGGTGAGGTGAACAGGCAGTTACATCAAGGAGGAGGAACAGCAAGGCTAGCAAGCTCCAGAGGTTGACAGGGAGCTTCTTATAGTGGTGTGAGCCTCAGCAGCTGCCCAATGTTTCCTATTCCTGATTTTAACTCCACCCCATATCCTGCTGCCATCATGCTAAGAGTGCTAACAATATCCAAGGATGTAAAGTGGGGATAAGGGAATGAACAGAGTGATAATATTAAGACAGCAATATAGTTTGACATATTATGGTGGGAAAGTGAGGAACTTGACATAGGACTGCCATTTGTGGTGGTGGCCTGGTATTTCTTGTAATGTGTTTAATGCTGAAAGGTCATGTGGAAAGGTTTAGTGCTGGCTATTCATCCTTCTGAGAGAGACACTAGCCTTCTTTATGGATTATATACATGAAGGGTTGATCACAGAATGACTGGGAAGGGGGCCATGTCACTGGCTGGCTCCACAGCCAAGGTCCTTTGGGGCCCTTGAAGTCACATAGCTTCCCCCACTCCCAGTGTCCATGAGTTAGGTGTGGGTCCCCTCAGGGCAAAAGTCTATACATGTAGATTTCTATGCACATAGGTTTCCCTGTAACCTAGAATCCTGATGGTCAGGAGTCCAGATCCCAGGAAAACCTGTATGTGAAGAGGTCTGTGCAGTAGGTTTTACTGCAGATATCTAAGCCTAACACATTGACTTATATTTTTATATATATATATATATATATATATATATTGCTAAAAACACTTTAAAACATCATAAAAACAGATCTTAAAATACATTAAAACAAAACAGCATTAAAAACATTTAAAAAAAACAACTTTTAAAAAAGGGTTAAAAACAGTATTAAAAACATATTAAGTAATTGTAACACAGACTCAGACTGGGATAGGTCTCAACCTACAAGGCTTGTTGAAAGAGGAAAGACTTCAAAAGGTGCCAAAAAGATAGCAGAGATGGCGCCTGCCTAATTTTCAAAGGGAGGGAATTCCACAGGGTTGGTGCTGCCACACTAAAGGTCCGTTTTCTATATTGTGCAGAACAAACCACCTGATAAGATGGTATCTGCAGAAGGCCCTCACTTGCAGAGCGCAGTGATCAACTGGGTATATAAGGGGTAAGACGGTCTTTCAGGTATCCTGGTCCCGAGCTGTATAGGGCTTTGTACACCATAACTAGAACCTTGAACTTGGCCCGGTAGCAAATAGGCATCCACTGCACACATTGACTTTAGGGGAAGGCGTAATTGTGAAATCCTAAGGGCAAGGCCAGTGGTGTAGCCTCATGCATGAAGGGGGCTACTGACACAACCAAAACATATCAGAAACATTGATTTCCCATGGAAATAGACTTGCTGTATAAGAAGAGGAGCTAGAGAAATGTTTTAGGCTGCATTCCTAATCCACTGACTTTGTTCTGAGTAGACATGGCTAAGATTGCAGCCTTACTCCTTAGCTCTTTTATTGTAATTTACTTTTTTTATTTGCTTTAGTGTTTTTGAAGAGCTTTAAAACACCTGAACTACCATTCATTTATCTGTGCAGGGCCTAGTAATCCATAATTTACTCAGCAGTGTATTCCTTTTTCCTTTCTCCCTAGAAATAGTAACCTTGTAGCCCAATCTCATGCATGTTTACTCAGAAGTACATAAATCCTGCTAACAATTTAATCCTATACAGTACATGTCTACTCAGAAGTAAGTCAAGTTGATTTCAAGATTTTTACCTTAGACATATATTATTTTATTTTGTATAAATGCTATTTATATGGCACATGGCACTTTACAAAGTGCAGGAGGGACAGATCCCTTCCGCAAGAGACTTGCAATCAAAAATCTGATGCAGGTGGGACAACAGATGGGGAAAGTAATGGAAGCAGAGTAAACAATCTTATATTTAGCTCTTGTATGTGCTATTAGCTATCTTATTTTCTTATTTACTCTGAAACCTGATGCCTGGAGAACATGCAGGTGTGAGAGCTCTTATATTTTTTACGTTCTTTAGCAATAAATATATAAATGTATTATATAAAAAAGCACCTTCCTTGCAGGTATATCATTTATGAGATGAAGCTATAAGCTGTGGTCTAGCAAGAGGCACAGAATCTCTGAGGTTGCACATAGTGCTTACAGCCGCTCTTGCTGATGGTCTTGTTGAGAATTCCATGGCCATGTACTCTCTGTCCCCCATAAAACAGGTGATTAGTGCTATCCAAATAGATTCTAGTGATTATTATTATTATTATTAAGTTTATTTATATACCGCATTTTCCACAAATATACATGTGCTCAAAGCAGTTCACACAAATAATCCAAATATAATAGCACAACACATAATAAAGAGTATAATCACTAAATTAAGAAATATATATATATATACAGTACATCAAAACCTAAATGAGCATAAAGCTCAACAACAAAGCCAAAGCAAAAATATTTAAAAACTAACCCCCAAGCTGATACAAAAATCTCCCCCAAACCCCCACAACTCAATCCAAAGGGCCAGAAAGTCCTCTGAAAGAAGCTGTGTTTGAAGGCCTCCAGGGCTGGAGGATGGGGCAAGGCAGGTGGAAACATTCTCTCCGGATAACAAACTGAGTCTCTCTCCACTCATAGTCCTTCTCCTAAAGGCAGTTCCCTTTTGAAGACTGGAGGCTGGGGCAAGGCAGGTGGAAATAGCCTCCCCTGATGGCAAACTGAGTCTCTGTGATCATCTGTTTGGCTGAGGATCAGCTTTGTGAGTACAAGTGTAATGAAAGTTGCATTTTTTTCTGTATGATATAACTTGGATTAAACAGGATCTGCTTTTGTACTTAGAATTTAGAAGTGATGTGAATGGATTTGGAGAAGCGTAGATTTGAATAGTAGATTTTTAAAGTATTCTGCAATCTTGACTACTTCAATCAGAAACCATAATTTGTGCATTGTTGTAATGAAATAGAACAGGGGCTATTTATAAAATCAGCGTAATCAGGTGGTATAGCTTTTAATAGATTTCACCAGACTGCTGGTGGGAGGATGCATGTTTGAAACTTCTTCAACATCAAAGATTAGCACATGAAGAAGGATTCAGTATAACCTTCTCCTTAAGCTTTTTATAGGGGATGTACAGCCTGAAGTGGTACATTCTAGGTGATTATCATGTGATTCTGCTAATTATATTAATTTGCCCTGAGCTTGATGAAAGTTTTTATTCTGGAAATATATTTTATTTTTTAAAATATATACAGGCCCTCTTTACAATTTCAGAAGATGAAATAGAATTTGAGGGGGAAAACCCTGAAAATAATGCAATAACCTTAAAAATAACAAAGTATATTTTGTTTCTTATGCTTGGACCAGAGTAGTGATCTGTCTCAGCTATGTCATTCCAAATGACAATTCCTGTTTCATTATTGGAATTTTAAATTGTGCAGAGACCTGAAAGATTCTCATCGTTATTTTTATTATAACGTCAAATATGCTTGGTTTATATTGATGTGGAGAGACAGTGTGGTGTAGTGGTTAAGGTGTTGGACTACGACCTGGGATACCAGGGTTTGAATCCCCACATAGCCATGAAGCTCATAGGAAGGCAATGGTAACCCCCCTCTGAATACCGCTTACCATGAAAACCCTTTTCATAGGGTCACCATAAGTCGGGATCAACTTGAAGGCAGTCCATTTCCATTTTATATTGATGCATTCTTCAGATATGCACTTTTAGAGACAGACTTCTATTGAAGAGTGGCTCATGACCCTGTCTATATAAACTTTGTGTTTGTGTGGACACTCTCTCTCTATATATATTGTATGCATGTAAACAATATTGGAATGAAAGATCCTGCTTCTGTTTGAAAGAGAGCCATTGAACACTAAGCAAAGGAAGGTCCAAAATTGGTTTTATCTTCTTTCCTCTGAGTTAACCTTCAATTTGACCTTCAGAGATTATTCTCATGGAGTTAAAAACAAAACTTTATTACCCGTGCCCAATAGACTAAAGGTTGTTTTGGTTTTTTCCCCCTTCTATTTTCATATCATGCTAATGATTTTCACCTCAGTGAATTTTAATTAAGGAAAAATAACTAGCTAGCTTGATAGCTCATCATACTGATGTGTGACCATGTGAAATCTACTTGTGAATATATTCAGGTAATAGAGATAGGAATTTGACCATTGCAAAGATGAAAGGAAGCTATTCTTGCTGTAAGGAAAAACACAGGCTAGCCACATTCCTTCAATTAAAATACAATTCAGTATTAATGGCCCCAGTGAGGAAAGTTAATGTAAGTTTAGGCAATCAGTTCAAGCTATTGGCTGTGGAAGACTGGGTGTGTGAGGAGCAGGAACAATGGCTATATGTTCTTATGGAGAGTGAACAGGTATAATCTATTTGAGAATGTGCAGCTGGGATCTAGTCCATGATTTAAAGATAAGTGAGAGCAGTTGCTGGAATAATTTATATGATAGAATCTGGAAAGTGCAGAGTAGGAGTCTTGGCAGTCCATGGAACATATTATCTTTTAATATACTAATTCCTATGTGTTTTTCTGATGTTATTGCATGAAAATGTAGACCTTCTCTAAAAATGTGTAAAGATTCATTGAAATATATGAATGCGTACTGATGCATAATGATATTGATCTGAAAAAGATACCAAATTGACCTATTTTGCCATTGTTATCAAATATCTGTTGAAACAGGTCTGCTATGTGTCTGTATCAACTTTCATGCAATGAGGGTGGTAAGCGTCCAAGATAAAACAGGAGAAAAAAGAGGGGGGAGACCCCAAGATGCTAAAAAAAGGGGATTCTTGAAATGAAAATCCAAATAAGTTTTATTAAAAAGAAAGCCCAACACGTTTCAGCCACTCAGTGACTTGGCCTTTGTCAGGGGATGAGCAGGTCTAAAAACTATATCTTCACCAATTATGTCTGCATAAATGTGCATGGAGTTTTTGCACTAATTCTGTGCCACCATGGTCATTATTTAGTTGCAACTGCAAGCAGTCTTGGATGAAACAGATTATCTTGACCCATCCCAGTCTTGGTTCAGGCCTGGTTATGGGACTGAATCGGCCTTGGTCGCCCTGGTGGATGACCTTTATCGGGAGAAGGACAGGGGGAGTGCGACCCTGTTATTCTTACTTGATCTCTCAGCAGCTTTTGATACCATTGACCATGGTATCCTTCTGGGGTGACTTGGTGAGATGGGTGTTGGAGGCACTGTTTTACAGTGGTTCCAATCCTATCTCCAGGGTCACTCTCAGAGAATAGCATTGGGTGACTGCCTTTTGGCCCCCTGGCAGCTGTGCAGCCCCCTGGCAGCTGTCCCCCATGCTGTTTAACATCTATATGAAGCCCTTGGGAGCAGTCATCAGGAGCTTTGGGGCGAGGTGTCAGCAGTATGCTGATGATACCCAGCTCTATTTCTCCATAACATCTGGATTGGGAGAGGCCGTGCAAGCCTTGGACTGCTGCCTGGACTCGGTGGTGGGCTGGATGAGGGCCAATAAACTGAGTCTGAATCCTAGCAAGACTGAGGCGCTGTGGTTTGGTGGTTCCTGAGTTTGGATAATTGGTCAGTTGCCTGCTTTGGACGGGGTCGTACTTCCTCTGAAACAGCAGGTCCATAGCCTGGGGGTGCTCCTGGATCCATCTTTGTCGCTAGAGGCCCAGGTGACCTCAGTGGCTAGGAGTGCCTTTTACCAGCTTTGGCTGGTGAGACAGCTGCAGTCGTTTCTGGATTGGGATAGCCTGACTACTGTTGTCCATGCACTGGTAACCTCCAGGCTGGATTACTGTAATGCGCTCTATGTTGGGGTGCCCTTGAGGTTGGTCCAGAAGCTGCAGCTGGTGCAAAATGTGGTGGCGAGACTGCTCACTGGGGCAGGGTATCGCCAACATGTCACCCGCTGCTGAAAGAATTGCACTGGCTGCCTGTTTGCTACCGTGCCAAGTTCGAGGTTCTAGTTTTGGTGTACACAGCCCTATGCAGCTCAGGACCAGGATACCTGAAAGACCGTCTTATCCCTTATGTAACCAGTCGATCACTGTGCTCTGCAGGTTTAGGGTCTCCTGCAGATACCATCTTATCAGGAGGTTCGTTCTGCACACACCTTTAGTGTGGCAGCACCTACCCTGTGGAATTCCCTCCCTTTGAATATTAGGCAGGCGCCATCTCTGCTATCTTTTTGGTGCCTTTTGAAGACTTTCCTCTTTCAACAAGCCTTTTAGGTTGAGACCTATCCCAGTCTGAGTCTGTGTTAGAATTGCTTAATATGTTTTTTAATAATGCTTTTAACCTTTTTTTGTTTTTTTAAATGTTTTTAACGCTGTTCTGTTTTAATGTATTTTAAGATCTGTTTTTATGATGTTTTAAAGTGTTTTTAGCGCTTTGCCGCCCTGGGCTCCTGCTGGGAGGAAGGGCGGGATACAAATTAAATAATAAATAAATAAATAATTTTTTGTGTATAATTTTGCATATAACTAGATGGGCTTTAAAACCAAAACAAAAGCCCTAGCAATGCACAAGCAGTTCTGACATAAGCAGATGTTCAGTGCAAGAGCTGTTCCAGTGCAGGTAAAGCTTGATGGGTTGGAACTGCCAAATTCACTGTATAAATTCATTTAAAGCTGATTCCTTCTCCATTCCTATAAACAGCATACCATGTAGAGCTTTCTCCTTTGGGTTCTTTTGCTGGGGGTCCTTGAATAAAAATTTTGAAGACACAGGCTTGGAGCAAAAAGGTAGGCCATTATTGGATGACAAGTGTACACTGGGTCAGTCTCCCTCCTAGTGAGTGGACACTGCAACTTGGCACTGTTTGCCTGGGTTTTTTTATACATTTCAGGACAAAGACTTTAGCATCTACCAATAAGGATTTAACACATCAGAATGACATAGACATGATAGTATTACACAGGCATTTTGCATAGGTACTTTGTACTTTAACACATCAGAATGACATAGACATGACTGTATTACACAGGTATTACACAGGCATTTGCATAGGCATTGCATAGGTACTGTACTTCTCTGCATCGTGTTCTAGTGAATTTGGTGTTCTAATGAATTTGGCAATGTTCAGTACTTCACATGAAAGTAAATTTTAACAATGAGCTAAGCATCTTAGCTATTCTGCACTTCTTTCTACGTCTTAGAGCAGCCTTTCTCAACCAGTGTGCCTCCAGATGTTGTTGGACCACAACTCCCATCAGCCTCAGCCAGCATTGCCAATGGTCAGGAAAGATGGGAATTGTGGTCCAACATCTGGAGGCACACTGGTTGGGAAAGGCTGTCTTAGAGGTACCGAGATATTCAGCACAGTGTTATCAATTGTTTTGAGTACAAATAGTTCCAAACAAACCAGCATGGTCAGGAAATTCAGTTCCAAAGAGAAAAAGATCTGGCTTCCTACTAAACTATTAAAATGTTATAAACTTTTATAGCTTTATAAAAGAATATATTTTGCTCATTGTTTATGTATATTGAATTCCCCATTAGCTATACATGTACGTATGTATAAAATTCCCCATCACACACAACATATGTGAATCAGTTTTCTGTCAAAATGGGAAGTTTGCTGAACTACAGAGGTTCCCCATGTTTTAGTTCAATCCTCTTTATAATAATAATAATAATAATAAATTTAATTTTTGCGTCGCCTATCTGGCCGAAGCCACTCTAGGTGACGTACAAACTAAAATCCAGTAAATTACAATACATTTAGTTCATTAAGAGAATATGTCTTGTCATGGAGTATTCTTTACAAAAGATTGTCTCTCTGATTCTGCTTAATCTGCAAAGAGAACAAATTCCACAGCCTCTCAAAATGTTTTGTTCCATTGCTGAACCACTCTTAAGGTTAAAAAGATCTTTGTGATGCATTTTCATTCAAACCCAGGAAACAGTAGTTGATATAAACATAGAGGAAGTGTTAATAAATTGAACATTTCACTCAAAATGTTTCACCTTGTTGTGATTCTCTCTCTCTCTCTCTGCCAACACACTTAAATTCATAAAAATTTCATGCTCTATTTAAGTGAAGGACAAAATAATGCTGACTTCAGCTAAGTTTATATTCCAGGTTTCCCATGCAGGCCAGTAAATGTCAGTTCTGATGTTTCAGCAGAAGTTTCATATCATGTTTAAATAATAGTTCTCTGATCCTGCCTTTGGGATGTTCCCCCTTGCAAAAATGCACTCAATATTAAAATTGCTAGCATATGCTTCATCAGAATTCTACATGTGCCAATAATATCATCGTACTATTTTCCAGCTGTGGATATGACAACGAAAGCTTCAGTGCGGCAATACAAATTTGTTTATGTAGAAATTTCATTGTGGTAGTTCAGAACAGGTGCTCAGAAACATACAAAAGAGTGTTTGTAGGTTTAGAGGCCAGCTAAACTCTGTACTCAGCAGAGGGGCAAGTCTTGTACTTGGTTACCCATCCGTAAAATGGAAAATATTTGGCTTCACAGAAAACAAGGATAATACTTTGCAAAGCATTAGAGTCTGCAAAGCATTTTGTACACTATAAAGGGCACAGAAATGACAAACCATAATTTTGTGTTCCATAAGGATAGGCATGTTAGTCTGTTGCAGGAAAAACAGCAATCTTGTTTATCATTATGGTATAGGTTTTTGTGGAATATAGTCTTCCTCAACTGCTATAGTAATTAGAGTATCAGACTAGGTATCCTTTGGGACTTGGGACACTTGCTATCTCTCAGCCTGACTGACTTCACTAGGTTCTTGTGAGGATAAAATTGGAAGGGGAACCAGTTTTTCACTGCTTTGAACTTCTTGGAGGAAAGGTAAGATATAAATACAGACGTACGTAAATGAGACTTGCTGTTTAATCATAAGGTGATATATATTCACTGAATAACACAAAGAGCATTGAGAATAATACACAACTTTTCAGAACAGTAGTGCCTTTTAATTTGCTGCCCTGGGCTCCTGCTGGGGCGGGATATAAATCAAATAATAATAATAATTTAAGGTTTACTACCAGTTTCGAACCAGGCTTTAGAATATTGAACATTTTCCAATTCTTGCGATGTTTTTGCAATTTCAAATGAGACTAACCACAAATATTAAGCTAATGAATTTCACATTAGTGTAATACTACATTTCAATGTTCTCTGAAAAACTAATAATTAGTTAACTAAGTTGAAACCTCCCCTTTTTTGGTACAATGTGGATATGTCAACATGTACTATATTGTTTCCCGAGAGCGTTTGACTCCTCAAAAGAAGCAGCAACAGCATCAGCATGCAATGGTAGTAGTGTAGCAGTAGTAGCTGAGTTGCCAGGCCTACCAGGTCAGGGATGCACTGCTGGTGCCTGGGATAAAGAGAAGAACACTTCAAAGAAGGAGTCTGAGCCTGAGCATTGCGCCTTGCCAGCTGTGGAGGCAGCAGCAGGTGAGCAGAGAGCGGAGCACCCTAGCAAGTGTGCAGTTCCCTGGGGATGGGGCAATCTGATCCCCACATACTAGCTAAAATGAGGGGAGCCCTGGGCTTGAGAGTTGTGAACCTGGAGGCATCTTTTCACATTCCACTTCTCAGTGGGGCAAAGGTAGGGTGTAGCAGAACAACAAAGAAGTCCACCCACTGGGCATCAAAGAATAGTCCACCTGAACATCCATGTATGGTATTTATTTTGAATGTGATTTGTTGGGGGATATTGATGAATGGGGGTAATTGAATGAAAGAAGTCTTTATTGTTCAGAGCCATAGGCTACCACAATTAATGGGGGTAATTAACGTGGAATTGATTTGAAACAGGATCTGGTTGAGAAATGAATTGGGGTTGGAAAATATTTGTTGAAGGGCTGAACTCCTTGACAAATATGCAGGATAAAATATAATACTCAAAATATCTTTGGAAACTTTATAAATGTGACATAAGAATAATAGGATTCCCCTGTTCTTAGTCCCCAACATCTACAAGTCAGAAAGAAAGAGAGGGAGGTAGAAGGCCATTTGTGTTATAACCTCTATCCTATGGTGTCACTCAGCTGACAGTAAGACTTCCTTCCTCCCTTGTGCAGCCCATTTGTTGTTATGAGCCTTCAAGTTGATCACGACTTACAGCGACCCTTTGAATCAGCAACCTCCAATAGCATCTGTCATGAACCACCCTGTTCAGATCTTGTAAGATCAGGTTTGTGGCTTCCTTTATGGAATCAACCCATCTCTTGTTTGGTCTTCCTATTTTTGTACTCCCTTCTGTTTTTCCCAGCATTATTGCTTTTTCTAGTGAATCATGTCTTCTCATGATGTGTCCAAAGTATTATAACCTCAGTTTCATCATTTTAGCTTCTAGTGACAGTTCTGGTTTAATTTGTTCTAACACCCAATTATTTTTGCAGTCCATGGTATGCACAAAGCTCTCCTCCAACACCACCTTTCAAATGAGTTGATTTTTCTCTTATCTGCTTTTTTCACTGTCCAACTTTCACATCCATAGATACAGATCAGGAATACCATGGTCTGAATGATCCTGACTTTAATGTTCAGTGATACATCTTTGTATTTGAGGACCTTTTCTAGTTCTTTCATAGCTTCCCTCCCCAGTCCTAGCCTTTTTCTGATTTCTTGACTATTGTCTCCATTTTGGTTAATGACCGTTCTAAGGTATTGATAATCCTTGACAAGTTCAGTGTCCTCGTTGTCAACTTTAAAGTTATGTAAATCTGTTGTCATTACTTTAATCTTCTTGACATTCAACTGTAGTCCTGCTTTTGTGCTTTCCTTTTTAACTTTCATCAGCATTTGTTTCAAATCATTAGTGGTTTCTGCTAGTAGTATGGTATCATCTGCATATCTTAAATTATTGATATTTCTCCCTCCAATTTCCACACCTCCTTCATCTTGGTCCAATCCCGCTTTCCGTATATGTTCTGAATATAGATTAAACAAATAGGGTGATAAAATACACCCTTGTCTTACACCCTTTCTGACTGGGAACCAATCAGTTTCTCCATATTCTGTCCTTATAGTAGCCTCTTGTCCAGAGTATAGGTTGCACATCAGGACAATCAGATGCTGTGGCACCCCCATTCTTTTAAAGCATTCCATAGTTTTTCATGATCTACACAATCAAAGGCTTTGCTGTAATCTATAAAGCACAGGGTGATTTTCTTCTGAAATTCCTTGGTCTGTTTCATTATCCAATGTATGTTTGCGATATGATCTCTGGTACCTCTTCCCTTTCTAAATCCAGCTTGGACGTCTGGCACTTCTTGCTCCATATATGGTAAGAGCCTTTGTTGTAGAATCTTGAGCATTACTTTAAGAACATAAGAACATAAGAAGAGCCTGCTGGATCAGGCCAGTGGCCCATCTAGTCCAGCATCCTGTTCTCACAGTGGCCAACCAGGTGCCTGGGGGAAGCATGGCATATTATATGCTCCCCAAATCTGCTGGGGAGGCAACCTTCTGGAGTAGACTTAGGGGCATGAGAGGCTGCAAGGGGAGGGGGAATCATTGAAAAGTGCTTCCCTCCTTATTTCACTGTCAGAAACCTTCCCGTCAGTTGAACAACACTGTGGGACACAACCCTCAGGCTTTTAACAAAATTATATTTTACATCTTTCAAATTTAAATATTAAATTTAAATATTGAGTACAGTTTCCAGCTGTAAAATGGGTATATTTTTTTAGAAAGTCTTCTACATGCTTAGTTCCTTTATTATATAATGGACATCATGCATGGCTTGACTAACTTTAATTATCTACTGTACCCATAGGCCATTTTCCTGCTTTCCAGGTATGGCTCAGATTGTGTTAATTGGTGATTGATGGTTATCATGAGTGGATGGCATTGACTGTGGTAGGGGACTCATAAGTACATGCAATAGCTGGCTGGGGCAGCCATTTTTTCATATATTGTACTTGAGAAGCATGTTCATCACCTCATAGCATCGTTCTAATCACAATATTTTTAAACCAATCAGCAGTCAGCTGCTGAGTGAAGTAGCTTGCTTATGCTTAAACACATGAATGGAGGAAAGGGGGATGGAAAAACCATCTGGCCACCTTTACAACTTGTAAGTACCCCATCTATATGAAAGTGCTATGATTTTCAAAGGAACCCCATGAAGGTTACAGAGGTTCTCCCTGCACCTTGGCTAGAGGACAAAGTCCAGTGAAAGTGGGAGGAGAGCTGTGAGCTGACAAAGAATCAATATGGTTCCTAAACTCCTGTCTGTCTTACCTTTTAGAGCAGTGGTTCCCAACCTTTATGAGCACGGGACCTCCTTTATAAGCTGAAAAAAAATTGTGACCCCCTCCCCCCAGGGAGGCAGGCTGGCTGCCAAGAAGGAAGGGGGAAAGCAGCCTTTCTTTGCAGGCTTGCTTCTTTTTGCTTCACAAAAAGCTCTCTCCTCTCATTCTAAGTAAGGGCGTTGCCAGTAGCGGCAGTGCAAGGAGATGGGAATCAGTGATGGTAATCCCCTCTTCTTCCTGGTAGCTCCACCCTCAGCCTCCTTTGGCATCTGCCATGTATGTTATAGGCAGATACCTGCCCTTAGTGCGCCTGAAAGATGCTCTGGCGCTTCAGGAAAAGGCCTCCCCTCTCATATGGAGCAAGGGGGAGGTGGCAGCGGCAGTGGCAGCGGAAAGCAGACAGTGTAGAGGGAGTGAAGACTTTTTTTAAAAAAAAAATTAATAAATAATTCATTTCTTTACTGTTCATGGCCCCCTCTGGATTACTTTGGGGGTCCCCTGGGGGTCCCAGCCCCCAGGTTGGGAACCACTGTTTTAGAGTTTTGTGAGTGTGTCAGCAAGCATGTGGATTGGGTGATCCAGTAGACCAGAAATGGGGAGCTATTTTCATTCCCTTCTAGGCAGCTTTCTGGGTGCCATATGCCAGGGGTGTGTGGAACAGAGGAAAACGTGGGGCAACAGATTTGAATTTTACTGTAGTACAGTAGGCTACACACTCACATCCCTCTCTATCCTCCATCCATGTGAGCAAGAGGCATTATCAGACTTCAAAGACACATTCCAGCTAGGCAAAAATACTCAAGGTACAAAGCAGATCAAGTGAGGGATGTGGCCTGGGTAGAGTCCCACTGACCAGATAGAGAGGCTTGGAGATCTGCATTTGGCCCTCATGCCTTAGGTTCCCCATCCTTTCATTAGACAATTTGCAATTCTTGAATTTGCAAAAAGCTTTTTCTGAAGTCATTCCCTAAAGGCAAGAGGACAGATATTCTTCTGGATCTTTCTGGCTAAAGAGGAGGAAGCAGAGAGTAAGAATAATGGTCAGTACTGATAATGGAGAGATACAAGAATTGGGGTCCTCAAAGGATCTGTACTGGAACCAGTTGTGGTGGGTTCTGGGGGGAGGGGCACACTGAAGCACCTAGGGTCCGTTCTGGTTCCCACCAAAAAGGCACCAAACCCTGGTTATCTACAATTGCTCTTTTAGTGACTCTGCTATACAGTTTGGGGTCTGGTCCCTAGCAGTCCTTGGAGTCCCATTTTTTTGGTGGGTCCCCCTTTGCTGCCCTCAGGTAGCTCCCACAAGTCCTATTCCCTTCAGGTCAGAGAGCCTCTGTGACCCAGCCCAGCAGTCACCCTACATTTAACCACCTTCTGGTCTTGTGGATGGCAACCTCCACCTATCTGTTGGATCTGCTCCTTCCTGCACAAGCCCTGCCATGCTATCAGCCACCCCCTCCATCTTCCTGGGCTGTTGTCTCTCACCTTACCTCACTCTTTGCTGAGTCTCTGAAGAAGAGCCCCTCACTGCTGTTCCAGCCTGCTTTTATAGCAGTTGGCCCTTGAGTAGACTCAGCTGTGTTGCTGCAAGGGCTGGGCTGATGGATCCTGTCAAAACTCCCTTGCCTTTGTCCAGCTCCAGTGGCTGAATAATGGCCTGCTCCTGCTGACAGAGGAGAAGGTAGAGACAAATCCACAGCTGCCTGCCTGGGTGCTGACACCAGTGTTTGTTTGTTTTTAACTTGTTACTAAATTAACAGGTAGAGGGAAGTGAGGGAACACATGAGCCCAAGGTTTGTGCATGAAATGATGGAACTGTAGTTTAACAATATGCCCAAACTAGATAAATGAAGGACACATTCACTTAGGCAAGTTGGTTTTGGTACACTGAAAGTTACAAAATAGTCAACGACAGTACTTTACGTAGGTAAAAGCTACAGCAGATGTTGAAACACTGGAGTAAGGGAAATGAGTGTTCAGGGGGGAGGAATTTTCCTCTTTTATTTTAATTACAGTTGAAATGAAGGTGTAGGCAAGTGTTATTGTCCAGTTAAATACAGTTAATGCTTATAACACATATTTTCTAAGGATTTTTAAAAGTCTGAATATTGTATTTAGTTTTAATGAAATTAAACAGGCTGTAAAAACTGGATAGTAACAGAGGATATTGCCCTTTGTAATTCTTTTCATAAAATATTACTGAAGTGTTGGGGAGAGGAACAAATTTTTTTATAATGTAGCTATTCTGGGAACAGAATTTGTATACTAGCCTAATATTTTGTTTTTATTTATTATTTCACACATTGAAATACTGATTTCCACTACTATAGTAAAGGCTATTTAGCTGGGAGGAGAATTTTGCCTATTGCTGGCATTCTTATAATTGCAATATTTCCTAAAGTGATTTGTCTCTAAACTTTTGTTATAATAAAAAACATGCCTTGGTGCAAAAATGGATGAAATGAGACTTGTACTGTTACCATTATATTTCCCTGCCCGCCCTAGTGACATGAAAATTTGTTTTACCTTGATGACTGCTATAGCAAAATGCTTCATTTATACCACTGGAAAATACGGGGGGGGGGTTGACTTGCATCATCATACACACAGTCCCAGTATCTCAGGCAGCAATGACCCTGCTACTAACAGGAATCTCTTTGGCTGGTGGTTTGAATCCCGTTATGGGACTCTCAACCACCGTTTTGGAGCACAACACACAAAGGGAACAGAAGGAGGAAAGCCCACATAGCATAGCACCAGTTACATAGCTTCCTGAGCACAACGCCTGTAAAGAGAACACACAGGACACAGCTGCCCTGGGACAATGGTTCAAGACCCACCCACGGAGGAAACATTCTTTATAAGCAGTGTGGTACTACTGGCAACAAAGGAGAGCCACAGATACTCACTGACAGCAGCAGCAGACTTCAGTGGCTCACCCTGTAGGAGATGCAGTTGGGAAGTAGGAGATGGGAGTCTCTGAGCCCCTTGAATAAAATAGCCCTGTAGGGGCCCTGTCAGGGGTAGAGAGAAGGAGCTCCTGGGATCCACAAAGTAGTTCCCACATCAGAAAACAGACACTTCATGGACTTTTCCTTCAGCCACAAGACTTATTCATAAATACCAGGAGCCCCACTTGTCTGCCTCATGCACCTGGTTTGCAGCATCCACTTTTGTGTCCTGAGAGACCTGCCCTCTTACAGTGGAGGGAATTTGAATGTGCAGAGACAGGCCATGAGCTCATCAAGTTCCCTGCCAGCTCCCATTCAGAGTTCCATCCTAAAGCCACATCATATAAGAGTGGGGGAAAGGAAGCCCTCTCTACAACTCCATAGCAACAAAACAACATACATGACAAAGTCAAAGCCTTTGCTGAGTAGCATCTTGATGGACTTGATCCTGAAAGGGAAAGCCATATATTGAAATTATGAAAAGCCATGCAGCAAGGAAGTCAACTTTGGGAGTAATGGGTATATTTCTATTGTTTATTATGTTAGGGCACTTCTAGCCCACATAAAATTTATATGTTTTGATAGCCATTCCTATCATACAGATAATGTTGCACTTTACTTTGATGATTAAATGTGTGAAATGCTGCTGTGTCAGGTACATCCTGAGAAGTGGCCATCTCTTAGATGGACTATGACTATGCTTTGTGGTGTTATTCTCATGTTAGACATTATTCTTTAGAAGGCATTGAAGATTTGGGTGCCAAACTACAATCCACAAACTGGTTAAATTATAATCTCTGAACTACAAGAAAGTGAATTAATGTTCAGATATTTATAACTGATGTTTGAGTCATATTTCCTGAGGAAATAATACATGCAGAGACATTTTAAGCAACTTATCCCCAAAGGAACACACAGTTTTCCCTTCTCATATGTTTGATACTGACTGTCCTTTCAGATTTTTTTCCTCTTCCATGTATAGCTAAGAACATGATCAAGCAACCATTGGCTAAAAATCTAATTCTAGCTTGTGGGTGATTATTTCTGTGATGTAGTTAAAATAAATAAAAGTGGAGGAATTATACAGCCACGAGAGTGGCTGTATACTGTAGGCTGTATAGATTTGTCGCATTCCGCAATGTTAAATTGAAAATACCCGCATGCTATTCTTATGCTTCCCATAGGCACATTTCAAAACAAAAACTTACAAAACTTATAATCCTGAACTCAGAAACGCTTGCTTAACAACCCCCTAACTTTTCATGGTGATACACAAAACAGAAAGAATCAAGAGTTCGAAGTGTAAAACAAGAGAAAAAAATCCAGACCCCTTTTGGACTTTTTTTGTCAGGGGTCTCATGATTTGTTGAAATTAATTAAAAATCAGCCATTTTCACAGAGTACCTGTAATCCTACCACTGACCTTGCCACATAACCTTACCTTCATCTTTTGCCATTTAAACGTTAAAAAAATGCCTGGCTGATTTTTAATTAATTTAAGAAATTTTGCATTGAAGTCTATTACAATGTCAGGCATGCTCAGTAAGAACCAACTGTCAGTGTTCTAAAAGCCAGACTCAAAGCTGTTTGGCTTGGTGAATCAGGTGGCCACACCCACTCCAGACATTTATTTCACTTTATGCAGTCATGGCTTCCCCTAAAGAATCCTGGGAAGTGTAGTTTGTGAAAGGTGCTGACAGTTGTTAGGAGACTTCTATTCCCCTGACAGAGCTGCAGTGGCCAGAGTGGTTTAATAGTCAGCCCCCCTTCTAGGGATTGTAGCTCTGTGAGGAGAATAGGACCTTTCCTAGCAACCCTCAGCATCCTTCACAACCTACATTTCCCAGGATTCTTTTGAGGAAGCCATGACTGTCTAAAGTGAAATAAAGGTCTGGTGTAGATGTGGCCAGGGACAGCTTTGGTTTAAATTTGGGTGAGAAACTATATGTGCCTGCTGTAGAATAAAAAGGTGGGGGAAGCCCTGAAAAACAATGATACTGTTCACAGTGCTTTCCTTTGCAAAGGAAAGGGGCTTTCCCTATGGCCAGTGCCTGCCCCCCAATCTCCTCCTCTCCCCCTCCCTCCCCTTCTCCTCCCTCCTTCTCCCTGCCCCTCCTCCAAGTCAGTTTCACCTTTCCTAAGCATGATTGCACTAGAGTAAATCCCACTGAACTCAAAAAGCATGCAAATGATTGAACCTGCCCTCCCCTCCTCTCTCCTATCCCCCCTTTTGCCCCTTCCCTCCTCCTTCCTTTGCCACTCCCTCCCCCTTCCCATCCCCTTCCAATTCCCTCCTCCCCCCTCCCTTCCTCCTTCCCGCTCCTGTCCCCTCCCCCTCCTCCATGATCAGTTTTACAGTTTTACAGGAGTAAATCCCACTGAACTCAATAAGCATGCAAATGAATAGACCTGCCTTTCCCTCCCTCTTCCCCTCTCTCATCTGCTTCCCCCTCTCTCCTTCCTCGATTCTCCCCTCCTTCCCTTTTCCTTCCCCTTCTTCCCCCTCCCCTCTTCTTCCTCCTCCCCTGTCCACTCCAGCCCTCCCTCCCTCCATGATCAGTTTTACCTATCCTAAGCATGATTCAGAGTCAAAGACCAGCTGAGCTGGAACAAGGCTGATAGGACAACAGAGGCACACAGACAAAAAAACACTGTGAAGCAGAGCCAAGACATATGGGTCTGTAGCAAAAGGTTGCTCAGATACTTAAATAGGAAGGAAGCAGACTAATATAGTGTATGATGTGTGTCTTTGTGTGAGTGTAAGGGGGAGGGGATTCAAGTCACCTGATTTTAGGCTAACGAGATATTGGCCTGTGACTGCAGGTGGGATGAGCCTTATCTAACAAAGTTTATCTCTTCTATCGCTTCCAGAGTGGGAACAATGCATATAAAATAGTTATGTGCATTTAATAGAGAACCATGGACAATAAACCTATAATCTGAAATAACATGCAAAATAATTTGGTAAATCCTACCCTTGCAAACATTACATATCTGCATTTGTGGATAAATATCCTGAACAGTTAAGTGTAATTTCTTGCCAAGGCAAAAATAGTTGAGGAACTTCGGCACATCCCTATGCTGGGACTATGTTTTTTGTCCTTTTCATATCAAATCTTATTATTGTAATTGAAATTAATTTCATTGTCTATTTTCTGTCTTTCCTCCTAGTTTGGAGACAGTAGTAGTATACTAACCTATATTAAAATAAATTAGTTACCCATCATTTTATAGATATCTTTTGCGTTTTATTTCCTGACTTGAAAGCTATAGAAAGAATCTATGTTTTGATAACTCCCGCCACAATTTTATTCTTTAAATTAGTCATTATTTAAATGCAGAATCCTTTTCTCCTGAAGAATGGAGATTTGCATTGTTAACTAAATGGCTAGGAGCAGGATTCAAAACTCTAATTTTTGAAGTTCAAACCAGGATATTAATTCAAAGTGAATATTTAAATAGTTTTCATGGAAACTATAACATTATGAGAATGATAGTTTGACAATTTTTCTTTCTGAGGCGAAAGAAGCACTTTGTAACTTTTGGCTTTAAAAATAATTCCCTGAAGAAGACTATGCTATGTTTAAGCTGTTCATATTTAAATTATTACAATTATTGCATTTTACTCTACTTTGCTACCTATTTTTATAAAAGAAGAAAAATCTTTTAAATCAAACTTTCTTTTGGAGTAACTACATAGTTGTCACAAATTTTAATCACATTTCTCATTGAGGCTTCAGTGGTGTGGCTAATAACATTTTTAGGCATTTGGCATATCAGATGCAAATGCTTGTGGTGGCAGAAATGCCTATAATATAGTGATACTGTGGTTACTTGCTTCTCGCACATGCCTACTCCTATATCTATTTTTGTGATGAGCGGTTTTATATGATGGAGCAAGCACGCATCTGCCAGTACCCCAGCCAAAATGTGCCATTATCGTATCCTAGACTGGTTTGCAATGTTTTCACAATACGGCGAAACATCCGTTGAGCCCCTTCTGGACAGCCCTGGTGCAGAAAGTCTCAAAATAGTCTCAGTGACTGCATTTCCTTGAAACATTAAACAGAACAAAAATACCCTTGAATAAAACTTTTGCATCTAATACAATCATCAAGAAATCCATATGACTTTTCTTAAAAGGAGTGAATAGCTGTTCCTTTGGTCTCTTTAGTTGTCTAAACTATCCTTGCCATGGTAACATTCAACAGGCTTCCAATCTTTAATGAAAAATATATAAACAATTACTTTCTTAGACTCTAAGACCTTAAAGGAATGTCAAGGGTCGTCTAGGCAACCACCAGTACTGAGACAGGATTCATTGTAATTAAACCTTTGTAAGAACACTCCTCAGCATATTGTTAAAAACATTTCTGATAGGAAATTATCTGTGGACCACTACATAGGTTTCTCTTGGATTCAAAACCTATTCCCGAAACAAAATTGAGGTGAACAGTATAATTTAGTATGCTTGTATCCAAGTGTATTTTGCCTTTAAATCCTGCAGAGACACAGGTTGTATGTGTATGCATCATTCATAATTTTTTGGAACTCATTTCTTAGTGCAAAAAGTAAGATATTGGAAAACTAAATGACAATATAATAAAAAGTAGCAGAAAAGCAACTTGTGACTTCCTTATCTAATTTATTCCTCAGCTGTTTTCCTCAATTCTTTTTTGCATTAAGTAGCATTTGCTAATAGACCATTTCTATAGCTCAAATCCATTGCCTGCAGCTGCTCCCTGTAGCAAAGAATAAAAAATGTCAGTCCCATGATCTGTAGTGCAGTTCTATCTTTTCTTATTTTTGATGTGACCTAAACATACTTCTTTAACTTCTCTCTCTTTTCTTCATGGATGTGAATGCACAGACAATGAGTGAATCCCATGGACCATTCTCTACATTTGTCAGGCCTGGCACCAGCAGGTAGGGCACGAACTGAGGGTCGTGGCCGCTCATGAGGGGCCCCTACGTAGATCTACAGGCTGGAGCTAGGAAGATAGAGCTCCGCAATCCTGACAGCACTGGGTCACAGAGTGTGATCTGTTACCACAAATCATGCCCGGCAACCTAATACTGATTGCGGAGCAGGTGCTCTACCACCCTCCCAGACAACAATAACAACACTCCCGCAGTTGGTGCGGGCTTCTGCATTGTCACACCAGTGTGTGTGTGCACAGTGTGTTGATGTCATGACGCAGGAGCCGGGGTGGACATGGGTGTGTGTTGGTGTCGAAGGACCTACCCCGATCTGCCACTGGCCCTGACATTTGTGATAAAAAATAGCTCTGAATTGTGAATTTGGGGTCTAACCAAGCATTTTAATGGCTATATAAGATTTGTCTTGAATTGAGCTATCCATTGTTTCCACCTCCAGGTGATCATAGATAAAACAGACTTTTATTATTTTGTGCATGTCCAAAGTTGTTATTTCTAGATTTGCCTTTCACTTTTAGTAAGACATTTGATATCATTAACCCATGCAAATGATTCTTCGGAGAGAGAGATTTACATTCCAATTAAAAACTTATTCAGTATGCCTGATTAACTTAGTTAGTCGTCTTTCTGCCTTTTCAGCTTTCTGACAGATAATGAGAGATTGTGGGTTATTTGTTTATTGACATGGCTATTAATATTGTTCCACTAAAAATGACATTATGCCTGCTTCTACTGTACATTTATAAGAATAAAATGCCCCACTTGTGAAAAATTGTCATTTGTAGATATTTTAAAAGCTGGTACTATAGAGCAATGAGAAATAAACACAGTGGTACTCAGTGTGAAGTATAAGAGTCAGACTTTGTACAGACAAGTGCATGGTTTCTGAACATGCTTATTATTTTTATGAACCAAATGTATTTTGGTGTTCATACAAGAGTATTTATAATAGATAACAGCAAGCATACAAATTACAGAATCTGATTCAGATTTTGTGAAATAGTATGTTTGAAACATTGTCCTACAAGAAATATGAATAAATAGCTACACTGCTAATGACTGTAAATTCCTACCAGCAAAAAAGTGCACATTGAATAACTTGAATAAATTTAGAGTACATGAACATATAATTTAAAGAAATGCTAGTTTGAGTATGTTTGCAAGGGGGAGAGCATGAAACCTACATACTTCTAGATATTTTTAAAGCTTTATTTTGATGTTTCTCGAGTATGCAAATCTGCTTGCAAACAACCTCTATTCCATTCTTCAGAACAATTCCACTGCAAATATGAAAAGCTGTAAAAGTTAGGAATAGACAATATGGAGTTTTATAACAGTAAGGGGAAGAACTCTGGTAGTTCAAGTGGTATTTATGAACAGATGTTCAACTTTGTGGTATATCAATCAATATAGAGACAGAATGCTGCACTTCTATTGCCTGCCTCGAAGGCCTTATAGATCACATGCTTACTGTTACCGGTTTTCTTCCTAGGATACAACAGTGCACACATTTGGAGACTTTCTTTCCACAGAGGTGGTTAGAGTAAACATAATATGTTCTGCACCTGTTGTCACCTTTCACGAATATGAGCATAATAGGTTTTCCCCATTCCCATATGGAGAGCTGTTAAGCAGGAAAACCTGGCAGGAGGCAGGACCATTCGTCTCAGATTAACAGGCCTTCTCATGGTCAAAACCTAATGGGATGACGCTATGCTTTCCCCTATTTAAGTTTTGCAGCTATGTTGCCCCAGCACAGTTTGCAAATAGAATGGTACTTGTAGGTGGCAAACCAGTATGTGCTAAAGCTAAAGTCTGTGAAAGCTAAGTGGGAAGTTTTTTTTCTCCTTCCATCGCGATTGCCTCTTGTTTGGGGAGTTTTTTTCTACTTCTCCAGAATGCCTTCAAAATACTTATGGGCAGAGTAATCCAGGTCACTGATCCACCATGCTAGAAGGGGTCTGGGTAAGACAGAGGCATTCCTCTGCCTAGTTCTGCCCAGCTGTGCCCAGTATCCCCACTGGCTATAGCTAGTGTAACCCCCAAAATAGGGCAGGGAGGAGGTGGCGCTTAGCTGGGCAAGGATTTGCTTGATCCTAAGCCAGTCCAACTACCAGTAAGTTATTCTGACAGGCCCAATCTGGGTCTGTTTGCTGTGCTGGCTTGGAGCTGGTGCTCAAACGTGCAGACTTTTCTTGTCCACCTCACCTTCCACCCTGGTTGGCAGGAGCAGCATCTCCAGATACAATGGTGGCTCTGCCATTCTATTAAATAGTTGCTGCCCACCAGAGGTTAGAATTACACCCTTACTTACTAGCTACATTTATACAGCTGTCCTATAATAGAAGTTCTCTGCATGCCTCACAAAGCATCCTGAATTGGCAATTTATGGGGTAGGGTAGGTGGAATAATTCAGTTGAATCCATTTGTACTGTAATGTTGTCACAAAGAAGTGTTGCTAAAGAGAAGAATTAAGGTGAACACAGAGAAGGTTCCTGAGAAGTTGAGGGCCTCATATGGACCAGTTGATCTCACTGGTACACAGCAGCAGAGGCTCATGAGTGTGTTTACATGTGGGCACATGCACCTTCTGAGGGCTTATTGGAGCCTTTGGAGGGATGTACCCTGAAGAAGGCTTAAGGCAATATGGTGTGCCTTCTTCAAGGTGTTCATGGAAAAGCTTGTGGAAAACATAGCTTCATGATACCCCCCTCCCCAAAAAATAAAGACTTCATTTTAATTGCAGTGAAGATGTTCAAATTCATGCTGTTCAAATTCATGATAAAGTAAAATTGTTTTTACATGGAAAATAGAACAATAGGATCACTTTCCTACATAACTATGCTTTGGAATTAGGGTTGCCAGGTCTCTGTTATTGGTCTGGAGACTCTGGATTTTTGGGGTCTTCTTTGGGTCTCAGGGTGAGTCACCTTAATCTCCGGACTCTCAGCTTTCATTTTTTTAAAAATTAAGTTTTTAGGTGGTCTGGTTCAGAAGATATGCACCAAAATGTCAGCCTCCCCCCACAAATTCTGTTAAATGAGCTCGTCGCTAACTGCTACATGTGTCGAGATTCAGTGATTTAGCAGATTTGGTTTATGAAGACAAGTGAATATTAATACCCATTATCAAGTCTTGCTCAAAGGCATCTGGAGGAAAGTAAAGTAAGAATAATTAGAATAATAGTAGTCTGATGCTTAATGTGTTCCACTGTCTCAGATCTCAGTATTTCTGTTGGTTACCTTGCAGTTCTAATATTTAAGGTCAGTCTTCCACACTGGCAACAATGTAAAGCTTTTTAAAATTAATTTAATTATACATTTGTATGTATAAGGATTTTTCTTTTCATTAATTCTATTTTCTTTTCAGTGGGATGCCATAACAGAAATGGATGAATACAATCGCCCCATCCATACTTACCAGGTATGCAACGTTATGGAACCCAACCAGAACAACTGGCTTCGTACAAATTGGATCTCCCGTGATGCAGCCCAGAAAATTTATGTGGAAATGAAGTTTACACTGAGAGACTGCAACAGCATTCCATGGGTACTGGGGACATGCAAAGAAACATTTAACCTCTACTACCTGGAATCAGATGAATCCCATGGAATTAAATTCAAGCCAAACCAGTACAGTAAAATTGATACTATCGCAGCTGATGAGAGTTTTACCCAGATGGATTTGGGTGATCGCATCCTTAAACTGAACACAGAAGTTCGTGAGGTGGGACCAATAAACAGGAAAGGATTTTTTCTTGCCTTTCAAGATATTGGCGCGTGCATTGCTTTGGTTTCTGTCCGTGTTTACTACAAAAAGTGTCCTTTCACTGTTCGGAATTTGGCTATGTTTCCTGACACTATTCCAAGGGTTGATTCTTCCTCTTTAGTGGAAGTACGAGGTTCGTGTGTGAAGAGTGCTGAGGAGCGGGACACTCCAAAGTTATATTGTGGAGCAGATGGGGATTGGCTTGTGCCTCTAGGACGATGCATCTGCAGTGTTGGTTATGAAGAAATAGATGGTTCCTGCCATGGTAAGATAATTATTCTTGATTCATTCTAGGGCACCTTTTGTTTTTTGTTTTACCGCATGAGCTGTAGTCCAGCTTTCATTGAATTTAATGCCAAAACTGTTGTCAGTTTATTGTTTACTTGTAAGAACATCATGGGTGAAATGTAATAGTTTCTTGTCAGTTATAAAGAATAAAGTTACTGCATGTAATTAAGAGTGCAGATATAGGCTGAATTCAATGGAAGATAAATGATTTACTGCTATGTACCAAAGGAATTTAGAATAAATATGTAAGTGTGAAACAGTATAATACATAAAGCCAATATTTGTTATTTGCATCACTGTATGTTGTGTAAAAATGAAAGAAAAGGTATCTTTGAGGGGGGGAAATACGTTGCTTGAATACTGGAGAACAGATGGATGTTATACCCCAGGTATTTGGTGGGGAAAAGTCACTGCAGTATATACTGCTGAATACTAGTACTAGTACCAACACTGGTGGTTGCTATGATCACAGTGTTCAGTGTAAAACATTACAGAATGATCATGATCTTTGCAAGCATATTTGAAAGGTGGGAAATTATATATTATTAGTATGTTGAGGATATGAATGATGCCTTTTGACAATGGAGTAAGAGGGAATTTATTTGCATTTCAAGACAGTACCTGTGCATTCCAGGTTAAAGCAGTGTGCATGCACAAGATCTGCATCTGTTTGAGTCAAATTATTTATTTGATTTCATTTTTAAAAAAAATAGAGGATCATTGTTGAATGTTGTGGGTGACAGAACCTTTAGTACACTGGAAATTTAAACTGAGGGTTTGTTCAGACAACTTTTCAATCAGTAAATGAGGAAGTCAAGAGGAACTAGATTACCTGAAGAGCTACAACATGTGATAGATTCTGGTACCAACACAGCCTAAACAAACCAGATTATTGCAGTGAGTCATAATGTGGAGTAACTGTGTTACACAATAGACCCATTCAGACAGTGTAATACCAATTTATTTTTTCTGGTTATGAAAAAGAAAAGAAAGGACTTTCTGATATTTGGGCATGTGAACAAATAGGTACTCAAATATTTTATTTTATTTTTATATAAATTGTGCACCTCCACAAGATCAGTATTCCTAGAGCAGCTTACATCCATAAAACAAAATAATAAAAAATACAATCAGACTGATAAAACTGCTGTGATATCCAACACCTAGATAACTTGTTTAATGTGTCTAACAATTATAAACATTATAAATATTCTATTAAGATTGGGGTCAAATAAAAATGAAGTAGAAGAGGCAAGTAACCTACGTGGCCTTCAACTTTTTTTACCAAATCAACCACCACCACCAGACCCAGTGTACAAAGCAAACAGCTTTGATAGTTCTCCCCTAACTGAGCTCTGAATGCTCCATGTTAGCGCTCTAAATCTATTCACTAATAGGCAAAAAACCATGCGGTGTAAGAACGTACCTATAGCCCACAGATATTTCTATCAAACTTTAAAAAGCAGGGAAATTGGGCAGCTATAGTGAATGCACCAGGGGAGCAGGACACCTGACCTCCTCTCTGAGATATTGTACTGCCTTACAAATTTGTCAAAATGCAAACACAAAATGCTACTAGCCATGATGGCTGTGCTCTGCCACCCTAGGCAGAGGCAGCATGCTTCTGAAAACCAGTTGCTGGAAGCCTCAGGAGGGGAGAGTGTTCTTGCACTCGGGTCCTGCTTGCAGGCTTCCCCCAGACACCTGGTTGGCCACTGTGAGAACAGGATGCTGGACTAGATGGGCCACTGGCCTGATCCAGCAGGCTCTTCTTATGTTCTTATGTTCAAACACAGCAAGTGGATTGGACTGTGAAAGACCAACCCAAATTGTGTTTGCATTTTGACAAATTTGTAGGGCACTACAATATCTCAGAGAGGAGGTCAAGTGTCCTGCTCCCCTAGTGCATTCACTATAGCTGCCCAATTTCCCTGCTTTTTAAAGTTTGATAGAAATATCTGTGGGCTATAGGTACATTCTTAAACGGCAAGGTTATTTGCCTATTAGTGAATTTCCCTGCTTTTTAATCTGGGAGGTAAGAAATGGGATCCTGTGCTAGTTTGCTGAGAATGGATTGATCATTTGCATGCTTATTGAGTTCAGTGGGATTTACTTCCCTGCAATCATGCTTAGGATAGGTGAAACTGACCACAGGGGATGGGGAAGGGAGGAGAAGGAGGAGGGGGGTGGAAAGGCAGAAGGGAGGACTGGGATGGAAGCAGGCAGAAGGGGGAGGGGAGAAGGACAGATGTGATCATTTGCATGTTTATTGACTTCAGTGGGATTTACTCGCATGCAATCATGCTTAGGATAGGTAAAACTGACCCAGGGGGGAGGGAGGGATGGCTGAAGTGGGCAGGGGAGGAGGAAGAAGGAAGAGGAGAGGGGAGGAGGAAGGGAGAGGAAAAGGGAAGGAGGGGAAAGGCGGGTCTGATCATTTGCATGATTATTGAGTTCAATCGGATTTACTCCTATGCAATCATGATTAGGATAGGTAAAACTGACCATGGGGAGGAGGAAGGGGAGGGGGAGGAGGGAGAGGGAGGAGTCTTTTTGTTGCTATTGTTAAACAACTGGAAGCCAGAAGCACTTGCCAATTGACTACAGATATCCCAGGGATCTACCAATAGATTGCAGTCTATCTTCTGCCCATCCCTGCACTAAATCATTTGTATGGGCACAGACCTACCTTGCAGGGTTGTTGTAGCATGGTTCAAAGGAGTGCTTGCAAGAATGAAACTAATAGCAGAGGGAAGACTCTACAAAACACCGCCAAAGAAGGCATCCTCAAAAAAGCAATGTCACCTTTCTACTTTGCATCCAGAAATTGAGAAGAAGAAAATTGTGGATTTGCTCATCTCTGTAGAGCTATTACATTCTATGTCAAGTGTCATGCATCAAAATTAGACACACCTGATGGTCAAATGCATGATAATGGCTGCCTCCATTAGAAACTGCTGTCAGAAGTAGCTGCATCACATGGATTTATGGTAACACAAACCTGCCTTGTAAGGTTGTAATGTTTTGTTTGTTTGTTTATTGTTTGATTTATATCCTGTCCTTCCAGCAGGAGCCCAGGGTGGCAAATACTCTATGGTTCGGATGGTTAGACTTCATGGTTAGACTAGATCATGATCTAATACTCTAGATCAGGATGGTTAGACTTCAAGTTTTTTGTATTGCTTTTATTATTATTATTATTATTATTATTATTTATTAGACTTTTATACCGCCCGACTAGCTATAGCTCTCCGGGTGGTGAACAGAAGATACAATAAAATCACACATTATAATACAGCAAAAACATATAAAAATAAGAACAATCTGAAATCAATTACAACAACATTTAAAAATTAAGTTAACTTAAATTAAAATGCCTCGGAAAAGAGGAAGGTTTTAACTTGGCGCCTAAAGGAAAGCAACATCGGCGCCAAGCGCACCTCCTCGGGGAGACTGTTCCACAGTTTGGGGGGCACCACTGAGAAGGCCCTAGATCTTGTCACCACCCTCCGAGCTTCTCTAGGAGTCGGAACCCAGAGGAGGGCCTTCGTAGTAGAGCGTAGTGTACGGGCCGGTTTGTATCAGGAGAGGCGTTCCAACAGGTATCGTGGTCCCGTGCCGTATAAGGCTTTATAGGTTAATACCAACACTTTGAATCTAGCCCGGAAGCATATTGGCAGCCAGTGCAAGCGAGCCAGAACAGGTGTTATATGCTCGGACCGCTTGGTCCTTGTTAACAATCTGGCTGCCGCATTTTACACTAGATGAAGCTTCCGAACTGTCTTCAAAGGCAGCCCTACATAGAGCGCATTGCAGTAATCCAAACGCGAGGTTACCAGAGCATGTACGACTGATGTAAGGTCCTCCTTGCTCAAATAGGGACGTAGCTGGGCTACCAGCCGAAGTTGGTAGAACGCATTCCGTGCCACCAAGGCTACTTGAGCCTCAAGTGAGAGGGAAGAGTCTAAAAAGACTCCCAGACTATGAACCGGCTCCTTTAGGGGGAGTGTAACCCCATCCAGGATAGGGTATGTATCCACCATCCGATCAGAGAAACCATGCACCAACAGCATCTCAGTCTTGTCAGGATTGAGCCTCAGTTTGTTAGCTCTCATCCAGTCCATTGTCGTGGCCAGGCAACAGTTCAGCACATCGACAGCCTCACCTGAAGAAGATGAAAAGGAGAAGTAGAGCTGCGTGTCATCAGCATACTGATGACAACACACTCCAAAACTCCTGATGACCACACCCAACGGCTTCATGTAGATATTAAAAAGCATGGGAGACAAAACTGACCCCTGCGGGACCCCACATTGGAGAGCCCACGGTGTCGAGCAATGTTCCCCAAGCACTACCTTCTGGAGACGGCCCGCCAAGTAGGAGCAGAACCACTGCCAAGCAGTACCTCCAACTCCCAACTCCGCGAGCCTCTCCAGAAGGATACCATGGTCGATGGTATCAAAAGCCGCTGAGAGATCAAGGAGGATCAACAGAGTTACACTCCCTCTGTCTCTCTCCCTGTTATCATACAGGGCAACCAAGGCTGTCTCAGTGCCAAAACCAGGCCTAAAACCCGATTGAAATGGATCTAGATAATTGGTTTCATCCAATAGCGCCTGGAGCTGGCCAGCAACCACTCGTTCCAAGATCTTGCCCAGGAATGGAACATTCGCTACTGGTCTGTAGCTGTTGACATTTTCTGGGTCCAAGGAAGGTTTTTTCAGAAGTGGTCTCACCACTGCCTCTTTCAGACAGCCAGGGACCACTCCCTCTCGTAAAGTCATTTATCACTTCCTTGGCCCAGCCAACTGTTCCATCCCTGCTGATTTTTATTAGCCAAGAGGCCAAGGATCCAGTACCGAAGTGGTTGCATGTACCTGTCCAAGCACCTTGTCCACGTCCTCGAGCTGAACCAACCGGAACTCATCCAGTAAAACATGACAAGACTGTGCTCCGGACACCTCATTTGGATCAACTGCTATAAATTGGGAGTCTAAGTCCCGGCGGATGCATGAGATCTTATTCTGGAAGTGATCAGCAAACTCATTGCAGCGGGCCACCGATGATTCCACTGTGTCCTGAAGGCCAGAATGGAGTAGCCCTCAGACAACTCTAAAAAGCTCCGCTGGGCGGCAAAGATATGACTTAATAGTGGCAGCAAAATGTTGTTTTTTCGCCGCCCTCATCGCTCCTACATACAGCTTGGTAAAAGCACTAACCAGCGCATAATTGCATCGATCGGGAGTTCGCCTCCATCTCCGCTCAAGCCGCCTCCTATCTTGTTTCATCGCTCTCAGCTTTGGAGTGTACCAAGGAGCTGTATGAGCTCTACACAGGAAATGGCGTGCAGGAGCAATAGTGTCAACAGCCCAGGTCATCTCCGCATTCCACAGATCAACCAGGGCTTCAACAGGAGCGCCAGTCCTATCAGCCGGAAAGTCCCCCAGAGCCCTTTGAAAACCCTCAGGATCCATTAGTCTCCGGGGGCGGACCAATTTAATAGGTCCCCCACCCTTGCAGAGGGAAGAGGCTACTAAAAGTCTAAACTTCAACAAGCAGTGATCTGTCCATGACAAAGGGAGAGATGTAAAACTCCCCACATCCAGATCACTATCCCCATGCCCAGTAGCAAAAATAAGGTCTAGAGTATGCCCCGACACATGTGTTGGACCACTAACATATTGAGACAGCCCCATGGTTGTCATGGAAACCATGAAGTCCTGAGCTGCCCCTGACAAAGTAGCCTCGGCATGGATGTTGACATCCCCCAGTACTAATAGTCTGGGGGATCTCAGCAATACCTCCGAGACCACTTCCGTCAGCTCAGTTAGGGAAGCCATTGGGCAGCAAGGTGGGCGGTACACCAAAAGGATTCCCAGCCTGTCCCTCTGGCCCAACACAAGGTGCAAACACTCCAGACCGGTAACTGTATGGACATGGTGCTTGGTGAGTGAGATGGAACTCTTATAGACCACAGCAACCCCACCTCCCCGACCCTCAGATCTACCATGATGCTGAACCAAGTACCCCAGTGGACAGAGCTGGGAGAGACTAACTCCTCCCTGCTCACCCACCCAGGTCTCGGTTATACATGCCAGATCGGCTGCCTCGTCCACAATCAAATCATGGACGAGGGAGGTTTTATTATGTACCGATCTGGCATTTAAAAGCAGCAACTGGAGATCTGAGAGTTGGCTGAGAGGATGACCAACAACCCTGCAGGTGTGAGAAGGACTGGAACAAGGCACAGCCACTACATGTCTGGGCTGCGTTCCCCTTACCTGGCACGTCCTTCTCACAACGCCATACCTCCCTCTGCCCGTCACTAAGGTAATTGGGGCCCCCTCAAGTCTCCCCGCTTGATGGAAAAACCTCTTTCCGAGGCACATAATAAAACTTATATATACAGACAATTATATATACAAACAACCATATATACAAACATACACACTCACTCACAACACACACTCATATACACAACCATCCATTCAAATTCAGACCAACACGCACTCTGTACACGCAAACGCTGGCTCCAAAATCTCTCTTCTTCCCGCAAAAGACGCCACCCTTGGAAAGGCCAGGTGATGGTGGTGACAAAGAGGCATGGGCCACCGATGAAATGCGTAAACCGCAGCGGCAACGATGGAAAAACACAGGCCACAACAGCGACGAAAAAAAAGCGCCAGCTGCAGTGGAAGGCAAAGCCGCAGCAGCAAACGGGGCACAAGCCATATCAGAGGGCAAGGCGTAGCAACAGCGGCAGCAGCAAAAGGCACAGCCGCAATGGCGGCGATGGAAAAGTGCGGCGAAAAACGCCGCAGGCGACGGCGGCAGAGAGGAAGACAGGCCGCCTGGCAACAACCAGCCGCAGCCCCAGCAAACGGCAGACACAGCCCAGCCGCAACAAGGAAGAAAGCGGAGCCCAGCAGCGGCGGCAACGAGGAGCATAGCAGCAGCGACGACAAAAACAGCACCTGGTCTTCCACCGCGACTCTGTTCTGACCCTCGTTGTCCTCCCGGCTTGTCTGATGGCTCCTTCTCTTCTTCTGGAGCAGCCGGAGCTGCCAGCGAGGGGCGCGTCGACGGGACCACGATCTCTCCCCTCCCCTCCCCGCAGACAAGCCGCAAAGGGATAAGGCAGGTCGGGTAGGCAGCGCCCAGGCCCGGTGTTCCGCGCTCCCAGCCAGCCAGCTCCCACATTCAGGCACTCGGGCAGAAAACGCTGCTGCAGGACGCCACTGGAAGGCAGGCCCGGGTGGAAGGTGGTGCCAAGCCGACACTCACCCAACCCTCCTCGTCATTGCAGGCCTCGGCCTCCGCGGCGTTCTCCCAACGACCGCTGCTGCCGCTCTCACCACTCTTGCCCACAACGATTATTATTATTATTACAAAAACCCAAGATCCACCAACCAGAGCAAGCCACAAAATATATGAACTTAGAGTTAAATAATTCTTAGCCCAGGAATTTGTTTTGAGTTCCAAAACTGAACTGAGCTCACAGTATTTCCACACAAAAATCCACTCTGATTACCCCCCACTTTCTTCATTTCAGCAGTATAATGGTGGGGTGGTCATTTTCTTGTTTTCATTGTGAAACAGGAGTCTGCAGTCCTCACTGATCTTCTGTGCGTCATCCTGAGATACACCAATACATTTTGATCTACTTTCTGCCCACCCTGCATTTAAAGTGCTATCCAAAAGCTAAATACAGTGGTTCCCAACCTGGGGGCTGTGAAGTAATCCAGAGAGGGCTGCGAACAGTAAAGAAATTAATTATTTATTAATATTTTTTAAAAGTCTTCACTCCCTGGACACTGTCTGCTCCCCACTGCCACTGCAGATGACACCTCCTCTTTGCTCCAAACGAGAGGGGAGGACTTTTGCTGAAGTGCTAGAGCATCTTTCAGGCGCACCAAAGGCAGGCATCTGCCTCTAAAATACATGGCAGACACCAAAGGAGGCTGAGGGTGGAGCTACCAGGAAGAAGAGGGAATTACTACCACTGACTGTAGTCTCCTCACACTACCACTGCTGATGACGCCCTCACTCAGAACGAGAAGGCTTTCAGCGAAGCAAAAAGAAGCAAGGCTGCAAGGAAAGGCTGCTTTCCCCCTTCCTCCCTGGCAGCCAAGCTGCCTTCCTGGAGGGAGGAGGTCACAAAAAATTTTGAGCTTATAAAGGGGGCCCCGTACTCATAAAGATTGGGAACCACTGACATAGATCATAAAAAGAGATACTGATGATCACGTTTTGATACTGAGCTACAAACATTTCTGCTGAAAAGCCACAGCCCAGAGCTTTCCTGTTTCCCAAATACCAGGAAAGGCTTTCCAGGGAACAGAGTATGTTACAGTGGAAGCAGTAGGCTAGAAAGCCCAACCGATAATTTTCCCCAAATTTATATTTTGAGTGTAGTTTTGTGTATTAAAATGCATGATATCCTCAAGAAAGAATCAGGCGTACCATGTTGGAAGAATAGTTTCAGTTCGTAACCTTTTAAGCAGCTTGTTTTTGTTGCAGCCCCCTCCTCAAAATATTTTCATATATAAATATTCAATATATTTAGGTCTGCACTTTCACAGATTTATCTATGAGTAAGACCTATTGATCTCTATAGGACTGTATAGACATGTATAGGATTGTTCCATGAATGCCTACATCAAAAACCATACGTACTCTAATAACAGGCAATGAAAAATGCAATATTTTAATAACTATAATCATGATAGTTACAGGTTAGTATTTTCTTTTTAAAAGTTGGTGTTTTGATTTTAAAAACGTAAGAATCTGCAGGAAAAATGAAGAGTAAAACTACATTCCTGTTTCTGCCAACACTCTTTCTATTGAATGTACGCCTTAACAGGAAACAGTTTCAGGAAGTATAACAGACCCAGCATGCCTTGCCTTGTTGCCAGTAAAAGGGAATTGCTTCAATGGCGCATTTAATATGTGCCATTGAAGCGATTTTCTTTCCCTGGCAGCAAATGTGAATATAACAGACACTGTACACTCGTTGAATGTTACATGTGAATAACTGTACGAGTGTACAGCCCAGCTACTTGTGTACCCGGGTACACAGACTGTACACTCGTTGACTGTAACGTGTGAACATGGTCTGTGTATAATTAATTGCCTTGCAATACCACAGACTGAAACATTATCTGAAAAGGTGTAGAAAATGTGCACAGCTGAAACAAAGCATACATTCAAGTGCTGTATGAACAGTGAGAATATCTTGTCACCTAGCTCTGGTACCCCTGAGTCAGGACAGCAGCAGTCCATCTGAACTGCTGTGTCAATCCAGGGAGGAGCCCCTTCTTGATGCAAGATTGCAAATTCCTCCTCTATGACCTTGGATTCTGACACTGTCAAGAGAATCTACTGTACTGTGTCTCACCGTTAAATGGCCTGGCTTGGGAGACCTGATGTACTGCAAATAGGAGTCCTTCCATTCATGGAATGACTCAGATCCAGTGGAGCCACTGGAGGAGGAGGGAAAACAACTTTTGGCAATTTCAACTTCCACCTAAAGCATACAGCAACAGCTTCTACATTGCTCTGGAGGGTCCCCCAATCTGGAGCAGATTTGGGAGGGCACAGGGAGCTGAAGAGGGAAGGGAGGAATAACTTTCCATCTGGTTAGTGCATTTTCACTAGATTAAGTAAGTAATCTAGTATGGCCCATCATATTTATTAAAATATATTTATTTATATTTTTCCCTTCCTCCCAAAGGAGTTTTCTGTCAAATCTGTTAAAAGCTGGTCATAAATTTCCATGAAATTAAGAACACAACATGTGAAGGTAACGTTTCATATATACTGTAAATAAAAATGTCTATTGGTGTTGGCTTTTTGGTTGCTTTGCCTGGTAAGATATGGCTGCACAAAAGAAAGGAGGGGATCATTTTTGTCAATTGCACTGTTAGCCTTTACAATCCTGCATGCCACCCTTTATCTGTCAAATATCAAAACTATTTTATGGTTCCATTTCAAGAAGTTGATAGCAGCTGGCTAACAGAAATTGAAATCAGACACATCCAGTTGATAAATAAATATATTCATGTCTGAGACACCTGCACTAATTCGTTTATCCCCCCCAAGAGCAAGTCAATATCCTAAAGCTACATATTTTGTTGTTGTTTACGTTCAAAGTGTCATTCTTTTTCAGTGAGAGCTTGATTTTGACAATGGAATGACACACTATTTTTAAAAAAGTCAGTTTTGTTAAAATCTTTCCTTACATTTGTACTGGGGCATATATATAGCGTAATGCTATGAGAGTCTGAGATTTCAATAGATTATCCCACTTCTTGATGCACAGTACTTACCAAGGGAGGTGCTAAGACAGTTACATCATAAACTATGTTATACTGAGCTTGATGTTGGATTATGCCACTATAGCAAACATATATTGGCAAAATACTTAGTAGTAGTTATTAATTTAAAACATTTATATACTGTCATTCATCCAGTTAATTCCAGGGCAGTGAACAAGAATAAATAATGATTTAATTATATAATAATCACTATAAGACACAATACAACCATAACATTAACAGATATCTTTAACAAATAATCTATTTCTCTCTCCCCTGGTTCTCCCTTAAAATGATCCAAGATCTACTGTTTGTCCAGCCTATTGAAAATGCAAAAATCTCTTACCATAGTATCTTGTAAAACGCATTTCATTATGTATGGCAGTGTTCAGGTGAGTTGGAAAACATTAATTGAAAATGTAATGTGCTATACTGTGTTTGTTCAAATTGCTGCAAAGAACAAATAGTTTTACCCACGATTTGAACTCTGTCTGTAAGAGAGAGAAAAGATTGGTTTAGCACCCTTGTCTAAAACCAAGCATCTAGGAGCAGTTCGTTAGCTGTTCTATCTTCCCTGGAAATAGCAATGTAGGATGTTGTTGTTGTTTTATTTCTCTACCACTCTTCTTCCCAAAGGAGCCCAGGGTGGCAAATATAAAAAAACAATACTATTTAATATTTAAAACTTTTAAATATAATTAAAAAGTGTTTAAAAACATTTAGAACATTTAAAAACATTTATTTAACATGTATATTACATTTTCTCCTTAAAATGTTCAGACTTCTGATGAAGCATCCTATTTGGCAGATGTTATGCAGGAATTAGATAATCAGATTTGGAAGGTCAGATTTTATGTAATGTAGCAGAGTTTGATGCTTTTACAACTGCGTTCAGCGTGGGGCTTCAGCAAAGGATCTTTACTGTTTGGATAGAGCAAAGGAAATATACAACTCCACAGCTTCTGAGGAAGGAGATACATACTCCAAAATGCATGGGGTACTCAAATAAATCATACACATAACACCAGAGCCCATCTCTTCTCTTCTTGGGAGACAAATTCTGCCAAACTCAGCCCCTCCAAGAAATTCCTGACTTGTGTTGCGGATAACTTTATCTTACAGAAAGTGGAGGAAGCAACTAGATGATCAGCTATCCTTGACTTCACTCTAACCAACAGAGATGACTTATTGGATGAAGTGGCAGTTAGGGAAACTCTGGGAGACAGTGACCATGTTATACTTGAGCTATTGATTTTAAAGGAAGCAAAAAGCTGAGTGTAGCTATATGCATACTCTGGACTTCAGGAAAGCCGGTTTTAATAAACTCAGAACATTATTAAGTAAGGTCCCATGGTAAGTGACCCTAAAGAGAAAAGAAGTCCAAGATGGGTGGGGGTTTCTAAAAAAGGAAATTCTAAAGGCACGAACAACCAATTCCAACAAGGAAAAAAGATGGGAAGACAGCAGAAGAAGCCAACTTGGCTTCACAAAAAGCTTAGAGATGACCTGAAAACAAAAAAATGATATATACAGGAAGCTGAAGGAAGGACAGGCCACAAAGGAACAGTACAGACAGGTGGCACATAATTGCAGGGATGGCATCAGGAAGGCTAAAGTCTTGTTCACCCGCAGAGAAGATTTAGGAGGGGGCTCCTTGGAGGATTATGTGAGGTTGTCAGATAACCAGGCCCTCCAGAAGTTGATTTGGGAATGTGGGAGCCGCTTCTGTGCTTTCAATAACAGGGCAGAAGGAGCAGAGCAGGACAGGCAGGTCTCTGAGCTGATGGGAATAGTTCAGGAGATGGTTCAGGAGAACGGAGAAAGCCATTACGTCAATGAGCTCTATTTAGATCCTAACTTAACAGATTCAAAGATCACATCTTACTTGACAAAGAACAGAAGAGCCAGGCAAAGGGCGGAGGGAGCCTCGTGGTTTTTGAATAAAAAATATTTAGTTGTGGGGTTTGGTGCTTTGCGTTTGGTTGTGGTTGTGATTATTCTGATTTACAAGTATTCATAAGTCTTGTCTTTTCTTTCAGAACTTGTGTTATATATGGCTTTTTACTTGTACTTCAGATGCTTATTTGTTGTGAACCGCCCAGAGAGCTTCGGCTATGGGGCGGTATAGAAATTTAATTAATAAATAAATAAAATAGAATGAGCTGAGGTAGTGAGGGATGCTAAAAGTAACAAAAAAGCTTTCTTCAGGTACATGCATAGTAAAAGACAGCTACTCAATGAGGCTGGCAAAATTATAACAGATGACAAACAGAAATGCTCAATTACTACTTGGACTCAGTCTTCTTCCAAAAGAGGGCCTATGACCTTCCTGGCAAATGTGAATTAGAAGTTGAATCACTTTGAACAAGTTCAAATCTGCACATCCTGATAAACTGTATGCTAGAGTATTGAAGGAATTGGCTGAAGAACTCTCAGAATCATTGCCAATTATCTTTGCAAAATCATGAAGGATGGATGAAGTCCCAGATAATTGGAGGAGGGCTAATGTTGTCCTCTCTTCAAAAAGGGCAAAAAAGGAGGAACCTGGGAACTACAGACCAGTCAGCCTGACATCAATCCCTGGGAATCTTCTGGAGCAGATTATAAAGTGGTCAGTCTGTACTAACCTTGAAAATAATGCAGTGATTACTAGAAGCTAATATGGATTTGTGAAGAACAAATCCTGCCAGGCTAATCTTATCTCATTTTTTGATTGGGTAACCTCCCTGGTAGATTGTGGGAATGCTGTGGACATAACATAGCATCTGACACAGTGTCCCATGATATTCTGATTAGCAAGCTAGCTAAATGTGGACTAGATGGAACAACTGTTAGGTGGATCCACTCTTGGCAGCAGAATCTACCTCAAAGAGTGCTTATCGGTGGTTTCTTCTCAAACTGGGAGAGATAAAGAGTGGGGTACCTCAGGGCTAAGTCCTGGGCCCAGTGCTCTTCAACATTTTTATTAATGACTTGGATGAGGAGGTGTAGGGAATGTGATAGGCTGGAGCATTGGGCTGAGAACAACAGAATGAAATTTAACAGGGATAAGTGCAACGTTCTACACCTAGGAAAAAGAAACTAAATGCACAGTTAAAACGGCCTTGGTCGCCTTGGTGGATGATATGAGGAGGGCGCTGGATAGGGGCAAATGCACCTTCCTTGTCCTCCTTGATCTGTCAGCGGCTTTTGATACCGCTGACCACAGTATCCTTCTGGACCATCTGGAGAGGTTAGGTATAAGGGGCACTGTACTGCAGTGGTTCTGTTCCTTCCTCTCTGGTAGGTACCAGAGTGGCATTAGGCGACGAGGTTTCGGATCCTTGGCCTCTCACTTGTGGGGTGTCACAGGGCTCTATCCTCTCCCTGATGCTGTTTAACATCTATATAAAGCCGCTGGGGGCTATCATCAGAGGATTTGGGCTGCAGTGTCACCAGTATGTGGATGACACACAGCTCTATCTCTCATTCAAGTCCTCATCGAGGTTGGCTTTAGAAACCCTATCCAAGTGCCTGGAGTCGGTGAGTGGCTGGATGGGAAGGAATAAGCTGAGGCTGAACCCTGACAAAGCCGAGGTACTGTTCGTGGGAGACAAGGGAGAGTTGGGGGATGTTGGCCTGGTGCCCAATGGGGTACAATTGCCCCTGAAAGACCAGGTCCGCAGCCTGGGGGTCATTCTCGACTCCCAGCTGTCCATGGAGGCTCAGGTCTCGGCTGTGAGCCGGGCAGTGCTGTATCAACTCCATCTGATACGGAGGCTGCGCCCCTACCTTCCCAAACATCTGCTCCCATCGGTGGTACATGCCCTCGTCTCCTCTAGCCTAGACTACTGTAATGCACTGTACGTGGGGTTACCCTTGAAAACGGTCCGGAAGCTGCAACTGGTACAGAATGCAGTGGCTCGCCTGATTAAAGGCAGCTGCTGGCGAGATCACATCACTCCAGTGCTGAAGGAGTTGCGCTGGTTGCCGGTTGTTTTCGGGCCCAATTCAAGGTGTTGGTTTTGACCTTTAAAACCCTACACGGTCTCGGCCCAGTCTATCTGAGAGAGCGCCTCCAGCTTCATCAAGGATGCCGCATAACAAGATCAGCCTCAAAAGGCCTTCTCTCTATCCCACCAGTTAAAACAGCTAGACTGGTGACGACTAGGGAGAGGGCTTTTTCAATTGTGGCTCCCACTCTGTGGAATTTCCTCCCGAACGATCTCCGCCATGCCCCCGCTATGATGAACTTCTGCCAGGCCTTGAAGACCTGGCTCTTCAGACAGGCTTTTGGGGTGGGTTAGGTTTTATTACTACTGTTTCAGATTTTAATGTTTTAATGCATTTGTATGTTTTTATGCTGTACGTCACCCAGAGTGGCTGGATAACCAGCCATATGGGCGACTAATAAATCTAATAAATAAATAAAATAAATAAAAGATGGGGAATACTTGGCTCAGCAATATGACATGTGAGAAGGATCTTGGATTTGTTGCTGATCACAAGCTGAATATGAATCAAAAGTGTGATGTGGCTACAAAAAAGGCAAATGTATTTTAGGCTGCATTAACAGAAGTATAGTTTCCAAATCACGTGAAATACTAGTTTCCCTCTATTTAGCACTGGGTAGGCCTCATCTTGAGTACTGCATCCAGTTCTGGACACTGCCCTTTACGAAGGATGCAGACAAACTGGAACAGTTTCAGAGGAGGGCAACGAGGATGGTCGGGACTGGAAATAAAGCCTTATTATTATTATTATTATTATTATTATTATTATTATTATTATTAATTATTATTGCATTTATATACCGCTCTATAGCCGAAGCTCTGTGGGTGGTTTGCAACAATTAAAAACATAAAAAACAAACATACAAATTTTTAAAAAATAAAAACACATGCTAAAATGCTGAAATGCCTGGGAGAAGAGGAAAGTCTGGACCTGGCGCCGAAAAGATTACAGTGTTGGCACCAGGCACACCTCGCCAGTCAGATCATTCCATAATTTGTAATTTATGAGGAGAGATTGAAAGAACTGGGCATGTTTGGCCCTCAGTAGAGAAGACTGAGGTGAGATACAATAGCACTCTTTAGTACTTGAAAGGTTGTCACAAAGAGGAAGGCCAGGATCGTTTCTCAAACATCCCAGAGTACAGGACACAGAATAATGGGCTCGAATTGCAGGAAGCCAGATTTCAGCTTAACGTCAGGAAAAAATGTCCTAGTTGTTTGAGCAGTATGACAATAGAACCAATTACCTAGGCAGTGGTGGGCTTTCCAACACTGGAGGCATTCGAGAGGCAGCTGGACAGGCACCTGTAAAGTATGCTTTAATTTGGATTTCTGCATTCAGCAGGGGGTTGGACTCGATGGCCTTATAGGCCCCTTCCAACTCTGCTATTCTATGATTCATAGCTGACAGCCTCACTTTTCAGTGATATGGAAAATGTACCCTGAAGATGTTTTGGGTGCTCTCTTGTTACTGCTACATCTCAATTCTTTAGACAGGTGGAAGATAGCATGCAGTTAAGCACAATTCATGTTCTAAACCAATACAGGTTTTACTTACTATTTGTTATATTGAACTAATTTAAGGAATATAACTATATCTAATCCTAAATGAAAGCATATTGTATTGATATTTGTACAGAACAAATCCATGTCCAAATTTGTAATGTCTGTAAAATAGGAACTCATTTTGGATTTTTTTTACTTGAAATCATTGCCCTGTGGTAATAATGTGTTTTCTTTCTGATGTACATGCAACAGGGAGTCACAGCCAGTCTCTTCCCTGGCAAACATACCTGTCTGCTACATTCCATTAGGAAACATGCATTTCCCATTAGTACATGCTACTGTTTTAAGAGTACATCTGTGCAAAGCAACACAAAGAAGAAACAGGAAGTACACAAAACCTAATAAAATGCAAATACAAAAATAGTTAAAATAATGCAATACCTAGGCAGTGCTTAACTCTGAAAACAGCTTAAAATGATTTTCAAAGGAACTTCGGCCATATTTCAATGTAAACCATAGAATATTTTCCCCTGGGGTTACTGTTTATCTATCAAAGCATTATGCTGACAAATGAACTTTCAAAATCAATAAAAGATTTACTTTGCGTAGTGTAGCTTGGGACGTGCAAATTGTTAAGAAGTTTTCAAATATGCTTCTGACAACAAAGTTCATACAAGACTTAATTCTTATAGTTCCCGGAAAAAGTTGTTTTAACTATGCTCTGGTCATTTTTTCATGTATAATTTAAAAGATACTTGTAAGTAATATTTTTGCAATACAAGTATGCATTGTTTAAATAAGTACTTGCAAGTATTGTAAACTAGAAAAACTAGCTAAATCTGCAAATGAAGACTAACAACACTTCTCTGTGTAGGGTAGATCTGCATTCTCCCTGGGATATTTCAGTTCAAATATAGTATAGATTTACTTCATTGTTCTGTAAAAATAGTCATTGCTTTCTAGGTGCTTCCACAATTCCTTGGCAATAGGTGTTTCTTATTTACAGATGATCATGGCATTCCTTATTTTCCTACTCCAATTTTCAGTTGATGGTTTCATCTGACTTTTCCTGGGTTTTGCTATGGTGATTTTTACACATACCAACAAATTCCCCACCAGCATCTTATTTTCCATTATTATACATTTTCTCAAACCATACTATTGGGTTGTATTCAGCGCAGCATTTAAGTTTAATGTTCCATCAATGCAAGGGTTTGTCCTTGCACAAAGGAATGTTCGCTCCCTCTCCTCCCCCTACACCCCCCCTAAATCTGTTCTGTGGGTTTCCACAACCCTCCGGAGCAGATTTGGGAATGGTGCGGGGCGCATGCAGTGGGAGAAGAGAAGAGGAAATTCCCTTGTACTAGTTGAAGTTCTACTAGCGCAAGAATTTAGTTGAATACTGTGAGACTTGAGTACATTTCTTGGATTATTTTCACTACTTCATTCCCCCCAAATTTCCAACATAATTTCTGTTGTTGTTATGTGCCTTTAGGTCGGTTACGACTTACGGTGACCCTATGAATCAGCGACCTCCAATAGCATCTGTCATGAACCACCCTGTTCAGGTCTTGTAAGTTCAGGTCTGTGGCTTCCTTGATGGAGTCAGTCCAGCTCTTGTTTGGCTTTCCTCTTTTTTTTACTAATGTCTCTATATTTCCCATGAAAATATATGTACTTACATCTTTACATCTTTTGAAGACTTCCCATCATAGCAGCACTATAACATCAGCAAAATATCTTCTCAAGCTTAGAATTTAGAATTAGATTTTGTTCATGTGCAGTGAACATTCAACTAGAGAGATATCCAAAGCCAGCTGCTTTATAGGCAAGCATACAAAGGTTTTTACTCTTGCAGAAACTTTTACTGATTGCTGTGTCTCCTACTGGGAGAAAGGGCGGGATATAAATCTAATAAATAAATACATTTTAAAAAACTGAAAATCAGTTCCTTTATAGACCCATAGACAGGATTGCTTTAATATTTTACTCTTACTGACACTCTTGTTGATTGTTGTAAACTATGTAGCCACTTTACACTTTCTCTTCACTCAACAACAGACCAATCCATTTAAGCATTTCAGAATTCTACCTTAGTCATGAGTACAGGGCTACCCTTGAAGTCAGTCTGGAAGCTGCAGGTAATTTGGAATGCCAGGATCATATAGCATTGGCAATCTGCACTGATTGCCAACACACTACTAGGCCCAGTTCAAGGTTCTGATGCTAATATATAAAACTCTGAATAATATGGATCCCAAATACTTGAAGGGGCACGTCTCCCATTATCTGCAACCTAAGATTTAAGATCTGTCAGGGAACTATTCTTTGGGTCTGCCACTGGACTTAGTCCATTGTGTGGTGACACAGGAAAGGACTTTCTTGGTGCTGGCACCCTATTTATGGAACTCCCTGTGCCTAGATGTGTGGCTGTCATCGTTACTGCTGATTTGTTAGTGGTGTCTGAAGATACACTTTTTCACTTATGCCTTTGGGACAGACCGAGGCATACAAAACCATGGTAGCTATGTTGTATTGATCTTATGTGAGGCGATATATTGTTTTAAATGTAAGGGGTTTGTATGTTTTAATTGTTTTCTCCCTGACCTTTTATTGTTTTCATTATATATTGTAAATCACCCTGGGACTTTAATTGATAAAGGGCAGTTTAAAAGGGAATAATAAATTAAATAAATTCTTCCAAAGACAATTTGTAAACACATGAAAGAAGGGAGCAAGACTCATTTCTAATCAATATCCCTACGTGTGACCATTTTTTCCAAAATGAAAGGACATCCTGAATCATTCTTTCTCCTCTATTTGATGCCTCCTGGCATCATCTACTCATTGTAGTCTTAAATGAGCCCAGATTTTCTGCAGGAGTACTACTGAATGGTGTTTTGGGTGGAGAATATAACTTTTATATATTAGCCATTATACCCAAATGATTTCCAGCTGTCAGCTATAAGGCTGAAACTCCGAGAAAGCTGGCTTGAAATAACTTATCAGTAATCAATTTAGTTTCAAAGTAGGTAATAAAACAGATGTATACACATAATTTATAATTACACAGAAATTTAAGTCAGAATTACCATCAGCTGACCAAAAAAACCCAACATTTTATTAAAATAGGCATATATACAACAGTGGTAACCAAAGCTCCATAAAGAATATGGAGCTTCATTTGTTCTTTCCCATTTATTGTATTATAAGAAAAGAGTTTGCTGTACAAGGAGTATTTATTGGCACTGAAAAAGATGGGATAGCTTGTGTGCTTGTGAGAAAAGCTGTGTACACCATTACTGCTAGACTGTAGTGATTTTAAAAAGCAAGTATTTTGCAATCTATTAAAAAGCATGTCCTGCCAGAGAACGCCGCTATTTTTCCTCAGTGCTGGTGACTAGGTAACAGAGTTTTACAAACTCTGCTTACATTGCCATTTGTCTAGTAGTTAATTAATTTTGTAAATAGCTCAAATTTAGCATATCACAATGTATAGTCTCATAAGCAGGATTTTAGATTTGAGTTACCAAACTGTTTAGATGTGAATTAACTCCTAAGTATCTCCTTCATTAGTGTCATTGCCTGAAGTTCTAAAAACAGTTACCAAGATTAGAATTCATAGTCAGATTAGAATCTTGTTTCAATCTATTGTTCAGCCTTTCTTCATGGCAATATGAAGCACCTTATTTTCTTTTCTATGTTCAGAAATGGGATGTGAATCAATTCAAATATTAAAATATATGTTAATTTTGAAATAAACATTTGGGGGATTGCATTCATTCTTTGGGATTTTCAGAAGCTGACAAATCCATATACAGTAGGGCCCCGCTTTTCGGTGGCCCACTTTTTGGCATTCCACTAATACGGCGGCTTTCCGTTAGAGTAAGGCTCCACTCATATGGTGCTTGTTCCACTTTTACGGCGTTTTTGGGGCATTGGGCGCTGTGGCGCCCTTCCCTGGCTCTCCCTGTCAGGTTCCTACCTGCTCGTGGCTACTGCCTGTCACTAGGCACCACCAGGGACTCCACCAGTCCGGACTGTCCTTTTTTATGGTTTCTCTCTCCGCTCTAGCATAGACCTCACCAGATCCCCCTGCTAGGCAGCACCACCAGTCACGTCCTATAACCAGTATCCCCAGAGACTCTGCCTGAGTCTCTCTCAATCAGGTTACCTCTGTGACTGCGTGCTTAAGCTGTCCCAATCCCTTTGATCTATACAGAATGCATATAATTCTGGTTTGCTCTGGATACTTGTGGTGTTATATTCTTCCCTTCACCGCTGCCACCATTTGTTACTGTTTCCCTTCAGCCTTGGTCATTACCTTACCCTCCCTTCTGGTCTGTGAAACCCCAGCCAAGGATCAGGCCTTTGGTAAACCAAATATAGTTTTTATTAAATAACAGAGATAACAAGATTACTTTTCTAATGGTACTTAAGCATATGGTTTCATCTATTTCTGTGATACTTGACTTATCATGAACTAGAACTCCCACTCTCTCTTTCTCCACACGCTCCTGACATCCACCTCCAAACACCACCAAACACTTCTCAAACAACCCAGCAACGTCCACCCAGATTCACCACAGATTCTCCACCTAGATTCAACTGTCATTCTTCCATTTATACTCCCAGCCATTCAAACACTCAGCCAATCATCCAGCATTCTACTGCTCATTTACTCCCCACTCCTCTTTCATTCCACTTACCATGTATCTTCTATACAAACAGCACTTACCATATATACATTAATATAGGAACATCACATTTCCCCCCCCCCTTAAAAATAACGGCAGAGTATTATTCCTGTTCCAGGATTCATACGTCGCGTTAACAAGTAAAACAAGTCTCTCTGGGGAAAATGTCTTTCTTTGTTCCTCCGTCTGGTCATGTCACTGCAGTCCCAGCCACCTGCCTTGAAAGTCCATCGGCCAATACATTGTCCTTGCCTTTTATGAACTGGAAGTCCACTTGATAGTCTTGTAGGGCCCATGACCACCTCTGCAGCATAGTATTATGGTTTTTCATAGTCTGTAACCATAACAAGGCCCGATGATCCGTTGTTACCGTAAATCTTCGTCCCCACACGTATGGGCGCGCAACTTGTTCAGTCCCCACACGACCGCTAGGCACTCCTTTTGGACTGACGAATAGTTTTTCTTCCTCGTCGTCAGCTTGCGACTCAGATACGCCACTGGATGTCCGGTGCCTTCTCTCTCCTGCAGCAAGACGACTCCCAGCGCGAGGTCCGATGCATCTGTAGCCACGATGAATGGTTGCTCATAGTCTGGTGCTATTAATATAGGTCCTTGGCACAAGGCTTGCTTCAGCAGATCAAAAGCCTTCTGACATTCATCCGTCCATACCACACGCTCAGAACACTTTTTCTTTGTCAACTCATGCAAGGGGGTTGCGAGTTCCCCAAAATCTTTCACAAACTTTCTATAAAAACCAGCCACACCCAGAAATGCCCTAACTTGTTTTTTAGTTAAGGGGATTGGCCACGATTGTATTGCCTCCACCTTGCTCCATAAGGGGGTGATTTTCCCACTCCCCACCTTATGTCCTAAATAGATTACTTCCTTTAACCCAAACTGGCATTTCTTAGCTTTTATTGTGAGGCCTGCTTTTCTTAATGCCTCTAATACTGTTGTTAAGTGTTGGACATGCTCAGGCACCGACTTGCTAAAAATGGCCACGTCATCTATATAGGCCACTGCAAAATTTGACATGCCTCGCAACACAGTATTGATTAGCCTGTGAAACAAACTTGGTGAGTTCCTTAGTCCCATGGGTAAGGTCACAAACTCATATAACCCATCTGGTGTACTGAAGGCAGTTTTGGCTCTGGATTGCTCGTCTAGTTCCATTTGCCAAAATCCCTTACAGAGATCTGTTGTAGAGATAATGGTTGCTGCCCCCAATAACTCTAACATTGCGTCTACCCTAGGCATAGGATACGCATCTGGGACAGTAATTTTATTGATTAGCCGATAATCAATGCAAAATCTTGTCGATCCATCTTTTTTCAGAACCAGGACAATACTTGAGGCCCAGGGACTGATGGATTCCCTGATCACTCCTAGTTCCAGCATATATTCGACCTCCTTTTTGATTTCACTCAAAACTTTCCCATTCACATGGTACGGAACGGATCTGATTGGGGCATGATCTCCAGTATCAATGGAATGTTTGGCTATACTGGTTCGGCCAGGTTTGTTGCTAAAGAGATTCCCATAGTTTTTCAAAACTCTCAGAATCTCTTCTTTTACTTCCTCCTTCACCTCCTCTGACCATTCCAATTGACCTACCCCTCCTTTGTCTTTGCTTTCCTGTACCAAATCCGGAAGTTCAGGCCCACTTCCCTCAGGGAGTAAGGTAACTTGCAACGCCTTTGCATCCCTGGTATGGTAAGGTTTCAACATATTTACATGAACCACTTTGTTTTTGTTTAATTGGTCTGTGGTAATTACATACATCACTGTGTCAAGCTTTTCTCTTATGGCATATGGTCCCTCCCAGTTAGCCTGTAATTTGTCATGTTTCCTGGGTATGAATGCCATAACCATATCTCCCACATCATACACACGTTCCCTGGCTGTTCTGTCATACCAGTAACGTTCCTTCTCCTGAGCTTGACTCAAATTCTTTTATACAGCTTCCATCATCGATGTTAATTTGCTACGGAAGTCTAATACAAAATCAACTACCGATGTTTTGTACTCTCCCAGGGTTCCTTCCCATGAATTTTTTAACAGTTCTAAAGGTCCCCTCACTTTTCTAGTGAACATCAGTTCAAAGGGTGAGAAGCCTGTTGACTCCTGAGGGACTTCTCTGTATGCGAATAAGAAGCACCCCAAACGTTCATCCCAGTCTTGTGGGTGATCTTGAACATAACTTCTTATCATGCCCTTCAGAACCCCATTGAATCTGGTTCTGTATTTGCTAGGAACTATCAGTTGCTTCACTGGTTCACATTCATCCTTTCTCTCAGCAGGCATCCACAGTCTATATAAAATCCCATTCTCACACACAATTTGATTCCTCAGCTTGTCAGTGAAAGGAATCTTTTGTGTCAGGGCTTGGTCCTTTATTTGCTTCAAACTTGTATCCCTATTCAGTTCTTCCCTGAATTGCTCTGCCTCTTCCCCAGAGACCAGTTGATACAGTTTGTCTCCTTCAGCAGGCCTTCCAGGGGTTGCTATGGTGACTGTAGGCTCAAAAACAGGTTGCACCCTGTTTTCTTCAGCCTCTGTTAACATGGCTTCTGTCTCTCTGCCAAGTTGTTGTCTGGTTACCACATATATTTTTCCTTGTGCCCCCATTACATCTCTTCCCAGTATCACTGGTTCTTGTTGTTGGGCATTAATACCTACTTTATATTTTCCCTCTCGGCCTCTCCACTCCATTTTCACTAGGGCCATGGGTAAATTTTCTGGTTGACCCCTCATTCCTTGGATAGTCACCATTTCCTGAGGTAATATTTCCTCAGATTTTATTAAATCTGGCCTCAGTAACGTCTGAGCGGCACCAGTATCAAGCAATGCCCAATAATTTGCCCCTTGAACACACACTTCTTCTCTTAGACTCGAATCCAAGTCTTTTACTTCTGTCCAGTTTATCTGGCAGAACTGAAACTTTTTCGTTGTTAGATCTTTTGGTTCTGTTTTTACTGCCCTTGCCTGAGCAGGATTGCTAATGGGGTTGGCAACCTCACATTGAAAAGTAGGTGCCCCAGTCTACCACATTTATAGCATAATTTCTCCTCCATTTTAGGGTACACAGATCCACTCTGGGGTGTCCTGTGCCCTTCAGATTTTACTGGAGGACTCACTCGTTGTGGCACCACATCCTTTTTGCCACCATTATATGGTCTGGGTTTAAACTCTCTTGATGTTTTCCCCACCCAGCCAGTTCTGTTGGAGGCAAAGTGATCCGCCATCTCTGCGGCCTCCTGCACCGATGTAGGGGAACGGTCTTTGACCAGGAGCCTTATTTCTGGTGGTAACTGATGGAATAATTGATCCAGTATCATGAGGCTTTTCACCTCTTCCACTGACTGAGCTTTGGCACTACTCATCCACTTTCCAAATATATCTATCAACTTCTCTCCCAGTTCAACAAAAGACCTCCCTGCTTGGATCTGACAGTTTCGGAATAATTTTCTAAAGTAGTCAGGTCCCAGTCTGAATCTTTTGTATACTGCCTCTTTATACTCAGCATAGGTGACGGGCCTGTCTGAGGGGAAATATTGGTATACCTCAGCCAATTCCCCTTTAATCAGGTTGGATAAATATTGCATATATTTATCCTCCGGTAGCCCCCACAATTGAGCCGCTTTTTCAAAAGTGCTGAGGTAAATCTGTGGATCTTGTCCAGGCTCAAACACTGCAAAATCTTTTGGTGTAACCTTTATCTTTGTTTCATTTCTGTCCTTTCTTGTTTCATCAGAATGAAACTTCTCTCTTTCAAAATTTAACTTTTCCACCTGTAATTCAGCATCCAATGCTTCTCCCTCTCCTCAAACCCCATTCTCATTCTCTCAATTTCCAACTCCCTCTGCTTTTCTTTCTCATCCTTTTCAAAGACCCTCTGCTTGTCTTTTTCCTCAGCCTCCCTCCTCAATCTCTCAGTTTCCAACTCCCGCTGTTTTTCCTTCTCTGCACCTTCCATCCTCACTCTCTCAGTTTCCAACTTTAACTTCTCTCTCAAATACTCTATATAAGCGGGATTGCTTGAGTATCCTTCTGGGGTCTCTTCCCTGACAGGTTGTTTTTGCTGGGCAGTTGTAAAAGCTATTAGTGCTACCCTCAATTCATCTACCCCTTTACCCTCGTGAGGTAAATTGAATGTTATGCACTTCTCCACCAGCTCCTCTCTTTTCATCTTTATGTATTCAGCCATTATGTTGGAGTTCACTCACTCTTTGCCACACACTCTTTGCCAGTCACTCTCACAAGTAATCTTTATTTGTTATTTCTGTTTGTCACACCACTGTTAGGGGCTCTCTTTTGTCCGTATCCCACCACTACAGCCAACACCTATGGCGCCCTTCCCTGGCTCTCCCTGTCAGGTTCCTACCTGCTCGTGGCTACTGCCTGTCACTAGGCACCACCAGGGACTCCACCAGTCCGGACTGTCCTTTTTTATGGTTTCTCTCTCCGCTCTAGCATAGACCTCACCAGATCCCCCTGCTAGGCAGCACCACCAGTCACGTCCTATAACCAGTATCCCCAGAGACTCTGCCTGAGTCTCTCTCAATCAGGTTACCTCTGACTGCGTGCTTAAGCTGTCCCAATCCCTTTGATCTATACAGAATGCATATAATTCTGGTTTGCTCTGGATACTTGTGGTGTTACATTCTTCACTTCACCACTGCCACCATTTGTTACTGTTTCCCTTCAGCCTTGGTCATTACCTTACCCTTCCTTCTGGTCTGTGAAACCCCAGCCAAGGATCAGGCCTTTGGTAAACCAAATATAGTTTTTATTAAATAACAGAGATAACAAGATTACTTTTCTAATGGTACTTAAGCATATGGTTTCATCTATTTCTGTGATACTTGACTTATTATGAACTAGAACTCCCACTCTCTCTTTCTCCACACGCTCCTGACATCCACCTCCAAACACCACCAAACACTTCTCAAACAACCCAGCAACGTCCACCCAGATTCACCACAGATTCTCCACTTAGATTCAGCTGTCATTCTTCCATTTATACTCCCAGCCATTCAAACACTCAGCCAATCATCCAGCATTCTACTGCTCATTTACTCCCCACTCCTCTTTCATTCCACTTACCATGTATCTTCTATACAAACAGCACTTACCATATATACATTAATACAGGAACATCACAGGTGCCATTTTGTTGACGGAGTTCTGCTTTTAGGCGGGTTTTGCTTTTAGGTGAGGGTCTGGAATGTAACCCGCTGTATGAGTGGGGCCCTGTATTGAGACCCACAGAGTTGAGCAGGAGGGTTGTTGTTTTTACTACCTCCTGGCTTGACAATCCTAGATGTATCCATTTTAAGTAAGTAGTAAATGTGGGTAAAATGAAAAATTATGTCAGCACACCCATTGTTAAAATGAAGTCTGTCACAAATCCACATAAAGCAGCAAAGATGGGGGAATTTAACGTGCAATGTGGACAGGCAGAAGGGCTGGACCCAGACCATGTGTTTCACTCCATAGCAGTTGCATTTAAAGTGAGCCTTCAGCTTAATCTTGTGATTAACCTGCTGTAAACACTTTTATCAGTAGTTTAGAAGACCAGAGGGTATTAAACACACAACTAGGCAATGATAGCTCAAGTACTTCCATCCAAACCAAGACATCAAGTAATATAACACTGAAATTCACATTATACATTCCCACTGGGTCTTTTTAGAGAACAAATTTATACTGAAAATATGTGCTTACTTCCCATCACCTTTTCTAGGCTTCTTTTTCCCCATGTCTCTGCAAGCATAATTTACTACTAGTGTAGTCTTTTATTACAATGGAAAAGCATATATTGCCCAGGCCTTTTGAGATGTTCAACTGATATAAGCAAATGTTGTCTCCCTCCTGTTATATTGTTAGTGTTGTTATTTTAGCTGGTTTGATTTTAATTGCTATTTTAATTTAAATCCTTGAGACTGGCATTTTTATGTAACATGTCCTGGGCCCATTAGACAAAGGATGGGCTATGAAGATAAATAATAAATAAATAAACTTTGGTTGCTGCTCCTTTTCTTTTCTTAGATGATACTGCCAAGCAGAGCTAGAAAACTTTCAGGTTTCTTAAATTCGCTAGTAAATTAGGCATGAGCCATAGCTCATAGTACATTCTTTCTTTGCAGAATGTGCCAGATTCAATCTATGTAATCTCCAGTTAAAAAAAGATCAGTTAAGAGGTCATGGAATTTATCTTTGCCTGATACCCTGGAGAGCTGTTGCTAATCGGGGTAGACAATATTGGGCTTGAAGGACAAATAATCTAACCTTGTATAGGGCAGCACACAATGATCCAAGAGTTCAGAATTACATTGATCCCCCACCCCACCCTCACACACATCGCATATACTGGGACAGCTCTAATCCAAAGTGTCTCCTAAGGAAACCTTAGATAAAGTCAGCACAAAAAATATTTTGCACCACTGGTTGTTCTCTTTTTTAAAAAAAAAAGTTTAAAAAGTAATTTGATCAGACCTTCATGCCTTACCTGGAACTCAAGTCAGAGACAAGGACTATGATCTATAAACTTCCTTGTGGTCTGTGAATGTCGAGTGCCACACAGACTGGGTCTGTTCCATCTTCTCCAGTGCTAGAGAATATTACCATGCAAACTGTGACTATGTGCAGAAAGTAAATCCCCGTTCACATAGATCTCTGTGTGAATGTTGAAAGTTCTTGTCTCACACAACATAGTCCTACTCAATATGTAATAATTTTTCATCACCTTCACTTTTGACTTTAAGATTGTATGATGTTGAGATTTTATATTTTAACAATGGAATACATTAGAAACTGAAACTGCATCAAAATGATACTAGAAGCCGCCTCATTGCTTAAATCTTTCAGAACTTGTGCTAACACTGGAGGACACAGAAAAAAGGGTCAAACTTGTTTGGATTGCAGCTGGGGGCGGCGGTGGAGGATGACCTAACGAGGATGATCTTTAAAACTTCTAATTTGAAATCGCTGTTACACACAAAGTAAAAGTTCTTAGGAGATAAAGATGGATATTTGAAACTTTTGCATTTTGCATATTATGTTCACCAGGATATGCTTTCTATCTGCAGAATAAATTATGTAAAATAAGTCTCCTACCTACCAGTAAAACATCTAATAGTGTTGAAGACTGCACTTGAAATGTCTCGCTTTTAAATAAGTGTTACTTCAAAGAGATAATGATTAAAGTGTGCATAGATTCCCAAAGCACATGAGACTGTATGCATGGAAGGATTTTACTCCAAACACCAACAATGAATGCTTAGTTATTTGGAATCTACTTATTATGAAATAGCCATTATGTATGTAAAATGTCTTAATTTTGCTATGTCAGCTTGACTGTATTCCTACATGTTAAGTATTTCAAAAGTGATCCTACATGTATTCACAGACAAGATGAAAGTGTTAATTCCAATTAAAATAATGTACAATCTAATAGCATCCATAATGAGTCCTTATTTGGAGATATTATAGAAATAGTATGATGACATTAGTGGGTCAAAATTGTATGTCTCAATCGTGGTGGGGGTTTTCTACTTCTGGGAAAATGTAGTATTTATCAGAATCTGTTGGATCCTTGCATGTATTTTAAGAAGTTGTACTAAGGCATGTATATTTAAAGCAAAAACATATTTAAATCTCCAGATTTTTAATCCAGTTTGCTTATGTTCCGTTCAGGCTGAAGCTTCATAAAAGCTAAAATACCAAAAATTAAACTAAAACATCTGTATAATGAAGATTACTACTATTATTATAAAATATTCCTATGTGATAATTTAGAACATAATGTGAAGAATAAACTAGTATTAAGTTAATACTTTACCACAAATTTGCCTTGCAATAACATTGAAATACTGTCTTGGTTGTCTTTAAAGACAGGAGACAAGGCTTGCTGAACTAAGGTCTGCACAGAAATTCAAGCATTTTCTACCTGGCATAACTATATAAATTTGTAGAGTCATTGAGAAAATGCCTTAGTATGTCCATCAAATAGAACTTCTTTGACTTATAGTGTTGCCCAATGAGCACATCTAGTAATGATAGGCAATGCCAGCATGCTAGCATTGACATCCTTCAGTGCATCATCCACAGTTGATCAACTTTACCAGTACAGTTGATCAATTTTACCAGCACAAGTCCTCAAACTGTGATCTGAACTGCAAAGCAATCTGTTTCACTATATCCTACTATGGTACAGAAACTTACTGAATTAAAACATATATTTTTTAAAAAAATAATGAGCAAAATATCATGTTGGGTAAAAACGTATTAGTGGATATTTTAAAAAATAAATTGTGGATTATCTCTATTGTGTTTATGCAAATCTATATGAAACAGCTTATCAAATCTGTGTGCATATTGATTCAGCAGTGCCTCTTGTTATCAAATGTAAACGTGCTAAAATGTATATTTGGGCCTGAATTATTATGAGAATGGCACTAAGGAAGGATCGTCAAACAATGTGACCTTGATAATTTCCCATTAGTGTGGGCTGTTGATTTTATACATATATAGTAGTTATTATACTTGAGCTCTTTTTCCGTATAAATATGCTGAGTTTAAATGATCAGTGCATGAAGCAAACCTGTCACAAGGCTTTATAGATCTGTTTTAAACATCAGTTTTATCAGCTGTCTGACATTTGCATGTAAATGTATTGCACTGACATTTTTAAAAAACTACTTACCTCACAGAGTGCTGAAATTCCAAAAGCTCGTAACTGAAGCTAGAGTTGAAATAAAATTTTTATATATGATTGTTTAAAGTTGTGTGGCATAGCTGAAATCAGAATCAACTTTGAATCAATTTGTTTCAACTTCTTTAGTATAATAATAAATAAAATAGTATTAATATATCAAGGAATAATTGCAGCAATGCATATTTGTTGAAATATAAACCTAGTTAATCATGTTAAAAATATTGATCAGTATCCTAGCATATCATAAGAAAAAAATCTACAATAACAACAGGTTGGATCCAGAGGTGCCCTTTTGCATGTGAGGAAGATGTCTTTCTTTACGAAAGGTCTGTTTACTCTTCACAATTGTTACATGGGAAATGTAAAACTAAATACAAATGGCTGATATCCCAACATTGCACAAGCAGTGTTCCACTCATACAACAAGACATCACTTTCCTCTCCTTCCCCCTGCAGTCCCTGCCACAATAGCAGACAGTGTGCTTACCTGAATTCCAGGAGGGTCAAGGCAAAGGTGAGGTAGGAACAATGCAAACGCAATGGCCAAGCCAATCTGGCCCTCCTGCTGGTGTGTTTGCACCACAGGTTGGCAGGAGTGGATGGCATCCAAAGAGGCAGAGGTGAGAAAAGGAGGGGGGAACCCCAGGATGTCAAAAGGAAAAAACGTAGATGATGAAATTCCAAATGGGTTTAATAAATTTTTTTTAAAGAAATGTGCCCATTTCTTTTTAAAAAAATTATTAAACCCATTTGGAATTTCATCATCTACGTTTTTTCCTTCTGACATCCTGAGGTTCCCCCCTCCTTTTCTCACCTCTGCATGTTTGCACCACAACCTGCCCCCACTCCTCTCCTCTCAGTAAGCAGCAACACCTGAGAGGTCTGGTAAGCGCCACCACTCCATCACATGGTCCACTAATGCTGTGTGACCCCCCATTTTTTCTCCAGAGGGTTATGATAAAAAAACAGTTTTGCTAAGTTACAAGGAAGGTTCTTACTGGTAGGGATGTTTTAAAATTCAGGACTAAAGGGGTTTTGCAAACCTGCAGAATGCTATTGAGCCCTGATACCTTTTGTAGAGATGTTAAGTAAAGTGACTGGTCTATTATGAAAGTATGCAAAATATTATTCTTTCACTATCTATGCTTCTTTCCCACATAAAATGGACAGAATAGGTTCTGGGCTAAGCATTTGTAGAAGAAGTGAGTACCTAATAAGTTTTGACCGCTGCCATCTTATGTGCATGTTGTCCACCTAACACACAGTTTTCTCAGTGATTCCAAAGCAGCAGGGGTGGAGAACCTGTGACCCTTCCGTTGTTGGTAGATTCCAAATCCTATCAATCTCAACCAGCATGGCCAATGACCAGGGATAATAGTAGTTGTGGTCCAGCAACATCAGGGGGTGGGGCGGGAACCCTACAATAGTGGTAGAATTGAGCTCAAAAGCTGTAAGAGTAAAAGTATTGATTTCCTCCTCCCTCAGTAAATTAAGGGGAAGGTTTCTGAAATGTCACATGGCAATTCACACTGCATTATTGTTGAGGAGAGTGGAATTGTGGTAGACTGACACAAAAAAATTATGAATTTTTTCCCAGCTCTGTCAGTATGCATTTGATCCTACCTGTTGATGGAGGACTAAACAGTGTAGCCCTGTTAGAAGAATGAGATATAAATCCTGCACAGTGTTTACTTCATTGTACCTTACACTTCAGTGTTGTGGGTGATTTCTTTGTTACTACATTTGTGTGATTACAAACATCATTTTGGTTTGTGTGTGCTGCTACACACTGAAGAACCAGGAATAAAACTTTTTTTCATAATATTGGAGTATATTCTGAGGGATAGAGAACACAATTCTAAGATCCATTTTAGATTATATATTTGTGACAAGGAATACACTGACATATGCAGCCACTTAGATGCTCTTCCACATGGGAAGTTTGTGTAAAATGTCTCCCCATCTGTGTATGGTGATTTTAACAATGCCAGAAAACAACCTAAAAATCTGCTGTTCAAAGAAAATGAATGAAAAATCTCATTGGGCATGTTAATTCTTTGGGTCAAACTAGACATAACATTAAAGTCACCTTTGCATTTAACAGACTTTTTTTTGGGGGGGGGAATCAATGTAAATAGCAACCACTAGGGAAGGTTGATAATTGTCAGAATTAATACAGCAGGTGGGCAGAAGAACTCTTTGTTCTCTTATTGTGGTCTTAATGAAAATCACTGTTCTGAAGTTGCTATTTGTATTTGGAAGAAAGACACATTTAACCTAATTTTTTGTTTGCTTTCATAATGTAACATTCCATAACAGTATCCCGCTACATGTCATAATTTACCCAATCCAGCAAGGGCTACCGATCGGAAGGGATAGGAGTCTGCATCCAGATTCTCTTGGTAGATCAAGTCCCACACATAAAAGAGTATGTGTAAGCTCTGCACTATCCTCCAAGGCTGTGAGAACAGCAATACATACATGGTTTAGGTCCATGTGCACACGCCCTGACTCTTGGTGTAGTCAGCTTTGATACAGATCACTTGTTAAAACCAGCCAATCCCTTTTTCCTGTGAACAGATGACCACCCCTACTCAAGACTGATCTCACCAATTCTGAGTAATGAATATAGGCATGCATCTTTACATGCAGCAGTGTGCATACTGTGTGTATTGATGATGAGTGAACTCCCATGAACTCAGTTCAGAATTGGGTCAACAATTACAAGCTTCACTCTCAAGTCATAATAGACAAGAGCACTGCGATCTAGGAAGATTTGTATTTCAAAACAAAATTATTAACTTCAGCAACAGTGCATTCCAGTGGGTAAATGACTGTAAAGCAACTGTATTAATCATTTTTTTTCCAGAAAATTTCAGTGACCAAGATCCAATTGTTGTATGAGCCTAGGGGAGCTTTGAGTCTTTGGATTAATTTAAAGTACCCCTTTGGATCCTGAGCAGTAGGTTTGGCATTATAAATTTGGCATTATAAAATGAAAATATGCTTGTAGGAAATCTCTGTTTCTATGAATAAATACCAAATAACTAATGTGTTGGCTTTAAAAAATGAGGCATCTGAAAGATTCTTTTTGATTATTATCAGAAAGCCTTGCTGAAATTTCCCTTTATCTTCTATAACCTGTTTTTTCCTTTGCATTTAAACATAGAAAATATGTTGCATTGAAAATGCAACAATTTCTCAGGAAAGCACTCTAGCAGCAGTCAGTATTCAGTTATTCATCATGTGTCTGCTGTGAGAAATGTTTATCACCCTTCTCCCTTAGGTAGCAATAGCTTTCTCTCTTCTAAAAGAATGTCTGCTGGTCAGTGTATTTCTAATTCTCTCAGAACCGTCATTTACATATCAAAGGCCTGGTATGAGTAAACATACTTCATGGTTCCATCTGTGATTGCATTCCCCATTGAGACCTAAAATAAGAACAGAGTACTAGTGAGGAAATGTTTGTCCTTCAAGTCCGTATTGATTTGCTTTTAAATTTTGTAGCAAGCCATGGCACATTTTGTTGCAAAGACTTGCAGCAGTCTCTTTCTGCTTGAAGTAGGTTTAAATAAAATAAGGACTATGGAAATAAAATTTCTTAATTCAGTTAAAAAAAAACTCAACTGTTGCAATGAGAGAAAACAATTTTTAATTTTGTTTCGTACAATCACAAGATGCTAAATCATTTCTTTTACTTCTGAGAAAAATGTCAAGTAAAAAACAGAAAGTTGCCATTTGAATTTTACTTACTGCTAATGAAAATTCCACAAGATTCCTCATTTCATTACCAGATCAATAATATACATGACTACTCAGAGATAAGCTACACTGTATTCAGCTGGGCTTACTCCATAGTAAATGTGTTTAGGGTTGTAGTTTAATAGATTTTATTGCAGAAAAAAATCAGAATAATTTAATTGTCAAAAGCAAAAGTCAGGCTTTATTTATTTATTTATTTGGTCCTCTACCCTTATGGGATATTTTGTGCTTAATTTTTCCAGACAATTAGAAGATCTATAACACTTAATTGGAAAACAACAACAACTGTAATTCTGACTATATTAGGAGCTGTAGTATCATTTGGAAAAGTCAATCAAATATAATTTGATTAAAACCTAAGTATTGCAACACTGGTTTTACATGCACTTCTCAATAAGACCTGGATTGCTGAGTTTTCTAAAATTAATTAGTGAAACAGAAAGTTATTAATAGGTTTTTTCCCTCTTGTGTTTGCCATCCTTCAGCTTTTTCTGCTGGTGAGTTTGTTGCAGAACATCTTCATGGGAACTGAACTTTCCAGAGACAGAATTGATTAAACTATGAATTTCCTTTGGAGAGGTTAAATATTTCTCAGAAAGAAACAAAATCAGTCCAGTGCTCATTCGTATATGTGCATTTATTAAAATATGGAGAATTGCAATTCCTCACTGCCTGGCATAAAGGTGTAGGTTTGGGACAGGATGGGGAAGGGACTAGGAACAGTTTATTTTCTCTTTGCTTTCAGCTGCCCTCCTGTTTAAGCAGAACCTATTAGTGAGTGGGACAGTGACCTGGACCTCAGCTGCCATTAGGACCAAACTATAGGTTATGTTTAGTGGACAGCATACAGCTAAATCTCTTATTTTTTTCCTAATTATGGAAAGGGGTTGTTATCAGAACCGTAGCACACAAGTAGAGAAAGTTTATCCAGTGGAGGCTGATCCACTAGAGCTACTGGAGCAAGGAGAATATGAAGCAATTAAAACAAAATCCACCCCCCCATCTCAAAGCCACATGCTCTTTCCTATCCCATAGACATTTTATACTTCTATGAACTTAGAGGCTTGTGGAGGCATTTCTGTCAATCACCTGTTCTCTGGCCATTCAGGTCCCTGCACTACTCAGCAATTACTAATACAAAAGTATGGCTGTTGCAAAGAGATCCATCTGTCTCGTGTATCTGGGCAGAAAAACCATAAGACTTACATTTCAATTTTAGGAAGACTGCCAGCTACCTATTCAGCCCCAAGTACGAAGGTTTTCCCTCTCTTCTTTTGTTATGAGGGCAATTCCAGCCTCTATATAGGATGAGCAAGGCTGCCTTGAAGTGCAATCTGACCATCCTGAAAGGCCACACCCACAGAGCCTTAACTAGGCCCCATGACTGTGTTTGTCTTCCATGATTAATCTTCCCTGGTCAGCTGTTTGCTTATTTTTTTAAAAAAATGCTGATTTTTTATTTCATTGAACTGCCTATTTGTGTGAGTGAGCACCACTGGACACACTGTGGGTTTCTCCCTGTATATGCCATTTTTGTTGTTTAGATAGAAAGGAGCGGTTATTACTTTTAAAATGTGGTTTCCAATCCTGCAACAGTTCACCCTCATTAAAAGCTGATGCAATAAATAGGATACCTAATTATGCTGAGAGGGAAGGGGGAGAGTGATTTTATTCAAAGGTATTCTGGGACATGTATTTCTTTTTGGATCTTGTGAGTCTGGCAACTTGTTGATATGGATGATGATGGAAATGGTGTTTGCATAATGATTTAACCTGGGATTGTTGTTTAAGTCCACTGATTGCTGTTGTCAGTTTGGTGCAGGGAGAATGAGTGCAGAACAATAATACTGTGGCAATTGTAAGATGTACTCTTTCCATAAAGGATGGTGACCAGTTGCTTCTGGGTTTTTTTCTCCCTTGGCATTTTGGTAAAAGAATAGCAGTGATTCCATGTATCATGTGGCTGACTAGCAATGAAGAGTTAATATTTCAGGCTGAAGTTACGGTGGTAGAATTATCTGATTAAATACAAAGATTCCACATTAGGGAGGCAAGTAGCCAACTAGTCATGGCTAGCCACAAGACAACAGGCCAGTAGCACTTTACAGGCTAGCAGACATATTATGGCATAAACTTTAATGGATTACCAAGAATGATACATCTGGTGAAGATGACTCTTAACCCAAGTCAGTTTGTGCCATAATATATTTGTTGATCTTGAAAGTTCTGGCATTGTTAGTTTTGTTGTTTTGCTAACATTGCACTATGATCTACTTTACAGGGTTGTTGTGAGGATAAAAAGACTATAAAACACTTTGGCAAACCTAAAATGCTATTACAAAATTAGTGTGGTGCAGAGGATGGTTCAGATATGTGCAGAGCCTGTATGTAGTATAGGAGCATGGATTGCACTCTGTCAGCACACCCCACCCAGGCAAACCTGTCCTAGCAGACAGTCACACATTGGATTTACCAAGGATCTGCATGTAAAGTCCAGTGTTTGTAGGGCTGAATATCTTGATTGTGTCTCAGATTCTTTTTTCTTTGATTTTTTTGCTTGGGCTTTTTTCATTATTCCAAATCCACACACACCTCTTCCCCCAGTTCAAAATCTGGGATAGATAAGCTGGAGAGATTTATTTTGATTATTACTTATTTATCAGTATTACATGTATATCCATTTCACCTTTCCTCCAAGGAGTTCAAGGTAAAATTCATAGAAGTCCTTTTCTCCATGCTGTCCTCACAACAACCCTGTGTGGTAGGTTAGGCTGAGAGATAGTGACAGGCCCAAGGTTCCACAATGAGTTTCGTGTCTGATTTTAACCTTGGTCTCCCAGGTTCTAGTCCACTTAATATCCGTCCACCTTTTTCCACATTCTGGAAACAAGATGTAGAAGTCAGTAAGCTGGGGAAGGGGAATAATCTTTTTACATAGGTCTGAAAATGTATGGGGTCCCTTGTTGACAGTCCTGTGTGGCACCTTTAAGACGAACCATTTCAGGCTACAATCCTGTACGTACTTAACAGGGAGCAATTTCCATGCAATTAACTGGGGCTTACTTCTGAGTAACATACAGTTATTGTGGCAGGAGCCCTTGTTAGAAATTGTGACAGCAGGGACTCCTTCTGAACCAAGGTAAGACTGAATATTGACAAAACTGCATTGTTTAAGTGTCCACTGTTTCTTTGCAAAGGAGGAGAATAGGAGAGAACCAGAACAAATGGGAGCCACACAACTTTTCTCCCAGCAGAGAAGCAGCTGTGACAGCAGGGACCCCTTTTGAACAAAAGTAAGTCACTTTTTAGTTTAGTTAGGTGCTGTTTGTAAAACTGCGATGCTTAAATGCCCACAGTATCTTTGCAAGGAAGGAGGATGGGGAGAAACCCAGAACAACTTGGCCATGCCACCATGACCTCCTAGCAGCCCCACCAGGTCCAGTTGGTACCAGCTGTCACTGCTTTTTTCTTCACTCCCTAGTGAAATCACCCTGAACTCGTCTGACATGAGCAGGACTTGTCATCAATCTGCTTGGTCAACTTAAATGTTGGAAGCAGGTTTCAAGCATTGCAAAACCCAGCAAGGTTCAAGCAGATTTTTAAACCATGCAAGCTTCAGCAATATAACTACTGTATTAACCATGACATGTAAATCTATTCAGCTCTGCTGTTTTCACAGATTTACGTTATCTTTAAGCTAGAGGGCAGCTTGCACAGGGGAGAAGACTACAGAGGAAAGGCAGAGAGAGATTCATTATGGATACACTTGGGATGCAGCCACGCTCCAAAGAGGAATTTGGAACCTTCTAAGCTCACAAATCATTAGAATCCATGGGAAAAAGATGTATTGTGTTTTATGACCTCATTGCCCTCCAGGAGCACTGTTCCAGAAGGAGACCAGCTGTCACTGGCTGGGTTCCCATTAAGCTGTTCAGTGGCAGCTGTTGGCAACACAACACAGGCTTAATGGGGCTTCAAGTATTAACTCCCATTTTAAAATTTTCTGTGATATCTATTTTTTCCTAGGATAATATGTATAGGTATTGATATGCTTAGCCTCTGGAATCGCAAATGCATGGAGCCAATTCCATGTGGCAAGCTGGTTTTTTTAAGCAGCTTTCCAATAGGGTTACCAATTGATCTGGAGGACAGGGTGATGAACAACCCAGTCTTTTTTTCATATGCCTGGGATACTTGTTGGTAGACAAGAGAGGTAAAAGTCATACACACACACGTCTGGATTTTAAATACATTCTTAATTGTGTGTGTGTGTGTGTGTGTGTGTGTGTGTGTGCGCGTGCGCGTATTTTGTGCAAGTGTGCATTGCATATGTCCTGAACAGAAGATCCAGAAGTATGTGTGTACATACATGCACAGGTTTTAGACTGCACACACAAAATTTAAAATGGTTGTGCTCGTCATCGGGCCATTGTCTTGAATCTTAACCTCGTCCTCCCCCATTGGGATAGAAGCAGCAAGGAAGAGCCTAGTTCACAGTGACATCCTTCCTTGCTTCAAGGCGTGGTGAGCAATAGCTGCAATAGTACTGGGTGGAAAGAAGTGGAGGAGTGGCGTGTGGCAACTCAGAGCCACACTGGTTGGCTGAGTGGCTTATTTGTTTTACTCATACCCAAGGGGTGAGATCAACCTGAGGAAGGCAAGGAGTTGTGGGCAGGAGCCACTGGCTTAAACAGCAGAAGGATTGTAGGCAAAGAGGCAGGAGGCAGCAAGAAAGAGCTGCTATGGTGTTATGGGGTCTTTAACCCAGGTTTCGGCCCTGCTGTTAGTGCCAGTAGCAGAAATAGCCGACAGGCAGGTTCTAAGCTTGAAGTTGTATTGACTCCCAATTGGTTGCCTTGACTGTGTGCATGGCACTATTCAAAATAGTGGTGAATGGGAACCTTCACTTCTCAGAATTACAAAGCAGAAGAGGATTCCCATCTATAGGAATTTGAATTTTGACAGATATCTGGATCTAGAAATCCAAGTTCCACCAAACAGATACAAAGCAGCCGGGTAAGAGTGCAGTTTGAAGTGGAGAAACTGCAGGTGTGAGAGTCTTCCATTATTCATAAGCATTCTCCCTGCTTTGCTTCTTTTTCAGTTGTGGTTGCCATACTATAGGGGAAAGTGGTGGAGGGGAGATTTAGAAAACGTGAGAAGGAGAAAGGTTAATTACCCAAGCATTGGGAATGGGATCATTGGCAAGCAGGGTTGATAGAAATCAATGATTTTTTTAATGGATTTTTAATATTTAAATCAGATTTTTAAAATTTAAATTGGATTTCAATATTTTCTTAAAACAATTAGTAGAAAAAGAGCCTAGGTCAAAGATATCATCATGAATACTAATTATACAATTTCTAACTATATTCTAAGGTGTTTATGGAGATGGGAGATAACCTAATCAGTCCTATTCTGTAGGTGGCATACTCTCTCTCTCTCTCTCTCTCTCTCTCGGCCTTGCCTCTCTAAGCGCAAAGACAGAGAAGGTCAATGAATAGAGAATTTGGGGAGATGGAATAGATCTGAATAAGTAGGAGACCACTGAAGTGGTAATCCAGTTCTTAACAGCAGTAGCCTCTTCTGCAGATGTAGAGATAATTTTTTTCTTCCTTTGGACTAATTCATTCTAAATTGAGAAATAAATTGGGAACTGAAAAAGCAAGAAAGCTTGTGTTTTTCAGACAATGAACAAGGAAGACAAAGATGATGTAGAAGAAGACTGAGTTAACTGTACCACCCAATATTTTAAATTTCTCATGTTGACTTGGTTGAAATTGCCTAAATTGTATTTTTAAAGCATTTTTACATTTATCTAAAAACTGAAATAGTTAACCATTCAAAATCTCTGTGCATGTTTTGTTAATGTTGTTGTCTGTTGAAGAAAAAAACTAACCAGAAGAATAAACAATCTTATTTGTACAATTTAAAAGTCTGTTTGGTGGTGGTGATTCTGGCACATCATGACAAAAAATATCATGATTAATTGAACAGTTGGAGCTGGTTCATGACTTCACAAGTTCATTCTGCTTTAACACTAAAATGACCAAATTATCACCCCATTTTTTGATGAAAATTAATCTGAAAACAATTCAGAATAATTGCTTAGTGTGTACTACTTTCTAATGAAGCCTACATCTCTGAATATGTATTAAGGTTATATTAAACAATAATGTACTTCTACTAAAAATGATTATTAAATAGCATCTTCCTCACTAGTGATTGAAACTGTGCTTTAAATAATTACAATTGAGTCCTTCGGAGAATGATTAAATCAAATCAACTCTGTTGGCCAGTGTTGCCTCAAAAGCATTCCTTTGACCTAAACAGGCAGTATTGATTTGAGTTCATTCTTTGTCTGCCATCTGCTGCTTTTACTGGTCTGATCTTTCCCTCCCCCAAAATATTGATATTAATATTAATATTTTCTTTTAAAATACTGACATTTTGAAAGGAAATGTCGATGTGAAAGAAAATATTTATATTTTGAAATAAAATATTAATAAAGGAAAGCGACTTTGCCTCCTGCTGCTCCACTGTGACTGAGGCTGGTCAGTTTTCATGTTAGCAAGAAGAGACTGGCTATTTTCCTTCTGGAAAGGAAAGGAGGAAAGCAGCTTTCAGTACCCCACTCCTCCTCAGCAAGCCCCGAGTCCTTAATGTGGACAACACTTGGCTTGCTTTTTTCCACTTGGAGCTTGGGTTATTTGAGTGGGTGGGGTGGCACAGAGAGAAAGAGAAACTTACACTGCTGTACTGCAAGTAAAATCAATAAAAGAAAATATATTCAAGGGAATATTTGAGGGGGGGAACCGGTGTCAGGGGAAAGCCACTGAAGTTTGGAGCAAACAGGATAGCTCTGCAGGGATGGAGGATATGCAGACCACTGAAAAATCCGGTGCTAAATCCTAATTCAGCTGAATTCTCGCCCATCCCTACTAAGCACTCACTATTTCAAATTGCATCCTGCTGCTGCTTTGCAACAATTCAATGGAGACCCAGATTCTAAAAAATAGTGTTCTTCCTTTAAAAGACAGCACTGGGAAGAGAGCCCTGGGAAGAAGAAGGAAAGCCAAGAAAGAGAATTAAAAAATGAAAGAATTCAAAATATACTCTTGGCAGCATTTTACAGAATTGACCCTTGGACTCAATTTGTTTACATTCTAGATGTAAATCAGAGTCTGAATGAGCTGAAAGTTTCAACCTCCACCATAGCAAAATCAGGCTCTTAACATACCTGTTTCATCTATGGCTAAGCAATCATGCAAACATTAACTGGATTGTTAGTTCTGCTATGCAAAAGTCTACAATACAGACTGCAGAAATTCCTAATGAAGCACAGTGAGCTAAGTGAACTAAGGGAATGTGGCTGAAGTAAGCAGAATCCTTTGTCCACCCAGACCATGAGTCATTGGTCCATACTACACATTTGTGTACAATGAACACATCGTGGGGACATTAAACCATCAGGTTCCATCCCAGGAATGGTTTTTCAACTGGCAATTTCAGCTTCCATTAAAAATAGCCTGGTAGAGTGATTACATCTAATAAACTCTATTCAGTCACGTTTCCTTGTGCACAACCAGTTATTTTAAATATTATTTTAAATATATAACCATTAAACCTGTTGCCAATAAAGTGGGTTGTTTGGGCAATTTGGAAAATTGAAGAATCTGAAGTGTCATATTTAGCACAGAGAAATGGGTCTTCTGCAAACTTTATAGTGCAACAATATAATGCTGTTTTGCATCAGTCCTTAATCCTATGCTATACTGCAGGTGGCAGCAAAACCAAGATGCATTATGCATAGTGAGCCACTATATACATACCAGCAAAATTTCACATTTTTCATTTGTTTAGAAGGTACACTGAAGTGCCTTCATTTTACCACCCAATATTAGATAGGTCACAACTGAAAATGTTTATATCACCTAAGTTTCCATCTCATGTTAATACATGTTAACACTTAACATGTTGTACTTAACATGGCCATTAATATTCTTTAGTGCACTATTAGAGCAGATTCCTGTTGCTACATGCATTGCAAATGACATGAGCTGTTAGTCACAGGCAAAATTGGACTAGAAATGGCTATTTTCCTAATAAACCACTGGGAGCTGGATGGTAGGCCCTTGGTCCAATCTAGCTTCTTTCTTTCCCTTTTATTATCTGATGAATCCTAAAGCAACAGCAGCTAAGAATATGTTTAGACTGCACATAAGCATTAATGTTATAGTAACTGTCATGACTTTCCTCTAATCTGTAAATTGTAGCAATTAGAAAGTTGATATAGCTCCCAGCCCCCCCCCCCAGCACTATAGTTCCCACTATAACATAAGAAGACAATGAGAGTTCAACCAGTTTGTCAGTAGATTAAATGTGACCTTAGTACCTTAAGGACTAACATGTTTATAATCTAGATGCGACTTGGATACCTCTCAAAACAAGTCTAGTTTGTTACACTACTGAGAATTCTGCAAAACAGCAGAACTGTCTTTGGCATTCAAATGTTGCATTATTCTGAGTGTGTAGACATAGAATCATAGAGTTGGAAGGGAGTTCAACATCCTCCTCAATGCATGAATCCAAGTTAAAGCATACCTGACAGGTGCCTGTCCAGCTGCCTCTTGAATTCCTCCAGTGTTGGAGAGCCCACCACCTCCCTAGGTAATTGGTTGCATAGTCATACCGCTCTAACAGTTGGGATGTTTTTCCTTAAGTTCAGGTGAAATCTGTATTCCTGTAAATTGAGCCCATTATTTCATGTCCTGCACTCTGGGATGATCGAGAAGAGAACCTGGCCCTCCTCTGTGTGGCAACCTTTCAAGAGTGTTATATCTCCTCTCAGTCTTTTCTTCTCCAGGCTAAACATGTCCAGTTATTTCAGTCTCTCCTCATAGGGCTTTGTTTCCAGTCCCCTGATATCCTCATTGCCCTCCTCTGAACCTGTTCCAATTTCTCTGCCTCCTTAAAGAGTGCTGTCCAGAACTGGAAGCAATACTTAAGATAAGGCTTACCCAGTGACAAATAGAGTGGAACCATTTGGAAACTATATGTCTGTTAATGCAGCTTAAAATTGTATTTGCCTTTTTTGCAGCCACATCACACTATTGGCTCATATTCAGCTTGTGATCAACAACAATTCCAAGATCCTTCTCACGTGTAGTATTGCTAAGCCAAGTATCTCCCATCTTATAACTGTACATTTGGTTTCGTTTTTCTAGATATAGAACTTTGCACTAAAGTGGAGCAATTTCCTATCCCCCTACCTCTGTTTTCCAAATTGAGATATAGAGGTGGACATAGTTTTCACTTGTGGTACCGTCTCCAAAAGATTTTTGCTGTTGTTCCATCTTTATGAAAGTGAAAAGTCCTAGGACAAAACAGCAAGACTGCGTAAGTTTATTGCAGCCTAAATGTTTCACCTTTGAGGTTAACTCTGGAAGACTTATTCAATAGTTCCAGGAAGCGGAGGCTTTATAAGGTCAATACTATTATGGAATTGGGCTTACCAAAAGGGACACCTGGGCTCTTTGAATTTGTTTTTCTGCTAGTCTTGTCAAGACCAGAATGAATTCTATTGAGACTCCCTGGGTTTCAGTATTGATTTAACCAGTAGCTGAAGGTGTTAGGAACTGAGAATTTCTAATTTAACAGGAGGTTTGACTGAGTACAAAGACAAAAAATACAAACTGACTTACCAGAGAAATTATACCTTCCATGGCATGAAAAAGACATAAAAACAGAAAGGACAAGTCAGAAATACTATATTTCTGTACTTTCTAAATAATCTAGGATTAGCGCAGGGAAGCAAGAGGGGCAAATATAGACTCTCTTGCGCCTAAGCAGCTGAAAGGAAAACTGGAGCAGCATGCAAGGTTATAAACTTCAGGTTTGCCACAGAATCACTGATTTCCTGGCAGTGATAGTTGGAAGTTCTCTTGCACAAACCCCATTGAAATTAATGAGAGCTGTGCATGGGCAGAGTAACTTATTCTATACCTTACACTTGCACAAAGGTGCAATCCACGTTTGTTCAAATCAATGGGAAAGCTGCCATTCATCTTAAGGAAGCTGCTTCACATCCAATATTTTAAATATTTTTCTCTTCATTTTTCAAATCTTAACAATCTCTTCATTTTTCTCTTGACACTCTTTTAATACTGCTTTGTTGAAATGTTATGCATTGTGTGGATGTCTCGACATGTTTTTAGTAGTATTGTATTTTCCAAACTTACTGTAGGAAGAGCTGGGTTGGTGGCAGTCACTCTCCTTCCCCAGCTGAAAAGGGGGCAATCTTCATTGACTGCAGACTCCAGCATCCACTTTTGACATAATCATCATCAGGTGCAAAGTGGATGTTAACTAATCCAGGAATCGGCAGGAATCATCAGGCACTTGCCTGGAAGTGAGAGGGTAGAGCTGAACCAGAAGGATGGGTTTTCAGGACAAAGGGGAAAGGAGAGAGTGCATTTGGCACAGATAGAGGAGAGCAGAGAGAGAGGTGGGGTGAGGTGAGAATGAATGGAGATGAGTGACACAGAGTGGTAAGAGGACACAGGACAAGAAGAAGAGACGTAGAGTGGGGCAAGCTGTGAGAGACAAGCCCAAAGAGTCAGGGAAGTTGGAGATGACTGCAGTGGCAAGGGGAAATAGAGTGAGAAGCCCTGTAAAGTAAAATGGGATTATAAGTGAGGGGAGCTGCTCAGCTGGAGCTACCCAAAAGGAGACAAAGCAGGAGAGAGTGCTGTTGGGACAGGACAGCTAGGACAACAAGCAGGCATGTAGGTTGATGAAAGGGGCCTAAGGTTGGTGCCATGGGATGTGTAGGGGCCTCCATCTGTAGGCAAAGAGAATGTTTGGAGAGGAATAGAATGAAAAGTGTTCTTAGAAGTTTGAGGGGTGCTGGAAGCCTAGGCCAGACAAGGGGCCTTAGCTGGTGCCACTACTGAAGGTGATAGACCCTGGTGAGTAAGGGCCCATCCATACCTAATTGCAAAATCCACATTTTCCATATTTGGTTGGTGGCCTCGAGATCCATACATGTCTTGTTTGTGGTCGGATTATTGTGAAAACCTGATTATCAAGCGTCCATATGTATGGACCTTTGTGGGAGGGTTTGCTTTCTCATTGGCTCCCCTTTTCAGTGATTGGTCCATAACGGTCATTAGCTTTTCGCGTACTTTTTCAGAAGAGTGCAGAAACATATATCTTTAATTCCCAGGCATGCACAGGTTTGTGGATGTGCAAAAGGGCAATGTTATTCCCCCCCCAAGTGCAAGCAGAACAAACGCCTGGGTTGTTACATATAACATAGTGCATAGTAAGGATGGGAGCCACTGGTTACTCCCGATTCCATTGAAAGTACATTAAGGTACTAGAGCTTGCGCCTCTCCTCCTCCTTCCCTGTATCAGCCCAAGGAAGCTCAGGTAAAAACTTCCTTTAAACTCTGTGTTTTCAATGAATTGTTTGTGTAATATTACAAAATAGCTTTTAAGTGGAAATATTATTCATTAAACATTTGATTTTACATTTGATCGCAAAATAGTAGATTTTTTTTAAAAAGAAAACAATGTGATACAGTTACAGAAGCCAGAAGGAAGAAGTATCCCAGTTCACCACCAGAAGCAGGAATGAACTGTAAGAAAGAAGGAGGAGGTATGGACAGAGGGTGAGGGGAAGGAGATGGGGCTTGGCATATGACAGAGGAACGCCCATGGACCACCTATTGCAGGAAAGTCCACAGCATTGTGTCAGAGCCCATGGACATTAATGCAACTGATTATCAGTTTAGGAAACCTTATTGATTTTTCAGGGTCATTTCTAATGTGGATTTGTGAATGCAAAAATCCGTACTAGCTTGCAACGTCATATGGACAATGGTGAATTAATGAGGACACAAAGCAATTACATTGCAGATACAATTGTATGGACGGGCCCTAAGACTTCCCTGATAGAAGGATCTCCTACCCTGGTGTTATGAGAAGTTCAGCTTGTCTGTTAATAATTGAAGCTGTCATAAAAATGATGCTAAGAATTTTTTTCCCGTGACATTCCTAGAGTTACAAAAAGGGTTTATGTAGCTGGGTTTAACATAATTCATATATAATTTATATTTAAAGCCCATGTAAAAATTTTACCCCAATGTTGTTGCTCACATTGCCTGAGCGTATGCTTGTAATCCCTGATGCCTTCTGGTTCCTCTGAAATGTAGTCTCTTAAATCCAGTCTGTTCATTTTGTTAAGTGTCCAATATACTTGTGGAATATTCTAAACTTCATTAACCTTCATACATCATTCTTTATTATGCAGTTTTTCCCTCCATTCACTGAATTAAGATCTGAGTTTGTTTTATGTACTGATTGTGTATCTCGTAGATTTTTAAATAGCAACATGAGTACTAACTTTCGATATCAGCCATATTGTTCTTATTTATTAACTATATTGATTAAAATCTATTTCATATACTTTGTTTAGGTCCTTATACCATCATTTATTTCTTCTACACTGCTCGTCGGGGCTAAATGTTGCTGTTGTGATGTAATAAGAATCTTGGTTAAAATGATCTTCCTCTGGTTCTTTCAATATAATACTTGACCTTTTATTTAATGGTAATTTTCCCCAGATATGTGCCTCACATTTTCTTCGATTTGATTTTGATGCGGGATGAGTTTTTATCTACACTATCCATTGTGGTCTAGTTATTAGTTTTGTTGACTGCAAAGTTTGCTGTTACTATTAGAGAGTTTCCCCTGGGTTGCTAGTTCTATGATAAAGTTTTCTTTCCTTACTGAAGGGATTAATTTTTCATGTTTGCTCTGTTCTGTTATATTCAGCAGTGAAATTCATTTGCTATATTCTCAGACTATTGGGTAACCAATGATCTACTGTTTTGTAAGGAACTATTTCAATTCTCACTAAAATTATGTCTTTCAGCTAATAACAATTGGAGACAGATCTGGCCCTCATAGGGTTCAAATGCTTATTTTAATATTTTCAGCAAACAGTAACTTCCAAATGATTTTCTCTAATGCATACTTTCTTTTAAACTGACTACTTTTTGAAAAGGATTTGCTCAAATGTATCACCCATCATTCCCTTTAGTTGCAACATTACAGAATGCAAATATATTCTATAAAAAGTCAGCAATCATTGTACATACAGGTACATTCACATGAAAGGGGACAGTTGGTGCCCATGTGCTGCCCCCCATCCCATCCCATCTCATCCCCACATGGTCTGGGTTCTGAGTTACACTGGGAGCCTGTATGTGTAGAGCAGACTCCATGCTACAAACTTTCTCCATCAATTATTTGTCAGGTAGCACGGCTGAGTAGAGTTACCAGGTCAGAAGTATCCCAAAACCTGAGATTTTAGGGGTGCGCCCTACTGATGTCAGGGGGATGAGCCCAAATGATGTCACAGGGGCAGGCCCTAGTGGAGTCACAGGGCGGGCCCTAGGGATGTCATTAAGCATTATACATTAAGCATCAACCACAGTTGCTTGGAGCATACAATTAAAAAAAAAAATCTCTGATTGGAAATTAAGATATAAATCTTAGCTAAAAGATGGAGCCTGGGTAGGGAACATTTAATCTAGCCTACTTGCTTTCAGCAAGAAGGTTTTAATTGCCCTCAGGCCAGGCCAGTCACCAGAAGGCAACTGTAGGAAGAAAGGAGCCTAGTGTTGTGGAGAAGTTAGATAGGAGCACTCAGGACTAAAGATGGATGCCCCTGAAGGCTGCAATTCTAAACACATTAAGGGACTAAGCCCCATAAAACTCAACAAGACTTACTTCTGAGTGATATAGTTTGGATTGTGCTGTTGGTAAAGCTTGACTAGGAATCCTCTGCAAAGATGTTACACATTTAATTGATTAGGAATCAAAAAGTTGTACATCTTCGGAAGCTCATTTGTAATACTATGGGATGCACAAATCTGGAAGAAACACCTAATATTTACATCATTTTTCTGTATCAGACCTGTGAATAAACCAGCCAAAGGTATCTGTGTCATCATCTGAAGGCTGTTCAGGCACCTGCCAGAGAGCGAGAGCGAGAGAGAGAGAGCACTCTTTCACTGGGAAAAATGAGAGGGATAGGGAGGAAGGGAGCTGCAGTTGGACAAGCTTTGAAGTCCCTCAACCATGGGGCAGCAGATGGGGGTGCACCCAGAGAGCCTCCAGGAGTGTGTGGGTGCCCCCTTTCACGCTGATGATGAGTGCCTGCGGCAGCCGCTTCTACCTGTAGTCCCGCGTGGCTGTGGAGGAGCCTTTGGGGCCAGCAGTGGAGGAGGTGGTGGCACTGCTGTCTCCTCCACTGAAGTCCTGGGCCGGGGAGCCGCTGGGGCCTGGGGAGCCGCTGGGGCTTCAGGCAGGTCGTGCTCCCAGGCGTGGCTCGGAGCTGCTGTGGAGACCAGCGGCGGTGACAGCAGCATGTGGAGCCATGAGGGGCTCCCCTTGCAAGGCGGCAGCAATTGCGATGTGGTGGCAGGAGAGGAACTGGGGGCACCCTCTGGGTGAGCAGGGAGTGGAGGGCACCAGCCCCTCCCCCATTAGGCTGTAGCAGATGTAGGTGAGGCAGAGTGAGAGGCTGCACATGCAGAGCAGCTTTGTGGGTGGGGGACAAGCTGCCTACCCGCACCCAGCCCTGGTCACATCCTGTCAGCCAGCTGGCTGCTGGCCCCCCACCCCCTGGCTGCACAGCCCACTGTTGCCCTCCAGCCCTGCCACTGTCTCTGTCCAGGGGGAGCTTCACATGGCACAGCCGTTTCCTTGCCTGCTCACTGCCCGGGCAGGCTCCACATCTGCCCTGGCGATCCTCCGCCTAACGCTGCAGCTGTGTGCTGCTTCTTCGGTGAGGGGATCCTCGGCTAACGTTTGTGTCGGGTGCCAAGCAGAAGGAGGGGGTGGGATAAGGTGGGACCAGGGAGGGAGGGATGTGGCGGCTGGTTGCTAAGCGGGAGGGAGGGGAGGCAATGACCTTCCTAGACCCCTTCCCACCAAGTAGAGGGCGAGGATGACTCCCTGGGAAGAGGCAGCTGGAGCCTTCGACATATGCGTGGCTGGAAGTCAAAGACGCATGCATGGCTTGGTGAGAGTCTGGAAATCTGGAGATCCAGGGATTTGGGGGTGATTTGGCTGTAGACCGAAGAGCACCCCTGAAAGCTGGAGTCTCCGGCTGAAAGCCAGAGGTCTGGTAACCCTAGGGCTTGTAATGGGAATTGGACCAGCAAGCATGGCCCTGCTCTCCTCTTTGCGTGGTTGTAATTTCAGGAGGGTGCATGTCCAAAGAGGACTCATATTCATACAAATGACAACACATTCTGTTGTGTTCTGCATACAGTTATGTAAGTCCAGGTGCCACTAATTTGGGGGACTTACCCAGCATAACCATATGAAGGATCCAAGGGCAGGTGTCCAACACAGACCGAGTATTTTGCTGCTATGCTACAATTGCTGTTCAAAGTATAGCTTTGTGGAGCGAGTTATTCTTTTTAAACTAACATTTTCCCACTTGTTCTTTAATTTCTTTGCACACTTTCCTCTTTTTTAAAAAAGTTGTAAATGGGCTAATTAAGATAGAATTAGGCTCCTCACACTTGTCACAGGAAATGTCTATATTACCACTCTGTATGTACCCTGATTGAAAGTACAACAGGATAATTAAGAAGCATGAAAGGATAACTCATATGCACTATGTACATGCTTACTCTTTAGCCACTATTCTGCTAGGTTCTGGTGACAAATTTGATAAAGAAATGGAAAGTGATAAGTACCTGGCTTTAATATTCCCAGAAAAAGAAAGCAAGAAAGATCTGTGACAAATAAGTGCTTACCCTACCGGCGGCTTAAGTAGTAAGTCATAGCTAGGGATCCAGCCATTTATATTATATTGAATGGGAAAAGTCAGAATTGACATTCCACTTCTTCACCCAATCAAGAAGAACCCAAAGTGGGTGTGGAAAAGTAGACAGGGATTTCACACCTGTCCTGTATACCCAGATTCTTCTCTATTCACTAATAGGCAAAAAACCTTGCGGTTTCAGAACATACCTATAGCCAACAGATATTTCTATCAAACTTTAAAAAGCAGGAAAATTGAGCAGCTATAATGAATGTACCAGGGGAACAGGAAACCTGACCTTATCTCTAAGATATTGTACTGCCCTACAATTTGTCAAAATGCAAACACAATTTCATTTGGTCTTTCACAGTCAAATCCACTTCCTGTGTAGCTTGGAAGAATTTGGTAACATGTGCCTCTGAGCATATGGTGAGTGGTGGCAATACCTGCCATCTCCAGAGATGGAGAATTACATTTTTGTATGTTTGTTGGTGTTCTTCATACTTTGCTTCTTTCCTGTGTAGATTTTCTAAAGAAAATCTAACCTAGGAAATTATATTTTTCTCATTATTCATCCTAGAAATCTGAATCAAATTTATTTTTATTAGTTTCAAAGCCTTTTTCTTGGTCAGTGTCATATGATGGTGAAGACAGCCTTTTGTGTTTCAAACTGCATGTTCTGTTTCTATTTTGGGTGCATTAACAGTTGAATCTAAAACTGCAGTTTGATGTAAAATCAGACTGGTTACAATATGTTGCTACTTAATCAGTGACTTTAGCTGTTGGAAAAAACAACTTGGCATGCCCAAGATGCATGTGTTCAGCCTGCTATGCTTAAACCACTCCACTTAAGGAAAAGTGAGTGTGGTCAATTAAAAACATAGAGCACATGTAGAATTTTGCTAGAATATATTTCACCTCCCACTGTTCTACCTTGTGCAAACTGGGACAACTCTTCATGTCCATTGGAAACTATTCTGCAGAATAGTCAGTGCCATTATTCCACAATTATCTTTGGGGATTTTAGTGTAAACTATGCAAAGTGTTGCTGTACATCACATATTCGCAGAAACAGAAGCAAAAGAAAATGATTTACTATAGGAAACTTCACTAAAATTGCAAAGTAAATAGTACATATTTAAAGTGACTATCTGAACTATATCAACTGTATCAATATTGTTGCTTCCTCTATGCTAAACCAAGATCAGCACAGGACATGTCTGTTTCTGTTATATGGGCTGATTGCAGGTGTTGCCACCACTCACCATATGCTCAGAGGCACATTTTACCAAATTCTTCCAAGCTACACAGCAAGTGGATTGGATTGTGAAAGACCCAAATTGTGTTTGCACTTTGACAAATTTGTAGGGCAGTGCAATATCTTAGAGAGGAGGTCAAGTCTCCTGCTCCCCTGGTACATTCACTATAGCTGCCCAATTTTTGACTATAGCCAAGTCAATTTCCCTGCTTTTTAAAGTTTGATAGAAATATCTGTTGGCTATAGGTACATTCTCTGCTTTTTAATTCAGGAGGTAAGAAATAGGATCCTGTGAACGTTTGCTGAGAATGGATCGATCATTTGCATGCTTATTGAGTTCAATGGGATTTACTCACCTGTAATACTTAGAATAGGTGAAACTGACCATGGGGAGTTGGGTAGGGGAGGAGGAGGAAGGGCAGGTGTAGGGGAGGAGGAGGGAGTGGAGGAGGAAAGGCAGAGGGGAGGAGGGGGATGGGAGCAGGCAGGAAGGGGAGCATAGGAGGAGGGCATGTTTGATCATTTGCATGTTTAGTGAGTTCAGAGGGATTTACTCCTGTGCAATCATGATTAGGACAGGTAAAACTGCCTATGGGGGAGGAGGGGGAGGGGAGAGGGAAGGGAGGGGATGGAGGCGGAGGAGGGTAAAGCGGGATTGGGAGGGATGAAGGAATGGAGAGGGAAGGGACAACAGGGAGGGGATGGGAGGGAGGAGGGGGGAGGGCAGGTTTGATCATATGCGTGCTTTTTGAGATCAGTGGGATTTACTCCTGTGCAATTATGCTTAGGATAGGTGAAGCTGACTTGGGGGAAGGGCAGGGATGGGGAAGAGGGGAGAAGATTGGGTGGGTGGGCACTGGGCAGAGGGGAAGCCCCTTTCCTTTCCAAATGGAACACATTTGAACAGTATCATTTTTCAGCGTTTTCCTCACCTTTTTATTCTACAGCAGGCACATGTGGTCTCCCACCCAAATTTAAACCAAAGCTGTCCCTGGGCACATCCACACCAGGCCTTTGTTTCTCTTTAGATAGTCATGGCTTCTCCCAAAGAATCTGAGAAGTGTAATTAGTGAAGGATGCTGAGAGTTGTTAAGAGAGGCCCTGTTCCCTTCAGAGAGCTTCAATCAGAGCGGCTGACTGTTAAACTACCGTGGCCACTGGAGCTCTGTCAGGGGGAATAGGAGTCTCCTCTCAGCACCCTTCACAAACTACACTTCCCAGGATTCTTTGGGGGAAGCCATGACTGTCTAAAGTGAAATAAAGATCTGGTGTGCATGTGGGCCCCGGTTAGCCAAGTCAAACAGCTGTGAGTCTGGCTTTTAGAACACTGACAGTTGGTTCTTACTGAGCATGCCCAGGCTTATCATTCACTCCAATGCTGAATTTCTTAAAATAATTAAAAATCAGCCAGGCATTTTTTAAACTTTTAAACTGCAGAACAGGAAGGTCAAAGTATGGAGCAAGGTCAGTAAAAAGATTACAGGTACTCTGTGAACATGGCTGATTTTTAATTAATTTCAACTAATTATGAGAACTCTGACCGAAAAAAGTCCAAAAGTGGTCTGGATTTTTCTCTCTCTTATTTTACACTTTGAACTTGATTCTTTCTGACTGTTTTGTGTATTGCCATGAAAATGTAAAGGGTTGTTAAGCAAGCATTTCTGAGTTCAGGGCTGTAAGTTTTGTAAGGTTTTGTTTTGAAATGACCTTATTGGAAACATCAGAATGTCATGGGGTGGTATTTTCAATTTAACATTGTGGAATTAGAAAAATCCATGCTGGCTATAGTATACAGCCAATAGTATACAGCCACTCTCATGGTCTGTTTCAGATTTTGAGAATGACAGAAAGAAGTGTAACTGCTAAGTCACAACTGATCAGCGACTTCTCTTCCTCTTGTTCAGTAATACCCTATTTAATACCTTAAAACAGTCTTCCCATACCTGGTACCTTCCAGATGTTTTGGAGTACAACGTTCATCAGCCCCAGCCAGCATGGTCAGTGGGTCAGGGGTGATGGGAGTTATAGCCCAACCAAACCTTGAGGATGCCAAGTTTTAGAAGGCTCCTTAAAATAACTAAATGCCGTTTGGTGGCACATTCACGTTGATGATAAGAATGCCTATTTTCTCTAATACATTTATTTTTAACTTCTTTGCAAATGGTTGAAGTGGTATGATAACTATTTTAAATTAAAATGGTACCCTCCTAGAAATATAGCTATTAAATGTGAAACATCTGCAGAATGTGCATTACCCTGTTTCTGTCAATAGAGATAATATCACAACCTTTACAAAAAAGACACACTCACTCATTAATCACAATCTATGGATTAACAGAGAGGGTTCCTGGACAGCATCTTGTGGAGAAATTATGGGAAACCACAACTGCAGTGGGAAAGACAAATGCTATCTACAGTAGGGCCCCACTCATATGGTGGGTTACATTCCAGACCCCCGCCTAAAAGCGAAACCTGTCGAAAAGCGGAACTCCATCAATAAAATGGTGCCTGATGCCTGAATAACGCCTTAAAAGCAGAACAAGCTCTGTATAAGTGGGGCCCTACTCTAATTAAAAACCACCATATTAGTGGAACACCAAAAAGCAGGCCACTGAAAAGCAAGGCCCTACTGTATAATATTTTTTAAGAGTACAACAAATTTGTTATTTGAACATTCCTAATGCAGAACAGTATGATGCCAATGTCTAGATGTGTAAAATTCAAATCCTGATGTAAGAATGTATTTGTGGAAAATAGCTGGAGAATATGCCATATATAAGTAGCTGTGGTGTAAAATTAAAATTATTGATTTAATATAGGTTTGAACTTTATTTATTTTTTATTTTATTTATTATCATTATTTTTACCCCGCCCTTTTCCCAAAACTGGAACTCACGGCGTCTTCCAGATAAAAGCACACATATAATTAAAAACATACAAAAGTCTAGATTAAAATCGAATTAAACAATTTAGAGTATTAAAACCATTCATACATACAGTTAAAATAATTCAAACTCAGTTTAAACTTTGCTTCTTTTGAGGACCAAGGCAGCAGATGGAATGTGTTACATGCTTCAGCTCTATACATTTCGCATTCATTCTTTCTATAATTTTGAAAATTACCTCTTCAATCAATTCTAATTTTCTTTCTCCTGTCTTAAGTTGTCCCTAAATGAAAATAATAGAATTTTAATTGGGGTTGTCAGATCCCAGAGCGACAATCTGAGAATGTGGTGTTTCTGGGTTGTTGGAGGTTTTTTTAAGTTAAATGCTAGGATAATGATATAGTTGTTTATCATGGAAAACAAGAATGAATTATTGGATTAAATATTCATCATCTTGCTAAGCCTTTCCCCCAGTGCTGCACACTCAGACATGGATTTCTGTATTCCATTAGATTAAATGAGAGAGTTTAATAGATAGCACACAATCCTCAGCTAACTAGACAGAACCACCATAAATATGTATCAAACTTCAGTAAATATGCTGTTTATTTTATTTGTGCAGATATGCTGTTCAATGAAAGCCTAGTCCTTTAAACACAAGGACAAAAAAGTGTTCCCTATATACTCTGTGCCTAATGAACCAGAATAGGTGAAGGGATATGGTGAGCCATGTATGGTATAAGGCTTACACCCATTGAAAAAGACCAAAGAAAATCTCCCTTTTGCTGTATCTCTCAAGTTGCGAGTGAAGGGGCGAAATAAGACAAGGACACATCAGCTTGGGTTGAACAAGGGCCACTTTATTAAACTATACAAAAACACCTTTTAAAGTGACCTGCAGAGGGAAACCTAGATGCGGAACTATCTATAAGCAAGCATCTTGCCATACAGCTCACGGGTGACCAGCCCCTGCTTGGGACAAGGGCAAGCCCCGTCTGCTTACCCCTTCCGCCAGCCACACCCAGTAGGTGAGTAGGGGGGCCTTCTCAGGTCACCACCCCCCGGGGCCGCACAACCCTCAGGTGGATGAGTTAAGTTGGCCCCAAAAGCAGCCCACATCCTGCCCTCAAGCTGCAAAGCTCTGACAGACAGGCCTCTGGAACCGCCAATCACCTCCAAAGGTGCCTAAGGGGGCCACCGAGCTGTCCTTACCTATTTCCCTTTCCGCACCTTCCTGCCACAAAAAGGGGACAAATCTCTATTTAGTCCCCTTTTACCCACTGCTGAGAAGCACCTCTCGCAGACACCTCTGCAGGTCTGCCAAAAAGACGTTACCTGCATCAGACAGGTGAACACCATCAGCCCTGTACAGTTCACCCATCCAATGCTGAATGCAGGGTGTGAAATAGCCAACCCCCCCTGCCCCAGAATAGCCAACCGAATTTGCCGGTTGACCTTCTTTCGCACTTGGTCCATCCCTATTGGGCTCCAGACACCACGCCAAACCCTTCGCGGGAGTATGTCTGACCAAAGCAGATGTACCCAAGGCCGACATTGCCTTATTAACTGCATGCCATGCGTGCCTGCCAAACTGAGGGCCATGCCCTTTCATTGCAACTGAGGGCCATGCCCTTAAGTAACCGAGGCCATCGTTGCCTCCTGAACTGCATGTCCACACATGCCTGCCAAACTGAGGGCCGTGCCCTTCCGTTGCCTCCTGAACTGCATGTCCGCACATGCCTGCCAAACTGAGGGCCATGCCCTTCCGTTGCCTCCTGAACTGCATGTCCGCACATGCCTGCCAAACTGAGGACCATGCCCTTAGGTAACCGAGGCCATCGTTGCGTCCCGAACTGCATGTCTGCACATGCCCGCCACCTGAGGGCCTTGCCTCAAATACTGAGTTGGGAATGACCACCACATGCGGAGATGTCTGCACTGAACCAAGCTGGGACAAAGTGGGTAGGAGCCCATCCCAAAGTATTCCTCGCCAGCCAAGCCACCACACTGCAGCCCATTGACTGAGGCCTAACTGTAAGCCCAGGATAGGGTGCGCAGCTGCTCCATCCCTGTCCAGCAACATTGCCGGTCCATCAATGTTATACAGGTACAACTCCCTTCCATGGAGACATCTGATTGCTGGAGGGCCCGTCGAGACAAATCTCCCTTGGATCCAGCCACCACCTCACCTATCCTAAAAGCTCCAAAAACCAGCATAAGGGCTGCCGCCTGGAATAGTCTGGCTTCATAGCTTGAGGAGCATACTGTTTTTCACTGGCCCACCATACTCAATAAAATGTCCCATGAGAAAGGGCAACGGGGATCGAGGGTGGCAGGGTGTTCTCTAGCCCACCCAGCTAACATACGGCGGACTCTGAAGTCCCTGGAATAAGTGGGAAAATCATCAGCCTTTACCTCGAAGTGCTTGGACTGAGAGGCCCGGTCTCCAGCCATTCACTAGGCAATCCCAGCAGGTGACTCACTGAATAGGCCACTCTGGTGCATAGCCCTTGCCGGCCCAGAAGTCCTGGGAAAAACCCCTCCTGCATTCTGATATCTGTTGAGCATGCTGGGGCGACAGACCGGCTTATGGCCATCTTTGACTCTGCTCCCCAATCTCCCAATGTGCAGTTGCACAGCACAGCTGAACCGCTCCACCTGAGTCTACCTTACCATGCCCCAAAAGAAAACATTAAAATCTGGGCACTAGAGAACAAAGGAACAGACAAGGGCCATAACCCTACCTAAAATGGATGGGAGAGTTCCCAAGCCTCACTGCCTATAAGTCCAAGCCTGCAGCCAGCACAAAACCCCCGATGCATCCACAGACTTCCAGTTCTACCTCCCAGCCCTACCTAGAGATGCTATGGACCTTCAGCCTGCAGTTCAGAGGCTCTAGCCCTGAGCTATGTCACGTAATTCTACAGCAAGTTAGTTAGTTCTTCCTCAGGAGTGTGGGAAAACTAGACCAAATGATTTGGGCAAGAATATAAAATGTAACCTGCAGTTTGGCTCTAATTTCTTGATCAATATTTGATCACAACAAGCATTAAATTATTATACAGTCACAAACCTGAACCTGTAGTAAGGCTGTGGAAGCCCTGCTACGACCTCATAAACCACCGGAAAATAATACCTGGAGGGCAGACAAGAAACACTTTCTTGGCCTAACTGTCATGAAACCCTACTGACTGACCACATGAGTATGATTGGTGGTGAATTAGGTGGTATGCCCAGGAAGGTTAACACCGGGCAGGATGGTCCATTGACACAGCCATTAAGATGAACCAGTTACATAACCATTCCATAATCTGTGACATCAGGTGTTAACATGCATCCAATTTTTTTTTCCCCCTCTCATCCCGACAGCCCCTTCAAGGAAGGAGCTGAAGCGCTCCATGCGAGAATAGAGCAGCCTATATGTAATGCTCTACCTCATAGAATTGACTGAAAAGGCAAAAACCCAGCAGCTATAAATCCCCTTGTATCCCCACAGTAGATGAAAAAACAGATTAGATGTCATACTTTTAGATGGCATTTTATGAGTAGGAATATTTCTGTATAAGTTGTGTATTTATTGTATTGTATTTTTATACTTGTATCTTTTTGTTTTTATGGAAGATGCTTTAGGATGGCATTGTCCTAAAAGGTGGCCTAAAAATACCTATTTTTTTTCAAGTATGAAAGGAAATGACACCCTAAAGGCAACTTCCATATTTTTTTAAAAAAAAGTAAGTTAAAAAGGGGGGGAGGCATGAGTTCTGGGACTCACCACAAAAGACCCAGGGTTTGGTCACCCTAATCCATCCTCTATCAACACCTTTTCTGAGACTAGGATAATGACAGGGACAGTTTGCTTGAAGACATCATTTGTTGGAAATGATATTTCCAAGCCTGTACATATGCTATTGCCCTTATTTTCATTTCACAATACCTGATGGAACGCCTCTCCCGATACGAACCCACCCGTACACTACGTTCAAGATCAAAGGCCCTCTTCCGGGTGCCTACTCCAAGGGAAGCTCAGAGGGTGGCAACAAGGGAGAGGGCCTTCTCAGTGGTGGGCCCCAAATTATGGAATGATCTTTTTGACGAGGTGCGCCTGGCGCCAACACTGTTATCTTTTTGGCGCCAGGTCAAGACTTTCCTCTTCTCCCAGGCATTTTAGCATGTGTTTTAAATTGTTTTTATATTGTTTTAAATTTTAAAATTGTGTTTTAAATTGTTTTTAAAATATGTGTTTTAGGTTGTATATTTGTTTTAATGTTTTTGATTGCTGTAAACCACCCAGAGAGCTTCGGCTATGGGGTGGTATACAAGTGCAATAATAAATAAATAAATAAATAAATAAATACTTTCCCATAGGCAGTGCATTAACTAACTGGTAGGAAGCCATTACTGACTGCATTGTCTATGCCCAACACAAATTTAAGAGTGCAGGCCCTTAAGGCAAGCCCTGAGACTACAATATGGGATCCAGAAACTGAAAGAAAACCCCATAACAAAACACACCTCCCCAGGAACTGGGCAGCCTGCAAGCAAGGTCCCAGTACCTCGAGCTTAACAGGGGAGGAACGCTTTCCTTGAGCAGCTACTGCTGGGTGCTTCTCCTCACTGCTGTGAGGGCCACTGGCCTCATATTTCCCTGTTTCACATAAAGAAAGGAGATAATTTATGAGTAAGCACACTTTCCCAGCCACCATTTTAGTGCAGCTAACCCAGTTCCCCAAAGCACAGATACTGGAGATATGGTGCTGCCACCCATATTTGGCCGACTGCAGTGGCCTCCCCCTTGTAGGCTTCCAAACACCTATCATAATAGATGTCCAAAATGCAAAATTAACATCCTATATCCCTTTCTAGTACATGATATCATAAATCCAAGAGCAGCAGATGCTGAGGATGTGTTGCTGTCACCAATATGTGGCTGCACTATAGCAGGTTTTCCAACACATATCAAAATAGATGAGCCAATGCAACAGTTGCATGCTATATGTAATTCCAGGTAATGATATCAGGAGTCCTAACTAAAATGTAATTTCAGGTAATGATGTTTCGTTGTTGGTGCCACAATCCTCAGTAAAGGGGGGAAGAGTCTGCCTGGACCTTAAAAGGCAGCCCTATGTCAATAAGAGTCTAAGTTCCTGTAATATGAGGGATCTCTATTAGGCAAATCGGGCTTTCCTCTTTATTCCTATTCCCCAATCAATATGATTACCATCTGCTAAACTTTCCATTCCTAACTAAATTCAGGTAAATGCCTCTTCTGTCTCAGAGTGAACAAATAGCCTGAAATTAACACTTGGAATGCAAAAGGACCGCTCACTTAAGATAGAGCGATTTACACATTTTCTAGCAAACTGTTATCTCCGCCCTTATTATCATATAACTATGAAAGGCCCAAAGGCTAAAAAGGCTCACTAGGCCCCACCAATATACTAGTATGTAGTATAATAATCATATAATTAAGTACATGCCCAGGCCTAGCAAGAAGTTGTACCCATGCCTGGGCCTAGCAAGAAGTCATAAGCCTCACGAAAGGGCTCTGCCATACATCATGCATCCACCCTGTAATAATATAATAAAGAACTAACCTGTGTATATCATCAGGGGGGGCTAAGCTGGATAACCTGCGGGGGTGGGCAATCCTCCCCCTATGTCTGGGCCTAGCAAGAAGTCATAAGCCTCACAAAAGGGCTCTGCCATCACATCATGCATCCACCCTGTAATAATATAATAAAGAACCAACCTGTGTATGTCATCAGGGGGGGCTAAGCTGAACCTGTTGGGGGGGAGAGTGCTCAGAGGGAACTTAAACTAGAAGGATTAGACACAATTTCTTTTGTTCGTCCCTTTTATTCTGATTTATTTTTAATTTCTCTTTATGTGTATGAGTCTGTCTTTAACCAGTGTATTAGCATGACTATATTTAATTTTGTTTGTATATCCAGTATAGTCTCATTTATTTTTAAACTTCCTGTGTCTTTCTTTTAACCAGCAGCAGCACTAACGTCGCGCTGCTCAATAAAAAGCCTCAATCAACCCCTCCACAACTGCTAGGTGGGGGGGTATTGGACGTGCCGCTGCTAGGCCCCACTACGAGGCCCACTGGTCAGGCCCCTTTACGAGGCCTGCCCCAGTCGCAGCCACGCTGCAACGCTACCACCCACAGCTGTTGGGGCTCCCAAAACCCCCTCTGGGGGTAACCAATTAGGCCTAATAGGCCCAACCAACGCCGACTGTCCTGCAGCTTTCTCTGCTATGTCCCTCATCGTCCTCTCCTTGCTCGTTGAAAGAGGAGGTAGGAGGGGCAGCCTGGCCTTAAATAGGCCCATGGCACCTCCCCTTGTGATGTTCCTATATTAATGTATACATGGTAAGTGGAGTGAAAGAGGGGGAGTGAATGGGCAGTAGAATGCGAGTTGATTGGCTGAGTGTTTAAAATGGCTGAATGTATAAAAGGAAGAGTGAGAGTGGAATCTGGGGGGGAGAAGAGAACTGAGTGGGTTGCTTGGTGGGGTTTAGAGAGTTGTTTACCAGGAGGGAGGTGGAGTTCGGATTAGTATTGAGTAAAACCATATGCTTATGTGCCTTAAGAAGAAATCTTGTTAATCTTGTTAGCTTTGTTATCTGTAATAAAAACTATATTTGGTTTACCAAAGGCCTGATCCTCGGCTGGGGTTTCACAGACCAGAAGGGAGGGTAAGGTAATGACCAAGGCTGAAGGGGAACTGTAACAAACGGTGGCAGCGGTGAAGAGAATAACAATACCAGTATTCAGAGTCTCTGGAAATACTAGTATTGGGACGTTACTGGTGGTTGCCTAGCAGGGGGATCTGTTGAGATCTGTGCTAGAGCGGGGAGAGAAACCATAAGAGAGAGCGGTCCGGACTGGTGGAGTCCCTGGTGGTGCCTAGTGACAGGCAGTAGCCACGCGCAGGTAGGAACCTGA